>NC_141619.1:41100718-41712134 GCF_047967505.1 Dipteris shenzhenensis
CCGTATCTTTGGACTTACAAATCCAAATGGGGTCATGTCATATATCAAATCAAACGGCAAGAGCCAATTTAGATGATTTTCATGTCCATTTTCTCCATATATCAAAATTGTATGCATCAACATATACATCAATATATACATATATGCATCAACATATACATACATACATACATATATATATATATATATATATATGTATGTATGTATGTATGTATGTATGTATGTATGTATGTACATGCATATATATACATACATACATACATACAAACATCAAAAGTAAGACCCCATTGGTTTCCCATGTCATGCATTTTGTTGTCTCTTGAGCATAACAACAAGCACTTGTGTTCCTTACCTTTCTTTGCAATGGGGGTCTTGATTTTAGGGGGGGTATGCCAAAAATTGATAAACAACATTATTTGATGAATATAGTTTTAGTTGATGGAGAAAATGGACATGAAAACCATCTAAATTGGATCTTGCCATTCGATTTGATATATGACATGACCCCATTCGGATATGCAAGTCCAAAGATACGGGGTGCTACTTTTAGGGCCTGAATGCCTAAAATAGGGAGCGCGTCAACGCGCTGCAATGGGGTGCCAATGGGGTCCTACTTTTGAGGCCTAAATGCATGAAATAGGCAGCGCGTTGACACGCTCCCTATTTTAGGCATTTAGGCCCTAAAAGTAGGACCCCGTATCTTTGGACTTACAAATCCAAATGGGGTCATGTCATATATCAAATCAAACGGCAAGAGCCAATTTAGATGATTTTCATGTCCATTTTCTCCATATATCAAAATTGTATGCATCTATATATACATCAATATATACATATATGCATCAACATATACATAAATACATATATATATATATATATATATATGTATATGTATGTATGTATGTATGCACATGCATATATATACATACATACATACATACAAACATCAAAAGTAAGATCCCATTGGTTTCCCATGTCATGCATTTTGTTGTCTCATGAGCATAAGAACAAGCACTTGTGTTCTTTATCTTTCTTTGCAATAAGGGTCTTGATTTTTGGGGGGTATGCCAAAAATTGATCAACAACATTATTTGATGTATATAGTTTTAGTTGATGGAGAAAATGGACATGAAAACCATCTAAAGTGGATCTTGCCGTTCGATTTGATTTATGACATGACCCCATTTGGATATGCAAGTCCAAAGATACGGGGTACTACTTTTAGGGCCTGAATGGCTAAAATAGGCAGCGCGTTAACGCGCTGTCTATTTCATGCATTTAGGCCTTAAAACTAGGACCCCATTGTGTTGCAAATGGGGTCCTACTTTTGAGGCCTAAATGCATGAAATAGGTAGCGCGTTAACGTGCTACCTATTTTAGGCATTCAGGCCCTAAAAGTAGGACCCCATCATAGATGGTTTTCATGTCCATTTTCTCCATATATCAAAATTGTATGCATCAATATATACATGTATGCGTCAACGTATACATATACATACATATATATATATGTATATATATACATACATACATACATACACACACACACACACACACACACACACACACACACACACACACACACACACATATATACACATATAGATATATATGTATGTATATACATACATATATACGTACTTACATACATACAGCAAAATTCGGACCCCGTTGGTTACCTATTTCATGCATTTTGTTGTCTCATGAGCATAAGAACAAGCACTTGTGTTCCTTACCTTTCTTTGCAATGGGGGTCTTGATTTTGGGGGGGGTATGCCAAAAACTGATAAACAACATTATTTGATGAATATAGTTTTAGTTGATGGAGAAAATGGACATGAAAACCATCTAAATTGGATCTTGCCATTCGATTTGATATATGACATGACCCCATTCGGATATGCAAGTCCAAAGATACGGGGTGCTACTTTTAGGGCCTGAATGCCTAAAATAGGCAGCGCATCAACGCGCTGCCTATTTCATGCATTTAGGCCTCAAAAGTAGGACCCCATTGTGTTGCCAATGGGGTCCTACTTTTGAGGCCTAAATGCATGAAATAGGCAGCGCGTTGACGCGCTCCCTATTTTAGGCATTCAGGCCCTAAAAGTAGGACCCCGTATCTTTGGACTTACAAATCCAAATGGGGTCATGTCATATATCAAATCAAACGGCAAGAGCCAATTTAGATGATTTTCATGTCCATTTTCTCCATATATCAAAATTGTATGCATCAACATATACATCAATATATACATATATGCATCAACATATACATACATACATATATATATATATATATATATATATATGTATGTATGTATGTATGTATGTATGTATGTATGTATGTATGTAAATGCATATATATACATACATACATACATGCAAACATTAAAAGTAAAACCCCATTGGTTTCCCATGTCATGCATTTTGTTGTCTCATGAGCATAAGAACAAGCACTTGTGTTCCTTACCTTTCTTTGCAATGGGGGTCTTGATTTTGGGGGGGGTATGCCAAAAATTGATCAACAACATTATTTGATGTATATAGTTTTAGTTGATGGAGAAAATGGACATGAAAACCATCTAAAGTGGATCTTGCCGTTCGATTTGATTTATGACATGACCCCATTCGGATATGCAAGTCCAAAGATACGGGGTGCTACTTTTAGGGCCTGAATGCCTAAAATAGGGAGCGCGTCAACGCGCTGCCTATTTCATGCATTTAGGCCTCAAAAGTAGGACCCCATTGTGTTGCCAATGGGGTCCTACTTTTGAGGCCTAAATGCATGAAATAGGCAGCGCGTTGACTCGCTCCCTATTTTAGGCATTCAGGCCCTAAAAGTAGGACCCCGTATCTTTGGACTTACAAATCCAAATGGGGTCATGTCATATATCAAATCAAACGGCAAGAGCAAATTTAGATGATTTTCATGTCCATTTTCTCAATATATCAAAATTGTATGCATCAACATATACATCAATATATACATATATGCATCAACATATACATACATACATATATATATATATATATATATATATATATGTATGTATGTATGTATGTATGTATGTATGTATGTAAATGCATATATATACATACATACATACATGCAAACATTAAAAGTAAAACCCCATTGGTTTCCCATGTCATGCATTTTGTTGTCTCATGAGCATAAGAACAAGCACTTGTGTTCCTTACCTTTCTTTGCAATGGGGGTCTTGATTTTGGGGGGGGGGGTATGCCAAAAATTGATAAACAACATTATTTGATGACTATAGTTTTAGTTGATGGAGAAAATGGACATGAAAACCATCTAAATTGGATCTTGCCATTCGATTTGATATATGACATGACCCCATTCGGATATGCAAGTCCAAAGATACGGGGTGCTACTTTTAGGGCCTGAATGCCTAAAATAGGGAGCGCGTCAACGCGCTGCCTATTTCATGCATTTAGGCCTCAAAAGTAGGACCCCATTGGGTTGCCAATGGGGTCCTACTTTGGAAGTAGGACCCCATTGGGTTGCCAATGGGGTCCTACTTTGGAGGCCTAAATGCATGAAATAGGCAGCGCGTTGACACGCTCCCTATTTTAGGCATTTAGGCCCTAAAAGTAGGACCCCGTATCTTTGGACTTACAAATCCAAATGGGGTCATGTCATATATCAAATCAAACGGCAAGAGCCAATTTAGATGATTTTCATGTCCATTTTCTCCATATATCAAAATTGTATGCATCAATATATACATCGATATATACATATATGCATCAACATATACATAAATACATATATATATATATATATATATATATATATGTATATGTATGTATGTATGTATGTACATGCATATATATACATACATACATACATACAAACATCAAAAGTAAGACCCCATTGGTTTCCCATGTCATGCATTTTGTTGTCTCATGAGCATAAGAACAAGCACTTGTGTTCTTTACCTTTCTTTGCAATGGGGGTCTTGATTTTGGGGGGGTATGCCAAAAATTGATCAACAACATTATTTGATGTATATAGTTTTAGTTGATGGAGAAAATGGACATGAAAACCATCTAAAGTGGATCTTGCCGTTCGATTTGATTTATGACATGACCCCATTTCGATATGCAAGTCCAAAGATACGGGGTACTACTTTTAGGGCCTGAATGGCTAAAATAGGCAGCGCGTTAACGCGCTGTCTATTTCATGCATTTAGGCCTTAAAACTAGGACCCCATTGTGTTGCCAATGGGGTCCTACTTTTGAGGCCTAAATGCATGAAATAGGTAGCGCGTTAACGTGCTACCTATTTTAGGCATTCAGGCCCTAAAAGTAGGACCCCATATCTTTGGACTTACAAATCCAAATAGGATCATGTCATATATCAAATCGAACGACAAGAACCAATTTAGATGGTTTTCATGTCCATTTTCTCCATATATCAAAATTGTATGCATCAATATATACATCAATATATACATATATGCATCAACATATACATATACATATATATATATATATATATATATACATACATACATACATACATACATACATACATACACACACACACATACATACATACATACATACATTTATACATACATACATACATACATACATACAAACATCAAAAGTAAGACCCCATTGGTTGCCTATGTCATGCATTTTGTTGTCTCATGAGCATAAGAACAAGCACTTGTGTTCCTTACCTTTCTTTGCAATGGGGGTCTTGATTTTGGTGGGGTATGCCAAAAATTGATCAACAACATTATTTGATGCATATAGTTTTAGTAGTTTTAGTACACATACATACATACATATGTGTGTGTGTACATACATACATGGATGCATGCATGCATGCATACATACATACATACATACATACATACATATTGATGCATATAGTTTTACTAGATGGGGAAAATAGGCCCTACTCCAATTTTTGTGGAGAGACACAACTAGACAAATAGAGCAAGTCCAAGGGGTCGCTGGGGACATCTCCCGGCAAATGGAGATGCCCATGGGCCGCCATTGTGGGCCGATCCCCATGGGCCGCCATTGTGGGCCGATCCCCATGCAGCATTGAATGAGGTGTGCCATGCACCTCCCATTGGAGAGACTTCTTGAATACATAAAAAATATTGTTGGCATGCGTAGTTGGACAATACATCAACTTATACGGTATGTCCACATGCTAGGTCTCATTTTTCAAAATGGCCTCCATATCTTCCTTCATGGGAGCTTGCCAATTTGGTATATCTTTCACCTCGTTAAAGATCCTTGGCTCGTCAATCTGAGCCACCATGGTGAAGTTGGCTGAGGGTGCAGACACATTGCAAGACTATAGAACTCCTAAACTCATCTCGGGAATGTCCGCCGTGACCCAAGATTTTTGCAAGGTTCTCAAATACCACATCGGTAACTTCTTCTCCCCAAAATTTGACTTTGGGGGTGGCTCTGGTGCTTCTGGATCTTCCTTTGAATCTTCAGTCTTCTCCACTTCTATAATGGTCCCCTTAGGTGTGGGACCTTTAATGAATGCCTCTTCTACTTGGGATGCTCATTCCTCAAAGATCATTCCCTACTGATCAAAATTTATTTTTTCATGGGGTCGAAGAGGCAGTAAGCCTTGTACTCTTTACCGTACCCAATGAAGACACACTTCTTACTTCTTGGAATCTAGCTTTCACTTGTAGTTTTTATGCACATGTACAAGTGCATCAGAACCAAAAATCCTCAAGTGAGAGATAGTGGGCTCCTTACCATAGTAAGCTTCACATCTACAATGGCCTTGGTCTTGGTCTTGTTGAGGATGTGAACTACAATGTTGATTTCTTCACCCCAATAAGTTACCCTTTTCTCTGATCATGGTAAAACCCATCTCTATAACTATTCGGTGCTTTTGCTCAGCAACCCCATTCTGTTGCGATGTGTGGGCACAAGTAACCTTATGCTTGATTCCATGCTTTTTGTAGAAAGTATTGAACTCTATGGAAACTCCCCACTTTGGGTAGTGTGGAATGCTTTGACATCATTCCTTGTTTCCTTCTTTACCTTGGCCTTCCATTCTTTAAATTTCTCAAATGCTTGAGACTTATTGGCTAGGTAGTATACCCTGACAAAATATGAAGAGGGGAGAGGAGAAGAGTGGAGATGAGGAGAGAGGGCACAGCTAGAGAGCACACCACAAATGACTAACTGTACACTAGAATTAGTTGAAAAAATAGAATATATACAAACCCTTTTAGGGTTAGGGTTAGGGGATCTAACCCTTTCCTTTATAGCACTCTATAAGGTTAGTGCTATGCACATATGATCATGTGATGGTGCTATGCACACATGATCACATGATGTTGAGCGTGAACTCTCAACACCTTCCCTCAAGATCAACATCATGAAGTAGGCCTTCCCTCAAGATGATGATTCTGGGGAATCGAAGAAGGACTGAGCATTACATTCCACATACCCCTTTGATGGGAATGTCCTTCCTCTGCATCAAACCAAGAGCTAGTCGGTGTTTCTCGAATAGCTCTTTACCGAGTGGTTTGGTAAAGATGTCTGCAACATTTTCTTTGCTATCACAATGCTACAGTGTGATGTCACCAAGTAACACTCTTTCTCTGATGAAGTGCTCTCTGACATCAATGTGCTTTGTCCTGGAGTGATATACTGGATTTTTGGCCAATGCTTGAGCCGATTGATTATCATAGTATATTGTTGTTGGCTTTGACTCAAAGAAATCTGTTTCTGACAATAGTCTTCTGAGCCATATAGCCTCACATGCACCTATAGTGAGTGCTCTATATTCTACTTCAGTCGAAGACAAAGAAACAGTTGGTTGTTTGTTTGACAACCATGATATAGCGCCTTGACCAAGGAAAAATGCATATCCCTGTGTCGATCTCCTGGTCTCATGATCTCCAGCATAGTCACTGTCACAGTATCCATGCAACCGTGGATGACTTCCTCTGTATTCTATCCCAAACTGTCTTGTACCTCTGATGTATCTCAAGACTCTTTTGGCTGCATTCCAGTGAGACTGTTTTGGATTTGCCATAAACTGTGCTAGTGAGCTTACTGCATAACAAATATCTGGCCGTGTGATTGACAGATATATAAGAGATCCAATGAGTTGCCTGTAGTATCTATCATTGATTGTAGGCTTTTCTGAATCTTTAGTAAGTTTCAAACTCTGTTCCTTGGGAGTGGCTGCAATCTTGCAATCTGCCATATGAAACTTCTTCAGGAGACTGTCAACATACTTGAGCTGACTCATGAATGTGCTATCTGAATCTCTCCAGAACTCAATTCCAAGACAATAGTGCATAAGTCCAAGATCTTTCATGTCGAACTCTGCAGATAAGTCTTGTTTTAATTTTCTGATGAAGCTATCCTTGCTTCCTGTCACAATCAGATCATCTACGTACAAAAGTGCAATAGTAATATCTTCCCCTTGAACTTTGTAGTAGAGAGTATGATCTGCATTGGACTTCATGTATCCCAGATCAGCAAAATACTTGTCAATTCTGCTGTACCAACTTCTGGATGCTTGTTTTAAGCCGTAGAGACTTTCTTGAGATGGCAAACCTTGTTCTCCTTTCCTGGTTCAACATAACCTGCGGGTTGTTGCATGTAGACTTCCTCGTCTAGATAACCATTGAGAAATGCATTCTTGACATCGAGCTGATACACATTCCATTTACTGAGTGTCGCTAGTGATATCAAGAACCGTATGGAATCCATCTTTGCTACTGGAGCATAAGTCTCATCATAATCTTGGCCATATTTTTGTGCAAATCCTTTTGCAACTAATCTGGCTTTGTATCTCTGAATACTGCCATCTGGATTGTACTTCACTTTGTATACCCATTGGTTGGCTATGGCCTTCTTTCCTGGTGGAAGGTCGCGCATAATTCCCAAGTGTTATTTTTATACAAAGCATCCATTTCTTCATTCATAGCAGTTTGCCATTCTGGCTTGTCTACTGCGTCTTCGAAGTACACTGGCTCTTCTGTAGCCATGATGGTAGTCATAAGAGCATAGTTGGTGGTTTCCACCTGAATTGCTTTGCCTTTCTGAGCATATGTCAATCTGGCTGGTGGTCTGCTTTCCCTAGTAGACCATCTGAGCTGCTGTGGCGCTGCTTGGGGTGTTGGTGGCAATTCTTGCTCTTCTTCATCAACCTGTTCTGTAGATGACTGTGAAGTTGATGCTTCTATCTCCTGTGTAGGTGAGGTTTTCCATTCTGATTCCTCATCAAAGATTACATCTCTGGAGATAATGACTTTGCGGTTGATGGGATCATACAATTTGTATGCTTTGCTTTCTTCACTGTAGCCAACCATGATGCATTTGCGTGACTTCGCATCCAATTTCCTGCGATGATCATCATGTATATGGGCATATGCTATGCAACCAAATATGCGGAGATGCCCAATGCGTGGCTTGTGTCCAGTGAATGCTTCATAAGGAGTCATACCTTGTATCGGTTCGGTAGGAAGCCGATTAAGCAAGTAGTTAGCTGTAGCTATTGCTTTTGCCCAATATTGATTCGGAAGATGCTTTTCATTAAGCATTGCTCTAGCACTGTCTGCTAAAGTCCCATTCTTCCTTTCAGCTCTTGCATTTTGCTGAGGAGTATCTGCACATGTGAATTGTCTTCGAATGCCGTGATTTTTGCAAAAGTTCATGAATGCTGAAGACATGTATTCACCTCCTCTGTCGGATCTCATGACCTTGATCTTTCTGCCTATCTGGTTTTCTACCATGGCTTTGAATTCTTGAAATCTGGCAAACACTTCAGATTTCTCTTTCAGAAAGTAGACCCAACAGTATCTACTGTAGTCGTCGATGAAGGTCAAGTAATTAAGTGAACCATTGATGCTGCGGGTCTGGGCATAACCCCATACATCTGTATGAATCAAATCAAGAATACCTCGTGCACGAGAGGCACTTCTGACAAAGTTGGTTCGCTTTTGTTTGCCGAAGCAGCATGCTTCACAAACCTTTCCAAGAAACTGTAGCTTCGGAATCCCAATTGCCATATTTTGATTCCAGAGATCTAACAAGTACTTGAAGTTGACATGACCATATCTCTTGTGCCATTTTGCAGATAGTGGCATCTGTTGCATTTGAGCTGACATGGCATGCTTATCTGGTACTGTAGCTAGCATCCTGTATAAGCGTCCTTCCTTAACACCTTTTGCTACTAGCTGACCTCTTTTGGATTTGTCTCTGATAGTGCATTCATCACCGTGTCGAAGATGACTTTGTAGTTGTGTTCTGCCATTTGACCTACTGACAAAAGGTTCTTGCTGAGCTTTGGAACATAGAGCACATCTTTGACTAATCCTTTTGTACTAGTGAAATTGTTCATAGGGATAACACCTGTCCCTTGAACTGGATTCGGTGTATTGTCTGCTGTGTAGATGACATTCTTTTGACCTTCTAATGGCTTCATTTCTGTGAACCATTCCTGGTGATTTGTCACATGAGATGATGCACCGCTGTCGATGTACCAAGGATCCTATTCCACTTGGTCGACTTGATAGCTGAAATCCTCTTTGGGATTGAAATCAGTGTCTAGGTGCATTGTATCAGTCTGATGCAATTGCTCACTTGCAAGAAACATATTTCCATGTTCATTTGCAAAATGACTGTGACTAGAATGTCCACCATGATGATTTCCTCTTCCTTAGGAATTCCCTCGATTACTGCTGGGATTGACCGCCTTGGTCGTACTGCTTCTTGCGGCAATCTCTTTCATAGTGTCCAAACTTGTGACAGTAGTTGCATTGAATGTTTGACACATTGGTGGATGCATTCCCTCATCCTTGGAATCTTCCTCGGTTGGAATGATTTCCTCTTTGCTAATTCTGATGTTGCTGAGGATGATGCTGATGCTGATGCTGATTTTGACTTTGTTGATGATGACCACTTTTTTGATATGATCTACCTCTGTTTCTGCCTTTGCCTCTGCTTCTATCTGAAGCTGTGAATGCCTGATCATTAGAATGACCTTTACGTGCTTGAATGGCCTGAGTCCTGAGTTCTTCACCAAGTAGAACTGACTGAAGTTCTTCCAGTGTTGGAATTTGCCGTTGGATGGCAATACTCTGGACTAGATTCTCATATCCTTCTCCTAGTCCATTCAGGATTACTTGAACCATTTCTCCGGGATTCATGGTCTCTCCTGCTGCTGCAAGTTGATTGTTGTAGTCTTTGATGCGGAGTACATAAGCATGACCGGTTTCATTGCTATTGCGGAAACTTTGGTTGATCTGGTTTCTCAGGGTGAGAATCCTGGATGTGTTCTTGGACTCGTAGAGAGCTACGAACATATCCCATGCTTCTTTTGATGTCTTGACTGTGTTGAGCTGTCCTAGCATGACATCTTGCACATTCTCCTTGATCAGGTGATAGGCATACTTGTCTTTCTTATCCCATTCTACTTGAGCTTGGGCAATGGCAGGATCTGCTACTGGTGCGAAAACTGTTTGTGTAGATGTAGATCCCGATGTAGATCCCGTTGTTGGTGCTGTGACAACAGATGGAGTAGAGCTACTGGTGGTTGGATCGGCCAATGGTCTAGGTATAGATCCATCGACATACTCCCATTTGTCCTGAAGCACAAGAATGGTCTCCATTTGGTATTTCCATGTACCGTAATTGGAGTTGTCTAACTTAGCAGATGCCTCCAGATTGAGGTTGCTAGTCGACATGGTGCAAAAAAATGTACTAAAAAAAAGTGTCCTGGAAAACTCTGTATGAATCAACTGCAAATACACTGAAGAGGCCAAGTGAAATCTCTGTACCGTCCGTGAAGATAGAGCTGCAGTATATAAGATCTGATTTGTGTTACAAGGCTTGTGGCAATGATGCCGGGAATAGCCAAGAGGCTTTACAAGGCTAAAAATGATGTGCACGATGCCGTGAGATAGCCGAATAGGCTTTACAATGGTGGCATGTGTGTGTGTGAAATCAAATGATATCTGCCCATTGAACCAATCTGCAATGCCTCTGTACTCTGAAGTCTGCTCACTGAACTGATGAACGTAAGGTTTCAGGTAATGTAATGATGTGAAATCGGATGTGAGCGTATGGACTGACTCCGAGTAGGTACTAGTCGGGAATTTCGGGCATGGCTTAGATTGGCAACTTGGGGAATTCAAAGCGTCCCCTCTATGGCGATCTAGTCTACTCTAATCTAGATCTAAACCAACCGTCGATCGATGAAAGAGCAGCAAATAATTCCTTTTCTTTTGTTCTTTTTAAGTGCTGGGTCAGATGCATCGATGTAGAGGCAAATGTGCGTGAAGAAAGTGGTTTTGACGGCGAGGCTCAAATGTGAGTGTAACTTGTGCCGAAATGTGCGCATGATGTAACGAGCGCGTAGAGCACAAAAAAATGAGCGACTTTCCTTTTTGGAGCACCCTCAAATTCTTCCTGGATCAAGAGATACGACTTGATCTAGGTGGAGGGGCAAAAGGAGTGCAAATGGTGCTCAATGATGATGTGTCACTGTGAGTCACATGCAGTGATGATGTGGCACTGTGCTTAGCAAGAGGTGTGCCAGTGAAACTCTATGCTGAGGTGGCAGGAGTGTGCACATGCAGTGTGTGCACAGTGTGCCTGGCAAGGGATTGTGCCTGCAGGGGTTAGTGCTGAGGTGGCACTACTATGTGGCAGAGATGACGTGGCTTGGTGATGTGGCACTGATGATGTGGCAGGTGACATGGCTTAGTGATGTGGCACTGATGACATGGTAGGTGATGTGGTAGGATGACGTGGCCTGCTTACGTGGCGCTGATGATGTGGCAGATAGGATTAGATAAGGTTGCCATGTGGCATGCACTGGAGACTGTTGACGTAGCAGTGGAGATAAGGTGCCATGTGTTTAGTTTTTAGGACCGACAAAATCTTCTCAAGATGCCGACAGAAGCTCAGGATTTCGTCCTTCGTTGTCGTCTCTCTCGTTTACTTGCAGAAGCTTGGAGGTCCGATCGCTGCCCGTGGGAGTCGGCCAATCGTTCAAGGGAGATGGAGAGGCGTGCTGATCGAGTTTCTTGGAGGGCGCTGGTCGTTGCAGTCCGAGAGGGAGTTTGCAGTAGATGGCATTGGCTCTGCGTTGCTGGAGAGATCAGAATCCGGCTATTGGAGGTCGGCCGTGCGCTGCGTTAAAGCTACTGCAGGGCCGATAGATCTGTTGCTGTAGGAGAGAAGCCGTCGATTGCTTTGGAGTTTGAAGCATCCGAGTCATTGAAGCTTTCGAGAGTCTCAGCTTGTTGCAGGTCGCCCGTGAGCTCATCTTTGGTCGATGTAGTCACTGGTAGCGCTTCTTGGAGAGCCGGTGTAGAGGCTCTGTTGGAGAGGCTTGGAAACGATGCCTTGAGCTCATTGGCAGAGGCGTTGAGGAATAGTCACTTGGTCAAGGCTCCGTCTCAACTATTCATTGGAGAGGTTAGTTGCTGGGTGCAGTTGGATTGCAGGAGGCTCACTGGAGCCTTTGGAGGAGTTGCGTCTATGAGGAGGAGCTCTGTAAAGTTGAGGCTGCTCGCTGGTGCTGGGAGTTACCAATGCAAGAGAAGCCGTTGCTGTCGTTGGACTTGGATAAGGCAGCTCGTTGAGGACTACTGCCGTTGGCTTGTAGCAGCCCAGCTATGGAGAGGCTAGCGTCTGTGGAGAGGGATAGCGTGAGCTTTGAACGTGCAGGAGGCGATGTATACTTAGGAGTGTCGACAGCCCTTAGTTTGGGCTACTAGATGGCTTTGCAAGAGCGGCTGGAGAGGAGTGTGGACGTCCGCGGCAGCTTGCATGCATTGTTGGAGAAGCGTGCGTACGTTTTGGAGTTTGGAGCTGGCCATCGATGGCACAAGGCCTTGGTACAAGGGCGCTGCTGAAGCTTGCAGAGCCTCAGAGGTAGTTGTTGAAGATGCTAATCCCGCTTGTAGGTGTCGCTGCTGCAGCCCACCGAGGCAAGGCTCCCCTTAAAGTAGTTCACCACCAATACAGTTCAAGTGAAGGGTGTGGTTGAAGTGCAGGATAGGACCTGCAAAGTGACTCTGTCTCTCTCTCACAGACTCTCTCAAAGTAAAGTCTCTCTCATAGCAGAAATCTCTCAGCATAGATCTCTCATGAAACTTTTCAAGAGCTCTCTCAATGAATCCTCTCACAAACTAGATCTCTCTCTCTCAAAGAAGGAAACCTTTCAACCTCACATGGACGGAAATATCTTTCAAATGAACATGATTTTCTCTATCACTCAATGGAAGTGAAAATCACTCAAGAAGAACTCTCTCAATCTTTCGATCTCTCTCACTCTCTCAAGGATCCCAATGCCTCAACGGAAGGCAAGGGAGCTCTGATACCATGACAAAATATGAAGAGGGGAGAGGAGAAGAGTGGAGATGAGGAGAGAGGGCACATCTAGAGAGCACACCACAAATGACTAACTGTACACTAGAATTAGTTGAAAAAATAGAATATATACAAACCCTTTTAGGGTTAGGGTTAGGGGATCTAACTCTTTCCTTTATAGCACTCTATAAGGTTAGTGCTATGCACATATGATCACGTGATGGTGCTATGCACACATGATCACATGATGTTGAGCATGAACTCTCAACATACCCAAGTCGTCCAACTAAAGTCATCAACAAATAGAAGAAAATACCTTGAACTTGCAAACAAGTTTGTTGAAATTGGTCTACAAATGTCATAGTGGACCAGCTCTAATGGCCCCTTAGCCCTCGATGTAGCCTCATGTGGGAATCTCTCCCAGTGCTACTTGCCCTCAAGCAAGCCTAGTAGACTTTATTTGTGCCTATGATCAGTGGAAGTCCCTCCACCATCTTTGATTTTTGCATTTCTATAAGAGCTCCATAATTGACATGACCAAACCTTTCATGCCACAACTTTGAGTGCTCATGGCACCCATGTATGACTAAGGCATGTCACTGATATAATACATTCTCCTCAACACCTTGGGCCACCACCTATCCATTTTCCTTGGATGTGACAGTGACTTCCCCATTCTCAAAGATGACTGACATCTTATGCTTATCCATCTGACTCATGGAGAGTAGATTCTTGCAAAGATTTGGAACATACAGAACAAAGAATATTACCTTTTCTTTTCCCATTGTGGTGATGAACGGAATACTAACTGTGAAATAAATTTATTTCTTATGCGAGTAAATTAAAATTTTATTTCTTATGTAAATTTTTTTATGTGAATAAAATCTATAAAATAAAGTTATAAAGGGAAAGAATATGTGAACTCATAAAAATTTGTAAAATGAAAGAATGAGTTTTATGAAATAAAGTTATAAACCATTATTGTCAATAACTTAGTAGTGCATCATTTGTATAAGTCAATAGTAAAAACGGCTTGGTAAATATACTATGAAATGAAGATCATATTAATTGTATTATACACACATATTATTATGAATTAAAATATTTTATTGAAATAAAATAACTCCATTGGATAGAGCATAAAAAACTTCACACTTTTTCTTTTTATAGATTGGACAACTTTCTTTTAGTTATAGTTGGGATTACAAATGGTTCTAATAGATTCCAAAGCATGGCCATGGAGATCGCCATGGCCATAACTTGAAATTCATAGCTCAGATTGAGGAGCTATGAAAGGTGAAATTGTGTGCCTTTTTATGATCTATTCAATGGTAATATATAGAATTTGAAAGAAATATCTTAATTTATTGTACAAATAAAAGTTTACTTGTATGAATAAAAGTTTCTTTGAACGAATAAAGCGATACTCGTACAAATAAGTTATTGATTGGGACAATTAAATCAAGAAATTTGTGATTTATTACATTTTTAATTAAAAATAATTTGATCAAATTAATGCAACTTAGATTGTCAATGTACAAGGGAATACAATGAAAAACCCACAATTTGTGCTACCAAAGAAGCAAAGTGTTGCACAAATATAGTGACTAGTAAGGTAAAGTTTGAAAGCCAACATGAATTTATCCCCACATGCCTATGGTAATCCTAATTGTTACCTTCAGGGGAACTTTCATCAACACCCATCATTTTGCCTTCAAAAGGATTGTAAAAAAGTGGCAGAACTCCCATGGTTTTGTTGTAGTGGAAGGTTGATGAAATTTTATTCCCCTATAAATTATGATGTTAGCAAATTATGCCACTAGTAGAATATATAAAACTAGAACTTTAAGTGCAACCATGCTTGTAATTTTTTGTTAATGCAATTATTTATGGGTGTATTTGATTTTAATTTATAGTATTCAAGATATCAGCTTATGAACTAAGTTGATGAAATTTAACATTTTGATGATGTAGCCATCATTGGAAACAATGAGGAACTAATGAATCATGCCAAAGATGACCAAATAAGGCCTTTGATATGAAAGACCTTGGTTACATGCATTATTGTTTGGGAATTGAAGTCTAGAGAGACAATGATAAAACACTTATATGTTATAATTCGAATGCAAAGGAAATCTTCAAAAAGAAAAAAATACACATTGTGTTTGTGTACTGCACTACACGCAGGTTCCAAAGCAAAACTTTTGATATAGTAATTATAAATCTAAACTAAGCTCTCGGGGGGGTCACTATGTATAAACCCTCTATATCACATGCGTTCAAGGCCTATATTTAAAGTCCCTTATCTGTAAAAAATTTCATTAATAAAATATACCCCTTTTCTATTTAAATCTGTAAATTTTTTCCAAAACTATTTTAAATAGTCCCTTATGTATATTTATTTATGTAAATTTTAGAAATAAAAAAAATCCTTCTGTTGAACTCACGTGATAGGGTTACATATGATGAGTGACCCCCCCAAGACTAAGCTCAAGCAAACAAATGTTTGTGTAAGAAACAAGATTTATGACAAAAGAGACACAAATACATTCTACACAACAACAAATGACCTTGGAAAATAATGGGACACTCCCATAAAATACATACTTTCTAAAATATAGATAATAAATAAACAAGGTGAATGATATATCTATCATTCATTAGGCGTGTTGTGTATGGGTGAAATGCCCAAGAGAGTGCATAAAATTGTAGGCCCAAGGGAAGGAGATTAAGAGTGTGCAAAGAAGAGTAAATGAGAATGGCCCAAAAGTCATGCAAGGGACCCCAAATCATCAATACTCTACAAGTGCACCACACAAATTAACACCTAAGAGAGCATAAATAACAACAACATATTATTTTTTCCATCTCAAAACCACAATCTTCATTAAAGCTACCTAAGGCAGGCCAAAAATTCATTCAGCATTGTACAACGATAAAAAAATCCAAGGCCTCAAATGGCAATGTATAAGGGCCTTATGTCATGGAAGGAAAATACGTAAGAAATGGCTATTTCTGTCTCATTTCTGTTATGCTGTGCAAATGCACCATGGGAAATAGAAGGGAAATAGGTGGGAAATAGGGTGGGACCATGGGAAACAACACTCCATGCTCTAGACCTCAAGGTGCTATTTTCCACACTCTTGAGAGCCATTGATGTGACATTTCCTTTATAGCATGTCTCATTTTCCCTTAGATCATTATGTCATGCATCGTAGGAAAAACATCAAAATTAGGATCTTCCAAGGGAAAAGCATCCAAAATAGCCATCATTAAGCCTGTAAGCATAGGGCGATGACTATATCATATCAAGATACCCCATGTTTTCACTACTTATGGCATGTTCTTGCGGAGTGAGTTTGGACTCCTATAGGAAAACCGATCCTTGGAGGCTTCCAAGGATCTGTTTGAATAGCTGGGTGTCCAAACTTCAGTTGCTTCGAGAATGGCCCTTAATGTTACCCTTGTCGTGGGTTCACTAGAGCCACTTCTTGGAGCATTAGGAACCCCAAGCTCTCAACCTCACTATTGGCCAAAGAACAATCCGGACCATGAACACAACCACAGAGGCGATGCCTCCCACTTGGGAAGTTGCTGCTAACACCTGACCAGAAAACTTTATGCGAGGCGTTTCATCACAAAATGTCGCATTGCAAAGCATCACATAAGGTTCCTAGTTAATATGCACTAGTGTGAAACCCATAGCTTTGCCCTGGATTAAAGACACACAGCTTATATGATGAAATGATAAATGATCTATCCATTCAAGTCTCTAGACTCAAGAGGTTTGTTAATACAGGCCACTTGAAGGCCCTAATGATCAATTTAAATGTTATATCCGGAGCCTGTGATGATCTAGTTTGCTGATCGATCATGCATGACTTGAACTCGTTTTCGTTAACAGAAAAACTCCAATAGAATTGAAACAATTCGCATAAACTTGGTTCATCCTGCAACGAAAATACTACTGCATCATATTCATGTGCTTCTCTCGTGTTCACGAATTACTTTGATTTTAGTCATGCCTTCTCCCAAAATGCGTAGCGGTAGCTCCTCCAAACATCCATAGATTTCACCAACACCACCAAATCATTCCTGCTTCATTAACCTTTGCTTTGATTTGAGCACCCGAAATAGTAGTAGTGGTATCTATCGAGTGTGATTTGTCTATGCAGAACTCTTCTAGTTTCGATTCATGTGCGATTTGGAAAATCGTTAAGCATGCAACAAGCAGAAATGTAATTGCAAAAATGTAATAGATGGGGAATGTGACTAAATTTGTCAACTTTGATGCCGATAGGTTAATCAGTGATGCAATGCATGATGTGCTGTTTCATACTATCATCCATTTAATGCTACTTCTTCTTGGTGCTGATTCCAACTTTTACATAGTATCATATTATCAGCACGAGTAAGGGCCTCACTACTACACATAGATCCTATTGCGATGTTTAAGTACCGACGTTTAGCATGCGCGGGGTGCTAATCGTTGGTATTGGAAGTGCGCCTCGTTAAGTGTCGCTATATAGCGACTTTTATCAGAATTGTAAGTGTCGTTATATAGTGACACTGAGATACTTTTTTATAGAGACGTTTTACAGAGAGTCTTTTTTCTCATATCGACCTTAAAAGTTAGTTTTCTCAATGGCAAATTTTTTTAAAATTTTCATACATGTTTGATCTTTTGAGAGCTCATATATTCATGTCCAAGTTTGAGATGAAAAAAAATCAATGAAGAGCATTTACATAACGATTTCATCTTGAGCCAAGTCTAACGCACCAAACAAGTCTATCTCTAACTCTATACCGAGTTGATCTCCTATATCATCATCGTACTCTAGCATCGTACGTTCACCTAACAGTACTTGATCGTCTTCTTCAATAAAGTGTGGTGATTCTTGATGATCGTCGTCTTCTTCCTCAATATCATGATCTCCATCTTCCTCCCATGCGATGTCATTATGCGCATCTTCCTCTTGGCTCATATTGTGATCTTCATCTTTTTCGCTAGATTCATCTGGATCAATTAGATCCGGCATTGGTAGTGGCATCTCCATATCGACATCTCTATCTTCAAAAATTTGCTTACTTTGTGGTGCAACTTGGATCACGTACCACCATCTTGGATCAGAACGATCTGGATGAAAAATCACGTATATTGAAGATGGGTGCCAAATGTCGTTAATTATATATATGAAATTATGCTTAAGTACATGTATCAATGGATCTTTAAAAACAAAAGCTTCGATTAATTAAATCATTAGTATGCACCTGCTCACAGTGCTCGGGAAGAACAAAAGTATCACTTTCATCGGTCCAAAGTTTGGTGGAGTCTATTGCAAAAAAACCACTACTATCTTTCCTCACTGTTGCATGGGGAGTGTTGTAAATAGATCTAAACCATTTTACATTAGGAATGAAAATACTAAATCATCTAAAATCAACTTGATAGATTTCGCGTATGGTTCCATAATAATCCAACTGTGAGGACAGAAGATTGGTATCCGAAGCAGTTGCTCGGCTATCTTGTGTGAAGTTAGCCATGACTCCACAATCATATGTGACTCTCTTTGAATCAATGCGTTCCATGCGAAAATGTCATCCATATGACCATAATGCACTGTACTTTTTGTACTATAAAAGAGCATCATTAAAACAATGAACATGCATCTATTTTATAGCGTATATTGCCACAAATAATTACTTAATTATGTCAAGAGGTAAGAAACTTACATGCATCATACATCTAGATGATAACTCTTGCTCGTGCTCATTTATTGTCTCTCCATCATGTTTGGCTTTATGTAGAGCCAGTTGTAGCCAATCAAGTGACATGTGAGTGGGGAGAAGAGTTAGATCCCATGGATATGGTTGCGATCGCCTGTACATTACTCTGAATCTTGTCCTTGCATTTATTCTTTCTGCTTTGGCCGCTTCATATCTCTCAATCCACTTCTGCATCTCCTTGCTATTGAGGATACAAAACTTATTGAATTTCTCCATTTGCTCTTTGCTCATCTTTCTTTCAATCCCTTTTCCTTAAGGAACCTTGCCAACGATGCGATCATCATCCTTGTTATGCCAAGCTTGCGATATATCGGGATCCATGGATGCAAGAAACTCTGTGATATATACTAATGACTCTTGCATGCCATCCCTCTACCATGCTTGCTTCTGGTCTTGCTCTTTGTCTTACAAATCCCTTCAAAGTTTTCATAAACCGCTCAAGAAAAAACATCCACCGACTATGAATGGTACTTGCAATAGCCACCTCATCAACTATGTGCACAAGCAAGTGTACTTGAGTTGTCATAATGCTCGAGGGGAAGTGCTTCTCAAGCAAGCATACGGCTTCGATGGATTCCACCCTAGCCTTCTCGATGCTTGATATGGAGATCTCTTTTTGAGATATCCACCTATTTCACATGTCCATGTAAGATATATTCATAATCAGTCTACAGATTATTTAGCTTAAATTGAATAAAATGCAATCAATGCGATTTGATAGTAAGCATACCTCACAATACCATTGATCTTGAATGTAGCATTTCTAACATCTTCTTGTAAGCACCATTTTATTGTAATTGGGAGGATGAACTATCAAAGCAATAAAGAAGTTATGTCAACAATATAACATAATCATAATTACACTAACGCATCACGATTATCGGTACACTAATCCTACAGCTTAGAATACCTGTAAGACCTTGTGCCAATCATGGGACTTAAGCCCACTAAGCTTATTGTCCTTTGAAAATGCTCCTTTCAAGCAACACATGTACCCTGTGGGTGTTTGAAAAGAGGCAATGTCTACCTTGACCGCTGTCTCCTCCCTCGTAGAGAGGATCCATGTTGCTTTCGGGAGGATAATTTTTCCCAAAGCATGCACTTGGGGCCACAAATGAGACATCCTATTCATAGCACGCAAGTTTTCTCACACTCCTCTCGAGTCTTTGGAACCAACCAAGTGTGCCTAAATAGTAGCCCCCACATTCTTGAAGATATGCATGGGATCCAAGAGATGATTGATTTGTAACTGACCCCAATAAAACAAACAATATCCAAATAATGAGTCAAATTAATGTAGGAACTAACCTCATTAAGGCCAAGACACTTGTATCTGACCACCCATACTTTGCTTGCAGATTCAAGATTGAGAGACAAGCACGTAGTTTAGACATCCTAGCATCCTCGTACAACTATGTTGATTACAACCCTCGCATTTTGACCTTAGACTCTGACATCACGTGTACATGGGATGTAGTGCCCCTAAAAATAGAATCCATCATGTCAACCATACCCTCGTCATCATTTGAGAGACTATAGTCTTGCTCAAAGTGTGAAGGTATATGCGTACCCTCGTCAGCCTCCTCATCTTGTTTTAAGATTTTGTGTAAATATAAGATCTTGTCTCAAGGTTTCGTATCATAATGGTATCCAATATTAACCACGAACTCAAATAGCTTTGACTTATCGATAATCCATCAACACGTGCAACACCAATGGTGGATACTGGTTCAAGCTCCTCCCCATACATTCACAAGTGGTGCATGATAATACAACGTTGATGTCATACGTACTTCTCGCTTGCAATGAGTGCAATGACAATACAATCTCTCCGTAAGCCACTTTTGCTCCCGGGCATTGATGCATCATCTGATGAGCTTCCACTTGTCCCTTCCATCTGCACACTTCTAAAATCACAACATAAGTTGCAAGGAAATCTATTAACAGTAATAAAATGGCCACCTATGAGCTTCTTTTTTAGCTTTTAACAATAAGTGCCCTGAAATGTCGCTATATAGTGATGCTTTTAAATACAAGCGTCGCTATATAGCGACTAACCAGCGTCATTATATAGCGACACTGTGGGCTTAAACCCGAAACCCCACGGTGCGGCGCTTTCTTTAGTATCTCTATTGTGGGAAAAGCAATCTCTCCTCCCACCTTATATCCGATCGCTTTCCTCCTCTCTATTCTCCACTCCTCACCACTACTCAACCCCTTTCCTAACACTTGTGCTCCCTCTCCACCCTTCTCCCTCTTTGCTTATGTGAAAAGAAGTTTTTCAAGCATAGGAACTCTCTCTTCCCCTCTTTTTCCCTATTCCCTCTTCTTTCCCTCTCTTTTTCCCCTCTCTTTTCCTATTCCCTCTTCCTTCCCTCTTCCTTCCCTCTCTTCTTCTCTTCCTTCTCTTCCTTTTCCCTCTTCTTTATCCCTTCTTTCAATCTCTTTTTCCCCTCTTCCTCCTTTCCTTCTCTTCTTTTTTCACTCTTTCAATAGCCTGCTCCCCTCTTCCTTCTCTTATGTTTATGCTCTTTTTCCCTCTTCTTTTTTCCCTCTTTCATCCCCTCTTTCAATATCTTTTCCTCTCTCTTTCCTCCTCTCTTTCCCCTCTATCAATGTCTTTTCATAAGCATATGTATTTGCCTATGCTTAAGCTTTCTCTCTTTTTCTTTTATGCTCATAGGCTTATGCATAAGAATAAGCATATCCTTTCCTTCCTTTTCTCTTATGCTTATGCTCTTTTTCCCTCTTC
Organism: Dipteris shenzhenensis; assembly: GCF_047967505.1. Classification (NCBI taxonomy): domain Eukaryota; kingdom Viridiplantae; phylum Streptophyta; class Polypodiopsida; order Gleicheniales; family Dipteridaceae; genus Dipteris; species Dipteris shenzhenensis. Next base: position 41,122,614 of record NC_141619.1, read on the forward strand.
CTTCTCTTATGCTTATGCTTATGCATGAGCATGTCTCATTTTCCTCTTTTCCTCTCTCTTTCTCCCCCTCTTCCCCCTCTTTCGATCTCTTTTCATAAGCATATGTATTTGCCTATGCTTAATCTTTCTCTCTTTTTCTTTTATGCTCATATGCTCATGCATAAGAATAAGCATATCATTTCCTTCCCTTTATCTTATGCTTATGCTCTTTTTCCCTCTTTCTTCTCTTATGCTTATGCTTATGCATGAGAATATGTCTCCTTCTTCTCTTTTCCTCTCTCCTTCTCCTTTTCCTTCTCCTTCTCCTTTCCTTCTCTTCTTTTTTCCTTACTCTTTCTCTTCTTTTCATAAGCATATGCCTATGCATATCCTTCTCCTTTCTTTCTCTTCTTTTACCTCTCTTTTTCTCTTCTTTTCATAAGCATATGCCTATGCATGTCCATCTCCTTCTCCTTCTCCTTCTCCTTCTCTCTTCTTTCTCTTATGCTTATGCTTATGCATGAGTATATGTCTCCTTCTCCTCTTCTCCTCTCTCCCTCTCCTTCTCCTTCTCCTTCTCCTTTCCTTCTCTTCTTTTTTCATCACTCTTTCTCTTCTTTTCATAAGCATATGCCTATGCCTATGCCTATGCATATACTTCTCCTTTCTTTCTCTTCTTTTCATAAGCATATGCCTATGCATGTCCTTATCCTTCTCCTTCTCCTTCTCTCTTCTTTCTCTTCTTTTTTCCTCTCTTCTTTCTCTTCTTTCTCTTCTCCTTCTCTCTTCTTTCTCTTCTCCTTCTCTCTCCTTTCTCTTCTTTTTTCCTCCTTCTCTCTTCTTTCTCTTATTTTTTTCTCTCTTTTTGTCTTCTTTTCATAAGCATATGCCTATGCCTATGCTTATGTTTGTTTTTTGTTTTTTGTTTTTGTGTTTGTGTCTACGTTAGACATGGGATCACGTCGCACGTCCGATAAGTACAGATAGCCTCGCAGGAGGAGACATCACAATCTCTATTCTCCAGAGGACTTTGATTCCTCTCAGGCGACACCTCAGGGGCCTACCACTGCGACTACCCCTAGCCCGACTCCTCTTGGATGTAGCATTACGACTACCCCTAGCCTGACTCCTCTTGGATGTAGCACTGCGACTACCCCTCGAGGAACTCCTTTGCTAGTAGCCCATGGCTTTGTCGGGAGTCCCGACGAGTTTGTAGCATAGATGACCGATGAGGAGGCAATGAGATTCTTCTCTCAGCTATCCTAGAGGACCTCAGCAGTTCCCTCTCCTACATTCCCTCTCCTACACTGACGGCTGGACCTACTGCCCAGCCGTCCCCTCGTGCCCCTTCGACCGAGGGGTCATCACCTGGGCATGCCCATCGTAAGGGAAGGAAGAGTAGGAGGGTCCGCTTATGTTGTGCTAACTCAGGAGATGTAGACGAGTCAGGACACTCACATCCCTACAGGTCTCCACTTGGTCTCGAGACCCAATACCAGTCAGGTCCCTTGCCCTCTCCTACTCCCACTGCTACTCCTCGCTCCGGAAGCGGTCGCACAAACACCACTCACTTTGACTCTACCACTACCATGAGTCCTCCTTACCCAGTTGAGGACAGTCGAGGACCTCTCCTATCAAATCACAGCTGTCAGAGAGATAATAGAAGATAGAAAGAGCAAAGTAGTGATGGCCACCATGAGGCAGTTGATGAGCCACCACTTCAAGAGCGGCATTGCTACTGATTGGCGGTATCAAGATGACCAAAAGATGCAGGTGGTCATCGATGAATTAAAAGAAAAATACCCTAACCCGCCAAATTGGGAGTTCAATGAGAATTAGATGCGAGAGCACATGGGTTTGGTCTTGAAGCATCGTAGATCAACCTTGCATACTTTCATCGCAAAGGGGAGGGCTAAACCTAGCTGGGTAGACAAAGCTGATTGGAAGTTCTTCAAGAAGCAGAATAGGGACCATCCCAAAATGTTCGAGGGACAGAGGAGGGCTGTGAGGAGACTGATGGACGCCATAGGTACTTTGCACTTTGGTGCAGGCGGACGGTTGGCGTTCGAGGCAACCGTGGTAAGTCTACTTCTTCTCATTTAATGTATTTTTCTATTTGTTTTACTACATATTACATGCACTTTATCTAACTCTCGTAAATTGGGTCCATAGCAAGCTGCGATGGGTAATCTTCCTACAGATGCAGAGATGCGATGCACGTTTTGCATAGGAATAAAGCCGTGGTTTATTGAGCAAGAGGCAATGGGAGCGACGGTCGATTGGGTTGAGGTGGCTGGTCACACGGTATAAGTCTACTCCTACTTGTAATCTCACTTTTTAAATTGTTTTATTCTTTAAGTTCCAATCTAATTTTCAATTAATTTGGTTTCATTCTTAGAGTCAAAGCTCGAGCGTCCCATCACCAGAGGCAAGCGATCACGAGGGCCAAGGTTCAAGCATAACTCACGAGGGTCAGGGAGCAGGGACAGCTCACGAGGGCCAAGGATCAAGCCAGCAAGATGAGGATGAGAAGGAGGACGACGATTCGAATGAGTAGTGGTAGTAGTAGTAGTTTGCATATACTTCGCCATGTATATCATTTTGTATATCGGCTTGTTTGAGTGATTTTGTATCACCCTTTTGAAAGGGTAATTTTATAACAAACAATGTTGTATATCTTCGACATGTATATGCTTTTGTTGCTCGATCATTTCATTTGAGTGATTTTGTATCACCCTTTTCGCAAGGAAAATTTTGTAATAATTTTTTTTTTTGGTAATTACAAAAAAAAATCATTAGTGGGGTAAAATAGGGCTTGCTATGGCCCTGTTTAGCCCCACTAATGCTTTTTCTTCTCTGTTAATCGTCGTTATATAGTGACGTTAATTACCAGTGTCGCTATATAGCGATGTTTACCAGCGTCGCTATATAGCGACGCTTATATAGCGACCATTCTTTTTCGACGCTTATAACGACGTTAATAACGACCTTTGCGCTCGTTTAAAAAAAAATTTAGTGTAAAAAAACGTCGGTATTTTCATCGGAATAGGCCCTATGCCTTGTAGTACCTTGTAAATATCAAGCACCGCATTCGTAGCATTTGTCAAATAGTCCGAAGGAGCTCACTTGCTTTGCAAGATTAGTGATGCTTGCCCAACTTCCAAAGCAAAAGCCTAATGCATTAAAGATCATCGTGATGGTTAGCGTGTTCAACGCTACAATGCCTCCCTCTAGGATGGCATCCACCTCGTTGGCTTTTTTGTAGCCTCCTGAAACATCCAACAACAGGCCAACATCTTCTAACATTGCAGGAGCAGCAATAGTTGAATGGCAATCAGCAACAACATAGAACTTTTAGTAGAATTCTGATGTGGCTACGAATTAGTACTTGGATTAGCAAAGATTGATAATGAGAAGCCTAAATAAGCTTGCTCGTGTTTAGGTGTGGCAGGATAATAGATGAAAGTCGAGGAATCCTTAATTTGCGCAAGGAACAGTTGCAGGGAGCGCGAGCTTCATGAAAGAAGTATACCTCACGAGCTGCTCGTTTCCTGAAGACGATCAGATATGCTATGCAGGGTATGATGAACACCAAGAAGCTCATGATGAGAGCACTGATCATAGAGTTAAGAGGCCCAAAGAAGGGGATCAGGATCACCAAAATCAAAAGTAGGAATGCCACAGGCAGCCTGACGACGACATGAACGAGATAACAGGCTTGATGAATGCGAAGCACGTTCTCCCACATGAAATTGAGGGGCAAGATGAAAAGGCCGAAGGCGATAGCCTGAGGCAAATGACTCATTCGTCAGTTTGACAGAAAAGAAGATCGCATATTAATTGCGAGATGAATTGCTAATGAATTTGATTCTGTGAGGAGGTTGTCTCCTAAGGCCCAATAGATTGCGAGGGAGTGAGGTAGCATGACAACACGGTCGCAACGTAGATGAACTTGTAATTGCGAGACTTCCACATGGGGTGCATGATCTCTCTTTGTAATTGCGATATCAAAGCAGGCCAAATTTGCATGGAAACTGCATGCACATTCTAACTACCACTTTTGCAACGTTTCGAAAAAAGAGGCATCCAGTGGCCCACAGTGATCCACTGTAATCTAACTATGCACAATCCTCCAATCTTCCTCCCCCAAACCTCTCCTTAAGAGAGAAAAAGATGCCAAAGGTAAGGGTTGTGTTGTATATTTTGTGCGTGTTTGCGGATCGATTCCAATAATGCTGTAGGAGTTCTCTTGGAACGGGGACGAGCATTTTCCGAGCAAAAACATACGAGCGATCTGAGCAGTGGACCTTTAGTTAAGTCTAATTTGATACCTTCAATAAATATATTTTTTCAATAAACATCATGTGCAAAAAAATAAAGTAAAAATAATATTTCTTCCAAACAATTTATAGTCAAATGGTCTAGAATCTCAGGAAGATTGAATTGAGAGACATGGATAGATTTCTATAAAAGGACCATTCAAACACACCAAAAGGTCACCGAAAACTATAGTGTGGTGAGTAATACATTGTTCATACACAACTCTTAAAGAAGCTGTGGGCAACAAAATACTGTTTACATACATATAGCTATATTGTGTCAAGCAAATGACTATCAAAATGCACCCAAAAAGTCAACACAAGCTACAATGGTCATACAATATTTGTATGCACCTATGCAAGTTTCTTTAATATAACCACAAGTAGAGATAAACGCCCTTCTTAGCAAGCAGGTAGAGCTTGGTAGAGTTCTTGCCTACTTAGTGCAGATTGGTGAATGAACATGTGTATCTTCTCATCTAGACCCAAGTATTGCATATAAATGTAATACAGATGTTTGCATGGGATATATCTGTTTTGCCCTTGAGAATGGCCCATAAAGTCCAGACATGTGCATGATGGAAACACTGAAACCACAACATTGTACTTGCTCCCTTTTCTACGTGATCCTGGAGTGGAAACTAGGTACTCCACATGCTCTCTAGGGACAACTATATTAACACTGTGAACAACACATTCCAAGGAAATAGACTTAGCTATCCTTGTTCTCATTTCACATGTCACCTCAGTTACCCATTCCACAACCATGCCATCCCTTGTGCTCGGTCTACTTGTTAAATCAGCAGATTTGGCCCTAGTGCATTGCTTTTTTAATCTAAATCCTCCAGCTACTAATAACCTCATTTCTTCCTCATCCAGGCTTGTCCCTTTCTCAATAGGCCACTCCCTCGGCACCTCAGGTGGTTTTCCTTCAATGCAATTTGATGGTGTCCATGTGTGGTCCATGTTATCCCCACAAAACCAAATCAATTGCCTTCGAATGCCTTCTTTGGTGTTGATTCTCCCAAAAAAGCTAGGTGTAGGAACACCTCTCTTTCCCGTCCTACCCTTGTGATCTATCAATTTGTGGCATTTGATTCCTTTGTCCTCTAAGTATCCTTGACACCTCACCTCACTACCTGCATTAGTTCTTCTTATAGCCCACATAGTCTTGTGTACTACCTCTTCTTCAACATATTGATTTGTTTTCAAGATTGGTGTGGTATTTTGTTTTCTCTTTCTTGGCTGATTTACATACTGGTATTCTGGACGATGTGAATCATTTGCATACACTGCTTCTGAGAAAGATTTTGACCACTTCCTTCTCACAGTCTTCAAATCACCCATACAGTCTTGACCTCCAATAGTTGCATCCACCTTACTAGCCACCTCATTACTGAGATCGATGAACTTGCATGAGTTGCTCCCTATGTCCCCATAAGAGTGCCTTCGAGATAGCTTTTCCAAACTAGGTCCACAACCCAAGTGTAGTCCCTTTAGATATTCTGTGTATCTTGCAGTTTGCAGCAAAGCACCCGTCATATCTGTCTCACAAGCATTTTTTAGTGTGACATATTTCACTCCGTCATTCGATGCCAACCAACTTCCATGGACTGACTCTGCAAGGTTGGCTCTAGGAACTAAAAACTGGTCAGATCCCTCCATGCCCTGTGCCACAACATAGATTAGTTTCCAATAATCAAAAAACAATAAAGTTGTGAATGAAATAACAATAGACCTACCTTGAGAATGTATTCTCCCCAATGAGCCACTCTTGCATGCCACCACACAATCCATGTTTCTAAAATGGAGATGTCCTTCTTATGTGCATGATGCTTGAACCACGAACGGAGGTTTTTCAACTCGATGTCTGCAGCTTCTTGAGATGGAGCATTCTTCCACTGTCTACACCTTAGCTTGAACTCCTCACGATCAAATGATGGAAGGAACTTAGCATGGTTTTCCAAGCTTTGCTCCCAATGGAATAAGCAAGATCTCTCTTTTTCTTTGAGCACCTTATTGGCATCACCATTGAATACCATTCTAATTGCACGCCAATTTGCTTGTGCCTCATCAGCCATAAACCCTTTAAATTGAGGCTTTGGGAATCCCTCCTTCTCCATGACTCTATTTAACATTTCCCAAAAAAGGATCTGGGCTTCTGTATCCTCAACCTTGAAATCCCCAATACCTGGCCTCATCTTGTTCACTAGATCAACACCACTACCATGTCCCTTGGTAGACATCTTGAAAACATGACATCTTTCAAATGAAGAAAATTCAAGTTGTCCAGGGAACACCATGCTCTGAAAATAATCATATACACACTTTCTTTTCAGTTGTAAAAGAGCATCATAACCATCTGCAAAGGATCCACTTTCAATTTGGGCCTCCCTTTTCCAACGTGCGAGCCTACAGTTAAGAACATGTAGCATCAAAATCCCATTACTTATTTTTCATAAAAACTTGAGTACTTTTAATCACATTAAAAGGACAAGTATGCACATACCTTCTCTTGTCCAAAGTTGGAGTAATCTTCTCTAGTAATGATGTCAATTCAGCATCACTCATGGCTTTCGGATCATCTTGAATGACGGCATCCAATATTATTTTCTTTGCTAATGTTTTTTGCAAGGCTTTAGGTCTTCCCATCCCATCTATTTGTATGAGCTTAGTCAACCTAGCCTTAACTTCCTTCACAGCACCTCTAGAACTTCCTTCACCAACGGGATGCAAATGATACCCTGAGTGTATAACACACCTCTTAAATTGTGTATCACCCTTGGGGTGTGGGTAACATAAGAATAGCCTACATGGGCACTCTTGCTCGCAGAAAGGACGAGCACCACAATGCAAACACTTAAGAGTACTATTTTCGCCAACATATGATCTTTGAGGACACACTCGTGAAAGTCTCCCTTGCCAATGCTTCTCATTGGCCTCTTTGGTTCTCTCCAAGTAAGGACAAAATATGTTTTTGCATTGTAGATGCCCACCACATCTTCGAATTCTAACTAAACCATCAAATCCTGTCATATTACTTGTTATATCATCCGTCCAAACATGGCTGTCGTATTTGGTTTCTGTCCCCTCAGCACGGTTAGGGAGGTCCGAAGCGGGAAGCTCAAACAAAATATTGCCATCATACTTTACTGGAAGTGCATCAACTTCTTGTATTGTTGTTACAATGTCCATAGCTTTTTTGAGTGCACTTCTTGCAGGAAGGTTTTTCAAGAGAGGAACCAAACTCATGGTCTTATCGGATTGTTCATCTACTTGTTTTTTATCCGACACTTCCTTACTGATTTCTGTCAAAAGCTTTACACCTCTAACAATGAAGGTGGTTCCAAACTGAGTGTCAAGATGAAACAAGGACTCCTCACCTACAAAGGGAACCTCAAAGGACAAGTCGTCACACTTGCTATCAAGTAGTTGATGCAAAGAGATTGAGCTCGGTGAAAGTCCAAATGCTAAGTGAAGGTATTCCCTACTAATGCGTGCAACACCATTCGTTGTTGCAACTTGCAGTGTCTTCGACCTATTGTCATTGGACACAATTGCAAAATCCATGGAGCTTGTGGAACACAATCTCCCTTCCTTCAAGTGAAAGGAAAATTAGTCATTACCAGTTTTGAGATCTATTGCTAGCAAACGAGGCACAAGTGAGTAAGCATGTGAGCAACAGTAGTTCACGCACTTGTCTCCTTTCGAACTCTATACTAACCAACTCAGCTAGACGATCATTGTTCTTTGATACTAAATCAGCTAGACGATCATTGTTCTTTGAGGCAGAGAAGACTAGTTTCGTTGGCACTAGTTTCGCTGGCGAAACTAGTGAACACGCCTACGCCTACGCCTACGCCCACGCCCACGCCTACGCCCACGTCCACGCCTAGTTTCGTTGAACACGCTCATGCCTATGCCTACGCCTACGCCTATGCCTACACCTATGCCGACGTCCACGCCTACACCTATGCCCACGTCCACGCCTACACCTATGCCTACGCATACGCCCACGCCTACGCCTTCACTAGTTTCGCTGGCGAAACTAGCCAGCGAAACTAGTGATCACTAGTTTCGCCAGTTTCGCCAGCGAAACTAGTGTTCACTAGTTTCGCTGGCGAAACTAGTAGCGTGGCGAACTAGTTTCGCCAGCGAAACTAGTGTTCACTAGTTTCGCTGGCGAAACTAGTGGCGTGGCGAACTAGTTTCGCCAGCGAAACTAGTGTTCACTAGTTTCGTTAGGAGCATCTGTTGTGATTCCTGCCGTTGTTAGTTTGAGTTTTCTCTAGTTTGCTATCTCTAATATGTTTCGTTTTGTTTCTAACAGTCTGCAATCATGTATCTCATGTACTATACTAACGAAAATGGCGAGAAGGTTTACACGTTGCAGGTATTTCCTCTGAAGTATAAATATTTTGGCGGGTCGGTTTTGCCCGTAATCTGTTTGTGTCTGTTGTCAAATTCTTAGGGATGCTAGTTTTCATAATGCTTTTCGGGCCACGCTTTGTTTAGAGCGAGTTAGTCGAAAAATGTGAAGACACTTCCGTCCATGTAGCTGCATGCTACTTGCGTATTGAAGAGAGAGAGAAAGTCAGGTTCAGGTCCAACTGAACAGGAATGGATCCCTCTCTCGTTAGAAATGGAACGCTATTGCCAGCACAGAAGTAATCACCAGCTTTTGACCAGGACCGGCCAACATGCGTCTGATAATTCAAATCAGCGTTGGAATGCTAATATTCACCGCTTAGAACTGTGTTAGTGGAAATGTAAAGGGTGAAGCTAAAGCTAGATGTGAAAATGTGAAGGGCAAAGCTAGATGTCAGAGGTTATGGGTCAATGCCTACGCCTTCACTAGTTTCGCTGGCGAAACTAGCCAGCGAAACTAGTGAACACTAGTTTCGCTGGCGAAACTAGTGGCGGAAACTAGTGTTTACTAGAAACTAGTGAACACTAGTTTCCGCCACTAGTTTCGCCAGCGAAACTAGTGAACACTAGTTTCCGCCACTAGTTTCGCCAGCGAAACTAGTGTTCGAAACTAGTGTTCACTAGTTTCGCTGGCGAAACTAGTTCACCACTGAAAATAGTGGCGAACTAGTTTCGCCAGTGAAACTAGTGAACACTAGTTTCGCTGGCGAAACTAGACTAGTGTTCTCTCGTTGTCTCCCTCTGGCTGCCACAGAAAGAGCGCACAGCACCATTTCCTTTCCAGCGCCCCACGTCCGAACAGCCTTCATCTTCTTGTGCAAGCTTCTCCTCCAAATTCCGGTCTGGCTCTACAACATCAGACAAAGTCGAACCCCGAGGAATGTCTAGCACTGTTTGTCCTTGACGTAACAATTTTAACTCGTAGTTAAAGCTTGCATCCACAGTTCCTGCTCTTACCGGAGACGGAGAGGCACTAAGAAAAGGAACTGGACAGCAGGAGTTCGGGGAGGCAAAACGGCGTGATTCATTAGAATGCGCAAGCTAAAGCAATCCTGAGACCCACATGTTTTGGCTCAATTCAGTGCAACAACCAGTCGACGGAACTTCCAAGCAGCAAGGAGCCTGTGAGCCTCGCCTTCGCCCTTCTTTAGGACGACCTATTCTTTTCATATTCTTTTCATTGAAGCAACTTTTGCCATCTTGTTTGAGAAGCACAATTACGATGTTTGAGAAGCACGGGAGAGAAATGCTTTCGTCCTGGGAGAAGAAAGCAAATACTTTAGCAAGTGAAGAAGAAAAAGAAGAAGTGCTTACGAAGAAATAAGAAGCACAAGGAGTGTTAGCAAGTAGCCACCAACAGAAACAGTCGATCGCTACCGCCTCTACAGAGAGAAATCGCATCTTCTATATCAGCAGCGGAAATGACAATTCTAGCTGATATCCTTTCCTGCGTAATGAACAAATTTCAAGAGCTCCATCAAAGCTATTCCGACGCTACCCAAGCAATGGAGCGATTTCCAATCAAGGTGCAAACTTTGAAACACATGAAAATCCTCTCCCGGCTATGGCGGACCCAAGCTCCACATTGCTTCTCCCCTTCCGCCGCCCCCGTGATATGGTAATAGCTCGGCTATGGTAATAGCTCGGCTATGGTAATAGCTCCCACGAGACGCCTTTGCCATCACTTATGCATTTCAAGGCCTTTCTAAGCCTTGCCCCGTGACCCATCAGCTGCCTCCTCTTCCTATCGGCCACGTCAATCTTCCTATCGCTTTGGCCTCCATTCCATAGCGCCGATTCTTGCGACAGCTTCTCTGTTTTACTAGTCTCTGAGATTCAGAGGTGGCAACCAGTCCGTCGACGGAACTTCCGAGTGGCTGCCTGCAGGTCGACCGTGGTACAAAATTTTCGTCCGTCAACGGAGGTTCATTTTGTTTGTATTTCCGTCAACGGAGGTTCATTCTGTCTGTATTTTTGAACGATGATGGGGTGAGAAGGGGAGGTGACCGTTTGGGGGGTTTACCGTTGTTTGGGAGTTTCCCGCCAATCGCTTCATTTTCTTCATCTTCTTCTTCTTCTTCTTCTTCTTCTGCGGCTGCATCCACCTCCATTTCCCGCTCCCGTTCCCTTTCAGCTCACCCTCTCCTCCGTCAGTCATCCTTCCCCCCTCTCCTCACACTTCTCTTTCTTTTCTTTCTTCCACTACCCTCCGCTTGCTTGTTTTGACGCTCGGAACTCGCATCTTTTGTTGGCGAGAAAATCCCAGACGTTCCTGACATTAGTGATCAAAACTGACTTTTTCATGGCGATCTCCCCACCACTCGCGTAGCCTGCAGGGCTTGCTGCCGCGCCCCTCTTCACGCACGCACTTGGTTGCACTTGAACTTCGGGTTCATGATCCTCAACAGATTCAACCGGAGACTCGAAACAACGCTCTCAAACTCAGTTTGGGCGCACTGTTTTTATAAAGTCTTGATAGTTTTTGGGGGGGGAGTGGGCGAGCCAGTCTCCCTTGTCGCTTGTTTGTCCTGTGCAAAGTCTCATAAATCCCTTCGTTCACTAGTTTCGCTGGCGAAACTAGTTTCGCCAGCGAAACTAGTGTTCACTAGTGTTCTCTCGTTGTCTCCCTCTGTCTGCCGCCTTCATCACTCAGTCCTTCCTCTTCCTCTTCATCACTCAGTCCTTCCTCTCTCTCCCTCCATACTCCCTTCATCACTCGTCCTTCCTCTTCCTCCATGCTCCCTTCATCACTCGGTCCCTCCTCTCTCTCCATGCTCCCTTCATCACTCGTCCTTCCTGTCTCTCTCCTTCCCTCTCCCTCCAAGGCTCGCTTCCACCTATCTCTCCATCCACGCTAACCACCAAGGCTCCTTTTCACCTGTCTCTCAGTCTGAATTTCCATGCTTTCTTCTGTTCAGCTGTATTCTCCCGTGCCTTCACTCTGTCATTTTTCAGATGGTTACACTCTGTCATTTTTCATTTAATCATTTCAAAGATGGTTTCACTATGTCATTTATTTGTTTTTCTTCTTGTGCAGGTGAGCTTATTGAAAGTTGTGCAACAAATGCCTCCAGTAAGTTTGGTTTCTTTTTCTTTTTCTAGTTGCATTTCACCTTTGCATTTTTGCAAATCTTGTAATTGAGTTCTTCAAATGTGTAGAGAAAGAAACGTGATGTGTCTAGTCCTATCACAAGGAAAGGTGGCAAAAGGAAGAAGCAAGAGTCAGAGGTCAAGAATGAACTGAAGGAGCTTGAGCAAGTTGACATTGAAAATGATATTGAGGATCCTGAGGACAACAAGGATAAAACTATAGATGAACCATCCAACAAAGTAGGAGTTAAAGATGATGTGGAGGATATCATTCCAGAGTGTGTTGAGAGACCTTCAGGTGCAGATATTTTAGAGCTTCTTACAGTAACTAAAGAAATTCCACCTCCTCGAATTCCCTTGTGTCGTTGTCTCATAAACCCAGTTGTGCGTCAAATTAGGAATGATTTGACCATTTTGAAAAGAGCATTTGAAATAGAGGGATACATTCCGACAAAAGGATCTTTTATTCTATCTATCAAAATGCCTGATGGGTCTTCGAAGGATGTTGATGATGTCACAAGAGAACGTTGGGACAAGAATTGGAGCTTAGTTAATGATGAGTTTGAATCAGAGATAATTGGCACACCATGGAGCTTTCTATCAAACAAAATGTTCTTCGTGTGGGAAGGAAATCATCGTACAGCATCTTGGATGGAAAGCATAGAAGAGCTTTACACAAATATCAAGTCTAGACACATTAGAGTGCAAGCTCAAGTTATTGAACCGGAAGCAAAGGATGAGCTTAAGCTTGTTGCTGCTCTGCAAAGATTTAACTTGTAAGCCTTGTTGTTTATGTTTTCTATATTGAGATGGTAAGTGCTTGTAAATGAAACCAATTTTGATCCATTTAAGTCAATGGTTGCAGGCTTAATGAAGATGCAATTGTTGTTACTAATCTCAAGGATTATTTGTACCACACAAGCACACTCGTATCTTGTGATGCTCAATATTTTACTCAGGATTTTAGTGAGGAGGAGAAAAAAGCTATTGAGTTGGCAAGACAGAAAGAGGTTGGAAGTGGACGAAGGGTGTGGTATCTACTCACCCAAACTATTCTTGGGAGGATGGTATTTGCTGTAAGTATTAGTTCTTTAGTTTATATATTTTCTTTTTTTGTGACTTTGCTTTGTGTTCCAATAACATTATGATGAGATTATCTGTTTATGTTGAAAGGGGAAATGGAAATCAGATTTTGAGGCTCAATGCAAGAAATTGCATTCTTCCATGCCAAAGGATGAGAGAGAGTCCAAGATTCATGAGATTAAAAAGACTGTGGGAGCAACATATCGAAGAAAAATTACACGGGTAAGTTTTCAATTTACCAAATTTTGTATTTATAGATCACAAATTTGAATTTGTAGTCCACAAAATTCTATGTTTTATATCTCAGATATTTGAATTTATAGTTTGCAAATTTGAATTTATAGTTTTCAAATTCTAATTTTACAACTCATAAACCATAATATATGATTTGAAAATTATAAATCTATAGTTACAACTTGCAAATTTTTAGTTTGTACTTTGAAAACCTTAATATATGGTTTGTTGTGTGTATCAAAGTCTCTTCTAAAACTTTACTATTTGGCAGATGCTTTCAATAGTCAATCCTTCCCATGGCAAGGAGTGGTTTAATATCCTTTGGAATTTACCATTTGAGGATACATCAATGAAGATCACTTTGGAGAAGCTTTACCAAGTATCAATTGCAACCTGTTCCAAGGCAAAGCAACTATCTATTCTTTCTCTACTTGGTGCAGATGACAATCTAAAGGAGAGTTATGGGATGCCTATGACTGACCATGGTTTCATACCTTGGCTTGCAAAAGAAATATGGATGGACCATGTGTTGGCAGATGCTGGGCGATTGCTTGACCAAGTGATGAAATCATCAAGCATTGAGGGTGCAGCTACACTTCCAGACAGTCCTTCTATTCTGGAATACTTTGATGGCATTATAGTGAGACACATGCCTTTTTTGTTTGAGCCTTTTGCTTCATTGATGACAGTTGCTGTTGTTCCATCTAAGCAAGTTGATCTTACAAATGCTAGCAGACGATTGGTTTACAGGTGCGTTTTGGCTTTCGTTTTCAATTGAAAGATATCTTTGTAATACCTTGCATTCTCTTATATTATCCTAAAAATCATTTAGGTATCTCCATTATCTGGCTGCAAATAAGAGTCTTAAGGTGGTACCATCCATTTGCAAGGCTTGGACTATGCTTGCACCTGCTACTTATTGCATGTACACCTCTCATATTTTTAGAGAGAATAAGCATAAGGATGGTCATATATTGCTTACGGAGTGGGAAAGGAAGCACTGCCCTTGGTGGATCGAGATGAAGGCTGGAACATGTATCGAGGAAGAGAAGGAAACTTATGATCGCCATTTAAAAGGTGAGTGCAAGTCAAACTCGGGTTCGTCGGGCAACATGGATGAGGCACAAAAGAAGAGGCTTGAAGAGGAGCAAAAAGCAATAGTAGAAAAGCAAAAGGCAAGTCATGTGACTCCAAATAACAAACGAGGTGGAAGACCTAAACCAACGGGCACTTCTAACACAGGTCTATTTTCTTATAACTCTTTCTTTCATGTTTCAAAGTGATTAGAAGCTTCCTACAAATTTAATTTAGGATTCTTTGTTATTGTAGACAATGATCCACGAAAGGAGGAGTCTCTTCTTAGCAAGAAAGTGTGTAATACGGATATGGTTTATGTTCCTTTGTCCACTTTCTCATCATTTGCAACTCGTATCTCACAAGAAAACTACAAAGTTTGGGAGTATGATTATGTATCACTTGGAAAAGAAGTTAAGCAATACAAGTATGATGGGGCTTTTCAAATCATAAGAAATTTTTACCATGAACTTGGTGGCATGAAGAAGTCACGCAATGGAAAAAATGCTGCATGGAGTGTGGATTTTTGCTTGATTGACCTTCCTACAGGATCAATAGTGAGTGGAATCAAGGGTGGAATCCCTGGATGGAACATTCTAAATGAGGAGCATATCTCATGCTCACTTGCTATTGCTTCATCTGTGATGGATGATTATGGATGGACATTGGTGATGTGTTCACCTGTATCCACTTCATTCGTTGAGCGTTTGGCAAGACAAATGAGACTAGAGGTTTCTTGTAGGTGAGCAATATATCACAGTTGATAATGTCTGTTTATGTGAATTGCATTCAGCTATTGGTATCTTATAGTTAGTACATGTAGATGGATCGTGGAGACGGGAGATTGCATTGATGTTGCGGATAATGTTGGCTTTGGTGTCAAGGTATGTCATTTGGCTATTTACATGATTGTCATGTTCTTGTTTGTTCGTATTTTAGTATTCTCCATTAACTTTTTCAATCTATGTTTTATGTAGATTACTGCCTTTCAAATCCTATTGTTCTCTAGGATTGGCAAGAAGGCACATCACTATCTTGATAGGGCAAATAAAGTTTCCCAATCCCTTAAGGTGTGCATGGACAATTATTTCATCACTCATTACTTGCCTTCAAGTGTACGGGAGGTGTACGGTGCATAAAAGAGGGAAAGGGTGGACAGTGGCGTGGTGGGTTGGAGAAGAGTAGCTCCATGATGTTGATGTTCATGGAGTTGTTGTGTCCGATTGGAGGCTCTGTGCTTGAGCTTGGTGCAGGTACAGCACCTGGGATGAAAGCAGCAATTCACTCAGGACGTCCATGCATGGCAGTGGACAATGACAAAGAGATTTGCACAGGATACTTAGAAGGCATGCTTAGAGACAACTTCACAGAGGCAGGGCCTTCAAGTGTGAATCAAGCAATCCTCATGATAGATGATGAGGAGACAGACTATGACTTTGATGCACCTCTTGATTAGTGAGTAATTTATTTGATCTATGTGTATAATTTAAGCATGGTTAGATACTGACTAATTGAGCTTAGTGTTCTGCCTTGCTATGCAGAAGATGTGGCTACCCAAATGGCAGGAGATAGCACATTCGATTATGAGTTGGTGGAGAGGCATCATGGGCATCTAGACTACATAGATGACTTGGCTGATGAGGTCTAGAGAGCATGTCCTGGCTTTTTATGGATTGATGCAAAACTTAATTTCTCATGTTTTCATTATCATCTCATGTAGACCTGGTTTCTTATGGATGGATAGCCATTACCTTCTTATGCAAACCTTAACTTCTTATGGATTGATAGATTATGGCTTCTGAATCATGTGATTTTAATGGTCTTTGACCTAATAATATGAACATGTCATAGTTGTTTTGGAAATGTATGGCAAGTTGTAATTTTTAGGTTTGAATTTTTAGGTGAATTCATAGTTTACATCTTTGATTGTTAAAATATATATCCATCCCTCTATTGAGTTTCAAAAGACTAAAAACAAATAATTGTTGGCAATCTCACAAGCTTGAGGGGAGGTATTAATAAGCATATCTACTTAAAAGTGAACAATGCCACTAGTCCTAATTTTGTTGGCATGTTGAGGCTTATAGAAAATACAATGAATGTGCAAATATAATACACACAATTGCATCATGAGAGCATTCAAACCAAGGGTATATGTCTTTGGCTCTTTGTACCTTGGTACATGCATGCAGCTACTATGAGAGCTGTCGATTGAGGTTTTTAAAAAAAGATATTCCATAAAAAAACATTCATTCAAGTACAACTCCATTGAGTGTTGCTCGGATAATCCGCTCAAGGGTTTCCGCTCATAATATGTACGCACCCTCCTGGAACTGATCTGCCATGTCCCTTGTCAAGTTGACCATACGCTCCACGTACTTGTAGCGGGTCCCGTTCTCCGAAAGATAGAGGAAGGTAACGGACACCACATAGGCATTCCAAGAGTTTGCAAAACCGATAAATACTTCAAACTATCGTTTAGGCAACCATAAAACTACAAGTTACGGTCTCATCAAGGCAGCTTTGTTGTCTTCTGAGTTGCTTATTGTGAATGAACGCTAAATGTTTGCTAAGAGGCACAAACAAAAGCATGTGCGGCAACTTACTGTCTATACGGTTCACTACAGCGGTGAACAATTGCTCCTTACGAACCCCGTTTGCTATTGTTAGAATTGTCCGGGAGTCTCGAACGTCCATAAAAACGCTCATAATGGCCAAACATATCTTGTTCTCCGAGCAGAGGTCCGGCAGATCCGAACCATTGCTAGCGCTCATTGCTAAGGTAGTCTCTATTGTATCCCGACCCTGTTGAAAAAGCACAATGTCTAATGAAAACCTTCTAAAATTGTGGGGAGGGAGGTAATGAGATCGTTGCGAAGTTCCACAAACAATTTGGTCTTCCTGTTATGATTTCGAGAGCTTTACGTTCTAAAGGAGACGAAAGCGCAAATCCAGCATTTCACCGTATATATGTAAAAGGTCGTATAATTGCACCAACTTATGTCCTCCAGTTGGCAAGGACAAGCTACGGATCTATTTTGCGGATCATCGACCAGTGCGGCTGCATCCAGCTTGGAGGGGATAAGAATAATCCGGGATACTCGGAATGCTGGTTGTGCCATGGCCAAGACGACAATAGCTGCTATCGCTAATGCCCCAATTACAAGCAGCTGTAACATCTCATTGAGGTATGTAATATTGGTACCCATTTTAAGATTCCCTCAAAAATTCATTAAAATTATAACTTTTAAAAAAAAAGGTCATATTTTGTGTAGTGAATTTTTCAAAACTTCTAAAATCCTATCAATACATAATGCCCACAAATTATGAAGGACCTTGACCATAGAGCACAATATCAATGTGTTTAGAAAAATCAAGAAGTCTGTAATTTTTTTCCTTCCTTTGACCTTTTATTTTCAATAAAAAAACTACATGATACAACTTTTATTCCTGCGTGTAGTAACATAACCTTATAAAAATTCTTAAATTAAACTTTTAAGTATCACATAAAGTACTAAAAGAATAAAAAAATATCATGAAAGTAATGGGAAAAAGTAAATGCCTCCTTCTTCAAAACATTCAACGTATGTAAATGATGGAATGTAATGCTCAGTCCTTCTTCGATTCCCCAGAATCATCATCTTGAGGGAAGGCCTACTTCATGATGTTGATCTTGAGGGAAGGTGTTGAGAGTTCACGCTCATATTATACATGTAGAGACACAACCACGTATCTGCACACTCTCCATATCCTGGGTAGTCGTGCATGGTCCACATCAAGATACCCCTGACCAAAATATCATTGGTATGTCTAAGAGCTTTGGAAATATCAAAGACCTGCACTCCGCTCCATAATATTTGTAACTCCTCTATCAAAGGTGCCATGTACACGTCCATATTTTTTGCCTTGTACTTCCCTGGCACAAGTAGTGCAAGCATGAGGTGTCCCTTTTTTATTGTTAGCCATGGTGGGATATTGTAATTCACCACGACTATGGGCCATGTCGACCAAGATGTCGAGCGTAACCCAAAAGGATTCATGCCATCCATGGCAAGCCCAAGATGTAAGTTGCATGGCTTCCTCACAAAGTCCGACCACTGATTGTTTATGTGCTTTCAAGCTACACAATCTGCGGGAATCCTCAATGTGTCATCAGTGGACCGATGAGATGCATGCCATGTCATCAACTCCGCTATGGATTTGCATCAGAACATGTGTTGTATTCTTGCAATGATGGAAAAGTGTCTCAAGACCTTTACTGGTATCTGCTCACCCTACAAGTCATCTCTATATCATTGTTCTCCACATTTCGGACAACTAGCCAAATCTCCATGCTCACGATGAAAGAGATCATAGTCATTACAGCAAGCATGGATGGTATCATAATCCATACCCACCATTGTTAGCATCTTCTTCGCTTCATCTCTTGATGCGGGCATGGTATTTGGTGCAGGAAACATCTTCTGGACCTATCACAATACATAGTCTTCGAATAATGATGATTCGGTACATATGCTTTGTTTCCTTTCCCTCTTCTTCCTCTTATGCATGAGCATAAGCATATGTCTCCTTCTCTTATGCTCATGCATAAGCATAAGCATGAGCATATGTATCCTTCTCTTATGCTCATGCATAAGCATAAGCATAAGCATGAGCATATGTCTCCTTCTCTTATGCTTATGCTTATGCATGAGCATATGTCTCCCTCTTTCAATCTCTTTTCCTCTTTTCCTCTCTCTTTCCCCCCCTCTTTCCTCTCTTTCAATCTCTTTTTCTCTCTTTTTCTTTTATGCTTAAGCTTTCTCTCTTTTTCTTTTATGCATATATGCTCATGCATAAGCATAAGCATATGCTTTGTTTCCTTTCCCTGTTCTTCCTCTTATGCACTCCTTATGCATAAGCATAAGCATATGTCTCCTTCTCTTATGCTCATGCATAAGCATAAGCATGAGCATATGTCTCTCTCATGCATAAGCATAAGCATGAGCATATGTCTCCTTCTCTTATGCTTATGCTTATGCATCAGCATATATCTCCCTCTTTTAATATCTTTTCCTCTTTTCCTCTCTCTTTCCCCCCTCTTTCCTCTCTTTCAATCTCTTTTTCTCTTTTTCTTTTCTACTTAAGCTTTCTCTCTTTTTCTTTTATGCTTATATGCTCATGCATAAGCATGAGCATATGTCTCCTTCTCCTTCTCCGTCTCCTTCTCCTCTTTTCCTCCTTTCCTCTCTCTTTTCCCCTTTCATCCTCCTTTCCTCCTTTCCTTTCATGCATAAGCATAAGCATAAGCATATGTCTCCTTCTCTTATGCTCATGCATAACCATAAGCGTGAGCATATGTCTCCTCCTCCTTTCCTCCTTTCCTTTCATGCATAAGCATAAGCATAAGCATATGTCTCCTTCTCTTATGCTCATGCATAAGCATAAGCATAAGCATGAGCATATGTCTCCTTCTCATTTCCTTCTTTCAATCTCTTTTTCCCCTCTTCCTCCTTTCCTTCTCTCATGAGCATGTTTCATTTTCCTCTTTTCCTCTCTCTTTCTCTCCCTCTTCCCCCTCTTTCGATCTCTTTTCATAAGCATATGTATTTGCCTATGCTTAAGCTTTCTCTCTTTTTCTTTTATGCTCATATGCTCATGCATAAGCATAAGCATAAGCATGAGCATGAGCATAAGCTTTCTCCCCCTCTTCCCCCTCTTTCGATCATAAGCATATGTATTTGCCTATGCCTATGCCTATGCCTATGCTTATGTTTGTTTTTTGTTTTTTGTTTTTGTGTTTGTGTCTACATTAGACATAAGATCACGTCGCACGTTCGACGAGTACGGATAGCTTCATAGGAGGAGACCACGATCTCTATGCTCCAGAGGACTTTGATTCCTCTTAGGCGACACCTCAGGGGCCTACCCCTGCGACCCGACTCCTCTTGGACGTAGCACTGCGACTACCCCTTAGGGAACTCCTTTGCTAGCAGCCCATGGCTTTGTCGAGAGTCTCGACGAGTTCGTAGCACAGATGACCTATGATGAGGCAGCGAGATTCTTCTCTCTACTATCTTAGAGGACCTCAGCAATTCCCTCTCCTACACCGATGGCTGGACCTACTGCCCAGCCGTCCCCTCGTGCCCCTTCGACCGAGGGGTCATCACCTACGCGTGCCTATCGTAAGGGAAGGAAGAGTAGGAGGGGCTGCTTATGTTGTGCTGACTCGAGAGATGTAGACGAGTCAGCACACTCACATCCCTATAGGTCTCCACTTGGTCCCGAGACATAGTATCAGTCAGGTCCCTTGTCCTCTCCTACTCCCACTGCTACTCCCTGCTTCGGAAGCACTCGCACAACTTCCACTCGCTCCGACTCTACCACTACCACGAGTCCTCCTTACCCAGTCGAGGACCTCTCCTATCAAATCACAGCTGTCAGAGAGATAATAGAAGATAGAAAGGGCAAAACAGTGATGGCCACCATGAGGCGGTTGATGAGCCACCACTTCAAGAGCAGCATTGCTACTGATTGGCAATATTAAGATGATCAAAAGAAGTAGGCGGTCATTGATGAATTAAAAGAAGAATACCCCAACCTACCAAATTGGGAGTTCAACGAGAATTATATGCGAGAGCGCATGGGTTTAGTCTTGAAGCATCGTAGATCAACCTTGCGTACTTCAATCACAAAGGGGATGGCTAAACCCAGTTGGGCAGACAAAGCTGATTGGAAGTTCTTCAAGAAGGAGAATAGGGACCATTCTGAAATGTTCAAGGGTCAGAGGAGGGCTGCGAGGAGATGGCTGGACGTCGTAGGTGCTTCGCACTTTGGTGCAGACAGACGGTTGGCATTCGAGGCAACCGTGGTAAGTCTACTTCTTCTCATTTAATGTATTGTTCTTTTTGTTTTACTACATTTCTTCTCATTTAATGTATTGTTCTTTTTGTTTTACTACATATTACATGCACTTTATCTAACTCTCATAACTTGGATCCACAGCAAGCTGCGATGGGTCATCTTCCTACAGATGCAGAGACGCGATGAGGACGCGATGCACGTTTCGCATAGGAACAAAGCCGTGGTTTGTTGAGGCACAAGAGGCAATGGGAGTGACGGTCGATTGTGCTGAGGTGGCTGCTCGCACGATATAAGTCTACTCCTACTTGTAATCTCACTTTTTAAATTGTTTTATTCTTTAAGTTCCAATCTAATTTTCAATTAATATGGTTTCACTCTTAGGGTCAAAGCTCGAGCATCCCATCATCGGAGGTGAGCGATCACGAGGGCCACGGATCAAGCGCACCTAACGAGGGTCAGGCAGCAAGTGCAGCTCACGAGGACCAAGGATCAAGCCAGCAAGACGAGGACGAGGAGGACAATGATGATGATTCAAATGACTAGTAGTAGTAGTTTGCATATACTTCGCTATGTATATCATTTTGTATATCAGCTCATTTGAGCGATTTTGTATCACCCTTTTCGAAAGGGTAATTTTGTAACAAACAATGTTGTATATCTTCGACATGTATATGCTTTTGTTGCTCGATCATTTCATTTGAGCGATTTTGTATCACCCTTTTCACAAGGGAAATTTTGTAATAAAAAACTTTTTTTTATAATTACAAAAAAAAAAGACATTAGTGGGGCAAAACAGGGCTTGTTATGGCCCTGTTTAGCCCCACTAATGCTTTTTTTTAAATTCAGTTAATCGTCGCTCTATAGCGATGTATATAGCAACATTTACCAGTGTCGCTATATAGCGACGTTTACTAGTGTCACTATATAGCGACGTTTATTAGCATCGCTATAAAGCAACGCTTTATAGCGACCGTTCTGTTTCGACGCTTATAACGACGTTAATAACGACATTTGTGCCCGTTTAAAAAAAAAAATAGTGTAAAAAACGTCGGTATTTTCATCGAAAAAGGGCCTGTGCCTTGTAGTGCTTGTTCTCTGACCTTAAAGAAGAGGAAGCTCATATCACCTTTGGTCAATTACTTGCTTTATCTCCAAAACTATGGAAGGAATGGGGAAAGCTAGCAAGCACAAGAGTGTCAAAGAAGAAAAAGAAGAAAAGTGACATTCCTGTTGTTCAAAAGTTAGATATAGATGTTGGTGATGATGTACCTATGGTTGATGTGATCATTGATGGTCAAGTGATTTCTAATGTGTACATTGATGGAGGTGCATCGATTAATGTCATGAGTGAGAAGACCATGATAGTTGCTGATTTAAAATACTCTAGTACTACCTCTCCTTATCGCATCAAATTGGCTAACAACACTAGGGTTAAGACCTTGGGAGTTGTGAAGAATCTAGAAGTGGATGTATGTGGAATTTCTGTCGCGACTACTTTTCAAGTGATCCCTACCAAGTCGGAGAATTGATTTTGTAGGAAAATGATAAGAAGGTGCGCTACAACAAAAGTCACAAAAAGAAAGTTATCAAGGAGGAGTCTTCAACGTCAAAGACTTAAAGAATGAAGAAGAAGAGACAGGGTGTAGCTCCGAGGAGTCCGCTCAGAGGGTGAGGTGGAAGGAGTGGCCTTTGGTCTTTGTCTTGGTGCTGATCGGGATGAGTCAAAAGGGAACAAGGTGGTGGTACAAGAAGATCCTATAGAGACACGTCATGTGGAGGATGTGGAGCACACTAAATGATGCCAACGCAATGAAGGCTTCTTGGTGATTTTCTATCAGGTAATGAGAAGCTCCAGTACTTGGATATGTTAGATGATTTTCCATGTCTCTTTGCAACAAGCTATTCACAGGTTTGACTAGTCTCTCTTATGGAGCACAAGATTGAGTTGAAGCCAGAAAGCAAGCTAGTTGTGCAACGCTTAAGGCGATTGGGGGTGATCTAAGCTGAGGCACTAAAGAGAGAGGTAACACAACTACTTGAGGTGGGATTCATCTTTCCTATTGATGATTCAGAATGGATATCTCCCGTAGTTATCACACCAAAGAAACGAAATAAGTGGCGGGTTTGTGTCAACTTTCGTCCTTTAAATGCATGCACTAAGAGGGATCATTTTCCTTTGCCATTCCAAGATGAAATACTAGACCAAGTGGCAGGGCATGATATGTGTTCTGTATGTGATGGGTATTCTGGGTACTTTCAAATTCGTATTCGGGAGGAAGATCAAAAGAAAACATCATTTGTCACACCTTGGGGAGTTTTTTCTTACAGAGTGATGCCTTTTGGGTTGACCAATGCACCAGCTACATTTTAAAGGTTCACGATTCAAGTGCTCGAGCCTTACTCGAGAAAGTTCATAAGGGTGTTTTTGGATGATTTTTGCATTTATTCTCGGTGCATAGATCACATGGAGAAGTTAAAGATGGCCTTAGCTAGGATTGATGAAGCAAAAGGGTGTCCAAATCCTAGCAAGTGCCATTTGGCTCAAACAAAAGTATTCTTGTTGGGGCATATTATGTCTGAAGAAGGCATGCAAATGGATCCTGACAAGGTTCAAGCAATCATGGCATTGCCAAGTTCTGAGCCTTAAAGAGAGCTTCAGTTTCATCCAAATCGGACCAACGAGCGAAAAGGTATGAGCAAAATACTGACAGGGGGTCAAACTGTCATGAAAAACACCTACTCCTTCTACTGGTGCCGACTTGGAGAATACTACCTCCATGCTTAGACTTCATCAATGATCCAAGTCTCATAGAGGTTGCCTAAGAGGGAAGGAAGAGCCCCCTTTGTGGCTTGGAAAATAGATAAACCATGTATGCGCAATGAGCGGCCGAATAGACAACACTTTTGAGCACTTTGGAAGAGAAAACAATGGAAAAAGAAAAGAGACACTTAAGAGAGAGAACCTGCAGTGACCTTCATTACTAATAGAGCAATGCAACTCAAAATACTACAAACACAAGGGAGAAGAAGAGGTTTCATACGTACAAGAGGGAGCAGAAGCTCCAAGACTACTCATAGAGAGAGAATGAACTAGAGAGAGATGGACTCAAGAGTCTACATAAGAGAATATCTACAAGAGGGAGAGAAGGCTCATGGAAGAGGCTTGAGGAGACTAGAGCTACAGCAACATGAGGCCTAATGGTGGAAGAGATGATGAACAAGGGAGAGGAGGGCTCCTTTTATAGAGATTTTGTCACCCTCCTTCACCCATTTACAATTGTTGCCTGTAGATTCCTTTCCCCATCAATCACATAAGCCTGTATGTTACCATCCATGTCCTTTTTGGCCACTCTTGCCATGTGTCCCATCAAAAGATGCTTAAGACTCTTAAAATATTGAGAAACTCAAGAGTCTCCCCACATGGAGCCCATAGGGATCCTCTCTTTTCCATATGTCCACATCCTCCTTAGGAATTCTAGAAGGACTCCTCTTGACTCCACACTCCTCCACATGCCTTCCACATGCTTGGCATGTGATTTCTCTTATATTATTGGAACACATGGACATGAGCCCACCTATTTATATGACTCACTCTTCCTATTTTCTAAAACCCCCATAATATCCCATACACAAATAACTCTCACCCCATACCAAGGTATTTATCATTCATACACATGGTATTTACAATGATCCATTCCACTCATCCTCTTAATCCCATACAATATCTTAGAAAATAGAAATAAGTGAGAGCCGCTAGGCTATCACTTGATACTCAAACTCTTATCAAACATAGAAGGAAGCAATATCAATGCCAAATAAAAAATATCAACTTTTGGCATCACAGTGGTTATGAAGTAATGACTTGCAATCCACTTTAATTTTAAGGGGACCCTTAAAGTACCATCTTATCCCATTTCTCAAGGTGATGGTTACTTTATTCCATTACTTTTTTCCCCCATCTTTAACATACCATTTCATCTACTCTAATGGCACCTATTTCACCTCTCCTACCAAATTCAATTAAATTAATTAGTTTTAGGGTGCATGGAGACTTACTTAACCTATGCTTATCTATGGCTTCATTTATTTATACTTTGATCACCTATTTTTCTCTATAGCTTAATTTATTAAACATTAATTAACCTATGTTTCTCCATGGCATAATTTATTCAATGCACAGGCTATGTCTAAGGGGAGCTTCCCAATACCCAAAACTAAGATTGGAACCCAAAACCTTCATTCTCCTATGCATGAGTGCTACCACTAAGATATAAAGTAATAATATATGCCCTTTCCTTATAATAGTATTATAAATCATCCCCCTCCCCCTTTGGGATGTGCTTTTCTGTTTATTTCTCTTCATAAGTGATCCCCTCCCTCCCCCCCCCAAATCTCACAAGTCCTTCCCTCTCTAATGCCCCTCCGCCTTCCCCTTTATTGAGCCTTTATTTAATTCACAAGTAGCATGACCCATTTACGACGGGTTAGAGACCCACTCTGTTGGGTCTCAAGGTGGGATCTTTAAATGTTTTTTATTTTAAACAAATAAGTAAAAATTGATATAAGTAATATAAGATGCGAGTGAGATTTCTTCCATCCAGAATCAGAAACCTCAAGCCTTACATAACAACTTTTATTAAATGTTCCACATGATTTAAAGATGTGCATATACCAAGCGCCTAATGATCGACAGTGGATTGGAATGGTTCTTAATAAATGAGGATTGTATGGATGACTCTTTATTTCGATGTTTCAAAAAAATCAAAGAGCTTCCTAAGTTTCAGAATATGTGGTGGAGTTGAGCAAGACTACACTACCAAGGCCATTTCTAGAATTCAAAGAGTAGAGAGAAGGACCCAGTTTATTGATGAAAGTTTTCCAGAACCATTGTTGGCACACTAATGGGATTAATATAGTTCTGTTTAAGGCTTTGAAAGAAAGAAAAGGGAAGAGAGACTCAAGAGAGGGAATAGGAAGTGATCTTCATTGTCCATAGAGTGAGGCTCCACTCCAATGCAACTCAAAATACTACAAACACAAGGGAGAAGAAGAGGTTTCATATGTACAAGAGGAAGTGGAAGCTCCAAGACTACTCATAGAGAGAGAATGAACTAGAGAGAGATAGACTCAAGAGTCTACATAAGAGAATATCTACAAGAGGGAGAGAAGGCTCATGGAAGAGGCTTGAGGAGACTAGAGCTATAGAAACATGAGGCCTAATGGTGGAAGAGATGTTGAACAAGAGAGAGGAGGGCTCCTTTTATAGAGATTTTGTCACCCTCCACCCATTTACAATTGCTGCCTGTAGATTCCTTTCCCCATCAATCACATAAGCCCATATGTCACCATCCATGTCCTTTTTGGCTACTCTTGCCATGTGTCCCATCGAAAGATGCTCAATGATGTACTTGTCAATAAAAGCTTCATCGCTTACACCATTTTTGAGGAGCCATATGTGGGTGCACCAACACTCCATAAGAAACCATGATCATGTTGGCTCCCTTGATTTTGGAATTCTAAAACAAAAAATAAGTCAACAATCAATCCCAAAATGCTCTCATCTTTTTACAACAATTATTTGAGAGGTTGGAATCTGTGCATGTAATATCTAGCCGTCGTACGGGATTTGATGGTATCATGTCACTCATGTCATTTTGTGTTCCTCTATTTGAGTGGCACTATCAAGGGTCTCAATGCTTTGATAAGAATTGTAGTAGGGGTTGCCATAATCTCTCTGCGGCCAAGAAAGTAATGAAAAAGTTCGGTGGCCCAATTTAACAAACCATTGCAAATAGCTCCCTTTTTAGATGATGCTTGTAATCTGCAAATGTATGCAAGCATGTGAAGTCACAGTAATCGATCCTTGATTGCAGCAGCCTGTCGATGTTTTTGTCAACCAATGCATCCTTAGCTTGCATGTCATCCCCCATAGTTGCCCTTTGCACATGCAAACCCACGTCAATGAAAGAAAAGGCTAGACAAGAACCTTCATCATTTTGAAGAACAGGTTCTCTCTAGAGAAAGAGAGCCGCTTGTCCTCATTCATTAGCTCCCACTTCACAACGTCTTAGTAAGTTGTTCTTTCTAGAATTTTGTATGCATGTGGATGCCCATAGAACAATGTTGGGACTACTAGTTCTTTGCATTGCTTGTCTTTGAAAATACTCACTGGCAAGAATCCTTTGGAGATGCTTATCTTGGAAGTCGACAACCTGCTGGGTTGTGTACAAGCCATGGAGCAAAGTGTCCATTTCTATGTCATTGTCTGGGCTAGATGTGAACATTGTGTCATGGCCCTTTGTCTCTCTGATTCGTCCTTTTGTTGCAAGGTGCTCTACCCAAAGTGGATTGATTTGGACGTTGTTTTCCTCATAAAGTTGGGTATGTACAAGTTCATGCATTGCACACATTGTTGTTGCAGGCCATGCAACCTGCATTTGACTAAAACAATGACTATTGCGTTGTCAGAAAGAAAGTTTGGCAACACATGTTGTGCTCTATCAGTATCTATGAAGAAATTAACAACACTTCCATGTAGCCCATATTGACCTTCGTATGTGAGTTCTCTTATTTGCACAAATGGTATCCTTAAGTTTACATGGGCCAAAATACAAATAAGCTATCATCGTGTTGAGATATCGAGCTCCACTAATCATATGCCAGGGTGACCTTGTTGGGGTAAGTATGATCAAGGGCTTGCTCTATGGTGCATGTGTGCATCTAGGGGAGTCACATGTGTTTTTGTGTGTGTTGTAAAGGCACATCAAGTGCTATGATGTGTCTAGTGTGATGTGTCTAGTGTGTGACCTAAGTGATGATGTAAGACAAAGGCAATCCCACTGATGTAGGGATAGATTCCCACTGATGTAGGGGCTGATTGCCACTATGTTGGGAAGGTATTACCTTCTCCCCCTTTCTATAAGAGAGAGTCCTCTCTCTCACAATCATAATAGAGATCTACCATCTTTCTTTCATTGTGCTCTCACACCTCTTGCAAGATGCATCTATTCTATCCTACGGGATTCTACAAATGGTATGAGAGCTTTAGGTTCTAGATCTAGCCTAGCCTAGCATTAGATGCTTTCTCTAGCATAAACTACTAATTTCTCAAAGCTTCTTCATCTTCTCTATTTTTCTCCTTCTTCCTCAAATCTTTGAGAGCTCTGTTCTCTGCCTACAAGCGACCATTACTCAAACCCTCTGTGCTGCAGACTCCTCAAACTTCTAGCTACAAGCATTTAGGGAAATTTCGACTGTACGCGCAATGCTAACGCGAACACTCCTCGATGAACTTTCGTGCAATGCCGCCTCTGTACTTACCTATCTGGAAAATCCTCTGAGCCCAAGTTGCATGACACTGTAGGGAACTTGCTATTGAAATTTGAGCTCATTTGGTCAAGAGATGGAGGTGCAACAGACAAAAACCCAGTTGGTTTTCTCAAGCATCTACAGGGCGACTTGACACAACATTTCGCCCCTTCTTGCTGGTAGCTCTTCTCTAGTATAAGGGCTTTCTTCCTGCATAAAAATCCCCTTGAATAGAGCTATGAGCTGTGAGAATTGCACCCTCCAAGTTCTAGTCTCTGTTTTGGACAGTTTTGACAATGTTGTGAGTTTGATGCTACATTAGATGCTACTTTAGCGTTTCTGATGTTTTAAAGTGTTGAATAGCTTCAATACAACTATGGCTACAGCTTTGATTTAAGTTGCTATACCTGGATTTGCTTGGAATACTTTCATTTAGCCACCTCTATGAAGGATGCAAGTGAAAGCATCATTTCCATTATGTTTTGTAGTATGGAATTTGGTTGCAATCCTTTGCTACTCTAAATGCTTGTGTTCTAAAGCTCTTCAACTCTTTCTAGACTTGTAAGAGAGTAGACACTACCCATTTTGGGTTAGACCCTCTCATGGCTACCTTCTTGAATATGGATAAGTTCAATGGTAAAGGCTTTCACACATGGCAGATGAAGATTAAGTCTGCATTGATGAGGGAAAACCTTTGGGGGCTTGTCAAACCTGCTTCAACTTCTTTTTCAACAGCCTCTAATGCTAGAGAATCCTCAGCTCCGACATGCTTGGCAAGAGATCCTGCTAGAGAGGAGAAAGTCTATGGCATCATTGCTCTTGGCTTAGGAGATGACTATATTCATCACATTTCTGATTTGGAGTCTCCTTTTGAAGCTTGGTAGAAGCTTGATATTATTTTTGGTGCTAGCTCTCACATCTCAAAATTGTCACTTAAGATTGCTTTCTTTGAATTGAAGATGGCTAGTGGCACTCCTTTGGCTGCCCATGTCAATCATATGCGGAGTCTCATGACTCAACTTGCTTCTATCAACTCTCCAATCACTACAGATGATGTAATGGCAGTGTTGCTCAAAAGTATGCCTGAAGATTATGATCATGTTGTTACCACTTTGAAAAATCTTTCTAATCCTACTCTTGAAGGTCTTATTACTGCTCTTCAAGAAGAAAAAAGGCACATGGAACTCCAGAAAGGCAATGACACAGCCTATGCCATAAAAATTCAAAAGGGCAAGTTTTCACCTTGCAAACATTGTGGGAAGACTAATCACCTCTCAAAAGATTGCTTCAAGATCAATCCATGCAAACATTGTGGCAAAAACAATCACCATGAAAAGTATTGTAAAGCCAAAAAGGAAGAAACTACAAAGTCAGAAACTGCCAATCTACTTTCATTTGATGAGTCTCCACATGATGAAGACTATGCTTTTTAGGCACTTTGTCTTTTTTGTTTATCATCACTTGGTCAAATTTTAGGTTCTCTACCTCGAGTAGTACTCCAAAAAGAATATGTAAATCACCTCTGGTCACCATATGATGTAGGCCATGTGATATGTGTTTTGACTGTGAACCTCATACCCTTGGGAACCCTTGCTAGCATGAGATCCTAGCCATAGATAGATTAATCCTTGACCACCATGAGATGGCATGAGAAACTATGAGACTAGATGTATCCTTGACACTGCAAGAGGCAACGCCTTGAGGGGGGGTTTGTTGGGGTAAGTATGATCAAGGGTTTGCTCTATGGTGCATGTGTGCATCTAGGGGAGTCACATGTGTGTCTGTGTGTGTTGTAAAGGCACATCAAGTGCTGTGATGTGTCTAGTGTGTGACCTAAGTGATGATGTAAGACAAAGGCAATCCCATTGATGTAGGGATTCATTCCCACTGCTGTAGGGGCTGATTGCCACTATGTAGGGAAGGTATTACCTTCTCCCCCTTTCTATAAGAGAGTGTCCTCTCTCTCACAATCATAATAGAGATCTACCATCTTTCTTTCATTGTGCTCTCACACCTCTTGCAAGATGCATCTATTCTATCCTACGGAATTCTATAGACCATTGTGCAGTTATGTCACCGACTTGTTAGCTACAGATGCGGTTGGTACACCGCCCATGAATAATAGCTAGATGACAGCTATCTTTATGTACTCTAGTTAATGGCTCAGTTAGTATGCCACCTAGGTTAGCTAAGTTTGGTTTGACACCCACATATAGGGTTCACCTATTCTTTTGGTACTTAGAGAGAGTTCTTTTGGCTTTCACAACTAAGAAGAGGAAAACTCTTTTCAGCCTCCACCTTTGTGTGTATTCCCCCATTGTGTACGTGAGAAAGTTGCAAGTGAGACTCATTACTTCTCTCCCACTCTCTTCACATGGTATCAGAGCTCGGTTCGTGGTAAGGAGCTCAAGAAAGCAAACCAAGTTTGCGGTTTCTTGGTAAGAGGATTAGTGTTGCTTTCCTTTTTCGAGTTTAGGAGCAAATCTCTGAAGGTAGCACAACCGGAAAGTGCAAGAGTGCACTGTCTCAGATTGGGACGCCCTTCGCAATGTGGCGAGAGGGTAGTATATGACTATTTTTTTTATTTGAGGCCATTTCGGGGCCCATTTTGGTGGCGGAAGTTTTCCGCAGGCACTCAAAAAAGTGCTACGTTTTTGCTATGTGACCACTATTCCACAAATCGGTGAAAATTTGCCGCAGAAATTGCATCGTATGCCTATGCGCAGAGATATTAGGAGTGACAAAATCATTCTTATTGCCTGTTGATGCAAAATCGTCACTAGGAAGTGATTGTGTGGTCAAATACCACTTTCGTTAGTTTTGCAGATTTGCCCTTGTGAGGTAGAAGTTGTGTTTTTTACAGTGACAAAATATTTTTGCAGTGTTCTATAATGGCGTCTGATGCTCTTTCACAGATAGTCACTGAAAAGGTTGACAAGAACAACTTCCAAGCATACTCATAAAATAGTCCATACTGCAATGTGGACTTCAGATACCTCAGTATGAGTTTGGCCGCATCCAAATGCAGTTTCCTTGGAGCCTGCATAAACTGACTTACCAACCCAACATCATAGCTCAAATCTGGCCAAGTAATAGTCATATAAATCAGACTTCCTACTATGCATCTGTACATAGTAGGGTCTTCCAGAAGCTCACCTGCATCTGCGCTCAACTTCACATTCTGCTTTAAAGGAACTGAAATAGGCTTACAGCCTGTCATCCCATACCTGTCATCCCATATTTGGACAGCATGTTCAATCCATACTGCCTCTGCAAGAGCCATATTCCACTTGTGGATCTAATCACCTCAATGCCCAAGAAGTAACACAGCTCTCCCAAATCTTTCATCTCAAACTTCTGCTTCAATAGCATTTTCACATGAAAAATATCTTCATCACTATCCCCTGTGATGATCAAATCATCAACATAAATGACAAGCAACATAATGCCTTTCTCTGTTTTCCTCACATAAAGTGAGAAATCTGCCTTGGAAATCTGAAAGCCAATAGTGACAAGATACTGTCCTATCTTGTCAGACCATGCTCTGGGTGCTTGCTTCAAGCCATACAAGGCTTTCTTCAACCTGCAAACAAACTCAGGATGAACAGCATGAACATAACTTGGTGGCTGCTCCATATAGACCTCTTCTTGCAAATCACCATACAAGAAGGCATTCTTTACATCCATCTGATGTAAAGACCATCCCTTTGATGCAACCATAGCAATGACTGCTCTTATGGTTGCCATCCTTGCAACCGGACTGAATGTTTCTTCATAATCAATGCCATATGTCTGTGCATACCCCTTGACAAGTAATCTTGCCTTGTATCTGTTCATAGAACCATCTGCATTGTGCTTCACCTTATAAACCCACTTGCAGCCGATTGCATTCTTGTCTTTAGGCAAAGGCACCAATTCCCATGTAGCATTTGCTTCCAAGGCATCCATTTCTTCATCCATGGCTTTCTCCCATTTTTCTTTTCCCATGGCTTGCTCAAAAGAAGTGGGTTTTGGTTCATGTATCACTTTGACCATACAGGAATAGTGAATGGCTGTAAATCCATCATATTTCAGCCTATCCACAGGATACTTAACTCTGGTAGACCTGTGCAAAATAGGCTCACTACCAAGTGCTCTCAAAACATCCCTTGTCTTCCTTACTCCATGTGTAACAATAGAAGGAATACCCAACTCATCATGATCAAGGCTCTGTTTTGAGCCACTGGATTCACCATCCACATAAGAGTGACCTACATTCACATCAAACATGGGCTGATATACTTTCTCTTTTCCCTTTTGTGATACTTGCATACCACTATCTGCATTGCTTTGAGGAGATCCTCCTGATCTCAATCTGCTTGTCCATGGCGAAGTATGTGAACCATTGCTAGAGGACACTACAGATCCACTAATATTTTGTGATTGCTGCTGTGAATTCTGTGCAGCATTACCATTTTGTGCATCTACATCATCAATCACATTTATTGGTTTATACCAGCTGCTCATCTCATAAAAAACAACATCTTTGCTTACTGTAAACTTACGAGTAGAAGAGTCATAGCATCTATACCCTTTCTGCTGTAGAGAATAACCAATAAAGATGCACTTCTCAGCTTTTGGATCCAACTTGGATCTCAACTCATCTGGCACATGAACATAGGCAATGCAACCAAAAACTTTCAAATGAGAAATATCTGGTTTCCTACCAATATACCTCTCATCTAGCGTCATGCCATGTATTGCTGCAGTGGGAGTCCTATTCATTATGTAGACTGCTGTAGCAATTGCTTCAGCCCAATAATGATCTGGCAGGTCTTTTTGGTTGAGCATGGCACAAGATACCTCTCCAATATGCATGTTTTTCCTTTCTACTAGTCCATTTTGCTGTGGGGTATGACTGCATGAATATTGCTGCTTTATTCCATGTATGAAGGGAGTGGGAGAGAAGTAAGGAGTCTCACTTGTAGCTTTCTCACATACACAATGGGGGAATACACACAAAAAATAGTCCATACAGCAATGTGGACTTCACATACCTCAATATGTGTCTAGCCGCATCCAAATGTGGTTTCCTTGGAGTCTGCATAAATTGACTTACCAACCCAACAGCATAGCTCAAATCTAGCCTGGTAATAGTCATATAAATCAAACTTCCTACTATGCATTTGTACATAGTAGGGTCTTCCAAAAGCTCACCTACATCTGCGCTCAGCTTCACATTCTGCTCCAAAGGAACTGAAATAGGCTTACAGCCTGTCATCCCATATTTGGACAGCATGTCCAATCCATACTGCCTCTGCAAGTTCCATATCCCACTTGTGGATCTAATCAACTCAATGCCCAATAAGTAATGCAGCTCTCCCAAATCCTTCATCTCGAACTTCTACTTCAATAGCATTTTCACATGAAGGATATCTTCATCACTATCACCTGTGATGATCAAATCATCAACATAAATGACAAGCAGCATAATACCTTTCTCTGTTCTTCTCACATAAAGTGAGAAATCTGCCGTGGAAATTTGAAAGCCAATAGTGACATGATACTGTCCTATCTTGTCAGAACCATACAAGGCTTTCTTCAACCTGCAAACAAACTCAGGGTGAACAGCATGCACATAACCCGATGGCTGCTCCATATAGACCTCTTCTTGCAAATCACCATGCAAGAAGGCATTCTTTACATCCATCTGATGTAAAGACCACCCTTTGATGCAGCCATAGCAATGACTGTAAGAAACCTGGTGGCTACTCCATATAGACCTCTTCTTGCAAATCACCATGCAAGAAGGCATTCTTTAAATCCATCTGATGTAAAGACCACCCTTTGATGCAGCCATAGCAATGACTGCTCTTACAGTTTCCATCCTTATAACTGGACTGAATGTTTCTTCATAATCAATGCCATATGTCTGTGCATACCCTTTGACAACTAATCTTGCCTTGTATCTACTCACAGAACCATCTGCATTGTGGTTCACCTTATATACCCACTTGCAGCCAATTGCATTCTTGTCTTTAGGCAAAGGCACCAATTCCCATGTAGCATTTGCTTCCAAGGCATCCATTTCTTCATCCATGGCTTTCTCCCATTTTTCTTTTCCCATGGCTTGCTCAAAAGAAGGTTTTGGTTCGTGTATCACTTTGACCATATAGGCATAGTGAATGGCTGTAAATCCATCATATTTCAGCCTATCCATAGGATACTTAACTCTGGTAGACCTGGACAAAATAGGCTCACTACTAGGTGCTCTCAAAACATCCCTTGTCTTCCTTACTCCAGGTGTAACAACAAAAGGAATACCCAATTCATCATCAAGGCTCTGTTCTGAGCCACTAGATTCACCATTCACATAAGAATGACCTGCATTCACATCAACCATGGGCTGATCTACTTTCTCTTTTCCCTTTCGTGATACTTGCATACCACTATCTGCATTGCTTTAAGAGATTCTCATGATCTCAATCTACCTGTCCATGGCGAAGTATGTGAACCACTGTTAGAGGACACTATAGGTCCACTAATAATTTGTGATTGCTGCTGTGAATTCTGTGCAGCATTACCATTTTGTGCATCTACATCATCAATCACATTTATTGGTTTATACCAGCTACTCATCTCATAAAAAACATCTTTGCTTATTGTAAACTTACGAGTAGAAGAGTCATAGCATCTATACCCTTTCTGCTGTAGAGAATAACCAATAAAGATGCACTTCTCAGCTTTTGGATCCAACTTGGATCTCAACTCATCTGGCACATGAACATAGGCAATGCAACCAAAAACTTTCAAATGAGAAATATCTGGTTTCCTACCAGTATACCTCTCATCTAGCGTCATGCCATGTATTGCTGCAGTGGGAGTCCTATTCATTATGTAGACTGCTGTAGCAATTGCTTCAGCCCAATAATGATCTGGCAGGTCTTTTTGGTTGAGCATGGCACAAGATACCTCTCCAATATGCATGTTTTCCTTTCTACTAGTCCATTTTGCTGTGGGGTATGACTGCATGAATATTGCTGCTTTATTCCATGTATGAAGAGAGTGGCAGAGAAGTAAGGAGTCTCACTTGTAGCTTTCTCACATACACAATGGGGGAATACACACAAAAAATAGTCCATACAGCAATGTGGACTTCACATACCTCAATATGTGTCTAGCCGCATCCAAATGTGGTTTCCTTGGAGTCTGCATAAATTGACTTACCAACCCAACAGCATAGCTCAAATCTAGCCTGGTAATAGTCATATAAATCAAACTTCCTACTATGCATTTGTACATAGTAGGGTCTTCTAGAAGCTCACCTACATTTGCACTCAGCTTCACATTCTGCTCCAAAGGAACTGAAATAGGCTTACAGCCTGTCATCCCATATTTGGACAGCATGTCCAATCCATACTGCCTCTGCAAGTTCCATATCCCACTTGTGGATCTAATCACCTCAATGCCCAATAAGTAATGCAGCTCTCCCAAATCCTTCATCTCGAACTTCTACTTCAATAGCATTTTCACATGAAGGATATCTTCATCACTATCACCTGTGATGATCAAATCATCAACATAAATGACAAGCAGCATAATACCTTTCTCTGTTCTTCTCACATAAAGTGAGAAATCTGCCACAGATTAGAAGAGCAATCAACTCCCCAAAATCAGGAAAATTCTCATGGACAGTAATGGATGTCCGGAACTGTGCATAATCCTTTCCTAGACCATTCAAGGTCACAGAAACTAAATCATCATCTTCCACTGGTGACCCAATGGAAGCAATCGCATCTGCAATCTTCTTCACCTTCATGTGGTAGTGAAAGGAAGGATGGAGGAAATCAAAGTACTAGCATGGTGGCTTTACAAGAATGAGCGTGTCCCTCGTCACCCTCGTCATCCTGTCATAAGCTCATTCGTGTAAATAGAAGATCTTCTAATTCCGGGTATACAATAAGATTGCGAACTTAAATAGCTTTGACTTACCGATGATCCATCAACATGTGCAACACCAACGGGGGGTACTGGTTCCGGCTCCTCCCCATACATCCGCAAGTGGCGCATGATAATACGACGTTGATGTCGTACTTCTCGCTTGCAATGAGTGCAATGACAATATAACCTCTCCGTAAGCCACTTCGTGCTCCCGGGCGTTGGCGCATCATCAGATGAGCTTCCACTCGTCCCTTCCATCTACACTTATAAAACCAAAACATAAGCATGAAGAGGAGATGTACACAATTATGAGCATAGCATGTTTAATTTGAGCTTCTCTTGAGGCTATATAAAAAGAATGACATCGCTATATAGTAAGGATTGAAACAAAAAATCCTATATAGTAAGGCTATGTAGTAAGAGGAGATATTGACAATTATAGGCATAGCATGTTTGAGCTTCACAAGAGGCCTCATTAAAAAATAAACAGTAAGCGTCGCTATATAGCGACGCTCTGTTCCATCGCTATATAGTGACGATTTTAATTGAAAGCGTCGCTATATAGCGATGTTTTAAATTAAAAACGTCGCTATATAGCGACGAATAAGCGTCGCTATATAGCGACGCTATGGGTTAAAACCCGAAACGTCGAAACCCGCGGCGTTTTGCTCAAAGCTTTCCTAATCTCTCAAGTAAGCTGTCCAAAATCTCCTCCCACCTATTTTCACTGACCTCCCATCTATTCCAAGCAACCTCCTACCCTATTTCCCACTCCTCACCCTCCTCCTACCTCTTGTGCACCCTCTCTCTCCTTTTTCCCTCTTTGGTTTCCAGAAAGAAAGTTCTTCAAAAGGTGAGTTTCTTTTAACAATGTAGGTTGTTTGTTTGTTAGCTTTGGTTTTGTGAGTGTTTCTACTTGTATTGCTAAAGTTTTAAACTAGTTTTCATGCTTGATTAGAAAGGATTCAAACAAAAAACGAAATTTCAAGAAAGAAAGAAAGAAACTCACCTCTTCTTCCTGTATTTCTCTTCCTTCTCTTCCTTCTCTTCTCCTCAATCTCCTCCTTTCCTTGTCTCCTCAATCTTCTCTTTCCTTGTCTCCTTTCAAGAAGTTGCTTTTGTGATCTCCTCTTTCCACTAACATCTTATTTGAAAAAATGGGTTGTTTTCTCTCTTTTGTAGGGCCAGTCCACTACACCGAGCGGGACATAGTCTCTCTTTTGTGGGCCCAGTCCACTACACCGAGCGGGACATACTTTTACAGGTAAGTGCTTCCTCTTCTTTCCATTTAAGCTTTTTGTTATTTGCATTGGCCTGCAGCTAGCGCCTTAAGCGCTAGCTGCAGTGATGGGCGTAGGAACCCTCTCTTCCCCCTTCTCTTTTTCTCATTTTCCCCCTTCTCTTTTTTCCCTCTTCTCTTATTCTCTCTTTCCCCCTTCTCTCTTTCCCCCTCTCTCTTTTCCCTTCTCTCTTTCCTTTCCCCCTTATTCTCTATTTCCGCATCCCTCTTATTCTCTTATGCTTATGCTTCTCTCATTCCCCCTTCTCTATTTCCCCCTTCTCTCATTCGCATAAGCTCTTTTTCCGCAAGAGCTTATGCGGAAATAGAAAATGAGAGAAGCATATGCTTCTCTCATTCTCTTTTTCCGCACAAGCTCCTTCTCTTTTTCCGCATGACCATAAGCATGAGCTTATGCTTATGCTTATGCATAAGCATAAGCATAAGCTCATGCTTATGCTCATTCATGAGCATGAGCTTATGCGTAAGTTTCCGCATAAGCTCCTTCTCTCATTCCGCATAAGCTCCTTCTCTATTTTCGCATGAGCATAAGCATGAGCTTATGCTTATGCTTATGCTTAAGCATAAGCATAAGCATAAGCTCATGCTTATGCTCATTCATGAGCATGAGCTTATGCGTAAGTTTCCGCAAGAGCTTATGCGGAAATAGAGAATGAGAGAAGCATATGCTTCTCTCATTCTCTTTTTCCGCATAAGCTCCTTCTCTCATTCCGCATAAGCTCCTTCTCTATTTTCGCATGAGCATAAGCATGAGCTTATGCTTATGCTTATGCTTAAGCATAAGCATAAGCATAAGCTCATGCTTATGCTAATTCATGAGCATGAGCTTATGCGTAAGTTTCCGCATAAGCTTATGCGGAAATAGAGAATGAGAGAAGCTTATGCTTCTCTCATTCTCTTTTTCCGCATAAGCTCCTTCTCTCATTCCGCATAAGCTCCTTCTCTATTTCCACATGAGCATAAGCATGAGCTTATGCTCATTCATGAGCATGAGCTTATGCGTAAGTTTCCGATTAAGCTTATGCGGAAATAGAGAATTCTCTCATTCTCTATTTCCGCATAAGCTCCTTCTCTCATTCCGCATAAGCTCCTTCTCTATTTCCGCATGAGCATGAGCTTATGCGTAAGTTTCCGCAAGAGCTTATGCGGAAATAGAGAATGAGAGAAGCATATGCTTCTCTCATTCTCTTTTTCCGCATAAGCTCCTTCTCTCATTCCGCATAAGCTCCTTCTCTATTTCCGCATGAGCATAAGCATGAGCTTATGCTTATGCTTATGCATAAGCATAAGCATAAGCTCATGCTTATGCTCATGCGGAAATAGAGAAGGAGCTTATGCGGAATGAGAGAAGGAGCTTGTCATGAGCTTATGCGCAAGTTTCTGCAAGAGCTTATGCGCAAGTTTCCGCAAGTTTCCGCAAGCATAAGCATAAGCATAAGCATAAGCTCATGCTTATGCTCATGCAAGTTTCCGCATGAGCTCCTTCTCTTATTCCGCATAAGCTCCTTCTCTATTTTCGCATGAGCATAAGCATAAGCATAAGCTCATGCTTATGCTCATGCATGAGCATGAGCTTATGCGCAAGTTTCCGCAAGAGCTTATGCGCAAGTTTCCGCAAGTTTCCGCAAGCATAAGCATAAGCATAAGCATAAGCTCATGCTTATGCTCATGCAAGTTTCCGCAAGTTTCCGCATGAGCTCCTTCTCTCATTCCGCATAAGCTCCTTCTCTATTTCTGCATGAGCATAAGCATGAGCTTATGCTTATGCTTATGCATAAGCATGAGCTTATGCTTATGCTTATGCTTATGCATAAGCATAAGCATAAGCTCATGCTTATGCTCATGCTCATAGCTTATGCGCAAGTTTCCGCAAGAGCTTATGCGCAAGTTTCCGCAAGTTTGCGCAAGTTTCCGCAAGCATAAGCATAAGCATAAGCATAAGCTCATGCTTATGCTCATGCATGAGCATGAGCTTATCCGCAAGTTTCCGCAAGAGCTTATCCGCAAGTTTCCGCAAGTGCTCCTTCTCTTTTTCCGCATAAGCTCCTTCTCTTTTTCCGCATGAGCATAAGCATGAGCTTATGCTTATGCTTATGCATAAGCATAAGCATAAGCTCATGCTTATGCTCATTCATGAGCATGAGCTTATGCGTAAGTTTCCGCAAGAGCTTATGCGGAAATAGAGAATGAGAGAAGCATATGCTTCTCTCATTCTCTTTTTCCGCATAAGCTCCTTCTCTCATTCCGCATAAGCTCCTTCTCTATTTCCGCATGAGCATAAGCATGAGCTTATGCTTATGCTTATGCATAAGCATGAGCTTATGCTCATGCTTATGCTCATGCATGAGCATGAGCTTATGCTCATGCTTATGCTCATGCATGAGCATGAGCTTATGCTCATGCTTATGCTCATGCATGAGCATGAGCTTATGCGCAAGTTTCCGCAAGAGCTTATGCGCAAGTTTCCGCAAGTTTCCGCAAGAGCTTATGCATGAGCATGAGCTTATGCTTCTCTCCTTCTCTATTTCCGCATATGCGGAAACATGAGCATAAGCTCATGCTCACCCATGAGCATCCGCATAAGCTCATGCGGAAAAAGAGAAGGAGCTTATGCGGAAATAGAGAATGAGTTTCCGCATAAGCTCTTTCTCTTTTTCCGCATAAGCTCTTTCTCTTTCTCTTTTGCGTGAGCATATGCGGAAATAGAGAATGAGAGAAGCTTATGCTTCTCTCCTCCTCTATTTTCGCATATGCGGAAACATGAGCATAAGCTCATGCTCACCCATGAGCATAAGCATAAGCTCATGCGGAAAAAGAGAAGGAGCTTATGCGGAAATAGAGAATGAGAGATGCTTCTCTCCTTCTCTTTTTCTGCATAAGCTCCTTCTCTTTTTCCGCATGAGCATAAGCATGCGGAAACTCATCCTTCTCATGCTTATGCTCATGCATGTGCATGAGCTTATGCTTAAGTTTCCGCATAAGCTCATGCTTATGCGTGAGCTTATGCGGAAATAGAGAATGAGAGAAGCATAAGCTCATTCTCTATTTCTGCATAAGCTCATTCTCTATTTCCCACTCTATTTCCCCCTTCTCTCATTTCCCCCTTCTCTCATTCTCTATTTTCCCTCATCTCTTTCCCTTTCTCTCATTCTCTATTTCCTCATTCTCATTCTTTTCTTTCCTTTACATCTTCTTTCCCTCTTCTTTTTCCCTCTTCTTTCCCTCTTTCCTTTCCCTCTTCTTTCCTTTCCCTCTTCTTTCTTCTTGCCTATGCCTATGCCTATGAGAATGCTCATGTTTGTTTATTTGTTTTCTGTTTTCGTGTTTGTGTCTATGTTAGACATGGGATCACGTCGCTCATCGGACGAGTACGGACAGCCTCGCAGGAGGAGAGCTCACGATCTATATGCTCCAGAGGACTTTGATTCCTCTCAGGCGACTACCCCGAGGACTACCCCTGGTCCGACTCCTCTCGGTCCTAGCACTGTGACTACCCCTGGTCCGACCCCTCTTCCACGTAGCACTGCGACTACCCCTCAGGGGACTCCTTTGCTAGCCGCGCATGGCTTTGTTGGGACTCCCGACGAGTTTGTAGCGCAGATGAGCGATGAGGAGGCAGCGAGATTCTTCTCTCTGCTCTCTCAGAGGACCTCCGCAATTCCTTCCCCTACACCGACGGGTGGACATACAGCCCAGCCATCCCCTCGCGCCCCTTCGACCGTGGGATCATCACCTGCGCATGCCTCCCGCAAGGGAAGGAAGAGTAGGATGGGCGGCTCATGTTGTGCTGACTCAGGAGATGTAGACGAGTCAGCACACTCACGCTCCTTTAGGTCTCCACTTGGTCCGGAGACACAATATCAGTCAGGTCCCTTTCCCTCTCCTACTCCCACAGCTACTCCTCGATCCGGAAGCGGTCGCGCAGCTTCCACTCCTTCAGACTCTGCTACCGTCAGTCCCCCTTACTCATCAGGGGATCTCTCCTATCAAATCACATCTGCCGGAGAGATAATAGAAGACAAAAAGGGCAAAGCAGTGATGGCCGCCATGAGGCGGTTGATGAGTCATCACTTCAAGAGCGGCATAAATATCGATTGGCGGTATCAAGATGGCCAAAAGAAGCAAGCGGTGATCGATGAGTTAAAACAAAGATATCCTAATCCGCCAAATGTGGAGTTTAATAATAGTTATATGCTCGAGCGCATGGGTTTGGTCCTAAAGCATCGCAGATCAACCATGCGTACTTCCATTACAAAGGGGTTGGCTAAACCCAGCTGGGCAGACAAAGCTGATTGGAAGTACTTCAAGAAGCAACATAGGGACCATCCTGAAATGTTCGAGGGTCAGAGGAGGGCTGCGAAGAGACGGTTGGATGTCGTAGGTACTTCGCACTTTGGTGCAGGCGGACGGTATGCGTTCGAGGCAACCGTGGTAAGTTTACTTCTTTCCATTTAATGTATTGTTCTATTTGTTTTACTTACATATTACATGCACTTTAGCTAACTCTAACTCTCGTAAATTGGATCCACAGCAAGCTGCGATGGGTCGTCTTCCTACGGATGCAGAGACGCGGCGCGCATTTCGGATAGGAACCAAGCCGTGGTTCATTGAGCAAGAGGCAATGGGAGCGACAGTCGATTGGGCTGAGGTGGCTGCTCGCACGGTATAAGTTTACTCCTACTTGTAATCTCACTTTTTAATTTAAGTTCCAATCTAATTTTCGATTTATATGGTTCACTCTCAGGGTCAAAGCTCAAGCGTCCCATCATCAGAGACGAGCGATCAACAGGGGCAAGGATCGGACGCAGGTGCCGATGACGAGGGAGAAGACGCAGGTGTCGGGGACGAGGGAGAAGATGCAGGTGCCGAGGACCAGGGAACAGCCCAACAAGACGATTCGGATTCGGATTCGGATTAGTAGTGGTAGTAGCATTTTGTATATCCGCTCGTTAGAGCCATTTTGTATCGCCCTTTCACAGGGTAATTTTGTTTCAAACACAGTTGTATATGTATATGCATTTCTTCCTCATCGTTCACAAGAACAATTTTGTATCACCCTGCAAGCAAGGGAAATTTTGTTATAAAAAACTTTCTTTTGTAATTACAAAAAAAAAAAAAGGGTTAGTGGGGCTAAACAGGGCCAAAAGGAAGCCCTGTTTAGCCCCACTAACCCTTTTTTTTAACTTCTGTTAATCGTCGCTATATAGCGACGTTTACCAGTGTCGCTATATAGCGACGATTAACAGAGTCGCTATATAGCGACGTTTTTATCGTCGCTATATAGCGACGTTTACATCGTCGCTATATAGCGACGATTAACAGCATCGCTATATAGCGACGGTTTATAGCGACGCTCCTTTTCCGACGATTTTAACGACTTTTATAGCGACCTTTGCGCCCGTGAAAAAAAAAAAATTTAATGTAAAAAGCGTCGGTATTTCCGTCGGAAAATGGCCTATGCCTTGTAGTGGGAGAAGGTTCTAGTAGGTTTTATTGATCTAGTTTATGTAAGCACAGAGGATCAAGTAGGTGACATATTCATGAAGGCATTGGGTGTAGAGAAGCTACGCAATTTTAGAGACCTGCTTGGTGTGCAGGCATGGGGATTGAGCTCGAGGGGGGGTATCGAGATCCACTCGTGATATGCCAGGGTGACCGTTGTGCATTTATGTCATCGACTTGTTAGTTGCAGATGCGGTTGGTACACCGCCCATGAATAATAGCTGGATGACAGCTACCTTTATGTACTCTAGTTAGTGGCTCAGTTAGTATGCCACCTAGGTTAGCTGAGTTTGGTTTGAGACCCACATATAGGGTTCACCTATTCCTTTTGTACTTAGAGAGAGTTCTTTTGGCTTTCACAACTAAGA
Organism: Dipteris shenzhenensis; assembly: GCF_047967505.1. NCBI lineage: Eukaryota > Viridiplantae > Streptophyta > Polypodiopsida > Gleicheniales > Dipteridaceae > Dipteris > Dipteris shenzhenensis. The sequence goes on from NC_141619.1 coordinate 41,166,062, forward strand.
AGAGGGAAACTGTTTTCAGCCTCCACCTTTGTGTGTATTCCCCCATTGTGTATGTGAGAAAGCTGCAAGTGAGACTTCTTACTTCTCTCCCACTCTCTTCACACACCGTTGGTAGTTTCTTTGTCTGTCGTGCTTGCTGCACTTGCGGAACGTCCGCAAGGGGTTGGCTCTGAGCATGGCATGAATAAAGCAGCGCATGCTTTTCCAATGTGCATGCAATTGCAAAGTTTCACATGCCTTGCAAGCCGGTCCTCATCTAATCATTGATGCCACATGGTTTGCACCTTTGGGTTGCTACATTCGGTCTACCACTGCATATGGCAACTCTGCTCATCGTACAAACAAAATCAGTGGTTCATTGCTTATGTAGAAGAAGCATGGACATGGCAGGGCGAGGTAGACACTTTGTATTGCTAAGTTTTCTTGTATACAATGATCAAGTTGGGTGCTTTGAAGGTAGGTGTGAAAGGGTGTGTTCATCACTTTTGCAAAGGCAAGCGGCATGCAAGGGAATGTCTCCTTATACATTTGAATAATATCAGTAGAAACACATTCTACACTTGGAATTGCAAACAGTAAAGCATCCCATGTCTTCATCACAAGTTATTTTTAAAAAACGATCTTCTTATTGCAAGATATGCAGGCTCCCTCCATGGCTTCAGACTATGGACATCATTTCACCACAATTTATTAAAGGCTATGTGCAATGTAAGATGCCTGTGGGTGAACAGAATGGTCAGAGAGCTACTAGGGATTCTCTTTAAGCATGAGCATCAAAGGTTGTGATGAAGCCCACACTGCTTATAGTGAAGGCACCCAAAGGTTGTTGATCCAACAAGAGGCTCTAGGTAGCAACCACACTACGCGTGTAATACTCCATGAACGGGTGCCTCAACCACAATACCTCATCTACGTATGCCCCGCAAAGCTTCACTTCCACATGTGAACCATCTTGAAGAACTACACGACCTTTGAGTGAAGGGATTCGGAGGTGTCATGTGGACTGTCACACATGTAGCAAAAGGGGTGAGTGGGATCACGGCTCACACGGGAACCCGCATACTCACCACACTGAAACTCCGCCAATAGGCCATTGAGGTCAGTAAAATGCAATACTCCATTGACCTATGCATAACGTTCCAAAGGCATTTCCATTCGCATGAGCATGGCAAAAATTATTTTCACAAAATTCTCAAGCATCACCCATAGTGTTTCCCGAGCTTACCTTTTGATCATAGCCAAGGTCAGAAACTTGCCAGCCAAATGGGATGAGTAGCCTTTCAAGAAGCCTACCCTCAGGGACCGTTGCAAGGATAGTGAAATAAAAAATAGCAAGCGAATGGCGTGCACGCATGTATGAGATGTTTCCAGCTACGCACATCACAATATCCCCATCATAGTGTGTGCACTTTATAAAATAGCAAAGAGGTAAAAGGGTAGGGCTTACATTTGCGCGGTCTTCGGGATTAGGTCCATCCACTATAATGATTTGCTCTGATGAAGAGATATCCTAGTCAATTTTTACTACCACAAAAGCAATTGTTTCCATCACTGATGTAAAAGAAACTCTTCCATTTTGCTCTTTTGAGGTACGAGATGAAGCGTCCCAATGAAAGATTCAGCTTTCACAACACCGATCGTTGAATTAACATGCAAAGACACGTCACAAGTTTCACCTTCACCGATGGCTTTTTTTGCTATGTTCTATAAAATTCCTCCACCTCAGGAATGTCCCTTAACTGGAAAAGATAGTTGTGCAAAACATGTAAAGTGATTGTCTCGTATCAATCGGAGTCGGTGAGGTCTACTTGCATATATGTGGGGTAAGCTACGTCTCTTCCCTTGTAAGTTTCATACTTGGCAGCTACACAGCCCTCGAATGCAAAGCGATGATTGATGTACTTTGATAACTCTTCTATTTTCAAGATGGGGAGTGCATTGGAGTGCCCCACTTTATGGTTGGTTGGCACCAGTGCCCTTGAGTTAGGGGGTGTTTGTTGGCGAGGATTCTTTGCCTCTTTGCTATTGTTCTCACCTCGTTTCTTGCCACTAGGGTTGCACTTACTACATATGAGCATAAAGAGAATCTCCTTTGACCATTCATTACCACAGGGTATGTACCAGTATATGATGCTAACTCAAGCCTCATTGGCCTTGAGAGACGAGATCCTTTGTCGGTAAGCCCTCAACACGAGTCACATTCAGCAATTAGCCCTCAGCATGAGGCAAATTTGATGGTAAGTCCTCAGTACGAGGTAGTCCCATAAGAACAGATTGATTCTAGTGATGTACATCCATCACTCTCATGCATGGATCCAACTCCATCTTTTGCCACAAATGCTACAAATACTCTCAGTAGGAGTTCGCCAGTGATCATGCATTTCTTCAGCAAGTAAGTCCTCAGTACGAGGCACTCACATCTTCTGCCGCATGTAGAGATATATGCCACAGTGCATTCAACTCTTCAGGTGATTCCATTCCAACATCCATTACTGATGCGTTCGCCAGTGATCATGCATTTCTTCAGCAGGTAAGTCCTCAGTACGAGGCACTCACATCTTCTGCCGCATGTAGAGATATATGCCACAACACATTCAACTCTTCAGGTGATTCCATTCCAGCATCCATCATTGAACTTTCACCTCTGATACGGAGATCATCACCTTGGACAAAGTTTCCATGAGCAGTACAGAGCACTAGATCAGTCCTCAAGACATTCCAGCATCGGCTTAATCGGCTTAGTCATGCTGCATCGCACCACCCTTGGATCCAGTGATCACCACCTCTTTTGATCAACAGATCATTCCTGAGCATGAGGATATCTATGTATCAGTGTGGTCGTGCCCCGGTGCAACGGACATCATCAGGTTCAACCATAGCGCAACCTCAGGAGAGTCAGTGTTTCATCATGCACTTATGGCTGTAGTATATAGTCCTTACTTGATGCACCTCAGTGGTTGGATCCACGAGTTCAGATCAGTCTTGACATCACCATTCGGCACTTCATTCGCTTCAGGGACATCCTATGCATTTTCAGTGATATTTTAGGCTTCTAGGCCTTTACACTATCAGCTCTTTCTTGATGAGCCTACAACAGATGCTACATCCCATGCCGATAATTGTTTAGCCATGCACACATCAGACGACGACCTTCAGCTCATGACAGTTGAGCATATAGGTTTGACATGTTGCCATACCTTGTCAATTTTACGGGCCTATTCTTCAATAGAGCAGCGTATCATACTTGCACCTTCGGACCCATATTTTCAGCCCCTGGGTTACTCTGTCCACATCGACTATGCGGTCTTCTTCAACACTGGATCATATGACAGAGACTACACTATTGCAACATACCTTACACATTGCTGTCAGTTCTTTTGGGTTGGTGATACCCTTGTATGTCACAATCTACCGGATCACTTCTTCACGGCTACATCGACTAGCTTCACATCTGGGTGCCTCTTCTTTAGAGCAGCGGCACATTCCATGACGACTTATGACATGTTCATCCTTGACATGCTCGGCATGCAACCATACACATAGTTTTACACGCAGTCATCTTTTGACCGACCAGTCTTGATCTAGGTGGACATCACATGTATATATTCATGTTCATGTTCAATATAACTTAGTGTACAGGTAGCTATATCGTGTGCACTCCTCTCTCTCTCTCTCTCTCTCTCTCTCTCTCTCTCACTTCCACTATCAGCTGGATGCAAAACTTTGCGAGACAAGGGGTTGATAGCCTGTGGGAACAAAGCCAATGACAGAGTGGACTATGGCAGATTGTGGTGCATTGCTGAAATGCCTTCTCCATTTTATAGGAGATGGACCTCACGTTTGCAAAGCAGCTCCAATAGTGCAACCAATTTACAGAGGTGGCATTCAAGAGCAGCCTCGTGCTTGAGCAGGTGGCGGACTTCAAACTTTGCATGGTCAGACATGATCACAAAACGATTCAAGAATGTAGAATACATGCACATCTTCTCTAACATTTTTGCATAGGGACGTTGAGTTACTCACGTGCCTTGGTGCATCACGGAACCACACAAAACCTCGACCTCTCTTTGCGTGATGGTGAAAACACCCACTTAAATGCAATTCTTAGGACAAAATCCGTGAAGGGGAAGGTTGGTAGTGTTTATTTTTCAGCTCGCTCAAGGAAAATAGGTTACTCTCTCTCCTTAATTCATGTCGACGGACTTCATGCTCAAGTATGTTGTGTCCTTGTGATAGCTCTATCGTGCACTCTTCTATTGCATATTCTAATTCATTATTGCTCTATACTTTTACAATATGCAGGTCTACCCGGAGAATCTACCCTTCCATTCTCTGCCGTTGAACAGATGAACAGTTAGTCGTTGGGAATCTTCGAAAGCACGACCCTCTTAGCAATTCGGTCCATCACATCAGACTGGGCAAACATTGATCTCCCTCAGAAAGGAGGCCCTATATAAAATGAAATTCGGAGATTCAAAGTATTAGGCGTGCCTCTGCTACGTAAGATGTTCCACACTGTTGTTGCAAACGTGATACGTGAGAAAGACCGTTTCATCCACGGAATAAGCCGAACTTGTGAAGACGGTCAAAAGCGAGGAGAGAATGAGATCCAAACGAAGCACTCGTGTAAAAGGGAGCACTCGTGTAAGAGGGAGCTCACCCTGAGCACATGCTTGGGAGGCCATAGCTTCGAAGGCTGTCTTGAGGGTCTTTCGTGACGCCTTGTGAATGCCCAATTTCTTAACTAAAGACCCTTCCTTCTACTGACGCTTCACCTGCGAAGGATCCACCCGAACACAGATTCGTGCAAGGTGAAGAGAGCTAGATGGTGCAATCAACGGAGCAGGAGACCACGCCAGCTGCATCGACGAACATCGACCCAGGTTACGTGAAAACATCAATGCGAACCCAGATCGCACGGGCATTTACGCACCTGCTTTTGTAGCAACAGCAGGATTGCCTCCACCTTTAGCATTAGCGTTGGCAGAGGTAACTTCGTCAGTGCACGAATCAATTGTGGGCTTGCCAAACTTCTCCAACTTTGCAAAAGAAACGATGCTCTCAGGACGAATGATTTCACACATGCCGGGTCCACGAACTCAGAAACGAAAAAGGAAGTCTGAAACGAAATCAAAGAAAGCCCAGCTCCCACAATTCAACGCTGCGAGGCACCTCGTGCAAAGTTCCCGCTACCCATGTTCATGGACTCGGCAGGGGCGGCCGCATCTCCAACCTATGCAGCATCGAAAGCAACCATCTCTGCGAAGAGGTCGATGTATCCGTTCACAAGCAAAAGCAAGGCCGATTGCAAACACGCAGTGTTCTTTCCTGCACTGTCACCGACCTCACATTAGACCTCGCGCGACCACTGACATAATCAGAAGCACTGCATACACAAGGTGTTGCATGGGGCATCTCTACTGACCACACCCACTGGAGCGTGTGTCTGTCGTGCCCCTGCACCAACTCCCAAGCGGCAAAGAACGTCGGAAGGACAATCAACACCACTCGACAAAAAAACAAGCTGAATGACTTTTGTCATTCATAAGCCTGCCCAAAAGGAGTTGGAGCAAGGGTGTAGCTTCTAGGCTACGTCACGATAATGTGGGCTTGGAGATGTAGAGTGGGGGGAGACTTGAGAGAGAGAGAGGGGGAGAGAGGGAGAAAATGGTGGAACTTCCAAGTACTCTCTAGAACAATAAAATAAATACAAAAATAAGCAATTTCGCTTTCAAGGGCCCTCGTCTCACCTTAGGCCTCTCTGAGGGCAAGCAAAAAAAAGGTCGGCCACAAAATTACTTGGAATTTCGTTGTAGCTTTGGAAGGCTGCATCCCCTTTTTGAGAGATGAGGTGTTTGCTCCGTGGGCGTTCCCTTTGCATGGGACGTTGTGTTAGTCATGGGAATCTAAGTTGTGGGTAAAAAAATGCATTTACAAAGGAAGAAGGAAAGGAAATAGGAGAAGGTGCTAGAGGGCGGTGTGTCTCTATATTCTCTCTTATTACAATTTCTTGAAGCTTTTCTCTTTTCTTTTCTCTAACACCTTGTTGGGTGTGTCTTCAAAGGTGTTGGGAGATCTATAGCTTGTCTTCTCTCAACACCTTTGAAGACTATAGGCTGAGTCCCCTTTCTAAGGTATGAAGTGTTTGCTCCGAGGCGTTCCTTTGCATGGGACGTTGTTGCTTCAAAAAAATGCAACAAACGAAGAGAGTAAAGGAAATAGGAGAAGGCGGTGTGTCTCTATATTCTCTCTTATAATTACGACTTCTTGAAGCTTGTCTCTTTTCTCTCAACGTGATCTACAGCTTGTCTTCACTATGCAGGCTGGCGATGGCCCCGGCTATGGCCGCACCCCCCCCCTTGCCTTCCCCGCTGCCTTTCCTGATTTCCCCAGCCCCTTCGGTGACTTGGGCATTTTCGGAAACTCCGGTTTCTTCGATGGTTTCTTCTCTTTTGACCCTTTCGATCATCCCTTCTTCTCTCGCCCCTTCGGCAGCTCGCTTGGGTCCTCTGGTGGCCTCTTCGGTCCTGGTGGATTCCCGGGAATCGGTCTCGGCGGCAGTAGGCTCTTCGCCCCCCCTCATGGTGGCTTCTTGAATCAGAGTCCCTTCCTGCCACCTCAAACTGTAAGTTTTTGTTGGCAAATTTGTCTGTCTGTGATAGTTTGCTTTGTATCATAACCATATATAAGTGCAATTGAAGCTGGATAAGAGGTTCTCGTAGGTTTGCTATTTCTCAAACTTGCTCATTGTTTGTGTGCAGTGACGTTTGAATTAGGTGCAGATGTTGAGCTAACGTTTGGATTAGGTGCAGATGGTTTTTGGGTTTACAGATTGAAAACTTGCGGTTCCCTTTATGTACAGGAAAGCAGAAGGGGCCCCGTGATTGAAGAACTTCCCGATGATCATGAAGAAACTGCTGAAAGCAACCCTAGAGGCAGGCAGGAGCCCATTGTTGAACATCCTGACGATGACATAGGTTCAGGTATTTTTTATGAAGGTTCAGCAAGCCGCTTCCTTTCAGCCGTTCATTGCAATTGGTCATTTATGATGTTTTATTCTTTGGACGCTTTCTCGCAAGGGATAGGGACATTGAGAGTGATAATTTACTTGGTGATCATCTTGTTGCATAGGGGGCACAACACGCCTGTCGAGGAACCAACCACGCCAGGGCCAGCTTTTTCAGAGCCCGTCAAACGTCGGCTACCAACCGAATAATGGCTATCAAAGTTTTAGCTTTCAAAGCTCTTCGATGACGTATGGTGGATCCGGGGGGTCTTATTATACTTCTTCGTCATCTCGAAGAGTAGCACCCGATGGGGTAACAGAATTCACTCCCAACCTTTAACATTTTTTCTCGTGATGCTCTCTGAGGATATAGCTTAAAGATGTACACGGTGCACAGGTGATGGAAGAGGAACATTTTGAGAAAGACTCGTATGGAAAAGAGACTAGGAGTACAGTAAGGGGACTTCACGATAAGGTTAGTCTCCGCTTGGGTTTTACTTGATTATTTAGTTAAGCCTAGCGTATCCTCTTCTCGTGTAGTATTGCAGTGCTGATACCAGGCTATGATTGGAGTACGAATTTCAGTGCTGAAATTTTTATTTTAGTAGGCTATGCTCTTCTCGTGTATAAGTTCTAGTGCTGAAGCGTTTGTTTACAAATGCATTTGATGTCAATTAGGTGCACGCAATTACAAAAAAACGAAATGCGAGTGCTCCAGAGACAACAGTAGAGACTCTGCACAATATAAATCCAGGTATATTATTCGCAACATCACTGTTTCAATGTGCGCATCTTGATGATTCTAGTTGCTAATGCTGATGCGGTGTCTCTTTTGGTCAGAGGAAGCTCCTCATTTTGATGCACAATGGGAAGATCATGCCGGGAGAAGTCTTCCAGGTTGGAACAGAGGTCGCTCACAGATGTTGGAAGGTGGCAGCGGTAGTGAGTGAAATTTTTACTCTACTATTTTCTGAGAATTTGGCCTTTAGTCGTAACGTTTCAGGATCTGTGACTCTCAACCATCATCATCTTTTATAAGAATGCATCAATAAGCTACGACATAGCTCAGCCAAACAGCAAGCTTGTAACGTATAGACGAAATCATAAGCTGTTCATGTCTCCTGCTTCATTGATTGTAGGGTCAACTGATCAACCACGATGAAGGTGTGTAACATGCATAGACTGGAGCTGAAGGGATTAAGAATGTTTTGAAGTTGTTAATTGTATGCATATTTCACATACATGTGCAGGGTGCAATGCAATATAGGGTGTGGCTTGTATAATGTTACTGACTGCCTTTCTGCACAGGCAATCGGACGGGAACAAGCCGCCAAAGAAGCAGAGGATAAAACTTAACTAGTGTCTGCTCTCTGTAGACTTTTGGCAACCGTGTAATAAAACTGATCTGTGTTCTAAGCCTACTGTTTGTACAAATGTTCTCTCTCTCTCTCTCTCCCCCCCCAAACGGTAGCGTGCGTGTGTGTATGTACGTGCCTTCATTCGATTTCTGTTGTTGTTATTTGCCACTACTCGTCTGGTTTGCATATGGGTGCGACCGAGTTATCACACACAATTGAGTTATCTCACGCAATTGAGCACAGTATGAGAGAGCGAACCCATACCACGTCAATAGTTTATGGATCTAAACCTATGCCCATCTAGCTAGACAATTGCATGCACTCAATAGTGTGCCATTTTCCATAACCATGTTTCCATTGCAAAGGTGACTCCCATTCTGCCACTCTAAGCATTTTCAATCAGTACACAAATAATTCCCCACCGCAAAACCCGAAACCCCCCCCAACCCACCCCTCAAACCTTCCCCCCCTTGCGGGGTGGGCGCCAAAACCTTGTATTCCTATAGCAGCATGGAGCATCCTGGGGGAGAACACCCACCTTGACACAGTCTAAAGATTTTATGTACAAAGATATGAATTCTTTTTACTGCATCATTTTTCCTTTGTGAGTTTATTGAGCGAAATCAAGCTTTTCTCCAATGTGACATTTTTTTTCTAATAAAGTGTGATGCTTTGTTGTGTGTTGTGGGTGGTGTGGGGACATAGCATCAATGTCCCTAGGGGGAAACTTTACTTTGTGAAACAAGTGATTCCTCTTTTTGACAGCTTGATTGTTCTTCACAAATTCAGTCAAGTGCAGGGACCCATGGGTGACTTGTTTGAAACCTTTCGAATCCTTTTGGTGGCAAAATGTATCCTCATATTCTTGTCTTTTGTAAGAGTGATTATATCTCTCAACTTGGTTGTTTAGTCATTGAGCTATATTTCACAAAAAGTGTTTGTCCTTGAAGTTGCTCTCTCTCTTTCAGTACCTTCATGTCTTCAGCCCATGATTCCATGTTATGAGGTGGCTCTGTACCATCACCAATATCTTGAAGACTACAGGTGCCATCACCAATATCTTGAAGACTACAGGTGCTACTGATTAGGCTCGGTTTTCGTGCATGTTCACTAGGACTTATGGGGGCTTTGTCATAGTTTATACTCATAATGGCCAACCAAAAGGATAAAGGGAGATATTGGTTATAGTGTAATGAGATCTAGCTTAGATGTCTTCACAAAGCCAGTTTCCCTCAATAAGTTCTCATACTTTCAGCAATAGCTTGGTCTTTGTCAACTACATCTTAAGAGGGAGTGAAGGTGAGCTCCATAGATGCTTGATGCATGCAGCAGACTATTTAAGGCTAGATCTAGTCCCTAAATTTCATAGTCTAGAATCTAGAAGACATCCAAGGTCTAGAATCCAAAGCTCAAGCCATTCAACAAACCCTCCATAAACCTGAATTCGTCGAACCTATTTTGAATCTATTGGTCAATCCTTCAAGCCGTACTTTAGACGGCATATACAAAAGATCAGGAATTGTCATTCAATTTTTCAAACTAGCATCTGGTGCCATGTTAGAGATTGGGATCCAGTGTCCGAAATCCAGCAGCTAAATGTTAGTGAAGCCAATGGTAGTTGAGGAGGTCAAGATTTGATTTTTAGTCAAACACAAAGATACGACTACCACACATCAAGCCCAAGTCCACCATTGGCTGCCAAAGTTAGAGGTTCAAGGTCTAAAGGTCAGATCTATGTGGCCACAAGATTTGACAATGCTTCGTAGTAATTGAGCTTGACTATTCATCCGCATAGGTATGAGATTCGATGGCCTAGACTCACAATTCACACTTGATGATCAATCAAATTCTAGGATCTAATTGCGGTCATGCCTAAGACCTATGGGCAAATTTTAAGGATGGACGCACATGGTTACCTTCTAGGCTTACAATCAACAATATGTCAACCTGAACTTGATAACTCACATTCAAGATCCTCACCAAATGTGTGCATGCCTAAATGTCAAAATAATATGGTATAAGTACCCGTTCTTGAGTGTGGCTCTTGATCAAGTTGTCAGTTAGGTCAAGATGCAACAAAGCCATTACTCCTTTGAGCATCCACCAAGTTCTCATCTTCATCTCGTAGAGGATAAGGCAAGAGATCTATCCTCTACGCTATTCCATTCAATTGTGTCTTCGTGTGACAGAGTGCATCATCGAGTGCCATATTGCATTCACTTTCGAAGTGAATGCCATCCACCTTGCAGGGTGTACTGTTTATCAGAGAAGGTTGTCACTAGAGTACAGAGAGAGGGAGTAGGACTTCCACTTCATTAAAGAGATACATTTTAGGGTGGTCAAGGTGATCGTAATGTCAGGAGGGCCTAGTGGGACTCCATAGCCATTAGATGTAAACGATTAAGAGTTTTGAGAAGAAGCCATGATCCTCAGAGGGCCCACTAGGGACCTTCACCAGACCTTCACCAATAAATCCATAGTAGCTCATTAATGGTATTTTATCCCAACCCCTTTATCTACAATGACTTCATGCATCAAGGCCCGCAGCTATTTTGTTGATTTCCAACCTCATCACCATTTTGTGTTTTTGGTAGCATCAAGGTGTTTACAAACTTATGCCAAGGTGGGAATGCCTACGAATAATGGACATGCAAGATTGCCCGTCCAAATGCATTCAATGCACCATACGCAGGCAAGATTGCGGGTAGTCTATAAACACATTCAGTCCCACTAGTTTTGTAGTTCATCATGATGGATCGGGGTTCCATCTGGTCCAGTGCTAAGGCCCATTGCTAGTCCTGAGGCTACTACCAAAAGCACAATGTGGCTCAACCGATTGCAAAGTTCAAACTTCAATGCAAAGCCAAGGTCGGGCCAACCTCCTAGAACCAACGAATTCCACATGGTCATAATGAGCTAGAAGTTTTATCATGTTCATTAGTTCTTAGACACCAACAAAGGAGAGCAACCAAGGAGACTCAGATATGGTTCTTATTCTCTATCGGGCCAACTAGAAGATGTCGCGATCGATTCCCACCTAAGTCTCCAAGCTAGATCATTAAGGAGGACTGTCTTACAAGGCATGATCAAGTGGAAGGGGTAGGAGAGCATCCAGTTGTGAGAAACTGGAGTCGGTTCAGTTTAGCATAGGGGATATCAAGAGATGTGATGCCGAGTGGAGAGCTAAGTGAAGAAGCTATGCATGCTCATTGAGTGGGCGAGAGCCACTAGAGTGCCAAGCCAGATAACAGGTTGACTCTAGATTGTCTCATCGAGCAAATCCATCAAGGGAATGGTAACTTCTCCTTTGGGGTGATAAAGTTTGAAATTGATAGTGGATGGCTACTGTTGGGTATTAAGGGATTTCTAGTAGACACCTTGAACACATGTGATAGTCTAGGTTTTGATATAAAATATGAGTCTCTCTATGCGATCATGAGCATGATCTAAAGGTGCCCAAAAAGTGCATTCTAATCACCACAGTGGTTGAAGTGCGAAGGGATTTCTAATATATGTGTCGAATGCACGTTTGATATAGTCAATAGGTCTAAACACAGCTCTAGAATATGAGTGTCTCTATGCAATCATGAGCATGCATTAAAAGTGCCCAAAAAGCACTCAAATAGTACTAAAAAGTGCATTCCAAGGTGTTGGCTTTTTCAATAGCTTAGGCAAACTTTGTAGGGTGTGTAAGGTGGCTTGAATAAGTTCAAGAGTTTTTGGCAGATGGCACGTTGCCATGCAGAGCTTATACATGGGCTTTGAAGAATCGTCTTTTCACAATTGTGAATCGTCTCCCTCTCTAGTTGGTTTGTCATTATACATGCATGGACTCATGAGAGTCACAGATGGTTCCTAGTTGGTTGCAGTAGTAGTGGAAGCTCCTGAGGATGGCATTAGGATTGGTGGCAAGTTTCTATACATAGCAATGGGCGGTGTTCTACGACTCCATGAAGTTTGGGCTGTTGTTGTCACTTGGATGTGATGGACAACTTTCTTTGATGCATATATATTGAGCAGATGTTCATGTGATAGCATTGTGAAAGTTTGAGTCTGTTGTTATAGTTGTCTAGTCGTTTGTGTCTGCCTTTGTGGCAAGGACAAGTGCGAGTCTTTTCGGTGTCCTTTAGACATAGTGACTACAAAAATCCCCATAGAGATGAGAAGTATTTTGTATCCTTGCAAAATCCCTAAAAGGGTGAGAAGTATTCTGAGCATTTTGTTTATAATTTTTTGGTTGTTGTGTCTGCCTTTGTGGCAACAACAAGTCCGAGTCTTTTGGGTGTCCTTTGGACACTGAAAAAAAAGGCCCGTAGAGATGAGAATTAGTATGAGTATTTTTCACCTTTCAAAAGCCTGGTAGGGATGAGCAGTAGTTGGATGTCCTTTGTACACTACAGGAATCCCCATAGGGATGAGGAAAAACCCTCATAAGGATGGGCAGTAGTCTTGTGGGTGTCCTTTGTACACTACAAAAGCCCCGTAGGGATAACCAGTAGTCGAAGTTTTGTCTGAGTATTTTCTCAGATGATTAGCTGTCGTATCTTTTGTTAGAATCTCCTGTGTTTGGGTTTCTCTATTTCTTTCGTTATTTCATGTGAAGTTCTCAAGTGGTGATTAAGCATGATTGTGGAGATATTGGCTTTACTAGTCTTGAATTCCAACAATTGGTATCAGAGCTTGAGTTTCCAAGAGAGTTGAACGTCGATTGTGTCAGGAGTTTTAGGTGAGGACTTCATCCAAGTTGATATGGAGAGTTGGTGGTCTAAGTCTCATAGGTTAGGACTGTTGAGATATCGAGCTCCACTCGTGATATGCCAGGGTGACTGTTGTGCATTTATGTCACCGACTTGTTAGCTGCTGATGCGGTTGGTACACCGCCCATGAATAATAGCTGGATGACAGCTATCTTTATGTACTCTAGTTAGTGGCTCAGTTAGTATCCCACCTAGGTTAGTTGAGTTTGGTTTGAGACCCACATATAGGGTTCATCTGTTCCTTTTGTACTAAGAGAGAGAGTTCTTTTGGCTTTCACAACTAAGAAGAGGAAAACTGTTTTCAGCCTCCACCTTTGTGTGTATTCCCCCATTGTGTATGTGAGAAAGCTACAAGTGAGACTCCTTACTTCTCTCCCACTCTCTTCACATGGTATTAGAACTCGGTTCATGGTAAGGAGCTCAAGAAAGCAAACCAAGTTCACGGTGTCTTGGTAAGAGGATCAGTGTTGCTTTCCTTTTTCGAGTTTGGGAGCAAATCTCTATAGGTAGCACAGCCGAAAAGTGCAAGAGTGCACTGGATTGGGATGCCCTTCGCGGTGTGGCGAGAGGGTACTATATGCTGCGGGACAGGGCGACGCCCTAGGTGACATTATTTTTTTGATTCGGGGCCATTTCAGGGCCCATTTTGGTGGCGGAAGTTTTTCGCAAGCACTCAGAAAGGTGCCCTGTTTTTACTGTGCGACCACTATTTTGCAGGTCGGTGAAAGATTATCGCAGAAATTGCATCGTATGCCTATGCGCAGAGATATTGGGAGTAACAGAATCATTCTTATTGCCTGTTGATGCAAAATCGTCACTAAGAAGTGACTGTGTGGTCAAATACCACTTGCGTCAGTTTTGCAGATTTGCCCTTATGAGGCACAAGTTGTGTTTTTTGCAGTGACAAAATATTTTTGCAGTGTTCTGTAATGGCGTCTGATGCTCTTTCATAGATAGTCACTGAAAAGCTTGACAAGAACAACTTCCCAGCATGGAAGTTTAGAATGACGAATTTCCTTAAGGGAAAAGGCTATTGGGAGCTCATTACTGGAGCTGAACAAGAACCAGTTATTCTTAATGTTCCCAATCAACAGGAGTTACAGGCATTCAATGTAAGAAAATAGTACGCAGCGGAAGATAACAACAAAACGCAAGTACACGATGGAAAGCTGGAGAGAATACAAAAATTCTGATATACCAAACTGCTGATACAACTGATGGTTGGCTGTCCACCCGTGCGCTCTACAGACAGAGCTTCGATGGTGATCTAGACAGATGCTGGACGGAGGACTATGAGCGTGAAGAACTGGTGATCTGATGATAGGGGGTGGCCACTTATATAGTGTAAGTGGTTGACGGTCGGCCCTGTAATAGGCAGTCGGCCTAATAGACAGTCGGCCTGGAAGACCAACCGACCCTTCAGAAAACATGCCGTTGGGCAGATGAAGGATCGCGCATAGGTCATACCGTCGGGCCTGGGGCTACCGGCAGCCCCCGGACCCTGCCGCTGGGGGCTTTGCCCCCAGACCCCCAACCGGGGGCCTGCGCCCCCCGGACCCCCTGCTATCGGGGGGGCTATCGCCCCCCCGAACCCCCCCTTTGTGCAGACGGGTATCTACTCTTGGCTCCTAAGCCATCTCATAACCATCTGGTCTACTCTAAGACCCCTTCCAGTGTCTAAACTGGGGATCCCTCCCAATATCCGATACCCATCATGGCTTCTCCTCATATGGGGGCCTTACAACATTGGGTACACAGAATATTGGTGGGTTACATGAGAGGTGGACATTTGAGCTAACTCTAACATTCAAAGGCTAGCATGAGAGAGCCAGGAAAGTTATGTACTGGCTGTCTATCAGTATTTCAGATTCTATGATTGTGCATATTCAGGATGCAAGCACGCCGAAGGAGGCGTGGGATACTTTAACAAAAATGTATAGCATAAATACGCAAGCCAGGAAAATGCAGCTCAAGCAGGAGTTGCATAATGTGCAGCGAGAAAATATGAGCATCAATGACTACCACATGAAGGTGAACAAGATTGCAGATGCACTTGCTTCCATTGGGTTGCTAGTGGAAGATGATGATTTAGTTTCTATGACCTTGAATGGTCTAGGAAAGCATTATGCACAGTTTCGGACATCCATTGCCGTCCGTGAGAATTTTCCTGATTTTGGGGAGTTGATTGCTCTTCTAATTTCTGAAGAGCAGAGAAATGGTGGTGCATCTTCTTCAGCAGGAACTTCAAAAGAAGCTGTCTTCTATACAAATGCTGGAAGAGGTAGAGGCAGAGGTAGAGCAGGCCGATCTGGAGGCCGTGGCAGAAATCAGAATATGCAGCAAATTCAAGAAAACCAGTCTATGGAGGAGGAGGTGGTAACTTTAGAGGCAGGGGGAGCCAAAGAGGTCGTGGTGGATGGCAAAGAGACCAAAATGCAAACAGCAATGTTGAATGCTACTACTATAATAAAATGGGTCATATGGCTAAAGACTGCTACAAAAAGCAGAATGACGTCATGAATGGAAAATTGCAGTAAGGCAATTATGCATCTCTAGTAGACAGGGTGATGATAGAAATGAGCATTTGTTTATGGTGCACCACATGACCAATTCTGTGACAAGTTGTTGAGGATATGAAAAATAAAGGTCGCTTGATAGCAAAAGGGAAGAAGAAGGGCAGGATGTTTACATTGGATGTGGACATGCCTGAATTGAGTGCAGCAATGTTTGCACATGGGACCGGTGTAGTTACAGATATTGATATCTGGCATAAACGCATTGGTCATGTTAATGTACAGCGACTCAAATTAATGCAGGCCCAAAATATTGTTGCAGGATTGCCTAAGTTCAAGGTTGCAAAAATGCATAAGGTATGTGAAGCCTGTCAATTTGGAAAACAGGCAAGGAAACCAATTCCTAGACATGTTCAAGAGAGTAAGAGGCCATTAGAATTAATCCACTCGGATGTGTGGACTACTAAAGCTGCATCTATTAGAGGCTATCATTATTTTGTCACTTTTATTGATGACTACAGCAGAAAAATTTGGGTGTATTTTATGAAAAAGAAAAGTGAAGTGTTTGGGCATTTCAAAGCTTTTAAAGCTATGGTTGAGAAAGAAACAGGCCTGCAAATAAAATGCCTAAGGTCAGATGGAGGGGGAGAATACCTCTCAAATGAGTTTGCAAGGTTTCTGCAGGAGCATGGCATAAAGCAGCAATATTCATGCAGTCATACCCCACAGCAAAATGGACTTGCAGAAAGGAAAAATAGGCATATTGGAGAGGTATCTCGTGCCATGCTCAACGAAAAAGACCTGCCAGATTATTATTGGGCTGAAGCAGTTGCTATAGCAGTCTACATAATGAACAGGACTCCCACTGCAGCAATACATGGCATGACGCCAGAGGAGAGGTATACTGGTAGGAAACCAGATATTTCTCATTTGAAAGTTTTTGGTTGCATTGCCTATGTTCATGTGCCGGATGAGCTGAGATCCAAGTTGGATCCAAAAGCTGAGAAGTGCATCTTTATTGGTTATTCTCTGCAACAGAAAGGGTATAGATGCTATAACCCTTCTACTCGTAAGTTTACAGTGAGCAGAGATGTTGTTTTCTATGAGATGAGCAGCTGGTATAAACTAGTGAATGTGATTGATGATGTAGATGCACAAAATGGTAATGCTACACAAAATTCACAGCAGCAATCACAAAATATTAGTGGACCTGTAGTGTCCTCTAGTAGTGGTTCACATACTTCGCCATGGATAGGCAGATTGAGATCAGGAGAATCTCCTCAAAGCAATGCAGATAGTGGTATGCAAGTATCACGAAAGGAAAAAGAGAAAGTAGATTAGCCCATGGTTGATGTGAATGCAGGTCACCCTTATGTGGATGGTGAATCCAGTGGCTCAAAACAGAGCCTTGATGATGAGTTAGGTATTCCTTTTGTTGTTACACCTGGAGTAAGGAAGACAAGGGATGTTTTGAGAGCACCTGGTAGTGATCCTATTTTGCGCAGGTCTACCAGAGTTATGTATCCTGTGGATAGGCTAAAATATGATGGATTTATAGCCATTTACTATGCCTATATGGTCAAAGTGATACATGAACCAGAACCCACTTCTTTTGAGCAAGCCATGGGAAAAGAAAAATGGGAGAAAGCCATGGATGAAGAAATGGATGCCTTGGAAGCAAATGCTACATGGGAATTGGTGCTTTTGCCTAAAGACAAGAATGCAATTGGCTGCAAGTGGGTTTATAAGGTGAAGCACAATGCAGATGGTTCTGTGAGCAGATACAAGCAAGATTAGTTGTCAAGGGGTATGCACAGACATATGGCATTGATTATGAAGAAACATTCAGTTCGGTTGCAAGGATGGCAACTGTAAGAGCAGTCATTGCTATGGCTGCATCAAAGGGATGGTCTTTACATCATATGGATGTAAAGAATGCCTTCTTGCATGGTGATTTGCAAGAAGAGGTCTATATGGAGCAGCCACCAGGTTATGTGCATGCTCTTCATCCCGAGTTTTTGTTTGCAGCTTGAAGAAAGCCTTGTATGGCTTGAAGCAAGCACCCAGAGCATGGTCTGACAAGGCAGGACAGTATCTTGTCACTATTGGCTTTCTGATTTCCACGGAAAATTTCTCACTTGAAAGTTCTTATGCTGCTTGTTTTTTATGTTGATGATTTGATCATGACATGTGATAGTAATGAAGATATCCTTTATGTTAAAATGCTATTGAAGCAGAAGTTTGAGATGAAGGATTTGGGAGAGCTACGTTACTTATTGGGCATTGAGGTGATTAGATCCACAAGTGGGATATGGCTCTTGCAAAGGTAGTATGGATTGGACATGCTGTCCAAATATGGGATGACATGCTGCAAGCCTATTTCAATTCCTTTGGAGCAGAATGTGAAGTTGAGCGCAAATGCATGTGAGCTTCTGGAAGACCCTACTATGTACAGACGCATAGTAGAAAGTTTGATTTATATGACTATTACCATGCCAGATTTGAGCTATGCTGTTGGGTTGGTAAGTCAGTTTATGTAGGCTCCAAGGAAACCACATTTGGATGCAGCTAGATGCATACTGAGGTATGCGAAGTCCACATTGCTGTATGGACTATTTTATGAGACTAGGGTTCAGATACAGTTGCATGGATACAATGATGCTGATTGGGCTGGTAGTATTTCTGATAGATGATCTACCAGTGGATATGTGTTCTCTTTTGGGAGTGTTGCAGTCACTTGGAGCAACAAGAAACAGCCTATAGTTGCCTTGTCGAGCACAGAGGCTGAGTACATGGGTGCAGCAATGGCTGCATGTGAGGTAGCTTGGTTGCGTAAGCTACTTTATGATATGCATCAATCTACAGATGGGCCAGTTGTCATTTATTGTGACAACATGAGCAGTATACACTTGGCAAATAACCCAGTCTATCATGCTAGAACAAAGCACATTGAGGTGCATTATCACTATGTGCAGGAGAAGGTTCTAGTAGGTTTTATTGATCTGATTTATGTCAGCACAGAGGATTAGGTAGCTGACATATTCACGAAGGCATTGGGTGCAGAGAAGGTGCGCAAGTTCAGAGACCTGCTTGGTGTGCAGGAATTGGGATTGAGCTCGAGGGGGAGTGTTGAGATATCGAGCTCCACTCGTGATATGCCAGGGTGACCGTTGTGCATTTATGTCACCGACTTGTTAGCTGCAGATGCGGTTGGTACACCACCCATGAATAATAGCTGGATGACAGCTATCTTTATGTACTCTAGTTAGTGGCTCAATTAGTATGCCACCTAGGTTAGCTGAGTTTGGTTTGAGACCCACATATAGGGTTCATCTATTCCTTTTGTACTAAGAGAGAGAGTTTTTGGCTTTCACAACTAAGAAGAGAAAAACTGTTTTCAGCCTCCACCTTTGTGTGTATTCCCCCATTGTGAATGTGAGAAAGCTGCAAGTGAGACTCCTTACTTCTCTCCCCACTCTCTTCACAAGGACTGTGGCACTTTAGAGTTAATGGTAAGAATTTTGCACCTTGGTAGCTATTTGTGAAGTTGTTGTTAATGTAGAAAGGACTTTGAGGTGTAACCTGTGGGTTGGAAAGGAAGCCAACCAATAATTAGGGGCAAGAAAAAATTCAAGACTAGGATTTGGGAGAAACAAGAAAGCTCTTGGTACAGTGGGGTGGGAATTAGGTGTCGATTATTTCCATCACATAGGTATCTCTAAGACTGCCACTCAGAATTGGGAATACACTAGAAACATAATTTGTTCAAAGGTGAAACATTCCAAAATCATGCTCAAGCAACAACTTTCTGGGCTACACATCATACATAGTGATTCTCTTGGCACTCACCTGAATAAGATGGAGTCACTTATGAAATAATTGGCGGCACTTGGATCTTGGGTCAAGGATGATGATGCTAAAGACGTTAGGATTAATAGGGTGGAAAGGTTTTATATGCTATTGTATCTTGGACATGATGGATAGCTTCCTTTAATACATATATATGAATAGATGTTCATATGATAGCAGTGGGAAAGTTTGAGTCTATTGTTGATAGGTCCCTAGGCATTTATGTTTGCCTTTGTGATAGGTCTCTAGGCGTTTGTGTCAGGCTTTGTGGCAAGGACAAGTGTGAGTCTCTTGGGTGTCCTTTGTACACTACAAAAATCCTTGTAGGATGAGTAGTAATCTAAGTATTTTCTCACGTGAATAGAAGTTATTGTCATGTCATTTGTTAGAATCTCTTGTGTTCAAGTTTCTCCATTTCTTTCATTATTTCATGTGAAGTTTTGAAGTGGTGATTAAGCATGATTGTGGAGATATTGGTTCCACTAGCCTTGAGTTCCAACATAGGCACTGGGTTGAGGTGGTAAGGGATTTCTAATATGCCTTTTGAATGCATGTGATAGTCTAGTTTTTAAATTCTAAACTATTAGCGTGTTTGAGATCATGAGCATGCCAAATAGCTCTGAGAAAATAGTGGGTGATTTACTTATCTTTGGACTAAATTAAGTATTAAAAAAAGTAAAGTAGCTCCTGAGATTTCCAAAAATCAGCATGGTGGGCAAGCGTGACCACCACACTCGCTTTCAATAGCCTTAAAAGCTCTAAAATATTTCTCTTATTAAACAAGCACAGTGGTCATAGAACAAGGGTGGTGGTCGTGTCATGAGGTAAAGGCCATCTGCATTGTAAGCTAGTGCAATGGTTGCGCACAAGAACCAGTGTAGTGGTCCTACCATTCTACAAACCACCATGTGTCACGCACTATATGCCTAGGCATCCAATGAAGGCATGGAGTGCTACGTGTCAAGCTCTGCATATTGTTAAGAATGACTATATGCATGTGGAGTAAAGGTTTGGAGTGTCATGTGTCGAGCCCTAGACATTGTTCAAAATGATTATACTAGCACATTGTGACAATTACATCTCATCATTATGCCAATGTGGCAATCAATACATTGGGAAAAACCTAGCAAGACTGCCACCTTGCCTTGAATTCGAAATCTCACCCACTAATTCATCACAGCACGGCTCTAAAAATGCCTCAAAACTTATGCAATTGGCTACACTTGATCATGCATAGTCCCTACAATGAAGAAATACAGACAAGAGCTTTAGGCATAAATTCATTGCGATTAGATGTGGTGGCTAAGCATATATCCAACCAAGCTTAGGTGGGTTTCACACCACTTGTATCATCCATCAATTTTGGAGAGAGACATGCTTGTCCATCCATTCCAAAACTCACAAGAGTAGATGAGAGATGAATCTATTCATAAATGCTACTCCTATCTTCCTTAAAATGAGCTGGTGTAGCGGTGATGTGCCAGGTTCCATCCTAGGGACCATAGTTGAATATTGTCTATAGTGTGCTAATTTTGATAGGCTTCCCTTAAACATTGTCCACCTTTTTTTGGAGCAATGTCTAGATACATGTGAAATCCCAAGAGCTTGAACACGAATTTTCATTGCCAGATTTTGCATTCCACTAATCTGTGGGCATCCAATTGTGTGAAACCTCTCTTAAGCTATAAGCAGTGGTGCTCATTTTGGCCTATCAAGAGTGCCATTTGAAATGGCTGACGAGTAGACATTTCTTTACACATGAAAAAATCACGGTCCTAACCCATGATCTCACGTCGATGCCACATCCTCCCTCAATTCAACACTTTTGTGGGTAGCCAAGCTTCCCTTCCTTGCAGTAAGTAAGTAATTTGGACAAGGATGGTGCATTGATTTGTATTCCAATGCATGGGATCGATTTTATTTTTTTCTTTCCTCACCCCATAATCTCTTCCTTCTGCTTTGACTAAGCTTTTCAAATGTCCTATCTTGTAGCCTCTATCTCATTCTCTTGCAAGTAATGAGAGGCTACATCTTGCCATGATAATCAATTAACTACCTGAATAAAAACCAATTAGCTTGTGAACAAGCAAAAAAAGGAAGACAATGAGTCCAACTTACCCAAATAAATGAGGGAGATAATACCAAACAAAAGTATGCATTGGAGGGAGGTACATTGCATTGTAGCAAGCTGTAGGGAGATACGACTTTTCATTTATCATATTCAAGATTTGTTAGAGTCAAAGGTGAAATTTGAAAGCCCACGTGAAATTTTAGGCACCATGATTTACGTCATGTCAGCAAATTGAATATACTAATGTTTCCCAAAGCAAGTGCAATGTGGCCTAAAATGTTAAAAACAAATTTGCCAAAGGGCATGCTAGCATGCTTGATGCTATGGATTATGAAATACAATGAACTTTGACATGCTTATGGTCCTTATATTAAGGAATTACATGTGACAAAAGCAATACAAAAGTATAAATAGTATTGATTTATTCAAAGATCTCTAGAGGCACATGCATGAATTGAATATTTTCTAATTCATCCATTCTATGGTGAATCAAGACACCAATATCGCCATAGTTGAATGTTTTAAGACCACAATGCAATAACTGGGGATTCCATTTCTTCAATAGTTTGTAGTTCTTAACAAATCAAGAAAAAATTGTAGGGCATGCCCTTGACCTATGACTAGACATAGCTATTACATTGATGGGACACAAATAAAACCCCAAAAAAAACTTGAATCAATATGTGAATATAATTACATAACAAAAGTTTAGTAGAGGGAAAGAGGGAAGACAAAAGAGGAAAGAGTAGAATGCAAAGAGAACAGGAAATAGTAGGGGAAAGAGAGGAAAATAGTAGAGAAAAGAGAGAGGAAATAGTAGAAGAAAGGACAATGCTGAAAATCCATGTAATGTGCAAAGGACAAACATACGGAATGCGGAATGCAAAATGTGGAAATGATTGTTGATAACAGTAGGTACCTAGACAATTGAAGGGTTATGGGTCTTGTTGTTGTAGCAACTTCTTTTCATCACTTACTTTGATTAAGCCATGGTAATCTAGGAGATGGCTCTAGATTTATACATTTTGTGTCGCAAGCCGAGTGCCACAAAATTTTATGAAGAAAGAGGAAGAATTTGAAGAAAAGTTGTTTAATTTGAAAATTAATGCATGGACCCACATGCTTCCAAAATCTCAATGGACCATAGATGTCAATGGACATGGACCATGATGTCAATGGACCATTGAGGGGAAGCATGGAGAAGAGTGAATTCTTCTTGTCTACATTTTGCAAAGATTTTCTTGTTGTAGCAGGTGGGACCATCAATGGAGAGGTGAAGGTTGGGGTCCATGTCATGGGAGAGGATTTTCGATTATGATCCAAAGGCTGTGAATTGGATCTTGACACATAGAGGTGAGTTGCTCCACTTTACATAGTCCAATGTCATACTTGCAATTTTGAAGTCTTGTGTTAAGAAATGACAGTGAAGCTTACTTTGTGGGTATGCAATTGGTTGGATTTTCAAAGTGTAAAACGTGTAGTGGTACAAAGTCAAGGAGAGACTTTTGCATCCACACATTATACAATTCCAAAATTTGGAACCCATTGAGGACGTTGACTTCTTGTAAGACGGAGGATTTATTATTTGGGAATATTTTTTAAATCTCTAAGAAGGGAGTTATTGTAAAATGATAGTTACAGTAGTGGTTTTCCTTATTATTCAAAGAACATGGCTAGACACATGGAGGCTCATGGTGGACAATATGACAAGAAGGCTTAAGCGAAGAAGAGAACAATTTTTTGCATCTATGTGGATGACATTGCTAATGACATTGCTTTGGAGGAGTATCTGTATCTATGTTTCCTTTCATTTTATGTCTTTGTTGTAGAGACATGCTATTTTTGCATCAGATTTGCTGCATCATGTGGATGCCATTGCTCTAGACAAGTAGCCATGTCTATGTCTCCTTTCATTTTATGTCTTCGTTGTACTAGAGACATGCTGTTTTTGGAATCAAATTTTGGATTGCATCGCACCCATTTATGGGATTTATTTTAATTACTTTCACACTAGCAAGTCACTGCATATATGGATTAGGGTGCCTAAGTTTGGGCTTTTGTTTTCTCTTATACAAGTTTTAGGTGATCTTATGGTATTGTATTTTTGGGATACATTGTTGTGTTATGATTGTTGGGATGCCATTGTTGTGTTATGGATTGGAACAAAATAGATCTAGAATGAAGAGTAATCCAAATCAAGAAAAGGATGTCAAATCTTAGCTATTCATTTGAAATGGGTTTTTTGCAATTTGGTGAGATGACTGCATTGGAAGTAGATATTTGTTTTGGGGTTGCAAGTTAAACGTAGCTAGCCACTAGCTATGTTGTTTGTGGTTGTATTTTGTTGAAAAACTCATGAAACTCGCAAAAGGTCAAAATCCTTTGGTACTTGAGCTTCCACTTCCCTTATCCATCTGTGCAAATCCAAAACATGCCAAACATATCAAGTTTACTAGCATAACACCTAAAAAATATCAATAATGCTCTGCTATTATTAGTATGTATTTTGTTACTTAGTGATGAAAATATCAACAAACATATCGATGCTATGTGTTTTCCTTCCCTAACACAAACATCAATGGATATACCTATGGCTCTGGGAACCAAAAAAGAAACCTGAGCCCTTTTCACCTTATTCTTCTTCGATCTTGCAACGCTTCCAAATAGTTTCCTCTATGATTTTTGAAAAGTTTGGCACTAGAAAAAAAAACATTTGGCACTAGGACCTCTCCACCAAGCTCCCTATCTACCTAGCTACCTCTCCACTAAGCTCCCTTTCCACCTAGTTCCCTCTCCACCTTGCTTCCTCTCCACCAAGCCTTCTTCAAAAAACAAGATTTCTTAGAAACATGATTCCCCATCTTGCAACAAGAAACAATAAGAATACCTCTTGCTTCATTGTTTCTCCTTTGCCTTGCTTTGCTCTCCTTTCATTGCTTCTCACTAGTTTTGACAAAAAATGGTGTTTTTTTTTCTTTTGTAGGCACCCACAAGAAACCCTTATCCTCCCTGTACCTAGCAATCCAAGCTCCAGGTAAGAAACTCTTCTCTTCCTCTCTTTTTTGTTCATGTTATGTTTTATATTTGGCCATTTGCAATGCTTTAAGTGTTAGCAAATGAGATGTACATAGGATTTTCCTTTTTCTCCATCTCTCTCCTGTTCTCTTTTCCCTCTTTATCTCTCCCCTTTCTCTTTCCATTTTCTCCCTCTTTTCCTCTCCTCTTCCTTTTTTTCTATTCTCTTGACCTCTTCTCGATTTGCCACATCCCTCTTCCCTTCTTCTCTCTTTTCTTCTCTTTCCTTCCCTCTCTTTTCTTCTCCTTCCCTCTCTTCATTTTCTTTGCTTTTCTTACATCTCCTTTCCTTGTCTTTCCCTCTCTTTCTTCTCATTTTCTTCTCTTTCCCTCTCTTCTCTTCTCTCTCCCTCCCCTTTATTCTTTTTCCCTTCTCTTTTCCTCTTTTTTCTTCTCTCCCCCTTCTATTTCCCTCTTTTCTTCTCTCTTCCCTCTCTTTTCTTCACCCTCTCTTCTCTTTTCCTCTTTTCTTCTTCTTTCCCTCTCTTTCCTTCCCTTGTCTTTTCTTCTCCTTCCCTTCTCTTTCCCGCTCTTTTCTTCTCCCTCCCTTCTCTACTCTCTTTTCTTTTCCTTCTCCTCTCTTTTCTTCTCTTTCCCTCTCTTTTCCACATCCCCTCTCTTTTTGCATTCCACATTTTGCATTCTCTCTCTTTTTAAAATTTCACATTCCACATTCCCTCTCTTTTTTGCGGTCCACATTCCCTCTCTTTTCCAGATTCTCTCTTTTTCGCATTCCATTTCTTTTCTGCATTCCACATTTTGCATTCCCTCTATATTTTGAATTCCATATTTTTTTGAGTTCCCTCTATTTTCCACGTTCCCTCTCTTCTTTGTATTATGCATTCCATTGGAAGACACGGTTTCCATGTTCATGACCCCATATATTTGTGGGGCGTAGATCCTTTTGGAAGGAGACTTGATAGGAGAAAGGTAAAGCTTCCTTATTTTGGATTAATTTTATTTTTTTATTTCTTTTAGAGTGACTACATCTTCTCCCATCTATGAGTGGTAGAGGAAATCAATAGCAGCCATCCTGAGTCATCCAACATGGCCACACTAATTATGAGCACTGCCTCAAGCATATAAATGGACCACTTATTCCAATCAGGCAAACTATCAAAACCCTCAACTACCATGCCAGTGGGCATGTCCAATAGAATCACATCCACCTTATAAGAGGTTTAAAATACCTCCTTGATCTCCCATCATGCCCCATATGCAACAGCAAGAAATCTTTAATAGCATCAATCTCCTCTAATTTCTCATTTTTTCTCAATGCATCAAACAATCCCACAACATCACAACACAAATCCAACAGTTGTACTTTGTGTGATTACCTTCCCCTTTCTGTAATCCAAATTCTCCCTTCTCCTTCTAGGTTGAAAATCACCCACCTCTCTATCCAAAACTTGAGGTTTGCTTATTTTCCTCTTAATTGATGTAGCTGGCTACACCTCAACCTCCATAGGACTCACTGTGAAAGGAGTAGTGGCCATATTTGTGGCTTTCATATCATATTACAAGTTATATAAAAGCAATCCCTTCTCATGGTGCTCATAGTACAACCTCTCATAAGTAGAAAAGTTACCGAAAGGAAAATCCAACCACCAAGGACAATACTTTTGCCCCAATCAAACATCACACCCCCTCTCTATTCTATGTTGGTTTCCTATGAGTACATGCTTTCTTCTTTCACAATCTTGGTTTGATTCCACATATCACAACACTCGGCATATAGTGAATCTGTCCACTTGCAAAAAGATGAAACAATGGCCTACACTTAAGCACAAGATATAACCACAACTCGCATGACAAGTAAATTCATATCATCCACTGACAAGGAAAGGAAGTGTTTACCTCCACACCACTTGTTTTCCTACCATGATAATGTCTTGCTACAATTTTGGGTCAAAGTAGGCTCCGTCCAAACCAATATCTCATGAAATAAATTATCTCTATAATGTAGAACCAATGTGTTCATGAAATGCTGAATACAGTTGTATTCTGACAATGTAAATCTTGATACGTATGCAAACTTTCAATTACATTTCACTATAGATTTTTTTTCCAAAAAATGAGGGTTATATTATATTATCAGAAAGATTATATACAACTGTGTGTTATCGACAGAAAGGCTTTTTGTGATAGGCATCATATATACTATCAACGTAAAGAGACGTGAATACAAACATGTAGTCCTCAGGAAGATAACAAAGCATGATATGGTCCAGCAAGATGGTTTCCTCATAACACATCTATTCCAGTTCTTCTTTGACTTCAGCAGGAACTGACAGAGAGGCATTAGGAGCTGTAAGAGTGGCCATTGGAGCTAGTGGAGGGGCGACAGGGTTATGCATTCTTTCCCTGAATTCTTTTGCAGTGAGTGCTTCTCGACGAACCTGGTATGAAACGTTGGAAGGATCTGCACGTGAGATTGGCCTCTTGAAGACGCACCGAAGGAGAATTGATCCGATCCACTGATGTAGCAACAACTTTTGGGCCAGCAGCAGAAGGAGGTGGTGATGCATGAGGAACTGAGGAGGGCGGGAGAGTAGGAGTCGGCAAGATAGAGGGGGCTAGGGCTCGGGCGCCACTGTTCCGTAGGAACTCTTATTTTTTGTCTTCAACCAATTCAGCCAACGCCTTGGCTTCGTCTAGTAGCATGAATTCTTCATTTGCAAGTTTCTCTTCAACCTTGAAGCAGTCTTGGGCTTGAGTGTGAAGAAGGCCGAGTTTCTTGACGTTAGCTCTTTGTTCCTGTGGTCATGCATAATGATTCAAAAACACTTTTAGTATCCATTAGAACATTATTAAACAGTTTACTGCATCTCTAAAGCCAAATTGACCAAAGCGTTGAGGCTCTAATGATGTTCCAATTTTGTGGAGTCCCATTAGGAGAGTCTCCGAGCAATATGACCGAGTAGCTAAGAGGGAAGGGAGAAATGCATCGGTGTATCAAGTCACATAAATCCGTGGAAAAGGAACAAATGAGAAATAAGTGTGGGATATCCTCTCACGCTTTGTTGCATCGTTTACACCAGCCATTCCCTTGACTGATCTTTTGGGCTTGGATTGCAGTCTAGATTCCTCGGTGTAGGATGAGCCAAAGAAGGTATGATTTCTTTTAAAAAATCTCTCGGTCCCAAACCTTAGAGAATTTAAGAGACCATTTGTTAGTGTCATCTCTCTTGTACCATGTTTTGTTGAGTCTGGCTATCATATCTTCCTGTCCCTCATTGAAGATCGGGAATAGTGAAAGATTCCATTGACCCGCCCACTTAAATTCTCTCATAGCAAGAGGTAGTCGACCTCCTAGTCAGGGGAGGTTTTCTGTGGTCCATAGATCCTATCTTTCCTTTATTAGGGGAAGATCAAATCTAGTTAGTCTGTGTGAAACTAGTTGGAAATTATCATCATGCCACTTACCTTGAACACGGTCCCAAAGATCTCCCTAGACTTTGACCCCTCTCTTGCTTGGTCTGAGTTTTGGTTTTTGGTAGGCTTTCAAAATCCACTGAGCCATAAATCTTGCTGATGATTTTTTGACATCCACCACTCCTAGGCCCCCTTTTGTCTTTGGCAAAGTACAAAAATTCCATCTAACCTTGGAGCTTCTGTTGTGCTTTAAGGAGCCCCCCCACAAAAAGGTTCAAAACAATTTGTTGAGTTGGTCGAACTGTTTTTTTGTTGGGAACCAACAAGCTATTGATTTTTCTCTTGATCTTATCAATTAACCAATCCCATATGTCTTTGTTTGTGCATTTGAACCTGTTGGACATAGGGAAGACAAAAGAAGAAGGTGTTTACCTTGAACCATGACTTTCTTCTCTTTCCCTGACTTTTGTCTAGCATAATTAGAATTGGTTTGTGGTCCAAAAAGGGAAGAGAAGCAAGAGCTAAGCTCTTGGTACACAGGGCTGAGTCAATGATGTCTCTTGAGTAGTATATCATATCTATCCTTGCTTTCCTATGGAGAGGGCCCGACTGATTGTTGGTCCAAGTGAAGGAGGTGTCTTAAGAAATGTCAATGAGCACCACAAAGTCTTTGAGGGCAGTCCAGGAAGAGAGTTCTCTGCCTCTTAGTGTGTTACCTATGCCATTCCATCTATCCCTGCGGGATTCTACCATGTTGAAATCACCTAGTAAAATAGCATTATTTTGAAGGATATTCCCCTCCTAAAGAAGAGCTCGATCTCTCATGGCATTAGGGGCATAAATGGATAATATCTGACACCAAAGTTGAGGGTGGGAAAAGCCAGCTCCAATCCTAGCACCCCCAAAAAGGGGTAGAGGGCGTGTGACTGGCCTCGGCAAGGTGACCAGCTACCCTCAAGACGTTGTCAATTTGGGTGAGCTGCCGAGGTAGCTTATCCCTAGAAACTTTGACCTCGGGTCAGTACTTCAAGACCGATGACACAAACGCTAAAATTCTAATTTTCTACCACAACAAGAAGGCCACGGGTATCTTGGATGGCAGAGCAGGTGCCAATATCATCATGAAGTAGTGTTGGGAAAAATGGGGGAAACTTGAGAGGGAGAGCACCAACCTAGTGAAATTAGCCGATGGTGTGACCAGCTACTGGAGATTCTAAGGGACATAAATATCAAAACCTTTGGTATCACCTACTGAGATGGGAATGGTTTATGGTGATGGATTTCCACGCATAGTCGGATGGCTACGATGTTATCCTAAGTAGACCTTCATGTGTGCGGTAGGCTTAGTACATGAATGGGCCTCCAATCTTTTATATGTGCAAGGATGAGCAAATTGTGAGGGTCGACCTTTAGACTTGGAAGGCACACCCTATGCCTGGTTGAGTCAGATACAACTCAGAGAGAACAACTCTCATGGATGTGTTCCAAGCCTGCAACGAAGAATATAAAGGTGGGGACGCTCCACTGTCAGAGCCTGAATTCTCCCAAAATTGGATGCATGTCTTGGCAACCATAGATATGGTTGAAAGGATGGGAATCAAGATGATGGAGGCTTCTGATCCTGAGTGGTCGAACATGAAGACCAAGGGGTAAGGAGAGTCAAAATGGACCTTCATTGGCTGAGATATGTGGGTGCCGTTATGACTCATCATGAATTCTCATCAAACTAGGGAGCCCAGCTGAATAGGCTAAAGGCCCCCCTAGGTTCCCTTAAAGTGGAGGAGGCCATCCCTACCCAAATATCCCCGAATCAAATATCTGCGTGACCAAATGACTGGTGCTGGGATACAAAAGACTGGCGAAGAGCTAGCTCGACGGTGTCTTTGGATATGTCCACCAAGGTTTGATGGACTGGTAACAATGCTTAACACCCAGGTGAGACCCCAACCATTGTCATTTGAGGAGTTCTGTGCTTTACTTATGGAGGAGGAATTGAGGCTTAAAGCTCAAGATGGAGGCGGCAATGGGGATGCTGCATTCTCTGCCACTACAAAAGGCAAAGGTGGTTCCTCCACCAAAGGTGAGTCCTCTACTAGTGGTGACAAAAAGAAGAAGGGCGGCAAGAAGTTTCAGGGAGAATGCTTCTACTACAAGAAGAAGGGCCATATGATTGCATATTGTCGGGTCAAGAAAGCTGATGAAAAGAATGGTATCCTGAAGAAGACAGATAAGGGGAAATAGACAACTAACACAGCGGAAGCAGAGTTGGATCTATTTCTGGCCATTGAGGAAGAGTGTTCCTCAGTTCAAGAAGCTTCAACCACTGATTCATGGGTGTTGGATACTGGTGCCTCCCATCACATGACCTGCAAGAAGGGTCTATATTGTTCCATAGAGCCTCTACAAGAACCCATCACCATGACAGTTGGTAATAACACAAAATGCCCTGTTGAGGGTACAGGTACAATTTCATTTGTTTCTATAAATGGAGATGTTAAGAAACTATCTAATGTGCTGTATGTTCCACAAATCAAGAGAAATTTGCTATCAGTTGCTTCCATAACTGACCTTGACCATGAGGTGAGGTTCAACAAGACAGGAGCAAAATTTCTGGATAGTGTAGGCAATCTTGTTGGCACAAGAGTAAGGAGGAACAACCTATATGAGCTAAGTGCTCTTATAGCCACCGCTAGAGTGGGCACAAGCAGACTTTGGCATGAAAGATTCGGCCACATTGGATTTGCAGTGCTAAAGGAGATGTAGAAGTAAGGTATGGTTGCTCACTTACCTGCAGTCGCATAAATCAAAGAACCGTGTGAAGCTTGCAAGCAACAAAAAAAGACATTCCCACA
The DNA here is from genome assembly GCF_047967505.1 of Dipteris shenzhenensis. Classification (NCBI taxonomy): domain Eukaryota; kingdom Viridiplantae; phylum Streptophyta; class Polypodiopsida; order Gleicheniales; family Dipteridaceae; genus Dipteris; species Dipteris shenzhenensis. The sequence continues at coordinate 41,196,918 of NC_141619.1, forward strand.
AGAAAGCAAGAATAGAGCAAATGCTCCTCTAGAGTTGGTGCATGTTGACTTGTGCGGTAAGATGCCTACACAGGCCTTGGGGGGATCTTCCTATTTTTTATTGATTGTCGACGACTATAGTAGGAAGATGTGGGCGTACTTTCTTTGCAAAAAGGCTCAAGCTTTTGGTAAATTTAAAGAATGGCTACAACTTGTTGAAAATGAAACAAGGAGAAAAGTGAAGAAAATCAGATCAGAGGGTGGTGGTGAGTTTGTTTCTACAGAGTTTGGAGATTTTTGCAAGAGCAAAGGGATCAAGTGACAAACGATGACACCACATATGCCTGAACAAAATTCGGTTGTTGAACGCCGAATGCGGACCACAGTGGAGATGGGGAGGTGTATGTTGAAAGGTGCTGGACTGCCAAACCATTTTTGGGCTAAGGCTGTCAATATTGCGGTTTACATCCTTAATCGTAGCTATACAAAGGCACTCAAAGCTAAAACACCACATGAGGCTTACAGTGGTAAGAAGCCATCTGTCTCCCACTTCAAAACGTTTGGGTGTGAAGCAACTTTGGGTCTATAAAGTACCGCTTCGGCAGCAGGTTTTCTTTTGGCGAGCTCTTTTGGGAGTGTTTCCATCTGGAAAGCTATTAGCTCATCGACACATTGCTCCTGCACTTTGTCACATATGTTCTACTTCTTCAGAGATTGTGCCTCACTTGTTTTGGCATTGTCCGTGCTCTCGTCAAACAGCGCCCGCGAGCAAGATTCCCATCGGTTCCGTTTGGGAAGTTCTTCTGGCTATTTGGGTTTCATCCATCCAGATAGGAGTTTCATCTTTTCTTCGTTTGGATTCACTACTGGGAACTATGGACTTTATGGACATATAGGAATTGTAAAGTCTTAGTGATCCTACTTTCTCTCTGTTTGGCTTTTTCAGACGTTCTCTGCAGCAATCTTTCTTTGATTACTTACAGACCCACTGCATAGATCATGAGGTCTTTTTGGCATATACTGAAATCTTCAGTTGATGTAATTGTAGCACCTTGTTTTAAGGTTGCTTCTCATATAATATAATCAATCAAAGATTTCACCCCAAAAAAAAAAGTATGTGTGTGTGTATCACTACTGGGCACTATGGACTTTATGGACATATAGCAATTGTAAGTCTTCGGTGATCCTACTTTCTCTATGCACATGTACCAGACAAAGAGAGAAACAAGCTACAACCAAAAAGCACCAAATGTATCTTCTTAGGCTATTGTGATGAGAAGAAAGCTTATAAGTTGTATGACTGAGAGGCAAAGAAAATCATAGCGAGCCACGATGTGGTGTTCAAGGAGCAGCCACATGCACTGGAGTTAGAGAAGAGCTCTTCCACTTTATCATCAAGCGAAGAGGTAATTCACTATGGACCTGTCCCAAGAGCTATAAAGGAGGAGGAAATATCAGATGATGAAGGTATAAGACACCAGCCTGTTGTTACACCACCAGAAAAGCCATTGCTGCGATGGGTAAGGCAGCTCTATGACCATGATAACCAAATGCCTATGTCTGTTGAGCAGCATGCAGATGCACCAAGGCAGTCTCAGAGAATCGAGGAGCAAAGGAGGGCTTCTACTCACATAGTCAATATGGCCTTGATGGTTGAGATTATTGCAGAAGTAAAGGAGCCTGCGAGTTTGGAGGAAGCACTTGCAGACCGAGATTGGAAAAACACTATGCAAGTAGAATATGATAGCATCATGAAGAATGAAACTTGGGAGCTGGTTGATCGACCACCTAACAGAAGGGTTATTGGCACCAAGTGGGTTTGGAAGGTAAAGTACAAGGCCAATGGGACTTTGGAAAAGTACAAAGCTAGATTGGTTGCACAAGGATTTTCGCAAGTTGAAGGGTTTGATTTTCAGGAATCTTTCGCTCTGACTACCAGAATGACCACCATTCGCATAGTACTATCGGTGGCTACTCATAAAAAGTAGCTAGTTTATCAAATGGATGTTAAATCAGCATTCTTGAATGGTGACCTCAAGGAGGAGGTGTATGTGGCTCAGCCACCTGGGTTTGAGGCCTCCCATTCTGAGAACAAGGTATGTAAAGCTGAAGAAGGCTCTGTACGGGCTGAAACAGGCCCCAAGAGCATGGTACCAATGGATAGACAAATTCTTTCATAAATTAAACTTCAAAAGATGTGCCTTAGATGCTAACTTGTATGTGTACAGGAAAGGTGGAAAATCTGCTATTATTGTTCTATATGTGGATGATCTCCTTATTATAGGTGACTATGAAGACATGATCCAGTAGACTAGAAAGGTGTTGAGCATAGAGTTTGAGATGATAGACCTAGGCTTGATGCACTATTGTGTGGGGATTGAAGTCTGGCAAAAGCCAGGCAAGATCTTCATCTCTCAGTAGAAATATGCAAGGGAGATCTTGAAGGCATTTGGTATGTCCGAGTGCAAGGAGATAGCTACACCTATGGAGGTAAATGCGAGGCTATCTATGGAGGATGCCTCACCACCAACAAACATCGAGAGGTATAGGAAGTTGATTGGCAGTCTCATCTATCTATGCAATAATAGACCGAACATCAATTTTTCTATTGTTATTTTGAGCAGGTTCTCCAATAAGCCCCGGGAGAATCATTGGAATGCAGGGATCTAGGTGCTCAGGTATGTGAAGGGCACTCTTGATTATGGCATCACTTATGGTACGGGCACTTCCTTGGCTGGCCATTGTGACTCGGATTGGGCTGGAGATGTTGATTTTAGGAAATCAATTTCTGGATATTGTTTCTCTTTAGGTTCAGGTATCTTCTCTTAGATCAATAAGAAACAACCAACAGTGGCATTGTCTTCTATCAAGGCTGAGTACAAGGTAGCATGTTTTGCCGCTTGTGAAGAAGTGTGGTTGAGGAGGATCTTATGGCACATGGGAGTGCAAGAGGATGAGGCAACTGTGCTGAGGTGCGACAATCAAAGTTGCATGGCCATTGCTAAAAATCCAGTGCTTCATGTGCGCACAAAACATATAGAGATTCAGTATCACTATGTGCATGATTTGATAGTGGAATTGGTCTACTGTCCAACACAGCAAAATGGAGCAGATATCTTCACCAAGGCACTCGGGAAGGATCAGCTTCAGGGTCATCTTCAAAGACTTGGCATTGGGTCGAGAAGGTAGTTCACCTACGGGTGGATATTGAGGGGGGGTGTTAGATATGCTCAATGCCCCACCCTCCTAGTAACCACCAATGGTCCAAGGTGCTCAAGTTGTAAGGCCCCCATATGAGGAGAAGCCATGTATAATCCTGGGACACTAATGGATCCTGACTTGCATGTCAGATGAAGTTTATCAATGAGACCATTGATGGTAGAAAGGTGATTGTGTGGGAGCCCCTTATTCTTGCTGGGGCCTGGGGGCCAGCGGCCCCCCTGGTGGGGGTTCGAGGGCGAGAGTCTCGAGGCAACGGTATAGGAAATATTCCTTGAATATTCCATGGACGACTAGGCAGTTCCACCGACTAGGTCGACTAGTCAACTTCACCGACTAGGTCGACTGGTCGACTCCACCGACTACGTTGATCTGACTACTGCCCTCATAGCTATAAAGAGGCGACCTCCCCACTCCATTGTATTAGATCTGATCAGATCTTCCAGCTAGTAGCTCTTCACCTAGTATCTGTCTAGATTGCCATCTAAGCTCCACTGTGGGAGTGCACGGGTGGACAAAGCCATCATCTGTACTATATCAGTATTGAAGGAAAAGTTTGTTCCTCTCCTGTTTGCTATGTACTCTCTATTCTTTGTTCAGTTTCTATTCCGCTGCGCCATGTAATTTAACAGTTCTGAGAGAATTCCAACTCAAGGAGAGGTGCATACCAAAATTTATCAGACTCTTTTTCATCCTCTTCCTTCTCACAGGGTTGGAACAGTTTCAGGGATGCGGTCCGAATGGTTGTGTCAGATTCCACGATGAAGAGTTGACCTAACAATGGGTGGTCCTTGTAGGTACACAAGTTCACCTGCATGATTTGCCTGCAAATAGATGTTGTCGGTACGCCAGTCGTGTATGAGCCTGGACATTCATAAGAAGGGCCTGCCTAGGATGGCTTCATATCCTAGCTATTGGGTAAAGTCTATGACTACAAACCTGATGGGGTACGTGAAACCAAATACTTTGATGTTAATACTGGTGAGGACTCCCAGGGGTTTCGTATTTTTGCCCCATCGGCGGCTAACTTCACCACCAGGTGGGTTTTCTTGAGCATAGGTTTTCCCCACTTCACATAGGGTTCTTGTGAGGTCTCTCTACCTACTAATAGTAGATCCTTGAAACCATAAAGATCTCCTTCTTCCAATAGGTTTTGCAATACTGGGTCCTCTTGGAACATTTGCTACATCGAATCTAGAGCCTCTGACTTACCGAAGCTGGAACATTCCTCTTCTTCTACCCTTTCTGGCACCCTCAGTGCCTTTGCCCCTCGATGAGTGGTCAGATGGGCTAAGTGGATGGTATCCGACCCTCTGCTCGCCTTGAGTCTATGCTCAAACTTTTCATGGCAATCCCGTACCAAGCCCTGAGCCTCCTGGATGGAAGTTTTTTTGGAGGCAGTGGAGGTTGCGAGGGTGGCTATCTCCTCATTGGAACCATCTTGAATGAGCACCTAGTTGGCCCCCTTGCCTACCTATATGGCCTTCTTGGACTGGGTTTGTGGTGGTTGAGACACCTCAGGATTTTGTGGTAGGTTCTCTTTATCCTTCCTTGCATGTTTCTTCATCGCTCTGCCTATGGCTTTGGCTTGCATCCTTGTGATGACCTTCAAGGGTACCACTGCCACCTAGCCCTGTTCAATAATTAGCAAGTTAAGGTTGGTGCACTTCGGTGGGGTGATCAGAGTTACTAGTCTTCTTAGGGGACAATCCTTGAATAAATGTTCTATTCCGCACCCAGCACACAAGAGTGTAGGGTCTGTCATGGATGGAGCAGCTAGGGTAAGATCCATGTAAGGGTAGTCCTTTAAGAAATGTGGGCCCTGTCACTTGAAGCATGACATAGGAGGGTTTGAGGTACCCTTATAGGGGCACTCACTTGCCCTGTGCGGGCCATGGATGGTAGGTAACATTGGATTGAGGGCCTTCAAGCAATAGAGTTCATGTCTTCAGTGGTCTAGAACACTGGGACTTGCTGATCCTCTTGCAGGAGGTAGTGACTTAGGGTGCCACTTCCTTCCTCGTAAGGGTGATAGTCAAGGTGTCCGTGGTCTAAATCCGGTTCCTCCCAATCATTAGGCACTTCCTCTACAATACTTGATTGATGGGATTTATTCAGGGTGGGGGAGGTTGGGGACCCAGTATGGGCGGTGGTAAGGGATCCTATTGTGCTCTATACTACCCTAGACTAGCCAAAGGGGCACCTTGTGCATTTATAGGGTTAGGCGGGGCCGTCAGGGCTAGTGGGGGCCTCACTTGATACATAGGTTGAGGCAGGGACCTTGGGAATTAGCATTGGGAGGTATCATGGTTTCCCCATCTATGATAGTGTGCGCACTAGAGGGTTGGCCGGGGACACTCATTGGAGAGATGGTTGCCATTGCATATCCCGCACGACACATTGCCTCTCCGTGGAAACAAGTGGGGTTACTTGGCGCCTCCTTGGAGGTCCCTAACTCCACTATTGGCCCAGCTAATTCAGCAAATTTGAGGCCAGCTCACTCGTATCCAAACCTTGGTCTCATTGTTCTCCTTCTTGGTCGGCTCGACCTGACCGATGGTGATACTTCTGATGGGGTCAGGGTTTTGTCCGGGGTAACCTTATCCATCATATTATCACTTATCCGGATAGCCACCTTGCTGCATAGTTTGAAGGAGGTAGGATTCATAACCATCAGGTGGTCATGTAGCTTCGGGTCTGCCAATTCGATGAGGAAGCGGGGCAACAATCGTTCGTCTCGCTCATTCGCTCGTATGGTTCACAATGGGAATTGAGGTGCTTGATTCTAGCTATGTAATCCTGAAGGGATTTCTTGTCATTCTACTTCACCTCATATAGTGATTAATCGGGCTTCATTTATATCCATTGGCAACGACAAACCCTACAATGAATGCTTTCCTCAGTGTCTCCCAGTTGACTTTTTCTTTCGGGGTGAGAGCCCTATACCATTGGCCTGCCTTGCCATCCAGACTGAGACCAAATGCATTAGCCATTTCTAGATCTCCGAGAGCTCCAAAGGCTTCACATATCTACTCAAATCGCTCCATGTGAGAGACCGGATCTCCTTCCCCAAGGAATTTGGTCATCAACTTGGAGATGGCTATGGGTCGACTCCTTCAGGAATTCGTGATCCCTGCTAGAAACACTGGTGTAGATGGGGGTGGTGTGGCCCCCCTTCCTAGTTTATTCACCAAGATGTGCATCGCCTCATCTGATAGCACCATTTGGGAAGTTGGTGGAGGCGGCACCATTGTGGGCCTAACGTGACGTAGAGGCAGCCTAGCCCTGGTGGCAGAAACCATTGAGTTGCTGGTACGAGCATTAAGGAAGACGCGCTTGGCCCTCCATCCATTGGAGCAACAACGATGGGTGAAAATGATCAGACTCCCAGAGGGGGTGGGTCACGGGGCATTTGCATGGAGGTTCCTTGCATTCAGCGGTAGGGTGGAACTTGTGGGGCCACATAGCTGGCGAAGGTCGGGAGTTCATAAGAAGCCCCCCCTTGAGAGCCTCTTGCATCTCCCCAGCTAGGGTCTCGTCCCACGAAGTCCCTCATCCATGGGTCTTCATCCTCCATGTGTTCCCAATGAGGATGCCTTGCGAAAGCTGTGGGCCCCAAGTCCACAAAAGTGGTTTCAGTCCTTGTCTGTAGCTCAGGAGGAGCTGGTTGTTGCTGGTCGTCCCTTCCCAGAGACATACTAGCAAAGGGTTTCTCCATATTTGCTGAATCCGTCCGGCCTAACCGTCCAAACATGTTGGTGATTGTACCTCTTAACCTAGATGCTACAGAAGGAGCAAGAGAGTTGGGGGGAACCAAACTAGTGAAGGGGGCATCGGAATCCCTCAAACTCGAGGGGTCTTCCATCTCCTCATTCAAGCTCTCCATCTCATCGGAGCTAGATGGATCCTCCTATCGAGGTTCTAACACTAAGTGAGAGCTAGGAACTGATCTTTCGATTTGGACTAATCCCCAACTAGGGCAAAAGGTGGGTTGAGCATAGCTCGAAGCACTATCCTCAGGTGCGGGTTCCTTGGACAAAATTCTTCCAGATCTCAAGTGCATGTATAAGACCTCTGAAATGGCACACTCTGGATGAAGTTTTAATTTTGTATTTTTTTAAAAAAATTTTGGACTACCCTGGAGATATCTCGACGGCATGGGGATAGGACTAAGGCGACAGTCATAGGGATGAAGCTAAGGCGACAGTCATAGGGATGGGACGAGACATGTGTCAGCAGGATAGAATGCAGGTGGTATCCCCACTACGGCTATGGACGGAGGGGTGATAAGGTCGGCAGGATACGAGTATGGCGATGGGTGCGGGGTTTGACAGTAAGACAACGGTCATGGGCATAAGCTTTAGGTGTCGGTCGGTGGGTTATGAGTATAGCGACGAGTGCAGCATTGACAGTAAGACAACGATCGTGGGCATAAGTTTTAGGCACCGGTCGGTGGGTTATGAGTATAGGGACGGGCGGCGCAGGGTTGACAGTAATACAACGGCCATGGGCATAAGCTTTAGGCATCGATCGACGGGTTACAAGTATAGCGACAGGCACGGGGTTGGCAGTAAGGCAACGGGCATGGGGATGAACCTTTGGCACTGGTCGGTAGGTTATTTGGATTGGCAGGATATGAGTATGGCGAGGGGCATGGGGTTGTCAGTAAGGCAGCAATCGTGGGCATATGCTCAAGCCAACGGGGTCAACGCCTGTCGAACTGGTGGGATCACTGATTCTAACATGTATTAATTAGGGTGGTGAGTTAGATGATGGTCGGAAGTTAGATCATGGGGATAAGCGCTAAGGCCATGGGTCAACACAAGTTTGACTAGTAGGATAGTGCTACGACGATGGGTCAGTGGGATAACGCTATGGTGATGACCCATGGGGATAGGAAATGTCTGGGAACACGAATTCTACCGACTTCATTTTGGTGATTTTTGGTGATTTCTGAGTTTTTGTGCCAGCTCTCAGGCACTTCCTAAACTACCTATTCTAAATAAAAAAGAGCAAAAAACAACAACTTTGGATGCATAAGTGAAAGATTTCTACAAGTTGGGTTGTTCACCCTCAAAATTGAGCTTCCATCTCCATTTTTCAGTGTTTTTATTAGGATTTGCTATCACACACACCTTAGCAATCTTAGAAACTACCTTCCTATCATTTCAAAACACTAACCAACATAAAAGCCAAGCTTCCCATGCTCAAAAATGCTTTCCAAGTGGAAATGATAGTTTTGCTCTCTTTTCCATCCAAACTCGCACTTCCTTCCTCATTCCTCTCGCACAACTCCACTAACAAAGCTCCAAGCTAAGCTTGAAACAATGTTCAATGGGTAGATTACAAGAGAAAGAAAAATGCAATGCAAAAGCATACCTTGAACTCCCCGGCAGCAGCGCCAAAGATGTGTCAATTAATGGCTACGCATTAGGCCTTATTTTGGCCCTATGCCGCCATATGCCTTTCTCAAGAATTTGGACAATGAGCTAGTAGTAAAGGCCACACATGTAAATTTAATTGGCTGGATGCTAAGTCATAGAGTGACCAGATGCACTCCAACTTAACTTCTATTCGTGGGGTGCTGCAACACATCTCAAAGTCGTAGTGAACTTGCTTCATGGAGCACAATCCCCAATCACCCTGAGACTGATAGCATTATCGTGCAACTCCAAAAAGGAAAGATAGTCTGCGTCTCCTCGTTAATGGGAGTAGCCAGTTTGGTCTTGACAGTTGGGAACTGGGGTTTTGCTTGATACTTCCTTGGCTCAAGCTTTGCCTTCATGGTCACACTACCCCATATGGGAATTCTCATGGTAGTGTGCCCTTGTTTGGCGAAGAAGATGGCACTTTCTGGGTAGCCACTAGAGCTTTTGGTATTGCAGGTCACAAACTTTGATGATGTGTATGGTTGCATCCTTGTTTCGGTGCCAAAATCAGTGTTCGATTTCTAGATGGTGGCGCAAGACCGATCGTTCATCATTTTGATAGTGCTGGTTATCGTGATGCCCTACTGTGATGATTGCGTGCCGGTGCTAGACTCGGTGTTTAGTATCTAGATGATAGAGTAGGACTAATTATCCTTCGTCCTACCTATTGTCGTGATGCTATGATGTCATGACTTCACTCCAAGTCTTGGTTAGAAGCACAGCCATAATCATGTTGGTCTTCTGCTTCCAACATGTGTATGGACCTCTGTCATTATTCCCTATTGGAAACGTGTCTAGCATAGATCTTGATTCATAGCGTCAGCTTGGAGAACCATGCTCATAGCTCGGTCTGCATTGTGACTTGCTAGACTCCTCAGAAGGGAAACTCTCTATGGATGAGTGCTCAAAATCTTCTTGCTAGTGTGCCTAAAAAGTTGCATCCTATTAAAAGGCTTAGGTCTTCTTGGACATACACTCGGAATTGGCTCACTCATGGTGTCTGTGTGATATCTCGGAACAACTCTCCTCTGCTTCACGGCTAATTCCTTATTTGTCCCAAGCTTGATTGTGAGCGGCATCATCGTAGACGGGGTTTTGTGGATCCTTGTGTCATCTCAATGGTGATTCACATGTCATGGGGATCTTGAAGGAATGCCAACGGAGCCTCCACTTCAATCTACTCCTTGAGAGAGCAGTGTAAAGCATGAGCAATCCACATGTGCCACTCAAGCGGCTCTCGAATTGTTGCAATGTGTTTCCACGAGATAAAGAGAGAAGGGGGAGAAGGGAGAAGAGAGGGGAGAAGGGAGGGAGAAGGAGAAGGGAAGAGGAGAGTGAAGGGGGATGGAGTGGCAAACACAAAGGCACTACAAGGAAAACAAGAGAACACCCAAAGACACTCTTGGAAGAGAAGAGGGAGCTTGTATTCCAAACTTGTGCACACAACAAGGAAGACCAAAGTCAACCATTTGGCCTTTTCCTCCATGGATGCAACCGTTGAAGTAAATCGTGAAGCCTAATCACCTCTAATCACTCATTACCATGCATTCTACAACTATACTCTGTGGATGTTACAATCCTCTCTCCAATTCCACTAGTCATCACGTACCGGATCCAAATTCATGGTAGCTTCCTAGTCTCCCATATTCTACCAATCTCTACACAGGTATTCCTCTTACCATGAAGCATATCTTTCTCTCCTCACCAAGACCGTGTTAGACATCCTTGCAACAATTGAATAATATGTAGGGCTGCTTGAGAGCACTCTTCAATCTAGTTTCTCGTTATCAAATAAGCTTGCAAGATGGTGATAGCCTCAGATTATACTGAGAGAAATTGTTTGTAGTGGCTTGTTAAACCGAGTAATGGTTGTAACTTAGCTCAAGTCAGCATAAATTGTTGCTCTTTGGAATTTTTGCACTCAAATCTACAAACTTCTACAATTAATCCACTTAATTCCCCGCTAAACACTTTCCATTGTGTCACTCCCTAGCAAGATCCCCAAATGTTGACGGTCTTTTTCCCTGTACCCAAGTCAATTGGTTAGACTCTCCAACAGAGTTCTTGGCACATGAGCTCTCAACGAAGATGCCCACTTAGCAATCTACAGGTCATTGTGCAGGGCTGGAAGGCATTATGTAAACTAGTGAATTAGATGTCAAAAACTAACGAAGGGTGACATACCAAGCAAGCAAACTGTATGAAGATAGGAAAATATTGACTGGTTGAGAAGCTCTATGAATCCTTACACAACAGCTCTATTTGGTCTCACACCAACTACCTCCTACTCACTATTACAATTGAATCTTGTATCTAAAGGAGAACTTGCTGACTACCTTAGGCGACTTTGCCACCTTCTAAGATAGCCTAGCTAATTCAGAGGCTTCTGTCAATTTTATGATCTCAGCAACATAATTTGTAATGCTCCTATTGCCTCTCCACATGCCATGCAAACACAATTTTAGTTGCATTTTCCTTTCCTCTATACTCATGCCACATAGCTTATGGATAATCTCTCATTCATCTTTTGGGGTTTACACCTTCTTGATATACTATATAAGTGACTTTAAAACACAAATTGAGATCCAATAAAACACTTTCCTCGACCTCCATCCAAGTTTTGTAGGCGTCCTTTTGTGCATCTATGTGATCACCTTTGGATAACTCTGGACACTCGTCTTCTCCTATCACAAGCTCCCACATGCCTTTTCCCATTAAGAAATTCTCCAACCTGTAAGACCACACACTGTGGTTGTCCTTAGTGAGTTTCTCACCCACTATTTGAGTAACTTTTGAGCTCTACCATATTCACTTCAAAGCTGAAGGCATAAACAAGCTCCAAATGCAATTGTTTCCACACTTCGAGTGCATAAACAAGCCAAATTTTCTGTTAAGGCATACTCCAGTCATCACTGATAGCACATACTCTCTATCACCGGTCACTTTGCATCAACCTCAACAACTTTCATTTAAGGAATGCTGCAGTCATCATCACTGATAGCATATACTATCTGTCACCGATCACTTTGCATCAACCTCAACAACTTCTGTATGATTTTGGCTTGTTTCTAGCTCACTCATCTCACCTAACACACAATGAAAAATGAGAAGGCAACTTTATACATTATTTTAGTACTGTACCCTCTTCCTAGTCCCAAGTGTGTTTACACTCCATCTTTAAGGCTACATGTGCCTTGTTTTAAACCAAACCTCTATCCCAGTAAGCCATGACTAGTCTTACTCATATTACACATGCATTGGATGCACGCTATGCACCCACCATTGAATGGAGGGATAAATTGATACACACGTCTTTGCCCCCATTTGTTGTTAAGAATTGTGTAAATTGCACTATTCCATAGGCAACCATAAAGGCATAGGAACAATTTCCACCTGCCATGTTTTTTTTATCGTTGTTGCTCTGCATACACCCACTGCCCCTTTGTCCCCTATGTCACCTGCACCAGTCTCCCCACCCCACCACACAGTCTACCCCTACTGTCACACCACATCAATTGGGCTACCACGAGCAACTCCCACCAAATTCGTGTGTAATTTTTCCTGTCGCCCTTGTATTCTTGCTTGCACTAGTGCCCATCACCCCTAGTTGCCGTGTCTTGAGCTAGACCTACCCCCTATCCCATCATTGTTGATTGATAGCCTATGCCACATCTCTTCTTGTGAATAGCAGCCATCAATTAACATGTGGCATCTACTGCGACCTTAGTGCACACATGCCTTTGTATCAAGGGTAGGGTAAATCCTACCATAACTTTTGATCTAAGAGGCATCTCGACCAACAACAAAAATGAGAATTGCTTACTTTTTTGTGGTCTTCACAATATAGTCCTCAAATGTAAGGACCCACTCATAGTGCACATCTAGGCCTCTTCCTCGAAACCCCTCTTGATCAAATTGCAGCCGTGCCAAACCTAGTACTTAAAATGAATTAAGAAAAACATTATTTTGTTACTTTTCTCCTTGATCCATGCTTAATGTAGTAATAGGACTAGGATATCTTATCACAAAAGCCAATTGATCCCTTGCTTGGAAATTCTTGAGCTAGTCCCTCTAAAACTCATCATCGGTATTCACTTTCACACAAAATAATAGCCACTTAGTACTGACATCAAGATAGTAGCACAAAATACACTCACATGCCACATTACAAAGTCACTAGTTAACTAATTGGCATTAGTTCCTACACTATTATTTCAAGCCTTTGGATATCACTAGCACTTAGCTGCTACTATCTTTATACATGTTTTTTATTTTTGGTGCATACGACTTGCTTATTATGGCTAGAGCACATGATTATGTCATATCCCCACATCATAATAGCAGGCTAGGTGAAAATAACTATGGCAACTAGAAGTTCTAAGAGTGCTCTCAACAAAAGCAAGAACGGAAGAGGGAGAGAGAGAGACAGAGAGCCACACAAGTTTTGGTGGGTGCGAACCACCCTAATCTTCTTTTTCATTCATTTATATATGTGTTTGAGTATTGTACATAACCGGGGTAAAGGCACAGTGACCTTTAACCCCCACAACCTCCCACTTAAAGGACAATGTGCCTTTAAGGGAGAACAACTAGTGAGCATACTATCCAATGCCCATCAATACACGACAATACTCAAACCGCTGACTAGGTAGACTCTTCGTCAACATATCTGCAGGGTTATCATCTGTATGGACCTTGACAAGCTCTATACGCTTGTCCTCAAGTACCTCCCTGATGAAATGGTACCTGACCTCAATGTGTTTGGTCTTTGCATGAAAGACCGAATTTCGTGCTAGCTGAATAGCACTCATGGAATCACTATGCAATGTCGGTACACCTGTATGAATCCCCAAATCTCCCACTAGCCGATCAAGCCATATAGCCTCCTTGCAACCCTCTGTGGCTGCAACATACTCAGCCTCTGTGGTAGACAAAGCAACGCACTTCTGTGCACGAGACATCCACGACACTGCACCACCTGCAAAGGTGAACACATAACCAGAAGTGGATCTCCTACTGTCCACATGCCCTCTGCATAGTCTGAATCTGTGTACCCAAGTACACGCATGTCTCCTTTACCAAAGTAGATGCACATCTCCTTGGTACCCTTCATGTACCTCATGATGCACTTAACTGCCTCCTAGATTAGCCATATACCTGCTAACAACTCCCACTGCAAATGTAATGTCTGGTCTAGTAGCTATCATAGCATACATAAGACTCCCAATTGCTGATGCATAAGGAACCTTGGCCATCATGGCCCTTTCCTCATCTGATTTGGGACTATCTGTATGACTCAGTTTCACATATGGAGGCAATAGAGTACTCACTGCCTTCCCCCCCTCCATATTGAAACGCTGCAATACTTTTGTAACATACTCTTTTTGTGAAAGCCAAAGGAGTTTCCTACTCCGATCACGCGTGATGCGCATACCAAGAATATGACCTGCAAGTCCCAAATCCTTCATATCAAAGGCCTCATGCAACTTGGCCTTTAATGCATCTAGCTCATAAGTATTCTTGCTAGCCAATAGCATATCATCCACATATAGTGCCAAGATTATCAAGCTATTATCCTTAGCCCTTTTAGTGTAAAGGCAGTGATCAATTTCACTCCTTCTAAAACCTTGGGACCGAATGAAAGCATCAAACTTCTGATACCATTCTCTAGGCGCTTGCTTAAGACCATAGAGACTCTTCTTCAGCTTGCAAACTAAATGCTCTTTGCCCTTTTCTTCAAAGCCTTCCGGCTGCACCATGTAAATTTCCTCATGCAAATCCCCATGCTAGAAACCTGTCTTGACATCCATCTGCATAAGCTCCATATCCTCTGATGCCACTAGTCCAAGCATGCATCTAAGTGTGGTCATCTTCATAACTGGAGAGAATATCTCATCAAAGTCCACACCCTTCTCTTGCTTGAACCCTTTAGCGACCAAATGGGCCCTGTACCTAGGCACATCATCACCTGTGACCTGCATCTTTTAGACCCATTTACATGGCAATGCTTTCTTTCCATGTGGCAAAGAAACCAAGTCCCAAGTCTTATTCTTCATAAGTGAACTCATCTTTGATTGCATAGCATACTCCCACTTGCGTTGATCCTCACGCATCATAGCCTCTCTGTAGCAAGAAGGCTCCCCGCAATCAATAAGCATCACATAGTCTACCCCTGGAACAAACCTATCAGGCGGTCTAGACACTCTAGATGATCTTCTCAAGGGCATTTCAGCTTGCTGTCCCACCTGCATATCAGCCACATTTGGCTCATCATTTCCACCAATAGATGATCCATCATCTACCCTTGATTGTAAACCTATGGGAGTACTTGGTGGTACCATTTCTTGCACATTTGGTGCATGGACAACTTGCTGTCTATCAACATATGCAGGTGGATTCACATCTTGGAAAGTGATTCTCCTCATTTCCACATCCCTCATGGGTGCCTTATGCATCTTCTTCTCATTGAAGACTACATCATGGCTGCGTATGATCTTCTTTGCTTCTGGATCCCAGAGATGATAGCCCATCTCTCCACTTTCACCATAACCCAGAAAGATGCATTTCCTAGACTTAGGATCTAGCTTCTTTCAAAGCTCTTTTGGCACATGTGCATATGCCTCACACCCAAATATACGCAAATGAGAGTAGGAGGGCTTCTTGCCACTCCATGCCTCTTTAGGAATACCACCATCCAAACTCTTACTAGGTGATCTATTGATCACATGCACTGCAGTCTTCATTGCCTCAGCCCAAAAACCACCAGAAAGACTTGCATTGGAAAGCATGCATTGCAACCTTTCTTGAATGGTACGGTTCATCTTTTCTACAACTAGATTTTGCTCTGGAGTACGAGGGGATGTGAGCTCCCTCTTAATTCCACATGTATCACAGAAATGCTGAAAGTCATGAGAGAGATACTCTCCACCATTGTCAGTCCGGAGGCATTTAAGTGTTCTACCTGATTGATTCTCAACCAAGGCCAGCCATTTTTGAAATACCTGGAACACATCACTCTTCCGAGCTATAGCATAAGCCCACACTTTCCTAGTTGCATCATCAATGAATGTCACATAGTATTCAGCCCCGCCTAATGACCATGTAGGCATGGGACCACATACGTCTGAATGCACCAAATCAAGTTTTTCAAACTCTTTCTTTCCCCTTGTTTTATGGGCTGATTTAGCCTGCTTCCCATAGAGACAGTGCTCACAAAATTCAAAATCAAAGAAACTCAAATGCGGTACATAACCCAAATGGCATAAGAGTTTCATTCCATTCTGGCTCATGTGCCCCAACCTACAATGCCACAAAGAAGTGCTTGGCTGCTCGGTTATTGCAACAACATGATCTAATACCCCTGATACATGTAAGGGATACAAAGTCCCACACTTGGCACCCCTGGCCAAAAGCATAGAGCCCTTCTGGATTTTCCAACTCTGAAAGCCAAAAGTGGTGTGAAAACCAGCATCATCTAGCTGACCCACTGAAATAAGACTCTTGGTCAACTTAGGCACATGTCGCACATGTTTCAAAATAAATGCAGACCCATTTGCAAAAGAAAACTTTATGTCACATGCTCCGACTATGTCACATGCATAGTCATTTCCAAGATACACACAACCTATCTTTCCACTGTCATAAGTGGAGAACCATTCCCTATGGGTAGTAACATGGAATGAAGCACCAGAATCCAAAATCCAATCTTGGGAATATGCATCATCTGAAGTGGTAAGCAACTCTGTAGATAAACTAGACATGAAGAGAACGTCATTGTCACTATCATGTGTGACTACATTGATCTCCTCGATCTTTACTTTTCCTTTGTCCTCCCTTGGACTCTCTTCCTTTTGATTTGCACCCCAATTTGCATTCTTTTTCTTATCCTTTTGCTCTCTTTTCAGCTTGTAGCAATCCTTTTTCATATGGCCCTACTTGCCACAGTGGTAACACTCAATGTTCCGTGCCTTGGATTTGCTACGAGACTTCCCTATTTCTTGGGACTTCCCCCTGAACTGTGATCTGCCCCTTTGCACATTTAAGGCTGCATCCTGCTTGTTACCATCCATAGACTTCCGTCTAATCTCCTCGGCCAACAAGCTACCCACAACATCATCAAATTTCAGTACTCCACCAGGTGTAGAGTTACTGACAGCTGTACGAAAGGTATCCCATGAGGATGGCAATGAACATAAGAGAAATATTGCCTTAGCCTCCACATCAAAATTCATCTTCTGAGCCTGAAGCTGGCTAAAAATAATATTGAATTCATTCAAGTGAGAAGCAATGGAGACCCCTTCCTTCATCTACAGCTCAAACAACCTCTTCATGAGGTAAACTTTATTAGAGTCAGTTTCCTTTTCATAAGTGGCACACAGTTTCTTCCACAAATCTTCCGTAGTCTACTCATTTACTACTGTGAAATAAACTGACTCTGCAAGATGAAGTCTAATAGTAGATTTTGCTAATGCATCCAACTCATTCCAATCATCCTCAGACATATTTGTAGGCTTAGCTTCAATCCCTGCCAAGGGTTTAATCTGCTTCTTTTGAACAAGCACATCCCTTATTTGTTCTTTCCACAAAGAAAAGTTTGTTCCATCAAACTTTTTAATGTTGAAAAACTCCTTTTCAGACATGGAAGAGGATGCCATGATGCAAATAAAGCAAAATCCCAAATGCTAGTGCCTATAAGAGAGAATCACACCAAATACTAGGTGCACCCAAATGTGTATGCTACAATAGAGTGAAATATCACCAAAACTCATGTCTCAAAGCATCTAACTCATGTGCATATACTATGCATCCATATGAGCAAATCTGGCCCAAAAGAAAATGCCAACTGCAATGGCAATCCAAAATGCCAATAAGTGCCAAATGACTCAAGCATAAACACCATCCACTATCACTTGCAATGTGTCAAAGCTGTCCCTCAGCATAAAATAGCATCCATGTGCAAAGCGTCCATAAAAATAGCATCCCACAAGGCAATTTGGGCCTATCAGCGCATCCAATCAGGACCACAATGCATCCAAATGGCCTATAAATCATCCACTTGAACCCAATGCACACCACAAATGAGCGCACACTACTCAAACTGCAACCAAAGTGTTCTACGTAAGGTATGCTCAAGAAATCATAGTCCCACGGTAATGACCGCTACTGAAAATAGAACCTGAGATGCCTCAAAACATGGGTGCCATTGCATAATCGGACTCAACAAGAAAATTTACAAATATCTCTCTTTTGTCGGAACTCCAAAATCCCAACCGATGAGTGAGAAATGGGAGTCAACACTTATCCACTGCCATGTGGCATAAATCTAAGGTTTCAAAACCTTAGAATGAAAAATGCATAACAGAGAGACGAAATCGAATACACAGAGATCTATAACTCTGAAAATACTCCATCGAATCGCGCAAGAACTGATAGGTAGGGGTTTTTGGGCGTCCGGAACGCAATGGGACAGACGGTTTTGGAAATCGTGGTCTCAATCACTAGGTCCAACACACGGGCTGAAAAACGTTTTTGGAAACAGAGCTGTTTGTAAACTCCACCGGAGTGCGAATGATGAGCAACATAGAAGTTTTAGGACTCCTGAGTCCACCGGAACTTACAGATCTGCAAATGGTTGTTCCAAACTTGAGTTCCAACACCCGGGCAGAAAAACGCAGAAACTGACACAGTGAGTCAGAAATCCAATGAAATGATCCCAGATTCAAGAATGAAGGTATTTCCAAGCTCCTGAAGTGAAGTGGACACCAAAAGCAAGCAATAGTTGCCTCTACAAGTCAATACGAAGTCTCTGTCATCGAACGGAACAGGGAAAAGCTCAAAAAACGACTTTTTCTTTCAAAACACTTAACAAGCTCTCAAAACCACTTCGCAAAACCAAAGTGACTTTTCCAAAGGTTCCTCCAAGGTCTCTGCACACTCAGATGCAAGTAAAGTCGCCCACAAAGCTTCTCCTTCCTCCCACAGAGCTGCTGAGCTTCTAGGCATTCACACACACTCAGCTAGATCACCCGAGAGCTGATACCAGTTGAGAGTGCTCTCAACGGAAGCAAGAACGGAAGAGGGAGAGAGAGAGACAGAGAGCCACACAAGTTTTGGTGGGTGCAGAACCACCCTAATCTTCTTTTTCATTCATTTATATATGTGTTTGAGTATTGTACATAACCGGGGTAAAGGCACAGTGACCTTTAACCCCCACAAGTTCAACATGCTACATCACAATGGCAAGCTAGGTGACAATAACTATGGCAACTGGAAGTTGAACATGCTAAACATCTGCCAACTAAAGAGATTATGGGATGTGTCATAGAAGTGGAAAAGATATCGGAGCTATGCCTATGAGTTTGACAATTCCCCTCACCCCAGATCAGTTTTAGAGCTCACAAAGTAGTAGTCCAATTGGGATGAAAGGTTCTGACTTGCACTGTTGAACATTATCAACTTTAATGAGCAGGATGCAATGATCCCTATTCTTTGAAGTTTGACATCATCCATGATTGCATGGAATGCTCTTGAGAGAGAGTTCAATGCCAACAACATGTCATGCATCCTCTTGTTGGATAATCAATTGAGCAATAATCCCAAGCATCCAATTGAATCAGGTCCAATTATTTGCTCAAATTGAAGGACATTGGTGATCAAGGTCAAATAAGAATGACTAGTCTAGATTGCCATCAATGGACTAGGAAAGGACTACATGCAGTTTGTGATTGCAATGGTCACTTCATATACACCTTCCTCATTCCAGCTCATATCATACATGTTCATGTAGGAGGACTTGAGAAATGGTCTCAATATAGATTCAAGTAAACATGACATTACTTTCACATCAAGAGAAATAGGAAGAGGGTCCTTGCCGAAACAATTAAGGGAAAGGATGCAATCTGGGCAAACAAGCACAATCTTTATCACATCAAAACTAGAACCACAATAAAAAAGAACCTTAGAGGTAAAGGCAACTTTGCAAGAGGAGGAAACCAGTCAAGTACTCCTAAATGAGAGTAAATCTACAATTACTATGGCATCCCAGGCCATGGGGAGGTAGAATGCCTAAACGATGGAAGATGGTCAAATGAATCTTGCAACTCTTGTTAAGGTAATTAACAATGGCAATCTGCAAACTATGCCTAGAATGAAGAAATCTCGGACCTATCAACACAAATTTATCATCTCACAATATGCCAACTCTAAGAATCCCACAATTTAGACACTATAGGATAAGGACACACAGTGGTTGACTTCATTGTGAGCAACCACATGGTGGTTTGACTCTAGCACGTGTGTGCACATGACTTCTGAGAAGGAATGGTTCTTTGATCTCCATCCCAATAAGAATCCAAGAGAGAAAGTCATGATGGGTCATGATACACTCAGGAAATCAAAAGGATCGTCCACATACCTTACATAGTGATGCAAGCACGACACTGAGAACATTGGAGATGCATTCTTCATCCCCACAATGGCACAACACCTTCTCTTCACATTAGGTAGATGATTGAGAGTGATATGGAATTTGTCTTTAACAAGTAAATACATAATTGCTGAGGGTGTCAAGATTGAACGAATGTTCATATTTCTTCTATTGTTTCAATCCAAAGAGCTCTAGTGGATCGTAACCACACCTATTTGAGTACATTGTGGCAAAAGAGATATGTTCATCTTAATTTCAAAAGAATGTATCCCACGAGAAGGTAAACATGGTACAAGGGCTTCCACAAGTTAGTTTTTAAAAAGATTTGTGTGACTCTTGTTGCATGGTTAAGCAACATAGACAACCCTTTTCAACGTCTTGGTCGCAAAGTATAGACATCATTCAAATCATGCATTTTGATCTAAGGGGTCCTATTTCCATACAATAGATTGGCAAGGCATTGTACTTCATCACTTTCACAAATGACTACTCTGGGAAGACTTAGATCTATCTCTTGAAATAGAAGCTTGACACACTCTCAATATTTTTAAAGAATTGAAAGCCTTGGTCGAGAAGAAGATTGAAAACCATATTAAGGTCCTTTGTTGTGCCAATGGAGGAGAGTACAAGTCCACAAAGTTTAATGTCTTTTGTAAGAATTATGGAATCAATGCCAATTCACATAAAAATACACTCCAGAGTGCAATGGATTCTCCGAGTACAAGAACAGATTGATTGCAAAGTCAGCCAAATGCATGCTCGATGAGATGAAGGTTCCAAGACATTAGTGGCCTGAAGCGTGTGATATAGTTGTATACTTGATTGCAAAGTCAGCCAAATGCATGCTCAATGAGATGAAGGTTCCAAGACAATAGTGGCCTGAAGCGTGTGATATAGTTGTATACTTGATTGCAAAGTCAGCCAAATGCATGATCTATGAGAAGAATGCTCCAAGACAATAATGGCTTGAAGTGTGTGACAGTTGTATACTTGATGAACATGATCCCCATTACTATGTTATTATAGAACATAATGCCAAAATAGGCATTCACAAGAACTAAGCCCTCTATCAATCACTTGAGAGCTTTGGTTCTCTTTCTTACACTCATGTTCATGAAGGACTCAAGAATAAACTTAATGTAAAGTCAATCAATTGCATATTCATGATTGATCATATTTAGGGATGTTATCATTTATGAGTCTTCATTTGTACTTTGACAATCTAACTATAGTTTCTATTCTACCTCAACTACTAGTAGTGCCAATGATACAACAATTTTAGCTGCTTGCACTACCACTTAGATTAAAGTCAAAGAGAAGGCTTTTGACATAGTGGAAACAACCAGTACCAAGGTCATCACCAATGTTCTATAGAGTTCTATCTCTAATCTCAGAATAGTTGTTCGTGGCCGAAAGACACTTGAGAGGTGGACCTACAAGAGCAACTTTGCATTCACAGCCAAAGTGGTGGACTTTGATGAGCCTACCGCTTTCCAAAAAGCAATGCAAGTCCCCAAGTGGAAATGTGTGATGGATGAAGAGTACAATTCTCTTCTCGAAAACCCTTGCTCATTGGATGACAATGGGTCTACAAAGTCAACCTCAACTCAAATAAAGAGGTTGAAAGGTGAGGCTGGTAGCCAAGGGATATGACCAAGAGTATGGCATAGACTATGAGGAGACCTTTGTGCCAATTGCAAAGATAACCACAGTCAGGATAGCCATAGCTATTTCTGCTCGCTTTGATTGCCCATCCACTAGATGGTATTGACATATATCATGTATGATGTATATGAGCGGTTATAGTATGAGATGATGTGGTATGTGTGAGATATGTACGGTGAGTAGATCATGATATACTCCCACTGCATGTCGTTAGAGGAAAATAGAGACAATGGTTGATTGATAATTCTACTCTACCCATTGCGTATACTCTCTTCTCTCCTCTCTTCTCACATTGTGGTATCAGTGCATGTGTAGCTCATTCTTTTGAGATTTTAAGGAAGGACCAATGAGGCTAGCTTGCCAGCACAAGAAAATTTGAATGGTTAATCCAAAGGAAGGCACAAGCAGCAGCTTGGAGTGAGTCTTATTCCGGTCCAATCACCAACAAAGTAGGACTTGAGTTGAATCTCGACCTGAGATCTGAAGCAAAGTTGTGGAGAACATTGAGTACTACATTTTTTGCTTTTACATCATTGTAATCCGAGGTCTTTGTGAAAATTTATAGCTCCTATAAAAAAGTGACAAAATTTGTTCATGCGCACCGATTTCTATGCTACAATTATCAGTTGCTATTGTACTACTTCATCTATTGTGAGAGCATCTTCTACTCTTGTAAAAGAGATCATTGGCTGTTGTGTCCCATTTTCAAGGATGATAGAAGACTGTTGTTGTCCATATCAAGGGAGATAGAGACTTATTGGGAAGAACATTGCTTCCCACCCACTCAAGACAAAAATGAGAGGAGGAAAAAGATTGGGTTTTCCCATTGAAGCATAAATAGAAGGTTGTTACTACTACCATTGGAGACCAAAACATTTCTTGAGAGCACACAGGGAAGATTTTCAAGAAGATGGAAATGTAGCCATATCTACACGTAGACTGGCTAAAGCTTATTAGAATTATGCTATGCCTTCAACTTAGGAAAAGAGAGCTATTGTTGTCCCTCTTCAAGACAAAATATGGTGATTATATTGGTGTGTTGTTCCTATTGCACTTCAAGGTAGAGATGTTTAGAAGGGAGGAGGTTGCTGCTCATCATTTACAAGGGAGAAAGTGTTACTAGTGCTAAAAAAGGTTGTTGCTCTTGATTTATGCTCAAGTCTACTACTGTCTCTAAGAAGAGTCACATATAAGTTTCTTGAAGAGCATATGTCAAGAGTCTGGTTTAAGGAGGAGTGTGCATACCCACATCCATTTCAGCTAGGTTACACAGTCATCACACTCTCTTATTTTTCTATTTGCTTCAAAATTGGCATAGCTCCTATGGTTAGCATGGTTGGAGGTTTTGCCCTGGGTGAGGACTTGCACGTACAAATAGGAAAAATAGTGAGGATAACACCTCTTGCAAAAACTATGGGTTCTCTCTTTGGATCCCTTACACAATCGTCTCTTTTCAACTCTTTTGCTTCATTTTCAATTGATATCCTTTCTGACTCTCCAATGCTTCCCTTGCATCCCTAACCACCTTTGTACCTTTCTTTCACCTTGAATTTCTTGTTGCACCCCACCTAATCCTATAAAAGCTTCAACCCCTAAGACCTTTATGTATTAAAAAGTATCTTGTTTGTTAAAGGTTCTAGATCATTTATTAGAGCAAGCAACATTTTCCATGTCTTTCACATGATGACATGGATGCTCACTCAACTGGATGACAAAGTTTAAATTAACTATTTGGTACAAGAAATTTTGAGGTTTTGATAGCTCTAAATAAAATCAAAAGCATATTTTTAATCCAAGAATCCTATTTTGGCATCTGACTTGATTCAACCTTACATGTTGTCTAGTATGGTTTTTTTTTTAAAATATTCATTTTGAAGATGTCTTATGCTAGCTTGCATTTGATTGGCAACATTTGTACTTGTTGTATAAGATTCATGCTCACTTTGAATTCTCTAAATTATGTGCATGGGAATACACATGATCTTGCTACACAATACTATTCTTGTGAGCCTAATGCACGAACTGAGCTACATGATCTTGAGGATCGAAGACCCATTATGTACCCATAAGATCTTAAAATATAGTAGCTACAAGAAAGGAAGGTGCAATTTTATAAGAAAAGATCCTACACTTACTTCTCTCATTTGATAACCTTTACACTCACCAATAGGTTTAATGAATAATGGGCTACATGATCTTGAGGATCGAAGACCCATTATGTACCCATAAGATCTTAAAATATAGTAGCTACAAGAAAGGAAGGTGCAATTTTATAAGAAAAGATGCTACACTTACTTCTCTCATTTGATAACCTTTACACTCACCAATAGGTTTAATGAATAATGGGCATACGAAGCCTTGTAGCTAGACTCGATGGACACATAGGACAACAACATGCTATGAGGTGGACCTATGTAGGCACTTATCCCTTGCTCTCTTAAATTCATTTCTCTTTGTCTAAATTTAATTTTCCATAATATAAGATGTCCTTTCAAACTATCCTTTCCATCCAGGTAGGACAAGAAGGTCACTAACCTCGCGTCTCCTTTTCATATATATTCTTCTTGATTTTTATATACAATCTTTATAAATGGATTTCTCAGGATAAGAAGGTCACTAACCTCGCGTCTCCTTTTCATATATATTCTTCTTGATTTTTATATACAATCTTTATAAATGGATTTCTCTCTCGCACATGGCCCTAGTGAAACATACCCAACAACAATAGAACCCTTCTCCTTTATCTTTCTTTTCCTCTTCCACTAACAATTGGATTTTCACAATAGTGATCAAAAGATAGAGCATTTCTATCTTTTGATCACGTGTCCATTAGTGCTAATGGATGAGGGGATCCCATTGAGTTAACCTCCCCTAAAGAGGGTTATTCAACCCTTTGGCATTGTGTTTATACGTGGCATTCACAAGTGCAAACTTGACATTTAAGTAGATTCACCATATAGAAGCAAAGAAAAAGCATTTCAAATTATCAGTACAACCTCATGCCATGGATGCTACAAATCACACGTGTGATGTATAATGGTTTTGTTCCCTCTCTAAGTACATAATTTGGAGAAGTAGCCTTACCTTGATGATTCAGCATGCATCGATGTATGAGCTTCCTCGCCTTTATTGGTTTCGACATAAGCATCAATGTATTATCTCCCTATCCTACTCCGTATCGCTCCCCTATGTTAAACCTCCTAGTTTGGTCGTTTATTGTATTACTTTTATAAGCTCGTCAGTGGCAGTCACGCATGGCTTTTTGGGTAGCAACTTGAATCAATCTTCATCAAAACTTGGGATGTCCAGCTTTGCAAAATAGTATTTTTTTGAGAGGCATGTAAGCTTCCCATTTTCACGTCTTTATGAGATTTGAAAGGTTCACCCCACCTTTTTGGCAATTACAAATGAAGCAAAAAAGTTATTTATGATAGCGGGGTCAAATACACCATAGTTAAGAGATAAAATTGGAAGAATGTTTTACAGTTGCTTAGTAAACCATGAAAGATCAAAATTCCAGGTGAGAGCGAAAAGGATAGAATTGGCCATGTTGTGGTTAAAAGGATTTAGAGCTACTCTATGCAGCAAGGAGCGGCCATGCCAAAGGTGCATATGTAGTAGCATGGGCAATTATCGTAGAACTATAACACATGGCAAGTAGTACTAGTTTCGAGGAAATGAAATGTGTGTGTGATAAGACGCCACCCCCATACCCTGATGCACCCTCTCAAGTGTAGGGTGCTGTTAGATGGATGGAAGGTTTTGGTTTGCGTCCTCGTACCCCGCCCACCAAAAGTGCTCACATCGAGTTGGAATGAGTTGGCCACACCCCCCCATGCCACCCCTAGTCGATTATGTGGAGGAGATGAGTGGCCTTGATAGCAAAGAGCCATGTGCCAATTGAGGTGACCGCGCCAAGGAATATAGGAGGTCTGGGGATTACTTGCGAGCACCCCCCCAGACCATGTTTGTTGTAGGTAAGAATTGGGGACGCATGGTCTGGCCTCTAAGAGCGCCTCCCTGCACTAGCTTGTGGTGCCCCACTAGCAAGCAATTGGAGAGGCCCCATGGAGGGTGAGGGTTGGCTCAGTTGGGCTCCGTGGCAGTCAGATGCCAGCCCAGAGTCTATGAAATACGGGACTGTTAGAAGGAGAGATCTTACGCAGAAGCTTGTTGCATTGGTGAAGGGGGTGAGCAGGTTGCGAGTTCAGGTTGGGAGACCTGAGATGAGGCGAGAAATTGTGTAGAGCAGGCGCACACGCGGGGTTTGAGAGGAAGGTGTTGGACAGAGGAGTCCTCTCTCTCGAGCTCCACCAATGAGCAACCATCTCGAGGTGCTCTAAGGAGCCTTGCATTGGGGTAGATACCAAGATTTATTAATCCAGCTTAGCGCCAACTAATGACGTACTTAGGTTAACTCGAAGTTTACGCTGACACACAAATTCCACCAAATTCATAGTTCATGCTCATCGATTGCTCAGATTGTGAAGAGGATCATCGATCATTGCTCAGATTGCTAGCAGAATGCATCAAGATTGGCCAACAATTTCGCGACGTTGTCCAAGCTTTGAGCTCAGATGATCATCGATTGCTCAGATTGCTACACGAATCGACGTTGTGTCCGCTTTGATTTGTAGCTCCGCCAAACGATTTTGTCCTGTTTTGGTGCTGCATCGTCGTCGATATTGCTCCGGTGACGATTGAATTGTTGCGGCCGTGGCTCTGGAGTCTGTTTGATGCTAAAAAGGTTGCTTCAGCGCTGTTGCAGCTTGCTTTAACGCTGTCCTGGCAAGGCATTGATGGCAGGGAGCAGGACAGAGCGTGGAGTAGCAGCAGGCATGGAGATGATGAATCATTTGGATTTTTCAGTGATTGATGATGAAGCGTCGCAAATTGCAATTCGCAATAAGATTGCAGAAATCCGTTTGCAGGGATGAGGCCAAACGAGTTGGTTGAAGGTAAGTAGAGTCTTTAATCCGAAGGAAAGTTTCCGGCATCCTCCGTTTGTCGGACTGAATCGAATGGAAGATCGCTCTGCCAAATTACTGTTTGCGAAAGCGTCCGATCTCTGCGCGAATTCGTTTAGAATCCTAGATTGAAGCGGATTTCGGATTCAATCCGTTCTAAAAATGCCTACAATCGATGATCATTGTTCAACGATCATCGATGGTAGGCATTCAAAGCGGATTTCGGAGTAGATTTCGCAGTTTACAGCGGTAAAGATGAACGGCATTGATAGATTGCCCCTTGGAATCTGGCGTCGATTCCTCGACGACATCGTCGGAGAAGCTTCTGACGATTGCTACTCGTTTGCAGGGTTGCTCCTCCCGACTCAATCCCGTAGTTCGTCGGTGGCGTACGCTCACGAGGACCCGGCCCTCTTTTCCTTCCTTTAACGCGTCGTCCGCCTTCTACGGACCTTTCCTCTCTTCCCTCCCTTGGTCGTTTCCGTTAATTTATCACAAAGCTCGCTCGCTTCTGTTCCCGGCCATTTATCCCTTCAACCAGCCTCCCAATCGCTGCCTGCCTGCCATCTATTCTTGCATTTGCTTCAAATCGCTGCGCTAAACGTGTCGGAGCGCTATCATCCTGTCGAAGCTCTCCATCTCTCGCAATCTAAGCTTGTAGAATTTTCCTCTCTAAACCTGTACATATACCCCTTGACTCCGTGGAGGGCTTCATGCTATGCTTTCTCTCGCAATCCAAATGAAACAGCTTTTCGTATCTAGAGAGTTCTAGCCTGTACGTTACTTCACCGACGAATGTCCGATTGTTTCGCCCTTTCTCTCATGTTGTCATTTAGAAGCCTCCTAATTTTGAGAGCTGGTGCAGGCATTGGCGATTTTTGCACGCTTGAACGAGGCGTCGACCAGATTTAGAAAGTTTCTCTGGAAGGGCAGGACAATAGTCTCTTGGTCAGATAGCCGTCGCCACCAAGTTATTGGGCGTCCCATCGGATCTGGAAGTTTATTATTGTGATGGGGCATCAGGGAGATTGGCCACACTCGGGGGCCAGTTCCAGCGTGCGAGAAAATGGGGGGAACTTCACAGATTGGGCAAACTCAAGCTCAAGTGCAAGTGCCCGGGAACATACAGGGGACGATCAAATGATAGCACAAGTGCTGTCGGAGGAACTGTCTGGCGGGGATGCTGGAGTTGGCAAGCGATTGGCTCACTTAAGCTCAATCCCGGTTAGTAAGTTTCAGTGATTTCTGTTTTTGCCTGCTTTGATTGTTTTCAAACATCGATGCTACTTTCCAAATGTTGACGATGGGTGGAGTTTGTTTTGAGCACGCCGTATGCCTTTATTTTAGAATAACATTACTGGAAAGTGGAACATCAGATATGTATGGCTTTAGAAAGATAATGTGAAAATATAGCAAAGACAGGTGGGTATATAATCGAAACTCCAAAACGTTAATGATCGCAAACTTTTTTGTTTGGAGATTGTTAATTCCTCAACTTCTGATTATACTTTTATCGGATCAAAGAATGTGTTCATCTAGATCAACGAGAGGCTCATGAAAACCATGTAAGCCCCTGACAGTATGGTTTAGTGTTTGTAAGGTGTCCCTGATGGCATTGAGCGTCGTGGAGTAGTTTTTAAATAAAAACATTTCTCCTCTGTGCTAGGCAGAGCATGCTATCTGCCTTGTGCTTAAAACCGTCATGGTAGCAGGCAATAAACGGAATAGGCATATTGAATTGTGCGCCTATGTGCGTATAGAATGATGAAAGAGATGCATATTTTACTGCGCAACCATGGGTTCACAGAACAATCCACAAAATATGAAGGTCAGTACAGCAAAACTGCGTAAACAAAGGGCCCTGATCACGTCAGTGTCACCTCTGAGACGTGAGTACCTGTGCGCATGTGTCTGCATGAGTGCTGTGTCCACTGTTGCACTGTTGGCCAGTAACAGCATTGAAATGGATGCCATAGGGACTAGCCTTTGCTGTACATGATGCCTGTTGGCAGAGATTAGTGGGAATTATGGTGGAGGTCATGACCAAAAAAAAAAGCACTCGGAAAAAGGTAAGGTGAACAGGGGTGAAAGAGAGAGAAAGTGTACAGTAGGGACTGGGGAAAGCAGGGTCAGCCCAGAATGATCTATGCAACAAAAAGAATGGTCTCATATTAAAGATTACAAGTTGCAGCTCTGCCGATTTTCATGAAGGCGGTACTTCTGTTGTGCCCCATAGAGTCCTTATATTTCCTAGTAAACTCCAAATACACTACTCACTCAGCAACACAATTAAGAGATCATACTATTTAAAGTGAGATGTCTGTAACAAGTGAGATGTCTGTAATCCGGTATATTCCAAATATACTACTCACTCAGCAACACAATTAAGAGATCATACTATTTAAAGTGAGATGTCTATAATAATCAAACCAAGGGCAGTGAAGAATTATCCCCTTTCTCAAAGCTTCAAATACACTACTGATTTACTTCCCCTGTATCGCACTACAGTGTGGTAGGGTTTATTTTCCGTTCGGTTTGATTGTAGGGAAGCAAAAATTATACATTCTTGTATGTTTAGCTGGTTACCTAAGAGTTGCTATTTTAAGACTCATGTTTCTACCTTTGCAGCATGTTCCTCGTATAAACCGATCTATACCAACGTTCAGTGATGCGAATTTCGATCATCAACGACTCTTGGAAAGGTAGTAATTAAAGTGCTGTTAATTACGGACATCTTTGGTCCATGTTTTTTCCTAACCTTTCAAAATCTTGTGTAAAACAGCAGGCAATTTCTATTAAACGCAAATACAAGTTCCTTTGGAAAGGATGCAAGCATCTCTCTTCTTGGAAATGTAGGTGAAGAAGTAGCATCATTTTGTCGATGACTTGTATATGGTTAACGGTGAGCTTTATTCTTGAACCCAGATTACGTGAATATGGATTGACAGAACGAAAGATGACAGGAGATGGAAATTGCCAGGTGAAGTTAAACAGTTAGAATGTTGAAAAGTTTCATAAAAAGGGGTGATTGCTCTTATCCTATATTTTCTTTCGATAATTCTAAACTACTTTATATCTATGTCTATCAGTTTCGAGCCATTTCAGACCAACTTTTTCGGACTCCCGAAAAGCATAAGTCTATCCGAAAGGAGGTGGTTCATCAGGTAAGTTTCAAACGATTTGCTTTTTCCTAATCAACACATGATGCGTTTTCTCAAAACGATTTACCATTCAGGGCAAAATTATTTTGTAAAGGTGAAATAGTCAGGTGTACCAGATTAACACCATATCTAGTGTATAAATAGTCATAGAGTCACTCAATTATCAATTCCTGGCATAGGTATTAGAATATTCTCTATTGTACTTCTAAGCAATCAGTTACAACTTCTATGATCAGTTAAAATTTCTTTGATCTAGGTTGTGATGTACACTTACCTCTTATTAAATTGCAGCAAATTCAGGAAGAAATTAAGTCAACAACATACTCTTGTTGCCCTTCACCTCCAGAGTGCCAACAGAAACTCAGTGCGAAGACTTTGTATAAATGGATGCTCAAGTATGTGTGGGTGTGTGAATTTGTATGTGTGAGAGCATATTTTTAACTATGGTCTACACCCACTGTTGGGCGCTGATGACGTCAGTGGGGATGTCATAGTAGCTAGTCCCTGCTATGCGTGATGGAGTTTATGGTTTTCAACCTTATGAGTGATTATCATGGGATTGAAACTGCACTATGTGTGTTTTTAGAGGATGATTTTGGGAATGTTCCTTGATTCATCTAGGTATATACTCTTGTTGATGCTAATACAAAAAACGTATTTGATGTAGAAAAAGGGGTAGGGGACAGATTGGAGAAAGGGGGATTGAGGAGAGGAACGGAGAGAAGGAAGGAGAAGGGTAGGAGAGAGAGAGAGAGAGAGAGAGAGTTGGCTGCAAGTAGGAGGAAGGAGGAGGGAGCGTAGATAGATTAGATGTCACATCAAAAGTGAGTACAATGGGAGTGAGGTGAGCTTATAGTCCCTTCACTACTTAGACCTAACCCACAATAACTTCGGCTAGTTTTGGCGTTCATTACAAACCATTTCCATTGCAAGTGGTGGCTGGAAACAAGGCTCCTTGCTGCTGCAAAAAGGTCATGCATGCCACTTGGCTCAAATGGAAAAGTAAGATAGTTCTTGTTCCCATAAGCTGTAGCGCCACCGGGGTCATGTAAGCGTTGATCCCACCTAGCATGCTCATCACGAAGAAGCTCCAAAATCACATAGAGATTGGCTGTCTTATTTTGCGGACCTTTCTGTGCCTTGCTGTCATTTTTCCCCACGTCTGCTGATGCATTCATTGTTTTTCCGTATTCCTTGCCAGGCAGCATTGATGAGCTGTTGTTGCATTGCATTTTTATTTGTGCTCGCCTGCCCAAATGCCAAGAACTGAAAAGCATTCTCAGTATGCTGCTGTAATTAGGCTCCAACAGCTCCAGAAGCATCTTTGCTTTCTCAATATTTGTTGGGAGCACAATGGCTGTACAGTGAATGCTAAGAACTGAAAATCATCTTCATGATGGATGCTATTATCACGCCCAAAACAGTTCTAGTAGTTCTCGTGTTTCCTCAAGAGTCCAGGGATTTTGAGTCCTCACATCTAAGGCCTTCAGCAGTGAGTTTGACTGCTGTAATTTCGTTCTATTGAGGTCTTTGAAAGCTTCCCTTGCATAGTGCTTCCATGATGAAGTAGTCGTCTTTAACCAGATGTGGGCATGACGTAGGCCAGCATAAGGAGTCTTGCCCTCATTATCCAATGGATATAGTCTGATATGGTCAGGTTCGAGAGACTTCCTCTCGATCTTGAGGTATTCGAGTACGTGCGTTGTGTGTGGGGTCATGATCACATTTTCAATTACACTTGATCCCTGAGGGGTTTCGCATGTGTATCCCTCAATATTGAGTGCCATTACGAATTTGCAATCCAAATCACCCGCACAATGCGAGGTGCCTCCTTATTTGGTTGATTTCCTTGGCATCTCTTGACGTTCTCTTCCAGTCCTTTTGTTCTTCATTATCCTCTTCTACACCTTGCATTGAGCCCGTTCTCGCATTAAAGTCTCTTGCCAAGATAATTGCATCCTCTTTAGAATACCTGGCTATGTCCTCCCCAAATGCATAAAAGGCAAACCTCCACCCAAGATTTCTCCAACTCTTACACACACTCAACTCAGATAGATGATCACAGATGCAACAAACACTCTCTCAGAAATAAATATGGACGGAGAGAGAAAGAGAGTATATTCATCCACCAGATGGTGGGCAAAAAAATAGCTCCAAGGGAGCAGTACAAAACACAGCAAAGTGCTGGAGAATATTGATGGACTCTCTCTCTCACCAACTGCTCCAGATCTGAGTGCTGAACACAGCCTTGGAGAGGGGCTTTCAGTCTTGCACTGGATGCTGGAATGAATGGAGGAGTAGGCCTTTTATAGGCACTGCCCAGGCCCCTTGAGTTGACCGACCAGCAGGGTTGGTACCCTGTCTGGTGGCCGACCACATGGGCCCTAGAAAACCGGGTGGCCCTGGTTGGGCCGACTTGGCTAGCCACAGGCCCTTATTTAAGGGCGCCCTGGGCGGCCAGTCAATGCTGCTCCTGGTGTCTCTGTGTGAGGCCTAGAGCCCCTTTATTCCTGCTGTTGCAGACTGCAACCAGCCCGTGTGCTGGTTGCCTATGATGCCGGCCTGAGTCTCTTTCTCTCCCCAGCCCTCCTACCTCTCAGTGCCCCTTGTCCCCTCAAATCAGGGGCTCACAGGTGGGCACAGTGAGTTTCTAACACCCCCCCTCAATGTCACAATTGTGGGCCAATCCCCATTCGTTTGATGAGGTGCTCCATCTGTTCTTGAGGAAGTGCCTTCATGAAGAGGTCGGACAAGTTGTCGGCGGTCGGGCAGTACATAAGCTCGATCATGTCGTCGATGATGAGCTCTCGAGCAAAGTGGTAATGAACTTCGATGTGCTTGGTCCGTGCATGGTACATTGGATTCTTGGAAATGGCTATGCAACTCTGATTGTCGCACATTAGCACTGTTGCGTCCTCCTGACACACGTCCATGTCCTCCAGAATCCACCTCAACCAGAGTGTCTCACAAGCTGCTGTACATGCGGCTCTGTACTCTGCCTCTGTAGATGAAAGGGCCATTGTGGGTTGCTTCTTACTCAGCCAAGAGATGGCACCAGATACAAGTAAAAAACAATACCCAGTTGTAGAACCCGCCTAGTTCGATGCCTTTGGTATAGGTGATCCCGTAGGTGCAAGTACCCTTTAGATACCTCAACACCCGTAAACCTGCATCCCAATGACTCTTCTTGGGAGAAGCAGAGAACTGACATAATAGCCCAACTGCATAACGAATATCAGGTTGAGTCTTGGTAAGGTAAAGCAAACTTCCTACCAATCGTCGGTACAAAGGAGTATCGACCGGCTGAGATGTGTCGTGAACACTTAGCTTGAGCCCGACCTCCATGGGAGTTACTGCTGTCCTGCAATCCTCCGTCTGAAATCTCTTCAGAAGTTCTCTGCAATATTTCTCGTGTGAAATGAAGATCCTGCTATCTTTGGCCTGCTTTACTTCTATCCCAAGGAAGTAGTGTAATAACCCAAGGTCAGTCATCTCAAACTCAGACATGAGTAGCTCCTTGACCTGAGAAATCTTCTTGACATGGTCACTTGTCAAGATAAGATCATCAACATAGAGGATGAGTACCAATCGCAACCCCTTCTCAATGAACAAGCAGAGGTTTGCCTCAGAAGGGCTCCGACTTAGCCCTATCTTCTGAAATAATACATCAATCCTTTGGTACCAAGCTCTGGGGGCCTGTTTCAGCCCGTATAGCGCCTTCTTCAACTTGCAGACCTTTAATGGGGACCCTGGATCTTGAAAGCCTGGTGGCTGCTCTACGTATGCCTCCTCCTCCAGGGTTCCATTAAGGAATGCGGACTTCACGTCCATTTGAAAAATAGGCCACTGGAATTGGGCAGCAAGGGCAATCACTGTCGGGATAGTAACCATGCGAGCTGTGGGAGCAAAAGTTTCATCAAAATCCATGCCTTCAGTTTGAGCAAAACCTTTGACCACTAACCTTGCTTTATACTTATCCAAGCTTCCGTCTGATTTGTATTTAAGTTTATATACCCACTTAGTGCCGATGACTTTCTGTCGCGGTGGCCTGGCCACTAAGTCCCAGGTATTGTTCTTCAAGATAGCATCCATCTCTGCTTGCATGGCAGCCTGCCATTCTGGATGGTCCTTGGCCTCCTCAAAGGTCCTTGGCTCTTCAAGCTGAGCTACTAATGCAAAATTCACGGATGGGGTCTTCTGAAGACGTTGGGACCATCGCAATCCGGAACTACTACTCTCAGGTATTTCGGTGACTCGAGAGTCTTCCAATGTCCGTAGGTACCATTGGGGCAACCTCTTCTGCTTCTCAGTGGGAGGAGGAACTGGAACTGCTTCTGGAACATGTTGCTCTTCCTCAGTATCTTGTACATCAGCTTCCGATTTCGCCACCTCTTGGATGGTGGGTTCGGGGGTTGAATAATCTCCTCCTCCTCAATCTGAGGCTCCTCCTGGGGTTCAGGTTCCTTTTCCTCGAAGACAACATCCCGACTGATAAGGATGTGCTTCTTTACTGGGTCGAAGAGTCGATAGACCTTGGATTCTTTGCTATACCCAACAAAGATACATTTTCTGCTTCGGGAATCAAGCTTGGTCCTGTCTTCCTTGTGCACATGCACCCATGCGTTAGAACCAAAAATGCGAAGATGAGTGATAGATGGCTTCTTACCATAAAATGTCTCATATGGAGTCTTGTCCTTGACGGCCTTCGTTTTGGTCCTGTTGAGAATGTGTACAGCTGTATTGATAGCTTCACTCCAATAGGCTTTAGAAAGGTTCCCACCTCGGAGCATAGCAAGCCCTGTATCCGTGGTGGTTCTATGCTTCCTCTCGGCTACCCCGTTTTGCTGAGAAGTATGTGCTGTGGTGAGTTGTCGCTTGATCCCATGCTTGCGACAAAATGTGTTGAACTTATTTGAGGTGAATTCTCCCCCCCTGTCTGTACGGAACGTCTTGACATCCTCACCTGTCTCCTTTTCAACTCTGGCCTTCCAGTCCTTGAACTTCTCAAAAGCCTGTGACTTTTTGGCCAAGCAATACACCCAGGTCATTCTACTGAAATCATCCACAAAGAGAAGTGAGTACCCGGATCCTGCCCACGATGCTGTAGACATTGGGCCACAAATGTCGGCATGAACCAACTCAAGAGGTTTGCTAGCCCGAAACGAGGCCTCTTGTGGGAACTTGTCCCTGTGCTGCTTGCCTTCTAGACAAGCCCTACAGACACCATCCTTGCCTGTAATTGGTGGAAGTCCATCCACCATCTTCGACTTTGACATTTCAGCCAAGTTTCCATAGCTGACGTGACCGAAGCGCTCATGCCAAAGTTTGGACTTTCCGTTGTCTTCATGAACCAACATTGCACTAAGGCGGTACAGTCCGTTCTCTTCAACTCCGTGAGCCACCATCTGTCCATTTGCTTTGGATGTCATGGTGACCTTGCCATCTTGAAAGAGAACTGCCATGTTGTTTTTGTCCATCTGACTTACAGACAGTAAGTTCTTGCAAAGGTTGGGTACATAAAGTACTGCAGAGATATCCTTCTCCTCACCGGCGGTTGTAATGAAAGGAATGCTACCGATGTGTGTCACAGGACACGTCCGGCTATCCCCGACAGAAACTTTGGAATCCGGGTGTGTACTTTCCATGGTTTTGGACCAAGTCTTTCTGTTAGACATGTGCTTTGAAGCACCGCTGTCAACATATCAACCCTCTTTTCCTTCATTGACTGCATACACTGAACAATGTTCACTGATTAAAAACAACTGTCCAGTCGTCACATTGGCAGAATCATTCTTAGGCTCTTCTTTGTTCCTGGCTTCTCTCTTCCGCTTCTGATCCGCCTTCATCTTTCGGCATTCTTTGGCGGAGTGGCCAAGCTTTTCACAGTAATAACACTTCATTTTCTTCTTTCGGTCAGCGTCCTTTGACTTCTTAAACTCCTTTGGCTTGCCTTTTCCAGGCTTGTCTTTGGCCACTAATGCCTTCTCGTCGGTTTGCGTAAAGAGTTTCTCTTGAGCCTCCTTCTGTAGCAGGAGTGGGCCAAGCTCCTCAAAGGTGATTGGCTTAGTCCGTTGACCCGCAGTGACCGTAGTCACAAAACTTTTGAAACTCCATGGCAACTTGTGGAGTGTGAACAATGCCAATTGACTCGAGTCCACCTTCTGACCAACCGTTGCGAGCTGGTCCCGCACGACTTTCACCTTTGTCAGATGGTCATGCACACTATCACCCGTGCTGAACACAGCCTTGGAGAGGGGCTTTCAGTCTTGCACTGGATGCTGGAATGAATGGAGGAGTAGGCCTTTTATAGGCACTGTCCAGGCCCCTTGAGTTGACCGACCAGTAGGGTCGGTACCCTGTCTGGTGGCCGACCACATGGGCCCTAGAAAACCAACCAGGGTTGGCCCTGGTTGGGCCGACTTGGCCAGCCACAGGCCCTTATTTAAGGGTGCCCTGGGCGGCCAGTCAATGCTGCTCCTGGTGTCTCTGTGTGAGGCCTAGAGCCCCTTTATTCCTGCTGTTGCAGACTGCAACCAGCCCATGTGCTGGTTGCCTATGATGCCGGCCTGATCTCTCTCTCCCCAGCCCTCCTACCTCTCACTGCCCCTTGTCCCCTCAAATCGGGGGCTCACAGGTGGGCACAGTGAGTTTCTAACACAATCATACTTCCATACTCGTATGACGTATGCTTATGGTAACGTTTGGAAAAAATAAAAGAACAAACTTGATGAGGGGCTTGTTCTCAATACCAACAGAGCGAGGTTTGAGATGATAAAACACAAAATGAGACAAGACACCTGTGGTCTATATGCCTTAGTATACAAGCTTATCAATGGAGGTGCCTAGGGTCCAATCGAGTTGGATGATGAGCAAGCTGAACGAGAAGTTGTAGTACATACCATACCCAATTAGGGAAGGACTCGAGCCTAAGGTATGTGGACCCTACAGGACAAATCTAAACTCTTTTGAGATATCGTAACTCACAGCTTACAACTTGCTGCCTAAGTGATCGTTGGTACATATGATACATTATACATGTGGACACTGTGGTTATTTTGTTATATTTAATCAAATCTTATATAATTGCACAATTTGAATTTTCCACTTAATGTCAAGAGTTGCTAGGCAGCCAATAAGCATCGCTTTCGTAAATAGGACTGTATATGACAATCTCATCACGTTTTGAGCTGTTACCATTTCTTTCTTCGTTTTTAAGTGATCATGGGTCGCTCTTTGATCATGCTATGAATTTGAGACCCTTGCTTGACATATCAACTAATCAATAGGATTGTATTCCTCTTTCAGCATATTTGGATAATTCCATTGGTATCATAATTGGGGTGAACGCTGTTGTGTGCTCACTTTCAATTTTGCATGTCAAGTTGGCTAGTATTAAGTTGGGCTCTAACTTCCAAGGTATTCTTTGAAGGGGATTGAGATTTTGACGAACTAAGGATGGCTTTTTTTGGGGGGGGGGGCACAGTTAAAGGCATCAAAGGACTTATATGAAGGATATGTGCCCATGAAATATGGTGACTACATAAAGAAAATGGGGAGGTATGATCAGTCATATTTTCCAGATACTCTAATCATCAGAAACAAATTTGCCATCACCAGATGCTTGTGTGAATTTTATTATATATTTGTTACCGTTGAAATACCAATACTTGATGTCATATGCAACTTTGTTGATATATTTCCAGCACGAATCTGTTACTGGACTTAAGTGGATGGTACCTTTAAATAATGTATATGAATTTGAAGTTATTATGTGTGCATACGGGCTCTGTGTGTGTGTGTGTGAGAGAGAGAGAGAGAGAGAGAGAGAGAGAGAGAGAGATTAACGTCTGCGGGAGGCCTCGCGGGCCTAGGGGACAAAGTGCATAAAAAAGTAGACTCATACAAGCCACAGTGGGCTGACAGTCCTCTTTATGCTGTCTGAGGGATCAAGTCCATTGGCCAGTTGAGAATGGATAGTTGAGTCTCGACGGACAGTGGCTCTGGCAAGGGTTGGTGATGCTGAGAGATAAAACTCCTGTGCGGCCACCTCGTAGTAGTTCACTGTCAAACAAGTGCCACTGTCACCCCAATTGGCTGCCTCCCCAAGTTAGTGACATAGAAGGAAGATCTCCAAGCCTCATGTGTGGGTCAATGCATTGGTGGGTCTTTCATGTCACCCTCTTGCCATATCATTTCCCTGCAGACTGCTGGTCTGTGCCACGTAATTGGAGAAAGTCCATAATCACCCTTTGGCTGGACTCTGACTGATCTCGTCTCTATATCCTGGGCAGCCAGTCTATGGCCTCGGATCTCATTGTACACTTGACTCTGAAAGCAACATGCTCCTCCGACTCAACGTCGTGCATGTCGCTCTATTAATGTTCGGACCAATAAATAGCTTGTACATCAAACCCAAAATGGGAGTGCACGGAGCATTTCCACCATTATTTTAAAGCATAAGTATTTTTTAAAGCTAGCATAATGTGGCTTTCATTACTTGATAGTTTAAGAGTGAGAGTAAAGACTTAGATTTGAATTCGCTAATAATTCTTTCCCTTATCTATAAACAGCTCATTTAGCCTCTTTGTTGGCTTCCTATACTTTGGTTAGTTATATGGCTCTTTGTTAGAATCTTTATCTTTGCTTTCCTGTTTCTACAAGTGATTTTTGCGTGCAACCCCTTTTGATAGATTGCACATGTTATCAGACTCCCTTTCAACATTGGTATTTTCTCTTTGATACTGTTAAAATTGTCTTCTGTATAACCAGCTTCATTGTACCATCCATCTGACAGCCCCAATACGCAAGGTCTTTTACCCTTATTGTCCACATTTATTCTTTCATTGACTACATGTGCCTTTGTAACATGTCTACTATCAACCGTTGTCTCCCTAGAGTCTTGTCTGTGGGGTGCAGTTGTGGGTGTCATGATGTAGCTTGTTACCGTGATGAGAGCTCGCTGGGCCTATGTCCGATTCCCTACTGACATGGTATCTGGGTAAGCCTCTCCCTGGGCTGTGTGTGTGTCTATTTAGACTATGAGAAACTTCCGTTGGAAGGTTTGGCTAAGTTGCTTGGTGAGGGCCATTAAGTCTCATTCCCGTTCCAAAGCAACTGATAAAGCACTGATCATCCCGCAGACTCTGTACTCATATTTGGGAGGAGGGGAGGGGCATATGGTCTTCAAGAACGATTCTTTCTTCCTTGTATCC
The DNA here is from genome assembly GCF_047967505.1 of Dipteris shenzhenensis. NCBI lineage: Eukaryota > Viridiplantae > Streptophyta > Polypodiopsida > Gleicheniales > Dipteridaceae > Dipteris > Dipteris shenzhenensis. The sequence continues at coordinate 41,235,975 of NC_141619.1, forward strand.
TCTGTGAGGTTTTCATTACTGAAGATGGATGTTTCAAAATTTTCCTTTTCATCAAGGCATTGTGTCTTGCTTTTGCATTCTTAAACTTATTGTTCAATGGATTCTCCCGTGAGTCACCTATTCCCACCCTTAGACGGGCTCAACCTCCTCATGCATGTACTACTTGGCGATGTCTAATGGGCTGGTTATACCCTCCATGCATCTGCTGACACGTCCATACAATGTCTAGCATGTGCCATTCCTTCTGTTTATTTGCTTCCAATTGTCTTAATTGAGAGTTGTGTTTGCAACTGTAATGCACGTGCCCACACACACATGAACGTATGTATGTATGTATGTATGTATGCATTGGGCTGGTTATACCCTCCACGCATCTGACACGTCCATACAATTTCTAGCATGTGCCATTCCTTTTGTTTATACCCTCCGGATGACTTATTGCGGACATTACCTGACACGCATTACAGATTCATGCCGGATCCATACTGGATCTATGAATCTATTTTATTGCTAGATTCCAAAAAATCAAAAAACATGCTTTTCTCTCCTTCCTCATAAAAGAAAATTAGTAGGTCTGCCCCGACCTATATAACACCCATACATAGTTAGGAGGCGAAAACTGAGCCAAGATCACAAATTGACTCCTCAATGTCCAATTGGTCATGAGACTCACTCTTTGTCTGTTTCAGACATAAGTATCCTTGTTCACACGGTCGAATCTCAAGCTTTTCTTTGTATCTTCAAGATACAAGAAGGTAGATTCTCAACCATGTCAACGATGAATGTGAGTCCAAGTCAGGCATATCTATGCAATCATATTAATCCGTAGAATCCATAAAAGGTAACCAGTTACTCTTTCATCCAATGCCTTAGTATATGAATCTCTTGATTTAGTTGAGACTAGAGGGACTTATCACTCTAGAGTTACAACTTATTCGAGTTATTCACCATGGTGAGTTATACAATGTTTTCAGCTGGTTTGTTTCCCCACAGTAGATAGATTGAGCAAGGTAATCCAACCCATATCGAAGAGGGTAATCTCTACTTTTACACAAACCATCTGAAGACTTTGTTCTACTATCGACCCAAGGAACTGTTAGAATTATAGATATAATTCAGCAGTGACCAATGTAATTTAATAAGCTGGTTAGGGGCACTTTTCCCTCTTTAAGAGGTTTTTCCCCCTAACCGCAGTTAGTCCACTAACTATGGTTAGTGACTACTAAGGTTTTGTCACTAAGACAAAACCTTATCTCACTCCTTCAGTTGTATCACTCTCGCACTCATCTATTTGCAACTAAGCTTTCAGCTCTCTCTCTCTCCCGTTTCTTGCTCTCACTGTTGCTCTCTCACTTTCTCACATTTGGTATCAGAGCGGGTTCTTCCTGCTCTTGCTCCTGCTGCACATTCGCCTCCAGCTCCAACCCAACAGCTCCCTGCTCCAATCGTTTGTCATCCGTACAATATGTACGGACTGATTCCGTACAGTCCAGAATATTACATGCGTTGCCATTCGTCGACGTACAGCCTGTAGCCGTATAGCTCCGTACTAGTGCTCCATACGTACCTTTGCTGTACCAGATCTGCTCGTCGCCCGTACCAGCGCTCCGTACGTACCTTCGACCGTACAGATCTGCTCGACCTCCACCATCTGCAGATCCGTACTGCGCCGTACTGTTTCATCACCTGCAGATCCGTACGTCCGTAGTGTAGATCTGCCATACACTTGTGTACACCCGTACTATGTTGTACATGCTCGTCTGTACATCCGTACCTGCAAGTTCCGTACTGCACACCTGCATCAGCCGTCGTACTGCATTCCGTACAATTGTACTGCAGGTGTACGGATTTTGTACAGGGTTTATTGTGCAAGTTCCTTCATCTACCGGTGATTTTTGGTAGGCATTCTTGCAGTTCTTCTGCAACATTTGCAGATCTAGTGGTATTTGTGCAGACATTTGCAGTCATTTGGGTATTTTCGGGTTCGTAGTTGCTTGTGAAGCAGACATTGCTGGTAGATTCAGAGGTTTAGCCCAAAATTTTGGGGCTTTCGGCTGAAATTGCAAAATTTGGGGCTTTCTGTGCTCTTGCCCCTTTCTGGTTGCGATTTCAAGCTCGAAATTTGGGGCTTTCAGTTTTGTAGTACAATTTCTTGCAGAAATTTGGGGATTTTGTGATTACACTGTAATTTCGCAGTGAAATTTGGGGCTTTTGTAGACAGAGCGCAATTTTTGTTGGGAGAGCAATTTTTGAGATTTCAGTTCACACTGCCTTTCTGTAAGTGTTTTGCAGCACTTTTGGCAGATTTTGGGAGAGTTTTGATGCTTTGACAGATTTCTGACAGAGAAATTGCAGAAATCTGAGTTGCATTTTCAGCCAGTGCTTGGCTGTGTTTTTTGGGAGTTGTGCATTTCATTCCCAGCAAGGGAATTCAGTTTTGTATTTGCTGTAATCTCTTTCTCAGACATGGCCCAGCAAAATCAGAATGATTTCTAGTTCGGTGGTCTTTCACAGGAAGACAAGTTGGATGGTACCAACTACTCCCTCTGGAGTTTTATGGTACACAATATTCTGATTTCTCGTAATTTGTGGGATTATGTGAATGGGGATGAGATCCGACCAGCAGGTATGGCACCTAATACCCCTCCCCAGCAAGGAAGAGGAAGAGGTCGTGCACAGGGTGCAGCTGCAGGACAAGTTGTTGGTGCAGCTATAGCCACTAATCCAGAGCAGAAGAGATGGGATTCACGTGATGCCTTAGCTTTGTTGTGTATTTCTCTTTTAGTAAAAAGATTTATCATTTCGCATATCCGGTTGTGTAAGACCTCGAAGGCAGCGTGGGATATCTTAGAAAGCATGTATGCAGCCCGGAATGATCTTTCTTGAAAAGAGAGTTAAGTAATACACATATGGAAGAGGGTGACTCCATGTCAGTCCACCTCCATGGAAGAACTGCATTCTTGCAGTTCTTCTGCAACATTTGCAGATCTGGTGGTATTTGTGCAGACATTTGCAGTCTTTTGCAGTCCTTTGGGTATTTTCGGGTTCGTAGTTGCTTGTGAAGCAGACATTGCAGGCAGATTCAGAGGTTTAGCCAAAATTTTGGGGCTTTCTGCTGAAATTGCAAAATTTGGGGCTTTCTGTGCTTTTGCTTCTTTCTAGTTGCGATTTCAAGCTCGAAATTTGGGGCTTTCAGTTTTGTAGTACAATTTCTTGCAGAAATTTGGGGATTTTGTGATTACACTGTAATTTCGCAGTGAAATTTGGGGCTTTTGTAGACAGAGCGCAATTTTTGTTGGGAGAGCAATTTTTGAGATTTCAGTTCACACTGCCTTTCTGTAAGTGTTTTGCAGCACTTTTGGCAGATTTTGGGAGAGTTTTGATGCTTTGACAGATTTCTGACAGAGAAATTGTAGAAATCTGAGTTGCATTTTCAGCCAGTGCTTGGCTGTGTTTTTTGGGAGTTGTGCATTTCATTCCCAGCAAGGGAATTCAGTTTTGTATTTGCTGTAATCTCTTTCTCAGACATGGCCTAGCAAAATCAGAATGATTTCTACTTCGGTGGTCTTTCATAGGAAGACAAGTTGGATGGTACCAACTACTCCCTCTGGAGTTTTATGGTACGCAATATTCTGATTTCTCGTAATTTGTGGGATTATGTGAATGGGGATGAGATCCGACCAGCAGGTATGGCACCTAATACCCCTCCCCAGCAAGGAGGAGGAAGAGGTCGTGCACAGGGTGCAGCTGCAGGACAAGTTGTTGGTGCAGCTATAGCCACTACTCCAGAGGAGAAGAGATGGGATTCACGTGATGCCTTAGCTTTGTTGTGTATTTCTCTTTTAGTAAAAAGATTTATCATTCCGCATATCCGGTCGTGTAAGGCCTCAAAGGCAGCGTGGGATATCTTAGAAAGCATGTATGCAGCCCGGAATGATCTTTCTTGAAAAGAGAGTTAAGTAATACACATATGGAAGAGGGTGACTCCATGTCAGTCCATCTCACAAAGCTACAGGATCTCAGAGAGCAATTATTGAACATTGATGAGATTATTCCCGATTCAGAGATGATTACCACCACTCTGAATTCTCTTCCTGAGACTTATCTCAGCTTTCATACCTCGCTGAACTTATCATTGAGGGGGGGTGCAAATCCTCTCACTTTTCATGAGTTGATAGGACTTGTGCTTCAGGAAGAGCAGACGAGGAAAAACTTGGCTTCACGTGCAGGTGAACAAGCTATGCTCTCAAAGTTCAAGTCAAAAGGAAAGGGACAGGCAAAGACATCAGTAAATCAGCCTTCCAGTGGGTCAGGACAGCCTTCACAAAAGGCTAAGAATGATGCAAGTAAGCCCAAGAAGAAGGGTTTTTGTCATTACTGCAAAAAGCCAGGTCATCACATTGCAGAATGCAGGAAAAGGCTTGCAAAAGAGAAGAAAAACAGCTCTGGTATGGCTGTTTCAGATTCAGCTCCTCATGCATCTGACAGTGGGGATGCTGCAGCCAACTTTGTTGGACAGGATTATGCCTTTTTATCTTGCATTTCAGATTCTAGGCTTGCTGCTCTAGATGCTCGGGATAGTACAACCACTTGTAATGATGATACATATGCCTTTTTGACTTGCAGTTATGATCCTTCCACGGATGCATCAGCTTTCAGTGTCAATGAAACAGTGAATACTTGGTATTTTGACAGCGGTGCCTCCAAGCATATCACTTCTAGGAAGTGTCTCTTCACTTCCTTGCATCCACCTCCCGTTGGTAAGAAAGTCACTTGTGCCAACCTCGTCATATTCAGTACGTGGTACAGGAGAAGTTGAGCTTACCGCCATTGATGGCTCAGTTTTCAGACTTTCAGATGTCTTGTATGTGCTTGGTATCACCAAGAATCTCCTTTCAGTGTCCACTCTTAACAGGGCTGGATTTCAGGTCATCTTTGAGGATGACAAATGTGCTGTCTGAGACAGAGAAAATGATTATGCCTTGAGATTGTCTGGTACTCTGCTGCGTGGGCTTTTTCAGCTTGATCTTTTTGAGAAAAGAGCAGCCCATGCTCTTGCAGTTTCTACTCCTACTGCTGCCATGCAGAATGCAGAGTTATGGCATGCCAGATATGGCCACATGTGTTACAACAGCTTGATGACACTTCAGAAGCACTCTATGGTTGATGCATTGCCACCTCTTGAGATACCTCCTCCACATGCCTGTGAAGGGTGCATTTTAGGCAAGATGCATAGATTCCCCTTCAAAAAGGATGGTTCAGTTAAAGCTCTCCGAAAATTACAGCTTATACACAGTGATGTCTGTGGTCCCATGAGGACTCCATCATTGGGTGGTCATCTCTACTTTGTTACTTTTATTGATGATTACTCCAATTTCACTTGGGTCTTTGGGCTGAAGCACAAATCAGTAGTGTTCATGGTGTTTAAACACTTTTCAGCCATGGTTGAAAATGAATCTGGACTCAAGATACAGACATTGCGCACAGATAGAGGTGGGGAATACTTGTCTGCAGATTTTGATGCTTTTCTGAAAGGCAAAGGTATTGTGCATCAGCTCACAGTGAGGCTGACCCCTCAGCAAAATGGCAAAGCTGAGAGGAAAAATAGAACTCTTATGGAGATGGACAGATGTATGCTGAAAAGCAAACACATGCCTCACAAATTCTGGCTTGAAGGTCTAATGTGTGCCAACTACATCTTAAATCGGTCTCCCACTAAGGCTTTGAAAAAAAAAACTCCCTATGAAGTCTGGAATGGGAGAAAGCCTTCAGTGGATCATTTCCGTGTCTTTGGATGCCTTGCATATGCTCATGTGCCAGTTGAATTTCGGCATAAGTTGTCAGATAAGGCAATTTAGTGCATATTTGTTGGGTACAGTGCAGAACGCAAGGGGTACCGTCTCTTCAATCTTGCTACACGCAAGATCATTGTCAGTAGAGATGTCATATTTGCAAAAAATTCAGCTCACACTCAGGCTGAATTTTTTATGCCTTCTTCTTCAGAGGATACTTTTGAGGGGTTACTACCCATTGCCTTGGGTTCCCTTGCTGATATTTTTGATGCAAATCAGAATTTATAGCCACCTCTCGATGCTCCAGTTCAGCCACAGGATGTCTTGCCACCTCCACAGGCAGTGGAACAGGTGGTTCAGCAAGAAATTGCAGACATACATGCAGCAAAAACAGTCCCAAATTGGCTGTTACAGACTCTCAGGGAGAGTAAGATTGATGCTCCATTACTTGGCAGGACTCGCAGTGCAGTAAGGCACATGGAAGGTGCTAATTCAGTGGAATCATCATATGCAGGTACTCTTCTCGATGAGGAGGAGCCTGCAACATTCGAAGAAGCAAAGGACAATGTGCATTGGATGAATGCCATGCACGATGAATTGCAGTCCATTCAGAAAAATCAGACTTGGGATGTCATAGACTTGCCACCAGGTAAACATGCCATTGGTACATGATGGGTTTTCAAGGTGAAACAGAAGCCAGATGGCTCCATTGACAGATACAAGACAAGGCTGGTTGCCAAAGGCTATGCTCAGAAAAAGGGCATAGATTATGAGGAGACTTTTGCTCCTATATCCCGGATGACCACCATTCGATCTGTTATTGCAATGGCTGCACATTTTGAGTGGAATGTTCATTAGTTGGACATTAAAACAGCTTTCCTGAATGGAGACTTGTTGGAAGAGGTTTATTTCAAACAACCTCCAGAAATTTCAGAAAATGCACTTCAGGTATGCAAACTAAATAAAGATTTGTATGGGCTGAAACAGGCCCCTCGTGCATGGTATGCCAAGATTCATGCCTTTTTGACCAGCAAGGGGCTGCACAATAGTCCTACTGAGAGCACCCTCTACATCAAGAAGGATGGGGGCGAAATTTTAGTCATCATTCTTTATGTCGATGACTTACTGCTCACAGGGTCCAATGAAGATAATATTGCAGATTTCAAAGCTGATTTGCAGACCAACTTTGACATGTCAGATTTGGGGCTGCTTCACTTTTATTTGGGGATCCAGTTCTCTCAAGAGAGAGGTGGCACTGTTATGTCTCAGTCCAAGTATGTGCAGAAACTCTTGGATAGATTTAACATGCATGATTGTAAGCCCATAGCCACTCCCATGGAGCCGGGGCTGAAACTCACAATGCATGATGCAGGAGAATCAGTTGATGCCACATTTTACAGTCAGGGTGTTGGATGCCTCATTTATCTCTGCAACACTAGACCTGATATTCAGTTTGCAGTATCTTAGGTGAGCAGGTATATGCACAGCCCAAAAACTATGCATTGGCAGGCAGTTAAGCGCATCTTCCGTTATTTGCAGGGCACGAAGTCTTTTGGCTTGTTATTTTCCAGGGGGGTGACTTGCAGATGCATGCCTACAGTGATTCAGATTGGGCTGGTGATTATGACACTAGGCAGTCCACTAGTGGCAATTGTTTCTTTTTGGGTAAAGCTTGCATTTCCTGGCTGAGCAAGAAACAATCTACAGTGGCTACCTCATCATGTGAAGCTGAGTACAGAGCAGCTTTCACAGCAATAGTTGAATGTGTCTGGCTGCGTCGTCTATTTGCTGATCTTCAGTTGTCATTGGAGGGTCCTTCTCCAATTCTCACTGATAGTCAGAGTGCCCTTGCAGTGGCAAAGAATCCAGTGTTTCATGTTCGCACGAAGCACATTGAGGTTCACTATCACTACGTCAGAGAGAAGTTGCATGCAGGAGAGATCAGTATGATCTTTGTGTCCACACATGACAATGTTGCAGATATTTTCACCAAAGCACTTCCATGTGAAAAGTTTGAGGCATTTCGCAGTGCCCTGAACTTATATCCGTTTGGTGATGAATCATCCTTGTATATGACATTGGCACTGCAGGGGGGTGTTAGAATTATAGATATAATTCAGCAGTGACCAATGTAATTTAATAAGCTAGACCTTATCTCACTCCTTCAGTTGTATCACTCTCACACTCATCTATTTGCAACTAAGCTTTCAGCTCTCTCTCTCTCCCGTTTCTTACTCTCACTGTTGCTCTCTCACTTTCTCACAGGAACAACAATGAATGAGCAACCCCTTGATAATATTTGAAACATGCCTTTCTTGTAAATAGAGTTTCATTAAAGGAGATTTAATTTACAAGGAGGCAACATGTTTTATATCACACTGATTTTCTAGATTTAAGCATTGTGTACCATTAGCACAAGCTCTTAGACATTATGCAATTCCAAAAAGATTTCATGATTAAAGTAATCTCGTGCACAAGTACAAGTGTATAAATTCCTTTTTCACCCATACAAAAAAAAGGTGATAGGCTCATAATAGGCTCAACAAATTTCCCATTCATGGGTTTAGGATTTGAGTCCATATTAATATTATTATCGCACCCATCTCTAGATTGGGTGGACGACCCTTCTGAGTTTGAATCATTCAAAGGATTCTCATTTGTTTAACCCATCCTCACCTTTTAACCAACCATTGCCAATTGTTGGTTCTGAATGAGTCATCATGAGCCAAGGAGGCTTTTAGCTCTTCTTGAAGACAATAAATCTCATTCAGAACTACATGAGGAGCTCGATGCTTCTTTTCATCCTTGATCTCGATTAGATAGTTGTATGAGCTTCCATCATGGCTGAGTGTGCACAAAGTGCACTTTACTGGTTAAAAGACTACTTGAGAAATGAACTGTGATAGCACCATGCTGCACCATGTGAGAAGAGCTATTGGATGGCAAGGAAAGAGATGCCTAGATATGGGTGACATAGGGCAGGCAAATATGTGACTGCATGCCGAGTGGGTGGTAAATTAGGGCCCAAGATGAGCCTGTGGCAGAGTGAGGTGCTGTTCAAGGCTTATGGAGGTTGTTGCAAACATGTTGAGTATGACCAAAATTGCAGCAAGAATGGCAATGAAGAGTTTGAGCGGCCTCCAATCCTAGACATGGACGAGTCTAGGCGTTTGTGTGTGGAAAAGTAAACTAACTTTAACACATGCATGCAAAAGAAAAGTTAGCTTTTTTTGCAGAAGTTAGCTTTCCTTTGCCTTCATGAGAAAGGTAAGAACTATGATTTTCACAAAGGCAGTAGTTTTGATGTCAAAGCTGCAAACTTTACACAAAAGTTGGCAGGCCCTTTACGTTTTCATGCACTGGCTTGCATGCTAGCCACAAGCTTTGTCATACACACACTTGTATGCACTCACATGCAGTTCCACAATCACGCATGCAATACTTAGGCAATGGTATACATGTGAATGCACTATTGCCAATGCATGTACGCACGAGTACAGTAGCACAGTCATGCATTAAAATAAAGCAGACTGATCTGCATCATGGCTTTCCGCAAAACTCCACTACTCATCTTTCTGGAAAGACTCCAGTCTAGTGCATGCACATGACGCCCAGGTTAGGCTTGCCGCCTGAGGATTATTGCTGCATGAGATTTGTCATCAAGCCACGCTTGTACTTTGGAAATGGGCAAAATCTGCCCACATCTACCAGCTATTTATGCCAACCTTATCGCTCTAAAAGCTCCACGATGATTGGCATGAAACTTCTGTCTCCACAGCTTGCTATATGCATCACCAATTTTATCACCAAAAAGCTCCATGATGAGTTTAAGCATGAAATCACTGTCTCGACAGCTTGCTAAGCCTAAATTGAGTCTCTGATCTTGCTCATACGCCCTTTCATTCTGGGCCTCACTCATCTAACCAGACTTTGAGATGCCAAGTAGTTCTATGTTGCAGGTTGAATTCGCTTGCAAACAAAATCCTGTTGCTTGTTTCATTTTTGGGCTACATGTATATGGGAAATATTTTCTTTGTCTGCACTAATTTAGTTAAGAACAGGAATATTTTATAGATAGTGCATTATGGAAGGATTCGGGTTGGTTTGAAATCCATTATACTAATTTCACTTATATTATGCAAACTTGTAAGTGTATTTGGAGCATTTGATGAAATGCATTATAAACTCTCTGCTTACATGTTGATAAATGTCTTTTGGTTTTTGCCTAGGGCGGGGGAATGGGGTGATCATGTGACTTTGCAGGCTGCGGCTGATCATGTGAGTGAACTCATTTTCTTCTTGCAGCAGAAAGTTGTTACAGCTCGTGGCTTTGTCTTTTTTAAGATATTCTTATTTGGAAATTCTTTACGAAGGCGCTAGGTATTGATGTTTGCATTTTGTGTTGGTAATCTACAGTTCGGGATGAAAATATGGCTTGTTACTTCTTTCAAAGATACATGCTTCATAGAGATCACACCAAATGTTCCAAAGAAAAAGGATGGTAAATCACAGCTTTTATAAAGTCATTTGAGTTATTGAATTATCTGGGATAATGGAAATTTGCATCTAATTGTCATCCTTTTAGAACAAAGATTTAGGAATTAATAAATCGGAGCAAGCTAAGAGATCATATTTGACCTTAAGTTGAAGAATCATAGCAAGATTTTCTCTTGTGCTTTTAGCTTTGTTTTATGTCCCTTTAATCGCCCTCGTTCCCTTAGTCTCTCTTTTCTGCCCCCACTATGCTTGCTCGTTTAAAATTTTATATTTTTTTAACTTTATTTTGAACTAAATTGATGTTGATATTTGTTTTTATTTTGTTATTTGCTCTCTCTCTCTCTCTCTCTCTCTCTCTCTCTCTCTTTCTCTCTCTCCTGCTTGTTTAAAACTTCATATTTTTTAAACTTTATTTTGAACTATATTGATGTTGATATTTGTTTTTATTTTGTTATTTGATCTCTCTCCCCCCCCCCCCCCCCTTCCCCCCGCCCCCTTTTCGTTCATTTCCAAAAATCCTGTAGTTGTAAGATTGAACATGTTAAACATTTTATGTATATATGTATGTATGTATATGTGTATATCTGTGTGTTTGTGTTTGTTTGTTTTTTTACATGCGTGTATGTGTGTGTGGGTGTGGGTGTGGGTGTGTGTGTCTGTGTGTTACATATATAGAGTTAAAAGATCCCAAAATTGTTTTCTAGTTACTTTCTTGCCACTTTTTTTCAGGGAGGGTGCTTGATAATTGGTGAGAGTTCCATGCCATTTTTTCGTTGCACTTATAAAATCCAGTAATTTACACCAATAAATAGCCACGGTTTGTTAGATCACAAGATAAGGTTTGTTTTGATGCCAATTTTGTGAGACAACGTGGAGTGCATATAATTTTCGAAAAGATTTCATAGAGATTGAGAATACATGCAAGTGGAGACTTGGTCTTTTTTACAGCTCTATACTGTTATTTTCAAGTAAATATAGATTGTGTATGCTGCAAAGTAATTTTACAAAGAGTGAGACCGTTTGCGCTAGCATAGTTGCAAATAGCCTGCTTTCTTGGTTTGCGAAAGGTTGGCAAGCATGTGCAATAATCCAATTTTTAATGGCCTGTTTGCTTGTTGAATGATGCCTTGTAGGGGCTGAGCCAACACAGAGCCGGTGAAGGTGGTGGGGAAAGAATAAGAGCGTGCTCTAGAGTGGGATCGGAGTGATGAATGTATTCCAAAATGATGAAGTTTAGTGAACTTAAAAGGGGTATTTGTGTATGCATTATCCCTCATTCCAACAAATGTAACATAGCAATTTTATGATCCCTATTCACATGGATTTTACTAATCCACACCTCTGAACTAGTTGAGTCTAGCTATCTCAGCTTCCTTATCAGATAAGTATCCTTGTCCAAGAGAAGTTTTTACTTGAAATTGCAAGTGATGGCTTGTATACCTATTCTTCCCTTTGAAGATGATGAAATCCAGTTTCATGTTGTAGTAAACTTTGCCATTTGATGGAGTATTCATTATGGGTTAATCCGACAAATGGAAACCAAGATGAAGGCCGAACTGAAGCACACACTAAATACGCGAAATCTTGGCTCTTAAGGGTAATTGGACAAGAATCTGAGATTTTCATCTGAGAGACCTTTGAGGAGGCTAGAAGGCGAAATAGAGCTCTTTTCCTCAAGATAACTCGGGCTAGGCACAACCAGGGATTTCATGTATGAGAAATCCGAGGTGCTAAAAAATCAGTCCAAGGTGGATGGAGACTTGATGAACTATGGAGTTAGTTCACTGAATTAACCTTCAGGTAATTTTGGGTTAGGATTAATTAAATCTAATAAAGAGTGGTAGATAGACCTTAGGTCCTAGGTTAGGTCATCTGTGATGTTGTTTCATGGACATGGGTGAGGGCTTTAAGGGGCCACATGATGTGGCAAGCCCATGGATGAAGGGGATGATTGCCACACAGCATCATTTCATTGATCTCTCTCTTGTGGCCTTCCCATGTGTCACACAGACATTCAGTTACCATCTCACTCAATCTAGGGCTGCTAATCAGATGTAAGAATTGTATCTAGTGCATGTGTTTGATGCATTCTGATTGGGCACACGTGTCTCTGCCACATAGGATGGGGCTGAAGCCCTAGCTTCTGTGAGGGAGCTTCTCAGGAATCTTCTCTCCTGACCTCCTCAGTTAGGGTTTGGTATATGTGAGGTTGATGCTGTGTTTCCAGTTGTACGCTTTCATTCTAGCTAAGATTGGCATTTCAGTTTGCAGCAATTCCAAAGTGTGTGTGTGCATCTATTCCTACCTGTGCAACTGTGGAGGGCACGGCAGTTTAGCAGGCCTCCCTTTTCTGTTTTCCTTTATGGTATCAGAGCCAGGTTTGGGTGACCCATGAATGCCCCAAGCGGGCAGTCTTCTTCCAGGAAGGCACACAGATGCTGAGCTGAGCCCTCGAGGCTCCTCTGTAAGCCTCAGCAAGAGAGAGGAGAGCCGCTGCTAGAGAGAAGAGAATAAATTTTTGAGCCATAACTCAGATCTGAAGGTATTATAGAGGAAGAAGGGTGACCCTTATCTCCTTCGGTGAACAAGAAGAAGGAAGAAGACCTACATCAGCCCGTAAGTCTTGCAAAGAAAAAAACCTAAAGCTGCTGCAAGCCTTGATGCAGATTTGCAGCAGGAGGCAGAGGCATCACCATCTGCCATTGACGGAATTTCCTGCAAGAAAAGTCACAGCAAAACAGTGAACAAAGAAAATTTCTCAGGCGTTGGTGCAAGGCAGCAACGGATCATAGGCGACGATGGGAGGATGTTCTGAAGTCCTGAAGTGCAGTCCCAAAATAAGTATTCTGGGCAACTTTTAAAGCGGGGACTTATATGGCATTGACGTATAGATCAAAGATTCAAGCCAGCAGGGAAGTGCATCAGCAAAGCAGAAGCTGAACAGAAGAACCTGCAAGAAGATACGTTTATGTTAGCTTTAGAGACATAGATTTTGGGTCTAGAAACACCTGTGCAGATCACAGAAGCAAAGCAGAAGACCTGCATCGACAAAACTGAGGGAAAAAACAGCTATAGCTGCAAGAAAATCAGAGAAACAAGGGATGGAAATATTTCCATCAAATCCTGTTTTTTTAGTCGACGAAACTTGATGGAAATCTGTTGCAGGCGTGTTATGTCTTTTTTTAAAACAGGTTTCACATCTGAGGTCACCATAAAAGTTAGTGACGGTATGCCATTTATTTGTAGTGGCTATAAGACCATACAATCCTTGTCTACGAGTGTGCTGGACAGGGTTTTGTGACTGTATTTAAGGTGTGAAAAGAAAGGCTAACTCTCTCATACTTGATACATTGTAAGCTGATTGGAATGAATCTCAGCCTGCACGGTGAGAGTGGGTGTTTTGTCTTGAAGGCATCCCAATGTGGCCTCTATGGGTGTGTTCCATATGCAGGCATTTAAATTGGATCAGCGTAAGCATCCTCCATTCCAGCATTATCGTCAGTGCAATCAAGCCTCTGGAGTGAGATCACTTCTGCCCTCTTGGGTTGTCCTCTAACACAGGTAGCTGCAAATATAAGCCCCAACCTAGAAACGCAGTAAAAGTATTCTGGTTTATGTTAGAATCAAGTGCACGTGAATGGAGATGCCCTCAACCTACATGCAGTGTGTGTCTGCAGTACAGCTGCATAGCACTGCCATGGAGCAATGTACCGATGCATGGAAACACATGTATGTGTGGACAATAACATCTTTGCACCATGGTGATGTGTACTCAAGCTGTGTGCAAGTCTTTCTATTTACTCCAAGATGTGTGTGCAGCTGCCTTAAACTGTCCACTGATAGCCTGGGTTGCATGGAGGTCATTGACTCGTGGAGTCGTGTGCAAACTTTTTGGGCTGTGTGCTAAATTCATACAGCACCATGCAGTTGGGTGGAAATGTATGCAGTGCAGGCATTAACATAGATGCACTTTAGTTTACATGCACTTGAGCTGTCGCAGGTCCTTTGATATCCCCAAGCCATGTGTGAAGCTGCCTCAAACTGCCCACTAATAACCTTTTTGAATCCTTAAAAGCTCCTGGCTTGGTCAATATACTTCCAACCTAGTGGAAATGTGGCTGAAGTCTGTTTCTGCTACATCACCTGTCACATGTCCTGACCTGTGAAGGGCAAATTGATTAAGTCTGCATGATTGCACCATTCAGTGTTTTCTAGCAACTATATTGTAAAATAAGGTATTGAACCACCCTCTTAATGAAAACAATTTCCAAACTGCATTTTTATCTATTTCTCAGAACTGTGGACTTTTCAAAACAGGCTTTTTATGAACAGATTTAACTAGATTGTATTTTAAAATTTTTATTAAGCTAAAAAGTTGATGTATCAGTGGGTAATCAAAGCATGGCCTATTATAGAGAGATTGAGAAATCTCCCTAAATTTGGATCAATGGCATTGCATGGCAATCAAATTTCTGGAGCTTTTGCTTTCACAAGGCACAGGTCGTTGTAATGCTTCAAATCTAGGGGTATCATTAATTTGTGCTGGTGGACCTAAGGAAATGTTTGCACTGCTTAAAATTTTCAGATAATACTAGACATGTCAATAGTGCAATATTCAATGTAACTCTTTATCAAGTAACAACTTAATTGTGTGACTCCTTTGTCATGGTTGCACTTTTGTCTCAATAAATGAAAATTTATGTCTGTTCCACAATCTGAACTCAAAATTTTGAGTAGAGGCCAAATCATCTGTAATAGAAAATTGTATTCGGTGTTTTGCCTTGTCGATATATTTTTATGCAGATTTTAGTCAGGACTAAAAAATTTTACGAGCTCCTTTTTGATAGGTGATGTATTGGAATGGGTTGTTACAGATATATTTATGAGCTTTTGGTCAGAGGTTCACTACAACTCCCTCTATCCAGCTGCAGGTAGGGCCTTGAATTCTTTTATGGAAGCTTTCGGGTATTTTGAATGTAGGGTCATATAGAACGAAGATCTAAATCCTGCAGATGTGCTTCGTTAGTATATATCTCTGCTAGCTTTTCACAATTCCTCTGGAGACCAAAGATTCTCTTCTATAGTATGAATTGATTTGGAGGAAGCTACCTTCCCTTGAAGGATTCTGCGGAGAATGCTTAATAATTGCTCATGACTTGTTCAGCAGAGACTCCAGGTTATTCAAAGCCAAAGAAAAAACACTGGCTGTTTTAAGGAACTTTCTTGGATTGACATGTACGTGGTAATACCAATCAGGGTGTAAAGTACATGGAATGATCAGGCGCTGATTCAAACTTGGGGCAACATCCCATGAAGTTTTGATGACTGGGAAACTTCACTGGTGGAAAGAAAGGTCTGTCTGTGTATGGTGAGTGATTTTGTGATGGTTGTCATGAACTCATCGTGGCAGGAAGGTCCTCCATGGATATGAAGCACGATAAGGAAATGATTAGTGGAGATCTTTTTTGTACTTCCACGTCATTCAAATCCCCGGATTCTACTTCATTCATGTTGTATGATTTTTATTGTATAATTTAGTTTTGGGATCTATTCTTCATCCAACTGTCGTTACTTTTTTTGGAGGATGGGTATGGATATGAATGGGGCTTGTATATATTCAGGGTTAAAATTCTGAAACCCAAACCGTCATGAGTTTTTTGGATCCATTCCTGCAGAAATTGAAAGACTACTCGATGTTTTTGTAACTGAACAACTCTTGCATTTTATTACTGTCCATCTTTCTGGGTTGAGTCAAAGGCAATCCATACTTTGTAATTACTTTACCACTCTAGTTTTAATACGTGTATGTACATCGTACATAGGCATATGTAACTACCCCTTTAGTGCTAGCCTTCGTCATGGCTGAGTCTGCCCTCCACCTCCGGAGTGCCAACAAAAACTCAGTAAAGAAGACTTTGTATAAATGGATGCTCTAGTAGTATGTGTGGGGGTGTGGATTTGTATGTGTGAGAGCATATGTTTATACTATGGTCTACACCCACTGTTGGGCGTTGATGATGTCGGTGGGGATGTCATAGTAGCTAGTCCCTGCTATGCGTGATGGAGTTTATGGTTTTCAACCTTTTGAGTGACTCATGAGATTGAAACTGCACTAATAAAGTTCGACAAAACATGTTTTTTTATATAAGAACACTTTTATTAATTTTTTATGTGAAATAGGTGCTGTACTCATAGTTCCACATTCAAATACTACAAATTTCATATAGAATTCATAGAAAGTTCAATTCATTATAAATGGAAAACATCTACATAGAAAATTGAAACATAATATTTACATTGTAAACATTTGCTAGCACTTGATGTATGGGCCACACACAAATGACAATAAATTTGGAACTAAAAAATATTACAAATGCTCAGTTATGCTAGCATCCTAAGAAAAGTATGTATATACCTCTTATTTATTCGGAAGTTTGTAAAATCACATGCATATTTGTGATGAATTTCAGTTTTAATAGCCAATCCATGTAGAAAATTGGAGAGTGTACCACTTGGCACCTAGGAGTGCATCGGGTATGGGGGGCCCCATGCCTCACCTCCTAGCCATGCAAAGCCCCTCATACTCCCCAAAAGATCTCGGGAGGGATGGGAGAATGGTCCAATATATATCCAAGGCCCCCAAATTGTATCCAATGCTTATGGGATTAGTCCCCTTTTCTCAATACACCTATCAAACGCGCGCAGGCTCCCTCACACAACCAAGCTCCACATGCTTTGAAATGAGGGGTGCAGGCCACCACCTCCGACAGTAAAGGAGTGGTTCTTTAACATCTGGTATATTTGTTGTGTTTCTTGGTGTTGAGCAATTAAACTCCTTAGTCCTAAGATTTGTTTACCTGACTTGAGTTTTCAATTAATTAAAATAATCAATAAGAGTATTTTCTTAAGTGATTTGTCTAAGATTTAACTTTGGAATTGGTTTATCTTGATTTAACTTTGGAATTGGTTTATCCTATGCCTTTTAAATTTGACAAAATGTCAACATTAAAGCATAAAAGTTTTTTCTTAAGTGATTTGTTGAAGAATTTAAATATGGAATTTGATTATTGTATTTTTAAATATTTGACACATTGTCCTCAAGAAAAAATGTACAGGTGCTTCCATTGATGAGGGATTGTTTGAGAGGACTACTAAATGATGAAAAGTTGTGAGCAGATTGGGGGTCGGGGGGGGGGGACGAGTAAGACGTCTTATTTTACAAACATTCGATTACCAACCATGACATATTGCTATGAGTGGGCAACGTGCTAAAAAAGGCTCTTCTACTCCAAAGTAGTTTAGTGGTTGGCATCCCAATTAAGTTCAAGCTAGCTCAAAGATAGTAACCTACCAAGACCAAGGAGCCAAAGTGTACCTTTTATTACGAACATCCATCCTCTTTGAATGCCCCCATTAGAATACTTTTTAATTGTAGCCTACTTAACACTCCCATGCATTAGGGAAGAATTGGGGTCTCCAAAGGTCCCCCAAAAAGTGTTTCCTAATCTCAAGGGATTAGTGAGGGATTTGAGGTGTACCAATGGGAGTGCTCCATTTTGTGGGGCAATTCCATGTTGAGGTGGAGGGTGGGAAGACTTGCAAGCATCCCCTATTGGCTACTCCTCTTACACTAGGGACCAATCAAACCACATTGCAATGCAATCCAGATGTTATTTTTAGCTTCTTGAAGACGTTTATAGAAGATCCCCAAGGTAGAAAGATTGTAGTAGGGGTGATTGTTAAGAACGTTTAGTTATTTTGCTTTCTTTGCATTGCCCTACATCCCACTCCTTAAGCCTCGAGGATTTTTGGAGTGGTTACGAAGACAATTTCATCTTATTAGGGACATGGTTGAGACAAAAAATATAGGTGGATTGAGGAAGCGGCAATGATAAGAGGATATGAACTCCAAAAGTGGGAAGAAGACAAGGAGAATATGCAACTATTAGACCTTGTTGTTGGCTCTGATTTCACCTAGTCTAATAGACCGATTAGAGATAGAAAGATCAAAGGCCTCATGCAACTTGGCCTTTAATGCATCTAGCTCATAAGTATTCTTGCTAGCCAATAGCATATCATCCACATATAGTGCCAAGATTATCAGGCTATTATCCTTAGCCCTTTTAGTGTAGAGGCAGTGATCAATTTCACTCCTTCTAAAACCCTGGGACCGAATGAAAGCATCAAACTTCTGATACCATTCTCTAGGGAGACTCTTCTTTAGCTTGCAAACTAAATGCTCTTTGCCCTTTTCTTCAAAGCCTTCCGGCTGCACCATGTAAATTTCCTCATGCAAATCCCCATGCAAGAAAGCTGTCTTGACATCCATCTGCATAAGCTCCATATCCTCTACTGCCACTAGTCCAAGCATGCATCTAAGTGTGGTCATCTTCACAACTGGAGAGAATATCTCATCAAAGTCCACATCCTTCTCTTGCTTGAACCCTTTAGCAACCAAACGGGCCTTGTACCTAGGCACATCATCACCTGTGACCTTCATTTTGTAGACCCATTTACATGGCAATGCTTTCTTTCCATGTGGCAAAGAAACCAAGTCCCAAGTCTTATTCTTCATAAGTGAACTCATCTCTGATTGCATAGCATACTCCCACTTGCGTTGATCCTTGTGCATCATAGCCTCTTTGTAGCAAGAAGGCTCCCTGCAATCAGTAAGCATCACATAGTCTACCCTTCAACCCATGATTGATCCTCCTCCCATATGCACCTCCCAAAAAAATTCCCCAAATGCATTCAAGAGGATGTGGCCCTTTTAGGCGAATTCCCCCCCCCCTCTTAGCTAGTTGCAGGACTACGCCTTGGTCCAACTCCATTCTCCCTCCAATTTTCAAATGTGGAAACTCATTTGGCAGCTGCTTTGCCTACTCTTACTCTGGTCCACTGTCTTTCTCCCTCTCCAACACCTCCTACAGCAGTTGCTAATCCCCCTCTGCTCTAGTCCAACTCTCTCTCTCTCTCTCTCTCTCTCTCTCTCTCTCTCCATTCCTAGCTACAGCAACTCCTGCAATAGTTGCTCATCCCCCTTTGCCCTTTCTCCCTTCATTCCTAGCTACAGCACGTCCTGTAGCAGCTTCTCATCCTCCTCTGCTCTTTCTCCCCCCATTACTAGCTACAACACCTCCTAGAGCTGCTCTCCACCTTTAGTTGTACCCTCTATAACCACTCTCCTTTATCCCACTTTTTGTCCCTCTATTGAAGCTACTCTCTCCCTCCAACCTGCACTTTCAGGTCCACTCTTGCCGTTGTAACCTCTCTACAAGCATGGTGAGGAGACCATACACATCCTCTATGTACCACAGGAGCAAAAATGCATTGGGTGAATGGGTGCCTTGCACCTATAGCTTGAATGATTGGATAGTCATGAGAGGATATACCAAGGGTCCACATAAGCTTCCCAAGAGCAAGAGAGGTGATTTTTTGCATGAGTGGACGGCCACATCATGAAGTTCAAGTTGTGTAAGTTTCGTCTAATGAGTTAGTTTGAAATTATAATTTGAAATAGCACTTGTGCATAGCAGATGTATTTCCTTCAGACTTTGAGGAGTGGGAACCAATCGAGTGCTTCTTAGGTAAGTTTTGATGTCATTCATGAGGATTTAGAAAGGCAAATGCATGCTGAAGAGAAGTCCTCTGCTTTCAAACAGATAAATATCTATTGGTATAATGCCAAGTAAGTGCCATTCATGAGGATTTAGGAAGGCAAATGCATGCTGAAGAGAAGTCCTCTGCTTTGAAACAGATAAATATCTATTGGTATAATGCCAAGTAAATTACTCCAAGGAGGGCATCAAGCTAGGCCATCTTCAATGCATTGCACCACCACAACTTGAAGACATGGATTGATCAGTGCAATCATACAAGGATACCATTGCAAAGGATGTGGGCATGGCCATGAAGCCTACATTTGGCTCTAAGTGGGAAAGGTTGTCTTGGTTTATGCCTCTGCACATTTTTGCTTCTTGTTTTCAGAATATTCAGATGCACAGAACTGTGGTCATGCAAGCGCCTGCATGAGAATGCCCTTGAGGAATTTCTTAGGGTGAATTGGAAAAGCAGTTCAGGTGATCAAGTGGGCAATCTGTTTCAATGCCATGCATGTAAGGACAATGTGGTTGTCAAGTACCACATCTCCCGTCGAATGTTATATTTATCTTTCCAATATAGGGCCTAGATAAAGACAAAGCCAGAGTCAAATTCGGATATGATAGATATGGCTACCTATTGTAGGAATTTAATCTACTATAGGACCACTATTCCTAGAGGTTGGAGATTCACCATGCATGCCTTAGTCTCAAGAGACTCACATTTCAATATCATCACAGGGTTCTCATCTCAGTCTTTGCAGCATATTGCCTTAGTCTCAAAAAGCCCACACTTCAATATCAGGGGAAGAAAGCATTGTTTCCATTAAGACTCATTGTACACTACTTTAGGAATTTCATGGAGGATGTGATGGGAACAATGGAAATGGATAATATTGACCCTTCATATGTTCTGAGAAGTTTAAAAATCCAAGTGATGTCATTGCAGTGTTGAAGGACCCTAGACAAAAATGGCTACATTAACAAGTTGCTAGAGAGGTGATGGGCTTTAAGGGCCTTGTGCAAGCGAAGGAGGTGCTTGGAGGTTGTGATGCTGTTGGTGTAAGTTGTGAAGCTTACAACTCTGTTTTTAAAATTTTCAAGTCTACTAAGGAGGAAAAGTACAAGATATCTACAATGCCATTGCTAACACCCTGGTCTGTAAGACTTGCACATCAAGAAATAAAAACCAATGTGCTAGAGAAAAACTTAGAGGATACCATTGTGTAAGTGGCACAATGACTTGGAAGAGTAAAAAGTAATTTGGCATCCAAATGTTCAAGATAAATACTTTCAATAATGTCTTTGTGGATGTACCAAATTTACAGAGAGCCATGGTCAAATTCTATAGGATGAGAGAAGAATGTGAGAGAATTCCCTCTTTGCATTCAACTTTACTTCCTCTCATTCCTATATCCTTGCTGTATGTCTCTTTCATTGTACAAATGGCGAGCTAGTATTTGTTATAAAAATGGATGAAGCTCAATTGATGAAAGAGCACAAGCTAGAGAGGGTAAGCATTTGTCTTATGAACAACGCCTTGCCTTTTGCTCAAGGGGATAAGGAAGTTAAGCAGGGTTTCTCACTCCAATCTTAGAAGGACATATGGTGGCTTGCAGCATTTGACACCCCAAAGGAGTGCCATGAGACATTGAAGTGGGTTTTGGAGAGAACTGGCATCCCCTTGATTATTCAAAGACAAAAATGACATCCTGACCATCACAAAAAGGATCCTAAGTTGGACCCCATTTTATTTGAGGTCACAGGCAAAGTCTTTGCACAATGCATTGCAAAAACTAAAGAACTACTTTCATTGATGGGCCTTCACAAAGGCAATGTGAAGCTGAAGCAGGACAAGTAACAGTCAGAAAATACACAAAATCTTCCTGCTAAAGTGTCCATGGATGGAGGAAAGGTAAGGAGGTTCTTATCCAACCATAATGCGATAAAGAAAAACATACATTGGCTCAAAGCACCCTAGGTTGGGAGTACTTGAAAGCTTTGTGCGAGTGGACTACAAATCAATTTTCACATCCACAAATTGCTACTTTGAGAGCAAAACTGTGGACAATGCTTGACGCATTTATAAAGTTGCTTGGATAGGGTCAAATGGATGAGCTTTATTATGAGAGATTCAGGACATCATTGGGAGAATTCATATCATTGACGGTAGAAGCATGGGGGGAGTGACATATTACACATTACATGGTAATCCTCCTTAGGTTGAAATGTTGTGCATTAACCTTGAGTTTGTTTATGTTTCTAATACGATGTTTTTCTTTACAGCATATTCTTTATGCACATGCACCATGGTTTATGGAGCAATGGAGGCCTCTGTCTATTTGGAATACTCAAGGCATGGAGAAATCACACTACAGAGAAAAGGCAACATACTTCAAGAATGCAAGGCATGGGGGTGGTATCGCATGAGACAATGCACTACACGAAATGTTCTAATAGTTTAATAGACGTTTAGAGGTCGGGATTGAGGTCTCAAGTCTCGCAAAAGCAGTTCAACATGTCAAGAAGACAAGGAGATGTGTTGCTTGGAAGTCCTCCATAGGGAGTCAAGGGGTTGCACTTTAGTTGCAATGTAGAGCTAGACAAGGGAGGTGCTCGTGGGTCCTAAGAGAACACCCAAACGTAAAATGTTTGATGAATAAAGTTAACACTATTTTGAGTCAATCGATTTAGACAAGGACAAAGAAGACCCTAAGACGTGAGAGGCCACCTCCACAAACGCACCAGACACAAGAAGAAAAGTCTGAAGAGGAGGTTGCAAGGAGAGGCGGAAGAAGTTCAAAGTGGCCATGGAGCCATGTCCAGAGGCTAGTGCAGGGTCCCCCAAAGATTAAGAGGCACAATAAGTCAAGAGTGAAGGCACTTCAAGATATTCTCAAGCTCCAAACCACTGTGGACAATCTCATTTCCTGTGCGCCCCTCCAACATGTTGTATGTGAAATAGCACAACAATACAAGGATGATGTGTATTTCACTTCAAGCACTATGGGAGCAGCGCAGGAGGCAACGAATCAGATGGCAATAGGTCTTTTAGAAGATGCAAAATTATGTGAGATCCACACCAAAAGAGTAACATAGGACCTTCCACTCACCAAGTGCATCCACTCCGATCCCTCCCTTAGGCCATAGATGGTTTTGCTTATGTTCACTTGATGTAATCGCAATCATTTTGTAAATCTCTACCCTTTGAGGCCAATTAATGAAAGATATTTTTATTTTCTATTACTTTTTCCATGTTATGAGATGCTTTCCATCACTTTATGCAAGTTTAGTGTGAATTGAGTGGTCAAATGAAGTTTTTTCAATGTGGCATAAAAGGCAAAAGTGCTCAGCATTGCACGGGAAGCCCAAAAATAAAAAACTCAGCACGACGTGTTTGACTTGGCTCCATACGCACCGTGGTGGGTTTTTGCATTTTGGAGCTTCCCGCCGTGATGCTGAGCACTTTTGCCTTTTGCACCAAGTTGAGATTCTTGCTGGATTGCTAAAAAATGACCATTATAGTGCAAAAAGTTATATGACAACATGCTTTTGAAGAGAATAATGAATGAAAATATTAATTCCAACAACAATTAAAGTTACATAATACAATGACAACATAAAAGAAATTTTGTAAAAGAACGCAAAATGGGACACTGTATAAAAAGTGTATCTGTATAAAAAGAATAGGATAGGAACCTATTTCGTGTGTTTTCAATGACTCCACATGCTAGGGCTCAAAAACAATCTAAATGCTTCACAAACCTAGGTTCTTGATTGAACAAGTACTTCAAGTAATCAATTGGGACCCATATTTTTGTAGGCTCATCAAGTTAATATGCGATGTGGTCTTACATATACTTGATGAGGTCTTCAAATTTATCTCGGGATCCCAAGTAGGTGCCTAGGATATCTATGCTCTTATCAAAGACTAAAAATAACTCCTCCTCCCTATCAACTAACGGAGTACGAGAGATGTAATCGTGAAAGGTAGACCTAGTAGAATCCATGGTAGTTTGGTAGCTAGGAGAACTATGGCTATGATAGTGAAACTTTGAAGCTAAATTAACTTTATAACCTATATATACCCACATGTTCTAAATATAAATAATAAAATAAATTCTAACTTTTTGGGAAAAGTTTGACATGAAACCAAACCATTTAAAACATCAAAATAAATTGCACCACTACAAATTGGAAAATGTCCAAATCCATAATTGCTGCACCCCATACTATTTAATATCTTCAATATTGCAGAAGGAATAAAAGTGGCACTATGCATGTGCTCTCTGCATGCTTGCCTACCTTTCACCATTTAAGGTAAAATGAAAGGACCCAGACATGCCATCCTCCATGACCAATAGGCATTCCCGCACATTCCTGAGAGTCCATTATATGTGACGGTCACATTCTTTACATCTCCTAAATGAGAATCAATACATAAACTTACCCCTATATTATCATCATAGTTAAAGTCAAGAGGGAACCAATTGCCACCTATTTTCTTCCTGCTGATATGTGTCTCTATCTCCGTCTTTGTCTACCCTTACTTTTGGCATGGTGTTCACCCTAGAGAGCACTAACCTATGGAGGATCGGAAGGAATTGGAGGCTTGAGAGTGGTTGGAAGATCAGGTCGAGGATCATGAGGAGAGGGAGATTGAGTAGCAGCAGAAGGCACACATGTGCCAAGTCTAGATGGAGGGTGTCTCCTTAAGAAATTTTTGATAAAATGTCCCCTTTTATAATACAAGAGACACTAAGTCGGAAGGCCCTCATATGTGACCATTTGTAGACCCTAGATTTCATCACTTGTGGAGTAAGAGCTCATAATGGGTAGAGTCTATGGCAATAGTACAATTAAGTAATCCTAACCCTGGTGGCACCTATACCTGACTAGGAAATGTCACATTTGCTAAGCAATGAATGTGCCGGCCATGTTGGCCATATGCTCCACTGTCATGGCATGCACGATCACATCTGGTTCTAGTAGTCCAAGGAAGAGTATCCAAAAAAGTAATATGCCCCCATCTCTCATGCTCTAATAGCATTCTTCACCACTGGGGTTCCCTATTTTCATTATTTGAGTAAGGTATTTGATATATGTAGATAAGTTGGTATTTCTCTTTCCCTAGCCAAAAGTGTTTTCTTTGTTTGAGTTGGTGTACTGCTTGGCCATGTCATATCTAAATATTAAATAAGAACTAAACCTGGTAAGATCAAGGCCATTGAGTCTAGGGCTTGAACCATAAATTTTGACTCAACCATCATGTTTTGTTGGCTTCATCAGTTTTTATAGGTGTTTTATTCAAGATTTTGCTAAAATAGCTACTCCATTATATGAGTTCACTAAGAAAGACCTCAAGTTCCAATGGACTCCCAAGTTGTCCAAAATTTTCCATGAATAGAAGCAAAAAGGCTTTTGAAACACCAATTCTTAGGCAACCAAGATGGGATATCATATTCCATGTGCATTGGATGCTTCTAGATATGCTATTGGGATCATTTTAGCTTAGTTGGATGGTAAGTTGGCCTAGACTATTTACTAAGCCAGTAGACTGATGAACGAGACCGAGAGCAATTATAGCACCACTAAAAGAGAAGATTTGGGAATGGTCTACAATGTTCAAAAATTTCATCATTATTTGTTGGGCAATCAGTTCATTTACTATGTGGATCATCAGGCTTTGTTATATCTTATCAATAAAACTATTCGAGGCAAATTGGTGAGATAGATGCTTTTGTTGTAGGAGTTTGATTTCAAAATTATACACAAGCTTGGTAAATCACATGCAAGAGTAGATTTTTATTTTTATTTCAAAGAAAGGAAACTTCTATTAATGCTTGAAAGATTTCATACAAGATAGCAGCCCCGAAGGTGTTATGGAAAAAACCGAAAAAGGTTGAAAGAAAGAAGCCAACCTATTCTAGAGAAACCTAGCTCACTGCATAGGAGATATTTGGAATTAGGTCTAACATCCAAGTGGGGGGACTATACAGCTAGCGAATCCCTCGTGGAGTGAAGATGTAGAAAACACTTGCAGGCCAAGCCTTGCAAAAACGAGCATGCCTCTCGATAGCCGCCCTAGAGCTTAGAGTCCCATGCTCCTAGGTGGACCATAGAGTGTAAATGATATCATTCCAGATGGCAACTAGGGTAGCCGAGTGTGAAACCGGGTGCTCACCCATCACAAGACTACAGCGAGCCACCCAAATGTTCCAAGCCGTGATGCTGGCCACCACCTCCCAAACACTATCCTCCCTAGGAGAAGGAGGAGCTAGGTTGTTAGGGGGGATTGCCTCGTGGAGAGCAATCTTCTGGATGCTCTGACCCTGTATCTTGTAGGCTGGGGAGATCTCATCAACTTGACACACATGTCCTCCTTGTGTCAACCAAGCCACCATCCCCCAGGTGTAGTCTCTATGAAGACTCTGCATACGTGTCATGATCCTAAGGGCTCCCATCCAGATCCTCCCTATGCTATGACATCTCCACAAGCAATGCGGGATAGCCTCGAGGACACCATCGGAGCAACAATGGGACTGCCCTTCCACTCGCATCTGCTCTAACCATTGGCCGATGTGCAAGCCTCAGTGGGTGGCCAGCCAGAAGAAGTATGAGATCTTCCTCGGCTGTAAGCTGGACCACAACCGCACTTAAAGGACAATGTGCCTTTAAGGGAGAACAATCAGTGAGCATACTATCCTATGCCCATCAATACATGACAATACTCAAATCGCTGACTAGGTAGACTCTTCGTCAGCATATCTGTAGGCTTATCATCTGTATGAACCTTGACAAGCTCTATGCGCTTGTCCTCAAGTACCTCCTTGATGAAATGGTACTTGACCTCAATGTGTTTGGTCTTTGCATGAAAGACCAGATTCCATGCTAGCTGAATAGCACTCATGGAATCACTATGCAATGTCGGTACACCTGTATGAATCCCCAAATCTCCCAATAGCTGATCAAGCCATATAGCCTCCTTGCAACCCTCTGTGGCTGCAACATACTCAGCCTCTGTGGTAGACAAAGCAAGACACTTCTGTGCATGAGACATCCATGACACTGCACCACCTGCAAAGGTGAACACATAACTAGAAGTGGATCTCCTACTATCCACATGCCCTGCATAGTCTAAATCTGTGTACCTAAGTACACGCATGTCTCCTCTACCAAAGCAGATGCACATCTCCTTGGCACCCTTCATGTACCTCATGATGCACTTAACTGCCTCCCAATGCCTCTTTCATGGATTATCCATATACCGGCTAACAACTCCCACTGCAAATGCAATGTCTAGTCTAGTAGCTATCATAGCATACATAAGACTCCCAACTGCTGATGCATAAGGAACCTTGGCCATCATGGCCCTTTCCTCATCTGATTTGGGACTATCTGTATGACTCAGTTTCACATATGGAGGCAATGGAGTACTCACTGCCTTCCCCCCCCCCCCATATTGAAATGCTTCAATACTTTTGTAACATACTCTTTTTGTGAAAGCCAAAGGAGTTTCCTACTCCGATCACGTGTGATGCGCATACCAAGAATATGACCTGCAAGTCCCAAATCCTTCATATCAAAGGCCTCATGCAACTTGACCTTAAATGCATCTAGCTCATAAGTATACTTGCTAGCCAATAGCATATCATCCACATATAGTATTAAGATTATCAGGCTATTATCCTTAGCCCTTTTAGTGTAGAGGCAGTGATCAATTTTACTCCTTCTAAAACCCTGGGACCGAATAAAAGCATTAAACGTCTGATACCATTCTCTAGGAACTTGCTTAAGACCATAGAGACTCTTCTTCAGCTTGCAAACTAAATGCTCTTTGCCCTTTTCTTCAAAGCCTTCTGGCTGCACCATGTAAATTTCCTCATGCAAATCCCCATGCAAGAAAGCTATCTTGACATCCATCTGCATAAGCTCCATATCCTCTGATGCCACTAGTCCAAGCATGCATCTAAGTGTGGTCATCTTCACAACTGGAGAGAATATCTCATCAAAGTCTACACCCTTCTCTTGCTTAAACCCTTTAGTGACCAAATGGGCCTTGTACCTAGGCACATCATCACCCGTGACCTTCATTTTGTAGACCCATTTACATGACAATGCTTTCTTTCCATGTGGCAAAGAAACCAAGTCCCAAGTCTTATTCTTCATAAGTAAACTCATCTCTGATTGCATAGCATACTCCCACTTGCATTGATCCTCGCGCATCATAGCCTCTCTGTAGCAAGAAGGCTCCCCGCAATCAGTAAGCATCACATAGTCTACCCCTGGAACAAACCTATCAGGCGGTCTAGACACTCTAGATGATCTTCTCAAGGGCATTTCAGCTTGTTGTCCCACTTGCATATCAGCCACATTTGGCTCATCATTTTTACCAATAGATGATCCATCATCTACCCTTGATTGTATACCTGTGGGAGTACTTGGTGGTACCATTTCTTGCACATTTGGTGCATGGACAGCTTGCTGTCTATCAACATATGCAGGTGGATTTACATCCTGGAAAGTGATTCTCCTCATTTCCAAATCCCTCATGTGTGCCTTATGCATATTCTTCTCATTGAAGACTACATCATGGCTGCGTATGATCTTCTTTGCTTCTGGATCCCAGAGACAATAGCCCATCTCTCCACTTTCAGCATAACCTAGAAAGATGCATTTCCTAGACTTAGGATCTAGCTTCTTTCGAAGCTCTTTTGGCACATGTGCATATGCCTCACACCCAAATATATGCAAATGAGAGTAAGAGGGCTTCTTGCCACTCCATGCCTCTTCAGGAATACCATGATCCAAACTCTTACTAGGTGATCTATCGATCACATGCATTGTAGTCTTCATTGCCTCAGCCCAAAAACCACCAGAAAGACTTGCATTGGAAAGCATGCATTGCAACCTTTCTTGAATGGTACGGTTCATCTTTTTTGCAACTAGATTTTGCTCTGGAGTACAAGGGGATGTGAGCTTCCTCTTAATCCCACGTGTATCACAGAAATGCTGAAAGTCATGAGAGAGATACTCTCCACCATTGTCAGTCCGTAGGCATTTAAGTGTTCTACCTGACTGATTCTCAACCAAGGCCAGCCAGTTCTGAAATACTTGGAACACATCACTCTTCCGAGCTATAGCATAAGCCCACACTTTCCTATTGCATCATCAATGAATGTCACATAGTATTCAGCCCCGCCTAATGGCCGTGTAGGCATGGGACCACATATGTCTGAATGCACCAAATCAAGCTTTTCAAACTCTTTCTTTCCCCTTCTTTTATGGGCTGATTTAGTCTGCTTCCCATAGAGACAGTGCTCACAAAATTCAAAATCAAAGAAACTCAAATGCGATACATAACCCAAACGGCATAAGAGTTTCATTCCATTCTGGCTCATGTGCCCCAACCTGTAATGCCACAAAGAAGTGCTTGGCTGCTCGGTTATTGCAACAACATGATCAAATACCCCTGATACATGTAAGGGATACAAAGTCCCACACTTGGCACCCCTGGCCAAAAGCATAGAGCCCTTCTGAATTTTCCAACTCTGAAACCCAAAAGTGGTGTGAAAACCAGCATCATCTAGCTGACCCACTGAAATAAGACTCTTGGTCAACTTAGGCACATGTCTCACATGTTTCAAAATAAATGCAGACCCATTTGCAAAAGAAAACTTTATGTCACCTACTCCCACTATGTCACATGCATAGTCATTCATTTCCAAGATGCACACAACCTGTCTTTCCACTATCATAACTGGAGAACCATTCCCTATGGGGAGTAACATGGAATGAAGCACTAGAATCCAAAATCCAATCCTGGGAATATGCATCATTCGAAGTGGTAAGCAACTTTGCAGATAAACTAGACATGAAGAGAACATTTGTCACTATCATGTGTGACTGGATTGATCTCCTCGATCTTCACTTTTCCTTTGTCCTCCCTTGGACTCTCTTTCTTTTGATTTGTACCCCAATTCGCATTCTTTCTCTTATCCTCTTGCTCTCTTTTCAGCTTGTAGCAATGTTCATATGGCCCTTCTTGCCACAGTGGTAACACTCAATGTTCCGTGCCCTGGATTTGCTACGAGACTTCCCTCTTCCTTGGGACTTCCCCTTGAATTGTGATCTGCCCCTTTGCACATTTAAGGCTGCATCCTGCTTGTTGCCATCCATAGACTTCCGTCTAATCTCCTCGGCCAACAAGCTACCCACAACATCATCAAATTTCAGTACTCCACCAGGTGTAGAGTTACTGACAACTGTACGGAAGGTATCCCATGAGGATGGCAATGAACATAAGAGAAATATTGCCTTAGTCTCCGCATCAAAATTCATCTTTTGAGCCTGAAGCTGGCTGAAAATAATATTGAATTCATTCAAGTGAGAAGAAATGGAGACCCCTTCCTTCATCTGCAGCTCAAACCTCTTCATGAGGTAAACTTTATTAGAGGCAGTTTCCTTTTCATAAGTGGCACACAGTTTCTTCCACAAATCTTCCATAGTCTGCTCATTTACTATTGTGAAATAAACTGACTCTGCAAGATGAAGTCTAATAGTAGATTTTGCTAATGCATCCAACTCATTCCAATCATCCTTAGACATATTTGCAGGCTTAGCTTCAATCCCTGCCAAGGGTTTAATCTGCTTCTTTTGAATAAGCACATCCCTTATTTGTTCTTTCCATAAAGAAAAGTTTGTCCCATTAAACTTTTTAATGCTAAAAAACTCCTTTTCAAACATGGAAGAGGATGCCATGATGCAAATGAAGCAAAAATCCCAAATGCTAGTGCCTATAAGAGAGAATCACACCAAATACCAGGTGCACCCAAATGTGTATGCCACAATAGAGTGAAATATCACCAAAACTCATGTCTCAAAGCATCTGACTCATGTGCATATACTATGCATCCATATGAGCAAATCTGGCCCAAAAGAAAATGCCAACTGCAATGGCAATCCAAAATGCCAATAAGTGCTAAATGACTCAAGCATAAACACCGTCCACTGGCATATGCATTAATAATATCTCATCCAAGAGAGCATAGCACTATCAGTGCATCACTTGCAATGTGTCAAAGCTGTCCCTTAGCATAAAATAGCATCCATGTGCAAAGCGTCCATAAAAATAGCATCCCACAAGGCAATTTGGGCCTATCAGCGCATCCAATAAGGACTGCAATGCATCCAAATGGCCTATAAATCATCCACTGCAACCCAATGCATAGCACGAATGAGCGCACACTGCTCAAACTGCAACTAGAGTGATCTGCATAAGGTATGCTCAAGAACTCATAGTCCCACGGTAATGACTGCTATTGAAAATAGAACCTGAGATGCCTCAAAACATGGGTGCCATTGCATAATCGGAGTCAGCAAGAAAATTTGAAAATATCTCTCTTTTGCCGGAACTCCAAAATCCCAACCGATGAGTGAGAAATGGGAGTCAACACTTATCCACTGCCATGTGGCATAAATCTAAGGTTTCAAAACCTTAGAATGAAAAATGCATAATAGAGAGACGAAATCGAATACACAAAGATCTATAACTCTGAAAATCCTCCACCAAATCGTGCAAGAACTGACAAGTAGGGGTTTTTGGGCATCCGGAACGCAATGTTTTGGAAACCGTGGTCTCAATCACTGGGTCCAATACACAGACTGAAAAACGTTTTTGGAAATAGAGCTGTTTGTAAACTCCACCGGAGTGCAAATGATGAGAAACATAGAAGTTTTAGGACCTCCTGAGTCCACCGGAACTGACAGATCTACAAATGGTTACTCCAAACTTGAGTTTCAACACCCGGGCAGAAAAACGCAGAAACTGACACAGTGAGTCAGAAATCCAATGAAATGATCCCGGATTCAAGAATGAAGGTGTTTCCAAGCTCTTGAAGTGAAGTGGATACCAAAAGCAAGCAATAGTTGCCTCTACAAGTCAATACGGAGTCTCTGTCATCAAATGGAACAGGGAAAAGCTAAAAAAACGACTTTGTCTTTGAAAACACTTAAGAGGCTCTCAAAACCACTTCGCAAAACCAAAGTGACTTTTCCAAAGGTTGTTCCAAGGTCTTTACACACTCGGATGCAAGTAAAGTCACCCACAAAGCTTCTCCTTCCTCCCACAGAGCTGCTGAGCTTCAAGCATTCACGCACGCTCAACTAGATCACCTGGGCTCTGATACCAGTTGAGAGTGCTCTCAACGAAAGTAAGAATAGAAGAGGGAGAGAGAGAAATAGAGAGCCACACAAGTTTTGGTGGGTGCAAAACCACCCTAATCTTCTTTTTCATTCATTTATATATGTGTTTGAGTATTGTACATAACCAGGGTGAAGGCACAGTGACCTTTAACCCCCACATTTGATTTTGAATATCAAGATCCAGATAATCCAATTTGCACTCCCATGCCAAATTCCAATGATGGGTATGATTTTGATGTGATACCACTTCCTAGTAACCCCATCAAAGATTTATGGAGAAAATATCATGATATGAAAACTCGAGGTGGGTGGCAGCTTCCCTACCAACCTTCATCGTCAGCATCAAGTTAGTGAAGCTTGGGTCAGCAAATTGGATCCCCAACCTGATTAGCGCTGCCCCAAACTCTTTGATGTAATCTTCTTGAAAGAGTATCTACATGCACCTCCATGTCTCATAACCCATCCCAAGTTCTATGCAATTCCATGACATCATAGATGGGAGGCCAACATACACACTTTGGGTGAGGATCACACCATTAATTGGCTAATGATCAAGCCATACTCTGGTGTAGAATGGAAGATCCAAGGGACACTAATACAAGCACTTCAATAGCATGAGAAAATAATGCATGGCAACATTGATCGCATCCTTCGCCAAAGTGCTATCTTCTGAAAAAACATTGGAATACATTTTGGAGGTTCGCAGCCACATCAACTGTTAACATAATGGTTAACAATATGCCACCGCTAGTTAAGTGATGTGATTTGATGGGACAATGGCAAGTCTGTATAGCCAGGATTGTGTCTTGGAGCTAGATTGGGCCCAAGAGGATGGTAAAAAAATGAGAAGGGATAGTGGTATAAAGAGATTAGGGTTGGCCCTCCCTTCAAAAGGTGACTTGTATAACAGGACAAATGGTTGACTTTGGTCTTCATTGTTGTTTGCACAAGTTTGAATACAAGCTCCCTCTTCTCTTCGAAGAGAGTGTTTTGGGTGTTCTCTTGTTTCCCTTTTAGTGCCTTTGTGGTTGTCACTCTATCCCCCTTCACTCCCTTCTCCTTCTTCCCTCCCTCCTCCTTCCTTCTCCCTCTTCTCCCTCTACTCTCCCCTCTTTCCCTTCCCTCTTTCTTGCATGAAACCACATTGCAACAATTCGAAGGCCGCTTGAGTGACACTTGCACATGGCTCGTGCTATGCATTTGCTCCCATAAGGAGTAGCTGGGACTGGAAGCTCCGTCAGCATATCTTCAACTACCCCACAACACGTGAGTCACCGTTGAGACCACACTACATTTTTGGCACCGTTGCTGGGATATGAAGGTATGCTTTTGCATTTGCACTTGTTTTCCTTCGATATCTACCCATTGCACAAGTCTTCAAGCCTAACTTGGAGCTTGTTAGTGGAGTTGTAGGAGAATAGAGAGGGAGGAAGTGAGAGGTTTGGGCGAAAAAGTAGAAAAACTGATTCTTTTGGTTGGAAAATCCTTTTGGATCATTTGAAGCTTGTTTTGATGCTTTTTAGTGTTTTGAGTTGATAGGAACTTAGTGTGTGAGATTGCTAAGGAGTGTGTGAGGTCCAAACACCTCAAAAAACAACAAAAATAAGGATTTTGTTAAGTTTTGAAGTAGTTTTGTGTCTTAGAACTCCCCTTTTCTGAGTTTTTTGCATTTTGGCTTTCAAAAGTTGTTTTTCTTTCAAAATTTTTTCATTGACTAGGTAGATTAGGTAGTTTAGCATCCCCCCATCACAAAAAACATGAGCAGAAACTCCCAAATCTTCACAAATCATCAAAAACCAGTCGGCAAAACTATGTGTTCCTATCCCCACGGTCGGCGCGATAGTGCTATCCCATCGATCGGTGCCAAACCGTATCCCGTCGATCAAACTTGCATTGACCGGTGCCATAATCGTATCCCACCGGTCAAACTTGCATTGACCCGATGTCATACCGTTATCCCATCAACTTGTTATCCCATCAACCAGTGCCATAACCATATCCCTCTGACCTAACACATGTCAGCACACACCTAACCTATCGCCCGAATTAATTACTGTCAGTCAGCTATCCCACCGGTCAAACTTGTGTTGACTCGGTGCCATAAGGCTATCCCGCTGGTCATGCCCATAGTCCTACCCCGTCGACTTGATATCTCGCCGGTTGTGGCCATAACCCTATCCCGCCGATCGTGGCCATATCCCTACCCCACCGGTCATTGCCATAGCTCTATCCCTCTGATCGTCGCTTTAACTTTATCCCACCGACCTGCTATCCCGCCGGTCATTGCCATAGCTCTATCCCATGTCGAGGCAGACTCAACCTAAAATTGAGGCCTCAACTATGCCAATGAACACATGATCTTGAGATCAGGAATAGTCCTACAAGATCACCTTGAGCCATCAGATAGTGCCTCAAATACCATCTTGTTGACCTCCATACCTACCTTGGCATCCTCAGGGTCAGTAAGCTCAAAAGTTGGTTCTCACTCATTGCAAGAACCCATTAGGGGAGAATTGGGGTCTCAAAAGTGCCTCATAAGGAATGGCTTAAGAAATGGATTACCTCCTATAAATTCCAAAGGCGTATTGTTCTTTATGGAACATGCCGGCTATTATAGAAGATTTATCTTACGGTATGCCATGATATCCAAACCACTTTATAATTATTAGTGGAATTCTTATGGACAGAAGAGTGCAACCAAGCCTTTGAGCTTTAAAGTGGCACCTAATCACAACACCCATCCTTATATCTCCCAATTTGGATATTTATTTTAATGTTCATATTGACTTGCTCCAGGTATGCACTTGGGAGTGTGCTTTGCCAACCTGGTGAACATAAGAAAGACTAACCATTCTATTTTGCCAGTTGACAACTCAATGATGCGAAGACCAACTATACCACCACATAAAGAGAAGCCCTTGCAATGGTGTATAGTGTTAAGAAATTTCGACACTATCTATTGGCAAATGATTTTTTCTTCTACACTGACCATCAAGCATTGCTTTATCTTGTGAACCGACTATGTACAATAGGAAGAATAACCAGATGGCTCCTCTTGCTTCAAGAATTCAACTTCAAAATAGTGGTTTGCAAAGGTGCCCAACACTACATTGCCGATCACATGTCTCATGTCAAAGTCGAGAGAAGAAGCCACTGAAGTAGAAGATGAATTGCCAAATGCCACACTATTTCAGATAGATGCTATTCCAAATTGGTGTGAAGATCTCATTGAGTACTTAATGGCATGAAGACCACCCCTTGAAATGAAAGCAGTGGATGCCAGAAAACTAATTTTGAAAGCTGCCCCCTATCAACTCATTGCAGGACAACTATAAAAGATGGGCAAGGACTGATGAGATCATGCCAATCCTTAGTGAAGTCCATGAAGGCATTATAGGATGACACTTCCAAGGGGAAGAGATAGCAAGAAAAGTCCTCCTTGCAGGCTACTAGTGGCCGCAGGTGCCTGTGAATATGTTAAAAGCTGTGATGTATGCCAACAGACTACTAAACCACAACACAAGGACTTCAACCCCGTAACAACAGTCATTGCAATAAAACCATATGAAAAATGGGAGATTTATTATGTGGGACCCATCCATCCATCAGCAAAGGGCACATAGGCATGCTACATCATTGTGGCCATTGATTACTTTACCAAATGGGTTGAAGCTAAAGCAGTCAGAAAGGTAGATGCCAAAAGCATAGCAAGGTTCTTATACAAGAATGTGATCACCCGATTCGGATGCCCCATTGAAAATTGTGTCGAATAGAGGCATGCATTTTGTCAATGAGGTTATCCAAGCGCTCTTGTCTGGCTTTATGGTAATCCATAGAAAAGCACTCCCAAGGGGATGGACAGCCCGAATCCACTTACAAAATATCATGCATTATCCTCACCAAGGTAGTAGAACCACAGTGTTCTGATTGGGCAGAGAAACTAAATGCAGCCTTATGGGCATATAGAAACACACTCAAGGTCAGTATAGGGAATACACCTTTTCAATTGGTGTATGGCCTTGAAGCTGTGGTCCCACTCAAATTTTTAATACCAAGCCTATGCATAGTAGTACAGGAATGCATGGGAGATCATGCATCCCTGAAACAAAGACTCTATCAATTGGGAAAGAATACGGAGACTAGATTAGTCGCCTACCGTGCCATGACAATAGAAAAACATAGAAGAAAGGCATGGTTTGATGGAAATCTTAAAGCAAAGACATCAAGGAAGGTGACCTGGTCTTGTTATACGATGCCAAAGTACATAAGGGAAAACCCAAGTATCTAGGTCAAGGACCCTATCGAATAAGAAAAATGAATCCCATCGGAGCTGTGCTGCTAGAAACATTGGATGGAGTCCAATTCAACACAACCATAAACAAGACCCGATTGAAGCGCTACTACAACATGCAAGCCATCCTTGATAGAAATGAAGATTTGGGATCCCCAAGTCTTCCTTAGTTAGTATTGGATTGTATCATGAGCACTCACTTGCATATGTACATCTTCTCACATATAGGTAGCATCAACTGATTTCAACCTAGGGATCAGAAGTGATGCCTGAGTCCTAGCTGCCCTATGAAATCCCAGAAAAAAAAAAAATTTAGTCCCTACCTAGCTACTAGGTCACATGCACTCACACGCTTTCTCTTAGACACATAGTTGATTGCATGAATAATTGTGTTGCACACTTTCATTCCACACTCTCAAAGCATGTCACAATACACACACAAATGTCATACCTACATGCCAACTAATCTAATGATCAATGGTACATCATATGAACATGGATGTAGGTTTAGAAACAATGCCACCAATAAAGAGGATGCAAAGGAAGAGCCCACCGCCTTAGCCATGAGACCCCCTCCAGAGTTCGCAACAGCAGCCATCCACCTCCTCTCAACCAAGGTGACCAGAGGCATTTGTGGTTTAGAGAAATAGCTCTAAGGAGGATTATGTACATGACATGGAAACACAAGAAGAACAAATGCCACCCTAGTCACCACCAGCCTACACACCCATTGATGGGGTCGAGTCCTTGGAACTTGTGTGGCCAACTACATCAACTTATGCTCTTTCCAATGCAACAACATCTTTCTTAGAGCAAAGGGGCCTAGGCAGTTTGTATGAAAGCCTAAAATCCTTGGAGGACTACACTGACCACATACATCAGGGACTTTCTCTATTCTTACCACTCCAGTGATGCACAGGTTGGCAAGTACGGTAGCATTAGTGTACATTAGAGCCAACTCAACATTATCCTCGATAGTATAGTAATTCAAAGGGCCTTCTCACTCCCAACTCAAGGTGCAAAGTACCCTACAAGGCTTGTAGATGCTAAACTTATCGAAATACTGCCTCTCCTTGCCAAGGGAGCCAAGTTCCATAGGGACGGGATATTACTTCGCACCATCATTAACCCTCAACTCAAGGAAGCAACACAATTCCTATCCACAATCCTCGGGGTTAAGTGTGGCAATAATTAATCCCTCCCACTCCACACATTTGTTTTGCTAAGTAAGAAGCTAAAGCAAGAGTGTGGATCTAGCACTTAGTCATCTTCTTCACAAAAAAACTCGATGGTTCATCAGGCCAAAAAAGTAAAAGTCCACACTTATTGGCTGTAATCATCAATAAAGAGCTACAAGAACAAGAAAGGACTCTACCCCAGTCACCAAAGCTTATTTAGGAGTTGGAAATTCCCTTCTCAATAGCATGGGAGCCATCACAACCTTCTCCTACTATTACATTGG
Organism: Dipteris shenzhenensis; assembly: GCF_047967505.1. Lineage (NCBI taxonomy): Eukaryota > Viridiplantae > Streptophyta > Polypodiopsida > Gleicheniales > Dipteridaceae > Dipteris > Dipteris shenzhenensis. The sequence continues at coordinate 41,273,820 of NC_141619.1, forward strand.
CAAATGTGGATACCTAAGAAGAAATGCCTATTCTGGAGGTAGGAATTGAGGAATTGCCCCACAAGATGCTACAGCTCGATGCACAATTACAACCAATATATTTCCAACAACAATAACAGCCAGAGCCTGAGGCTACAACATTGGCACTAGCACTACCCATCAACACCATGCCAGTCAATGAGCCACAAGGAGAGCTAGTGCTAGCAGCAGTAGATCAGCAATACGACTACTGTACTCAAGTGATTGACTTACCATTGGATCAAACCCCAATAAGTACTATAGAATCATTAAGATGGATACATGGGCACCGATTGTATCAGCAGTATCGCCAATCCTCATCACCGTCTGTCATTCTCCATCATCAAGCTAGACAAATGCTTCAAATTGTGGGGGTTAAAGGTCACTGTACCTTAACCCCGGTTATGTACAATACTCAAACACATATATAAATGAATGAAAAAGAAGATTAGGGTGGTTCTGCACCCACCAAAACTTGTGTGGCTCTCTGTCTCTCTCTCTCTCCTTCTTCCATTCTTACTTCCGTTGAGAGCACTCTCAACTGGTATCAGAGCCCGGGTGATCTAGCTGAGCATGCGTGAATGCTTGAAGCTCAGCAGCTCTGTGAGAGAAAGGAGAAGCTCTGTGAGAAGCTTTGTGGGCGACTTTACTTGCATTCGAGTGTGCAGAGACTTGGAGGAACCTTTGGAAAAGTCACTTTGGCTTTGCGAAGTGGTTTTGAGAGCCTGTTAAGTGTTTTCAAAGAAAAAGTCGTTTTTTGAGCTTTTCCCTGTTCCGTTCAATGACAGAGACTCCATATTGACTTGTAGAGGCAACTATTGCTTGCTTTTGGTGTCCACATTACTTCAGGAGCCTGGAAACACCTTCATTCCTGAATCTGGGATCATTTCATTGGATTTCTGACTCACTGTGTCAGTTCCTGCGTTTTTTGCCTGGGTGTTGAAACTCAAGTTTGGAGCAACCATTTGCAGATCTGTCAGTTCCGGTGGACTCAGGAGGTCCTAAAACTTCTATGTTGCTCATCATTCGCACTCCGGTGGAGTTTATAGATAGCTCTGTTTCCAAAAACGTTTTTCAGTCCGTGTGTTGGACCCAGTGATTGAGACCACGGTTTCCAAAACCGTCTATCCCATTGCGTTCCGGACGCCCAAAAACCCCTACCTATCAGTTCCTGCGTGATTCGATGGAGGATTTTCAGAGTTATAAATCTCTGTGTATTCGATTTCGTCTCTCTGTTATGCATTTTTCATTCTAAGGTTTTGAAACCTTAGATTTATGCCACATGGCAGTGGATAAGTGTTGACTCCCATTTCTCATTCATCGGTTGGGATTTTGGAGTTCTGGCAGAAGAGAGATATTTGCAGATTTTCTTGCTGAGTCCGATTATGCAATGGCGCCCATGTTTTGAAGCATCTCAGGTTCTATTTTCAGTAGCGCTCATTACCGTGGGACTATGATTTCTTGAGCATACCTTATGCAGATCACTCTGGTTGCAGTTTGAGCAGTGTGCGCTCATTCGTGGTATGCATTGGGTTGCAATGGACGATTTATAGGCCATTTGGATGCATTGCGGTCCTTGTTGGATGCACTGATAGGCCCAAATTGCCTTGTGGGATGCTATTTTTTTTTATGGACGCTTTGCATATGGATGCTATTTTATGCTGAGGGACAGCTTTGACACATTGCAAGTGATGCACTGATAGTGCTATGCTCTCTTGGATGAGATATTATTGATGCATATGCCAGTGGACGGTGTTTATGCTTGAGTCATTTGGCACTTATTGGCATTTCCTTTTGGGCCAGATTTGCTCATATGGATGCATAGTATATGCACATGAGTCAGATGCATCTTTTGATGCTTTGAGCTTTGAGTTTTGGTGATATTTCACTCTATTGTGGCATACACATTTGGGTGCACTTGGTATTTGGTGTGATTCTCTCTTGCAGGCACTAGCATTTGGGATTTTGCTTTATTTGCATCATGGCATCCTCTTCCATGTCTGAAAAGGAGTTTTTCAGCATTAAAAAGTTTGATGGGACAAACTTTTCTTTGTGGAAAGAACAAATAAGGGATGTGCTTATTCAAAAGAAGGAGATTAAACCCTTGGCAGGTATTGAAGCTAAGCCTGCGGATATGTCTGAGGATGATTGGAATGAGTTGGATGCATTAGCAAAGTCTACTATTAGACTTCATCTTGTAGAGTCAGTTTATTTCACAGTAGTAAATGAGCAGACTACGGAAGATTTGTGGAAGAAACTGTGTGCCACTTATGAGAAGGAAACTGCCTCTAATAAAGTTTACCTCATGAAGAGGTTGTTTGAGCTGCAGATGAAGGAAGGGGTCTCCATTGCTTCTCACTTGAATGAATTCAATATTATTTTCAGCCAGCTTCAGGCTCAGAAAATGAATTTTGATGCGGAGACTAAGGCAATATTTCTCTTATGTTCATTTCCATCCTCATGGGATACCTTCCGTACAGCTGTCAGTAACTCTACACCTGGTGGAGTACTGAAATTTGATGATGTTGTGGGTAGCTTGTTGGCCGAGGAGATTAGACGGAAGTCTATGGATGGCAACAAGCAGGATGCAGCCTTAAATGTGCAAAGGGGCAGATCACAGTTCAGGGGGCAGTCCCAAGAAAGAGGGAAGTCTCGTAGCAAATCTAGGGCACAGAACATTGAGTGTTATCATTGTGGCAAGAAGGGCCATATGAAAAAGGATTGCTACAAGCTGAAAAGAAAGCAAAAGGATAAGAAAAAGAATGCAAATTGGGGTGCAAATCAAAAGGAAGAGAGTCCAAGGGAGGACAAAGGAAAAGTGAAGATCGAGGAGATCAATGCAGTCACACATGATAGTGACAATGATGTTCTCTTCATGTCTAGTTTATCTACAGAGTTGCTTACCACTTCAGATGATGCATATTCCCAGGATTGGATTTTGGATTCTGGTGCTTCATTCCATGTTACTCCCCATAGGGAATGGTTCTCCACTTATGATAATGGAAAGACAGGTTGTGTGCATCTTGGAAATGACTATGCATGTGACATAGTGGGAGCAGGTGACATAAAGTTTTCTTTTGCAAATGGGTCTGCATTTGTTTTGAAACATGTGAGACATGTGCCTAAGCTGACCAAGAGTCTTATTTCAGTGGGTCAGCTAGATGATGCTGGTCTTCACACCACTTTTGGCTTTCAAAGTTGGAAAATTCAAAAGGGCTCTATGCTTTTGGCTAGGGGTGCCAAGTGTGGGACTTTGCATCCCTTACATGTATCAAGGGTATTTGATCATGTTGTTGCAATAACCGAGCAGCCAAGCACTTCTTTGTGGCATTGTAGGTTGGGGCACATGAGCCAGAATGGAATGAAACTCTTATGCCGTTTGGGTTATGTACCGCATTTGAGTTTCTCTGATTTTGAATTTTGTGAGCACTGTCTCTATGGGAAGCAGACTAAATCAGCCCATAAAAGAAGGGGAAAGAAAGAGTTTGAAAAGCTTGATTTGGTGCATTCAGATGTATGCGGTCCCATGCCTACACGGTCATTAGGTGGGGCTGATTACTATGTGACATTCATTGATGACGCAACTAGGAAAGTGTGGGCTTATGCTATAGCTCGAAAGAGTGATGTGTTCCAAGTATTTCAGAAATGGCTGGCCTTGGTTGAGAATCAGTCAGGTAGAACGCTTAAATGCCTACGGACTGACAATGGTGGAGAGTATCTCTCTGATGACTTTCAGCATTTGTGTGATACACGTGGGATTAAGAGGGAGCTCACATCCCCTCATACTCCAGAGCAAAATCCAGTTGCAGAAAAGATGAACCGTACCATTCAAGAAAGGTTGCAATGCATGCTTTCCAATGCAAGTCTTTCTGGTGGTTTTTGTGCTAAGGCAATGAAGACTGTAGTGCATGTGATCAATAGATCACCTAGTAAGAGTTTGGATGGTGGTATTCCTGAAGAGACATGGAGTGGCAAGAAGCCCTCTTACTCTCATTTGCGTATATTTGGGTGTGAGGCATATGCACATGTGCCAAAAGAGCTTCGAAAGAAGCTAGATCCTAAGTCTAGGAAATGCATCTTTCTAGGTTATGGTGAAAGTGGAGAGATGGGCTATCGTCTCTGGGATCCAGAAGCAAAGAAGATCATACGTAGCCATGATGTGGTCTTCAATGAGAAGAAGATGCATAAGGCACCCATGAGGGATGTGGAAATGAGGAAAATCACTTTCCAGGATGTGAATCCACCTGTCTATGTTGATAGACAGCAAGCTGTCCATGCACCAAATGTGCAAGAAATGGTGCCACCAAGTACTCCCACAGGTATACAATCAAGGGTAGATGATGGATCATCTATTGGTGGAAATGATGAGCCAAATGTGGCTGATATGCAAATGGGACAGCAAGCTGAAATGCCCTTGAGAAGATCATCTAGAGTGTCTAGACCGCCTGATAGGTTTGTTCCAGGGGTAGACTGTGTGATGCTTACTGATTGCGGGGAGCCTTCTTGCTACAAAGAGGCTATGATGCGTGAGGATCAACACAAGTGGGAGTATGCTATGCAATCAGAGATGAGTTCACTTATGAAGAATAAGACTTGGGACTTGGTTTCTTTGCCACATGGAAAGAAAGCATTGCCATGTAAATGGGTCTACAAAATGAAGGTCACAGGTGATGATGTGCCTAGGTACAAGGCCCGTTTGGTTGCTAAAGGGTTCAAGCAAGAGAAGGGTGTGGACTTTGATGAGATATTCTCTCCAGTTGTGAAGATGACCACACTTAGATGCATGCTTGGACTAGTGGCAGCGGAGGATATGGAGCTTATGCAGATGGATGTCAAGACAGCTTTCTTGCATGGGGATTTGCATGAGGAAATTTACAAGGTGTAGCCGGAAGGCTTTGAAGAAAAGGGCAAAGAGCATTTAGTTTGCAAGCTGAAGAAGAGTCTCTATGGTCTTAAGCAAGCACCTAGAGAATGGTATCAAAAGTTTGATGCTTTCATTCGGTCCCAGGGTTTTAGAAGGAGTGAAATTGATCATTGCCGCTACACTAAAAGGGCTAAGGATAATAGCCTGATAATCTTGGCACTATATGTGGATGATATGCTATTGGCTAGCAAGAATACTTATGAGCTAGATGCATTAAAGGCCAAGTTGCATGAGGCCTTTGATATGAAGGATTTGGGACTTGCAGGTCATATTCTTGGTATGCGCATCACGCGTGATCGGAGTAGGAAACTCCTTTGGCTTTCACAAAAAGAGTATGTTACAAAAGTATTGCAATGTTTCAATATGGAGGGGGGGAAGGCAGTGAGTACTCCATTGCCTCCATATGTGAAACTGAGTCATACAGATAGTCCCAAATCAGATGAGGAAAGGGCCATGATGGCCAAGGTTCCTTATGCATCAGCAGTTGGGAGTCTTATGTATGCTATGATAGCTACTAGACCAGACATTGCATTTGCAGTGGGAGTTGTTAGCCGGTATATGGCTAATCCAGGAAAGAGGCATTGGGACGCAGTTAAGTGCATCATGAGGTACATGAAGGGTACCAAGGAGATGTGCATTTGCTTTGGTAAAGGAGACATGCGTGTACTTGGGTACACAGATTCAGACTATGCAGAGGCATGTGGATAGTAGGAGATCCACTTTTGGTTATGTGTTCACCTTTGCAGGTGGTGCAGTGTCGTGGATGTCTCGTGCACAGAAGTGCGTTGCTTTGTCTACCACAGAGGCTGAGTATGTTGCAGCCACAGAGGGTTGCAAGGAGGCTATATGGCTTGTTCGGCTAGTGGGAGATTTGGGGATTCATACAGGTGTACCGACATTGCATAGTGATTCCATGAGTGCTATTCAGCTAGCACGAAATCCGGTCTTTCATGCAAAGACCAAACACATTGAGGTCAGGTACCATTTCATCAGGGAGGTACTTGAGGACAAGCGCATAGAGCTTGTCAAGGTTCATACAGATGATAACCCTGTAGATATGCTGACGAAGAGTCTTCCTAGTGAGCGGTTTAAGTATTGTCGTGTATTGATGGGCATTGGATAGTATGCTCACTAGTTATTCTCCCTTAAAGGCACATTGTCCTTTAAGTGGGAGGTTGTGGGGGTTAAAGGTCACTGTGCCTTAACCCCGGTTATGTACAATACTCAAACACATATATAAATGAATGAAAAAGAAGATTAGGGTGGTTCTGCACCCACCAAAACTTGTCTAGCTCTCTGTCTCTCTCTCTCCTTCTTCCATTCTTACTTCCGTTGAGAGCACTCTCACAAATGTCAGAACTATTCACTAGCTTGGCCAAGGAGGGACATGCACGAGAATTGAAAGACAGACTGTAGTAGCCATTGAAGAACAATTCCATGGAATCGCCATAGAGGTCAGGGCACTTTCGGTGCAAATAGATGAGAAAGAGGTTGAAGAAGTGCACATGAACCAAGCTCAAGAGAAGGCAATGCAGGATGTGACATCCAACCTCCACTAGCCAACCTCCACTAGAGCCAAACACAGCTGACAATAGCAGCACCAATACAAGCTACAACAATCCTACAGACCTCCTATGACTACTTGACCTCAGCACATGCTCAGCAAATGCAAGAACTAGCACAATCTCTTGACTCACTCTAATCCAAAAAGAAGAAGAGCTCCAAGATTGCCAAGAAAAGCTTGAAGACATGCAATAGTCTTTGGCAACATGCACATTCATTTAATGTGCATAGTTTCCGAGCAAAAACCTATGAGCAGAAAAGTCCAAGCGATAATTTTTGACACCAACCATGGTTGTATATTTCTCAAAGGAATATACAATTCTTTCTTAATTTCTCATTTATGGAACCATATACTTACTTATTTTTCATTATAACCCTCATTTTAGAGAACATCATCTATATATGAACAAATAGTGAACACTTTAGAAACTCCTATACATACCTCCCTACCATACTCTCTTTTGAGGATTATGGTAATTCAATCAATTTAAAAGAGTTTCCCTAATCTTTAGCAATCCCATATTTGAAGTGAGAGTGCACTCAACGGGAGCAAGAACAGAAGAGGGAGAGAGAGAGACAGAGAGCCACACAAGTTTTGGTGGGTGCAGAACCACCCTAATCTTCTTTTTCATTCATTTATATATGTGTTTGAGTATTGTACATAACTGGGGTAAAGGCACAGTGACCTTTAACCCCCACAACCTCCCACTTAAAGGACAATGTGCCTTTAAGGGAGAACAATCAGTGGGCATACTATCCAATGCCCATCAATACACGACAATACTCAAACCGTTGACTAGGTAGACTCTTCATCAGCATATCTACAGGGTTATCATCTGTATGAACCTTGACAAGCTCTATGCGCTTATCCTCAAGTACCTCCCTGATGAAATGGTACCTGACCTCAATGTGTTTAGTCTTTGTATGAAAGACTGGATTTCGTGCTAGCTGAATAGCACTCATGGAATCACTATGCAATGTCGGTACACCTGTACGAATCCCCAGATCTCCCACTAGTCGATCAAGCCATATAGCCTCCTTGCAACCCTCTGTGGCTGCAACATACTCAGCCTCTGTGGTAGACAAAGCAACACACTTCTGTGCGCGAGACATCGACAACATTGCACCACCTGCAAAGGTGAACACATAACCAGAGGTGGATCTCCTACTATCCACATGCCCTGCATAGTCTGAATCTCTGTACCCAAGTACACACATGTCTCCTCTACCAAAGCAGATGCACATCTCCTTGGTACCCTTCATGTACCTCATGATGCACTTAACTGCCTCCCAATGCCTCTTTCCTGGATTAGCCATATACCGGCTAACAACTCCCACTGCAAATGCAATGTCTGGTCTAGTAGCTATCATAGCATACATAAGACTCCCAACCACTGATGCATAAGGAACCTTGGCCATCATGGCCCTCTCCTCTTCTGATTTGGGAATATCTGTATGACTCACTTTCACATATGGAGTCAATGGAGTACTCACTGCCTTCCCCCCCTCCATATTGAAACGCTGCAATACTTTTGTAACATACTCTTTTTGTGAAAGCCAAAGGAGTTTCCTACTCCGATCACGCGTGATGCGCATACCAAGAATATGACCTGCAAGTCCCAAATCCTTCATATCAAAGGCCTCATGCAACTTGGCCTTTAATGCATCTAGCTCATAAGTATTCTTGCTAGCCAATAGCATATCATCCACATATAGTGCCAGGATTATCAGGCTATTATCCTTAGCCCTTTTAGTGTAGAGGCAGTGATCAATTTCACTCCTTCTAAAACCCTGGGACCGAATGAAAGCATCAAACTTCTGATACCATTCTCTAGGTGCTTGCTTAAGACCATAGAGACTCTTCTTTAGCTTGCAAACTAAATGCTCTTTGCCCTTTTCTTCAAAGCCTTCCGGTTGCACCATGTAAATTTCCTCATGCAAATCCCCATGCAAGAAAGCTGTCTTGACATCCATTTGCATAAGCACCATATCCTCTTCTGCCACTAGTCCAAACATGCATTTAAGTGTGGTCATCTTCACAACTGGAGAGAATATCTCATTAAAGTCCACACCCTTTTCTTGCTTGAACCCTTTAGCAACCAAACGGGCCTTGTACCTAGGCACATCATCACCTGTGACCTTGATTTTGTAGACCCATTTACATGGCAATGCTTTCTTTCCATGTGGCAAAGAAACCAAGTCCCAAGTCTTATTCTTCATAAGTGAACTCATCTCTGATTGCATAGCATACTCCCACTTGCGTTGATCCTCACGCATCATAGCCTCTTTGTAGCAAGAAGGCTCCCCGCAATCAGTAAGCATCACATAGTCTACCCCTGGAACAAACCTATCAGGTGGTCTAGATACTCTAGATGATCTTCTCAAGGGCATTTCAGCTTGCTGTCCCACTTGCATATCAGCCACATTTGGCTCATCATTTCCACCAATAGATGATCCATCATCTACCCTTGATTGTATACCTGTGGGAGTACTTGGTGGCACCATTTCTTGCACATTTGGTGCATGGACAGCTTGCTGTCTATCAACATATGTAGGTGGATTCACATCCTGGAAAGTGATTCTCCTCATTTCCACATCCCTCATGGGTGCCTTATGCATCTTCTTCTCATTGAATACCACATCATGGCTGCGTATGATCTTCTTTGCTTCTGGATCCCAGAGACGATAGCCCATCTCTCCACTTTCACCATAACCCAGAAAGATGCATTTACACATCACTCTTCCGAGCTATAGCATAAGCCCACACTTTCCTAGTTGCATCATCAATGAATGTCACATAGTATTCAGCCCTGCCTAATGATTGTGTAGGCATGGGACCACATACATCTGAATGCACCAAATCAAGCTTTTCCAATCTTTTTTTGCCCTTCTGAGGATGATTGGAATGAGTTGGATGCATTAGCAAAGTCTACTATTAGACTTCATCTTGCAGAGTCAGTTTATTTCACAGTAGTAAATGAGCAGACTACGGAAGATTTGTGGAAGAAACTGCGTGCCACTTATGAGAAGGAAACTGCCTCTAATAATTTGCAGAAGATTTATTTCACAGTAGTAAATGAGCAGACTACGGAAGATTTGTGGAAGAAACTGCGTGCCACTTATGAGAAGGAAACTGCCTCTAATAAAGTTTACCTCATGAAGAGGTTGTTTGAGCTGCAGATGAAGGAAGGGGTCTCCATTGCTTCTCACTTGAATGAATTCAATATTATTTTCAGCCAGCTTCACGCTCAGAAGATGAATTTTGATGTGGAGACTAAGGCAATATTTCTCTTATGTTCATTGCCATCCTCATGGGATACCTTCCGTACAGCTGTCAGTATTTCTGCACCTGGTGGAGTACTGAAATTTGATGATGTTGTGGGTAGCTTCTTGGCCGAAGAGATTAGACAGAAGTCTATGGATGGCAATAAGCAGGATGCAGCCTTGAAGTCCCAAGAAAGAGGGAAGCCTCGTAGCAAATCCAGGGCACGGAACATTGAGTGTTACCATTGTGGCAAGAAGGGCCATATGAAAAAGGATTGCTACAAGCTGAAAAGAGAGCAAAAGGATAAGAAAAAGAATGAAAATTGGGGTGCAAATAAGAAGGAAGAGAGTCCAAGGGAGGACAAAGGAAAAGTGAAGATCGAGGAAATCAATGCAGTCACACATGATAGTGACAATGACGTTCTCTTCATGTCTAGTTTATCTACAGAGTTGCTTGCCACTTCAGATGATGCATATTCCCAGGATTGGATTTTGGATTCTGGTGCTTCATTCCATGTTACTCCCCATAGGGAATGGTTCTCCACTTATGACAATGGAAAGACAGGTTGTGTGCATCTTGGAAATGACTATGCATGTGACATAGTGGGAGCAGGTGACATAAAGTTTTCTTTTGCAAATGGGTCTGCATTTGTTTTGAAACATGTGAGACATGTGCCTAAGCTGACCAAGAGTCTTATTTCAGTGGGTCAGCTAGATGATGCTGGTTTTCACACCACTTTTGGCTTTCAAAGTTGGAAAATTCAGAAGGGCTCTATGCTTTTGGCCAGGGGTGCCAAGTGTGGGACTTTGTATCCCTTACATGTATCAGGGGTATTTGATCATGTTGTTGCAATAACCAAGCAGCCAAGCACTTCTTTGTGGCATTGCAGGTTGGGGCACATGAGCCAAAATGGAATGAAACTCTTATGCCATTTGGGTTATGTACCGCATTTGAGTTTCTCTGATTTTGAATTTTGTGAGCATTGTCTCTATGGGAAGCAGACTAAATCAGCCCAAATTCAGAAGGGCTCTATGCTTTTGGCCAGGGGTGCCAAGTGTGGGACTTTGTATCTCTTACATGTATCAGGGGTATTTGATCATGTTGTTGCAATAACCAAGCAGCCAAGCACTTCTTTGTGGCATTGCAAGTTGGGGCACATGAGCTAGAATGGAATGAAACTCTTATGCCGTTTGGGTTATGTACGGCATTTGAGTTTCTCTGATTTTGAATTTTATGAGCACTATCTCTATGGGAAGCAGACTAAATCAGCCCATAAAAGAAGGGGAAAGAAAGAGTTTGAAAAGCTCGATTTGGTGCATTCAGACGTATGTGGTCCCATGCCTTCGCTAGCAAGAATACTTATGAGCTAGATGCATTAAAGGCCAAGTTGCATGAGGCCTTTGATATGAAGGATTTGGGATTTGCTAGTCATATTCTTGGTATGTGCATCACACGTGATCGGAGTAGGAAACTCCTTTGGCTTTCACAAAAAGAGTATGTTACAAAAGTATTGCAACGTTTCAATAGGGAGGGGGGGAAGGCAGTGAGTACTCCATTGCCTCCATATGTGAAACTGAGTCACACAGATAGTCCCAAATCAGATGAGGAAAGGGCCATGATGGCCAAGGTTCCTTATGCATCAGCAGTTGGGAGTCTTATGTATGCTATGATAGCTACTAGACCAGACATTACATTTGCAGTGGGAGTTGTTAGCCGATATATGGCTAATCCAGGAAAGAGGCATTGGGAGGTAGTTAAGTGCATCATGAGGTACATGAAGGGTACCAAGGAGATGTGCATCTGCTTTGGTAGAGGAGACATGCGTGTACTTGGGTACACAGATTCAGACTATGCAGGGCATGTGGATAGTAGGAGATCCACTTCTGGTTATGTGTTCACCTTTGCAGGTGGTGCAGTGTCGTGGATGTCTCATGCACAGAAGTGCATTGCTTTGTCTACCACAGAGGCTGAGTATGTTGCAGCCATAGAGGGTTGCAAGGAGGCTATATGGCTTGATCGGCTAGTGGGAGATTTGGGGATTCATACAGATGTACCGACATTGCATAGTGATTCCATGAGTGCTATATTCAGCTAGCACAGAATCCGGTCTTTCGTGCAAAGACCAAACACATTGAGGTCAGGTACCATTTCATCAAGGAGGTACTTGAGGACAAGCGCATAGAGCTTGTCAAGGTTCATACAGATGATAACCCTGCAGATATGTTGACGAAGAGTCTACCTAGTCAGCGGTTTGAGTATTGTCATGTATTGATGGGCATTGGATAGTATGCTCACTGGCTGTTCTCCCTTAAAGGCACATTGTCCTTTAAGTGGGAGGTTGTGGGGGTTAAAAGTCATTGTGCCTTTACCTCGGTTATGTACAATACTCAAACACATATATAAATGAATGAAAAAGAAGATTAGGGTGGTTCTGCACCCACCAAACTTGTGTGGCTCTCTGTCTCTCTCTCTCCTTCTTTCGTTCTTATTTCCGTTGAGAGCACTCTCAGCAATCACACAACTCATAAGCTTCACAAGGCAACTCACAAAGATCACATTCATTCTTAGTGACTAAAAATCATATATTAGGAGCTTTAAGGATCTAATTTGAGAGATCTTTCACTACAAGGCACAGGCCCTTTTGCGACATAAATATCGACCTTTTTTACACTAAAAAGTTTTTTTTTAACAAGCCCAAAGGTCGGTATTTACGTTGCTATTAGCATCGAAAAAGAATGGTCGCTATATAAGCATCGCTATATAGTGACACTAATAAATGTCACTATATAGTGACAGTGGTAAATGTCACTATATAGCGACACTGTTAATCATCACTATATATCGACAATTAATAGAAGCCTAAAAAGAACATTAATGCCCTATTTTGCCCCACTAATGTTTTTTTTAGTAATTACAAAATAATGTTGTTTGTTACAAAATTTCCCTTGTGAAAAGGGTGATACAAAATCGCTCAAACAAGCTAAGCAACAAAAGCATATACATGTCGAAGATTTACAAGATTGTTTGTTATAAAATTACCCTTTCGAAAAGGGTGATACAAAATTGCTCAAACAAGCCGACATATAGAAGCATATACATGCAGAAGTATATACAAATTACTACTAATACTAATACTACTACTGCTACTACTCATCCGAATCATCATCCTCGTCCTCATCCTCATCGTGGTCGTGCTGGCCTGTTCCTTGGTCCTCATGAGCTACACCTGATCCCTGGCCCTCGTTGAAGCCGTGTAAGCCGAATCCCTCGTCCATCACCGCTCACCTCCACTGATGGGACATTCGAGCTTGCACTCTAAGACTGAAACCATATTAATTGGAAACTAAATTGGAACTTAAAGAATAAGACAATTTAAAAAGTGAGATTACAAGTAGGAGTAGACCACCTCAGCCTAATCGACCGTCGCTCCCATGGCCTCCATTTCAATAAACCACGGTTTTTTTCCTATGCGGAATGAGCATCTCGTCTCTTTGTCTCTAGGAATGTGACCCATCGTAGCTGAGCATAAGCACAAGCATATGAGCATAAGCATAGGCAAATGCGTACGCTTATGAAAGAGAGGAAATAAGAGAGGGGAAAAGTAAACAAGGAAGAGGAAGGAAGAGGGGAAAAGAGAAGGAAAAAAGAGAAGGAAAAAAGAGAGGGGAAAAGCATATGAGCATATGAGCATAGGCAAATGCATATGCTTATGAAAAGAAGAGAAAAGAGAACGAAAGAGAGGAAATAAGAGAGCCTAGGAAAAGAAGAGAAGGAAGAGAAAGGAAGAGGGGAAAAGAGAATGGAAAAAGAGAGGGGAAAAGAGCATAAGCATAAGAGAAGGAAAAAGAAGAGGGGAAAATAAGAAAAGAGAGGAGAAAAGAAGAAAAGAGGGGAAAAAAGAGAGAGAGAAAGCATATGCTTATGCTTATGCATATTCCTTTCTCTTCTTTCTCTTCTTTTTCCCTCTCTTATTTCCTCTCTTTCACCCTCTTTTCTCTTCTTTTCATAAGCATATGCATTTGCCTATGCTTATGAAAAGAAGAGAAAAGAGGGTGAAAGAGAGGAAATAAGAGAGGGAAAAAGAAGAGAAAGAAGGGAAAGGAAGAGGGGAAAAGCATATGAGCATATGAGCATATGCTCATGTATAAGCATAAGCATAGGCAAATGCATATGTTTACGAAAAAAAGAGAAAAAAGGATGAAAGAGAGGAAATAAGAGAGGGGAAAAGAAGAGAAGGAAGAGGAAGGAAGAGGGGAAAAAAGAATGAAAAAAGAGAGAGAAAAAGAGCATAAGCATGAGAGAAGGAAAAAGAAGAGGGGAAAATAAGAAAAGAGAGGAGAAAAGAAGAAAAGAGGGGGAAAAAGAGAAAAATAAAGAAAGCATATGCTTATGCTTATGCTTATTCATGAGTATATGAGCATATGCTCATGCATAAGCATAAGCTTATGAGAGAGATACATAGACAAATGAATATGCTTATGAAAAGAAGAGAAAAGAGGATGAAAGAGAGGAAATAAGAGAGGGGAAAAGAAGAGAAAGAAGAGAAAGAAAGAGGGGAAAAGAGAAGGAAAAAAAAGAGGGAAAAAGAAGAAAAGAGAGAAAAAAGGAGAAAAATAGAGAAAGCATATGCTTACGCTTATGCATGAGCATATGAGCATATGCTCATGCATAAGCATAAGCATATGAGCATAAGCATAGGCAAATGCATATGCTTATGAAAAGAGGAGAAAGAGAGGAAATAAGAGAGGGGAAAAGAAGTGAAGGAAGAGGAAGGAAGAGGGGAAAAGAGAAGGAAAAAAGAGGGGAAAAGCATATGAGCATATGAGCATATGCTCATGCACAAGCATAAGCATATGAGCATAAGCATAGGCAAATGCATTTGCTTATGAAAAAAAGAGAAAAGAGAATGAAAGAGAGGAAATAAGAGAGGGGAAAAGAAGAGAAGGAAGAGGAAGGAAGAGGGGAAAAGAGAATGAAAAAAGAGAGGGGAAAAGAAGAAAAGAGAGGAAGAAGAGGAAATAAGAGGGGGAGGGAAAGAGAAGGGAAAGAGGGAGGAAAAGAGGAAAAGAGGGGAAGAAGAGGGAATAAAAGAAGAGAGGGAAAGAAAGGGTTCCTACACCCATCACTGCAGCTAGCGCTTAAAGTGCTAGCTGCAGGCCAATGCAAATAACAAAAATAAAAAAAGGAAAAAGAGGAAGCACTTTCTTACCTGTAAAAGTCCCGCTTGGTGTTTCATGGATTGGCCCTACAAAAGAGAGGAAACATACCATTTTTTAGATAACTAGTTAGAGGAAGGAGGAGTTTGGAGAAGCAACTTTCCAAAGGGATTGGATTGAGGGACAAGCATAAGCCTACAAACAAGGAGAAAGCACGAAAGAAAGGAAAAGAGGAGGAAGAGAAATACCAAAAAGAGAAGACGTGAGTCTTCTTTCACCAAATCTCATTCTTTGTCCTTAATCTCTAAACATAAAGTATGAAAATTAGCACATAGGCTTAGCAATGCAAGGAGAAACATGCTTCAACACTCACAATACGAAATCTCACAAAAAATGAACCTACATTGCTTAAAGAGACACACCTTCTTGAAAAACTTCCTTTCACACAAGCAGAGAGGGAGAAGGGTGGAGAGGGAGCACAAGTGTTGGGAGAGGGGCTTGGTAGGGATGAGGAGTGTGGGGAATAGAGGAGGAAAGCGAGGTCACCGAATATAACATGGGAGGAGAGATTTTTGCTTTTTTCGCAATAGACTTGTGAAAGACAACGTCGCGTGGGGTTTCGAGTTTTAGTCCCCCAGCATCCCTATATAGCGACACTCGTCAGTTGCTATATAACGACCCTAAACCCTAAAAGTGTCACTATATAGCGATTGTTTAGGGTAGTTGATCTAAGAAGAGAGGGAAGGAGCTCATGGGTGGCTATTTTTTTGATCTTAATGGATTTCCTTGCATTTTGTGTTGTGATTTTGGAGCTATGCAGATGGAAGGGACAAGTGGAAGCTTGTCAGATGATGCGCCAATGCTTGGGAGTGTAGAGTGGCTTACAGAGAGGTTGTATTTTCATTGCACTCATTGCAAGCAAGAAGTATGACATCAATGCCGTATTGTCATGCGCCACTTGAGGATGTATGGGGAGGAGCCCAAACCAGTACCCACCGTTGGTGGTGCACATGGCGATGGATCATTGAAAAGTCAATGCTATTTGAGTTCGTGATTAATATTTCATGCATACATGACACGAAATCTTAAGACAAGATCTTATATTTACACGAAACCTTGAGATAAGATGAGAAGGGTGGCGAGGGTGTGTGTATACCTTCACACTTTGAGAAGGAGTATAGTCTCCTAGATGTGCCAGATGATGACGAGGGTATGGTGGACATGATGGATTCTATTTTTAGGGCCAATGCACATGTGATGTCCGAGTCTAAGGCCGTGTACATGGCACCTTTGATAGAGGAGTTACAGATCTTATGGACAGGAGTGCAAATCTTTGATATTTCTAGAGCTCCTAGACATACCAAATGACATTTTTGTGTGGATCAACACATCAATTGAAAGAGAGTCACGTATGATTGTGGAGTCATGGATAACTTCACACAATATAGCCGAGCAAGTGCTTCGGATACCAATCTTCTCTCCTCGCAGTTGGATTATTGTGGGACCATACATGAAATCTTTGAAATTGATTTCAAATGATTTAGTATTTTCATTCTTGATGTAAAATAGTTTAGAACTATTTACGACGATCTTTGTTCTTCCTGAGAGCATTGTGATGAGTAGGTGCATATACTAATGATTTAATTAATTGAATCTTTTATTTTTAAATATCAATTGGTACATGTACTTAAGCATAATTTCATATAATTGATGGCATTTGGCACCCATCTTCAATATAGGTGGTTTTTCATCCGAATCGTTTTGATCCAAGATGGTGGTACGTGATCCAAGTTGCACCATGAAGTAAGAAAATTTTTGAAGCTAGAGATGTGGATATGGAGATGCCACTACCAATGCCAGATCCAATTGATCCAGATGGATCTAGCGTGAAGAAGATGAAGATCACAATATGAGCCAAGAGGAATATGTGCATAATGACATCGTATAGGAAGAAGATGGAGATCACGATATTGAGGAAGAAGATGACGATCATCAAGAATCACTCGACTTTATTGAAGAAGTATTAGGTGAACGTATGATGCCAGAGTATGATGATGATATAGGAGATCAACTCAGTATAGAGTTGGAGATAGACTTGTTTGGCGCTCTAAACTTGGCTCAAGATGAAGCCGTTGATGTAAATGCTCTTCATTGATTTTTTTCATCTCAAACTTGGACATGAATATATGAGCTTCAAACTTGATGTACATGCTCTTGTACTTTTATTCTTTCAAAGGATCAAACATGTATGAAAAGAAATTTTTTTTGTCATTGGGTAAAACTATCTTTAAAGATCAGTATGAGAAAAAACACTCTCTATAAAACGTCGCTATAGAACAACCTTATACAAGTTTGGCAAGTGTTGCTATACAGCGACACTTTTTAAACCCGCTTTGCATAGCGATGATTAGCATCCCGTGTGTGCTAAATTTCGGTGCTTAACCATTGAAACAAGGCTCGTGTGTGAGCTATAAGGAAGCTCTCAGATACCTCTATAAGATGGAAGGTAGACAACCTTAGTAGAAGACAACGTTCTATGATACCATGAAAAAATATGGAGAGGGAAGAGGAGAGATTAAAGATGGAGCTAGGGAGGACACCATGAACAACTAAATATTCCCTAGATTAACTACTATAAAGAATGAATATACACAAATGACTAAATATTCCCTAGATTAGCTATAAAGAATGAATATACACAAATGACTAAAGATGGAGCTAGGAGGACACCACAAATGACTAAATATTCCCTAGATCATCTACTATAAAGAATGAATATAGAAAAACCCCTTAGGGATAGCATTTCCAACCCTTTTCCTTTTTAGCACTCTATAGATAAATGACTTGTCCACAATATATGATATGATGTTAAGATTGATATTCAACATCATGAATGTGCTATTTGTAGCTCTTTAAAACTCAATACCAAGACTAATGCTCAAGTCCAAGATCCTTCATGTAAACATCATGAATGTGCTATTTGTAGCTCTTTAAAACTCAATACCAAGACTAATGCTCAAGTCCAAGATCCTTCATGTAAACTCTACAACAAATAAGTCTTGTTCGATTTTTTTGACAAAGCTATCATTGCTTCTCTAGTAGATCATCTACTTACAAAAGTTAAATGGTATAAGAGTAGAATGTGTGATATGGATTGGATTTTGTGTATCACCGATTAGAAAAATACTAGTCAATTTTGTTATACTAGCTTGAAGCTCTTTAAAACTCAATACCAAGACTAATGCTCAAGTCCAAGATCCTTCATGTAAACATCATGAATGTGCTATTTGTAGCTCTTTAAAACTCAATACCAAGACTAATGCTCAAGTCCAAGATCCTTCATGTAAAGTCTACAACAAATAAGTCTTGTTCGATTTTTTTGACAAAGCTATCATTGCTTCTTTCTATAGTAGATCATCTACTTACAGAAGTTAAATGGTCTTGTAGTAGAATGTGTGATTTGGATTGGATTTTGTGTATCACCAATTAGAAAAATACTAGTCAATTTTATTATACTAGATTGTGGGCACTAGCTTTAATCCATAGAGACTTTTCTTCAAGGACATACTTGATCCTATTGTCCATTCTCAACATATCCTTATGGTGGATGCATGTAGAGTTCTTCATATAAGTATCTACTTATGAATGTATTTAATATCCAATTGGTACATATTCCAATTTCTATTTATGGATAGTGAGACCAAATATCTAATGGAATCCATCTTGGCTACTAGAGTACACATTTCTCTTGTCCATACTGTTATATAAAGCCTTTTGCAACAAGTCTATCACCTTTCAATGCTACCATTTGGATTGTTTTCATGAGAGTCATCATGAGAGCATACTTAATACTTCCAACCTAAATGACTTTTCATTTCTAAACACATATCAACTATGGTGGTTGTCTTCTCTCTTTATTGGATCTCTTGAACTCTTGTGCTACTATAGGATCATCCATTTGTTCTATTAATTCTTATTTCTCTATGGATATTTGGGTTTTGGGTACAATTATCACTTATGAAGTTGATGATTTCAATTCTAAGCCTTCATCAAATGCTACATCTCTTGAGAGAATTGTTTTTCTTTTGGTTGGATGATACATTATGCAAGATTTTCTAATGTTCATTGCATTGAACCATGATGCATTTCTTGTGACCATCTATGTAGATAACACCAATGATAGCTCAATCAAGAAAATGGTTGGATAGCACCTTCATCAAGCTCATACTCACAATCTTTTCAAATGCAATGAACAATGGCTTTATTGAATCATAGGAGCTAGTATTTTCTCCCATAATTGTACATTGAGCAATACATCATCTATTCTTGCATTCTCATATATTTCTTATGCCTACATCACCACTTTTACATCAAATTATTGATATACATCTAAGAGACTACATACTTACAATGAAGGAAATACTCCTAAAATGTTGCCCAAGACATTTCTTTCAAGATGAATTATTTTGTTTTCACCCAAGATAATGCCGGCTGATGTGGCATGTTGTTGAGATGGCCTACTAAATCATTGATAATGTGACACATTGATGACATAGCTAGAGATAACATGACCAACAATATCATGTGGTCAAGTCCTTGGTGGCTTGAAAGATGGAGCTATGGGCTATCAAATGATGTCGTGGAGCAATCAACAAAGCATCCATCACAAGAAGAATTGAGTGGTGGCATGCAAACGAGCACAAAATAGCGATAGTAGACTAAAAGAGCCATAAGAAATCCATATATGGGTGCACAATTGATGTGTTGGCATGAGTATTGGTGGCAAGTGCGATGCTTGATGTGGTAGAGAAGGAATGGAAGATGGACATGCTCTTGCTAGATTTTTAATTGGGTGATAATGATGTGTGATGGGGGGCAATTAATTACATGGTGCACATCAGGTGTGAAATGTGGTGGTACACTTTGTCAAGGCATGCCACATGCAAAATTAAGGCAATGTCATTGTGTGACATTGCTACTGGTAGGAGAATGCAAGGTGGGTGTGCGATGGAACTTATAGCTATGTGAGTTTAGACAAGGGTAAGGCTTCCTTCTCAAGGGCTCTTTGGCCTTTCACTTAAGCTTGGGGGGGCACAGAGAGGGGGGCGGGGCACTTTGTGGGTGGGAGTGTCATCCAAGCAAGCAATGTTGAAATCCAAAAGAGTTTTAAGAACATTTGAAAAAATAACACAAGGGCATGAGAAGGAGGCTAAGAAAATGTTTACATCTTAAACTCCTCACGAACCCCTCCACCTTTTCTTGACCTATCTCTCTATCACAAATAGAGCTACTCTATGTGTGTGTGTTACCTATTATTTTAATGAATCTAAATCTCCAGTAATCCACGTTCTTAGTCAATGCTTTGAAAGGCCCCTCGTAGCCATTGCTTTATCAAGACTATGTTCACATTTACTTTACTACGAAAGGGTGCAATAGAGTTTAGAGGTAATCCTCCTAAAAAGAGAAATCCATTTCATTACTCTAGCTACATTTCAAATCATGAATCCAAGAAAATAATGTTTTATCAATTATTCCCATGGTGAAAGCCATAAGACAATTCTCAATTTAAGCAAGTTGCAAGGTAGTTCACTTTCAAATTCTTAAATTGCAAATACATATAATCATGTGAGCATGCATAACAAGGTCGAGAGCACTACATCTCTCTCTCAAGTGTATTCCTCCAGGTTTCCAACGTCTTCTTCTGCAATATCATGCCCAAGATTCTACTTGCAAATCTGATGGAGAGGTGTGCCAACTCACTTGCCACCATCACAACAAAAAGAAAGGTTATAACAATACATTTTTGCTGTGGAAGCCAGGCTTCGAGGCCGGCACACAGTTGTTATCCATGTCACTCTATCTAGATTAGGTTGGCTCCTAAAAGGTAAATGAAATATATTTAAAATGCTAGAACATTCCATGGGAGTAAACAAAAACCCCAAAACTTGGGGACCTTAAGCCAAAGACATCAATCATGATATGGAACCCTCTGGTTTTTATTTCAAAATAAGTCATGCCCAAAAACCTGCAAGACAATATCTTAAGAGGGCCTCCAATTCTTGCATCACCAAGGTTATTCCATTCATAAGTAGAAAGGATTATACTACTAAGGGGTGTTATAATGAATCCCAAACCGATGGACATATAAGGCCTATCATGTGAATAAAGCTTCTCCAACAATAAGGAACCACTCACATTCCAAGAGGTCATAAACTTTCTTCCACTACTGTTGAGCCACATTCCAAGAGGGCCAACATACGTCTTCTTATGACCCATAAAACATCTTCTTATAACCCAATGAAAGTAATCATTGCCCCATAAGTTCCATAGTTCTCCATTGGTCCCACTATATAATATCATAATGACTCACGACCATCTACTCCTGCCAAGATCATATATTTACGAAACATCCAATATACCAGGGACTAATCCAAGCCCATAATAAAATTTAGATAGTAAATAGCTCAAGGACTTACCTAGCCAAGGGGAAGTAAGGAAGTTCCAATGGTAGGGAGCTTTAAAAGACTTTTTAAAAAAAATTCCTTAGCCCAAGAGGGCATGATCACATCCTCTCATGATCCCTAAAAAGAAAAACTCATAATAAAGAGAAATTAGTAATGAAAGGACTTATATAACAAGGATTCCAAGGGAATCTTAGAAATCCTTGTCAATCACCAAGTATAGGATAGTATAATCAACTTACAGGTCATAGCTCAATGTCGAGCATATGCCTAACAAATGGATCAGGTCTATCTCTACAATGTGGACTTCAAACAAGTGCTAGGTTTCAAGGCTAATTGTTTCTGAACAGATCATCACAGTCCCATATTCCAACTCTATAAGTTATCCCTAGTCAATCCTCATCCATGGGAGATGCAACATAGCTGCTCACAGTTTCATATTTGGAGGAAGTAAAGGCTCCACAAATTCTCTTCCCCATGTTGGTCCTTCCCTACAATGGTTCACCATCCTGAACTATTTGCAAGGTAATCCATGAAAGAGCGCCAGTCTTCGCTATGGTTGGGAAGCTTCCAACTTTTGGGCAGCTCATTATATATAAATGAGCATCATAGAACAAAGTTTTAATAGCTATTATCAATCAAACATATATCCATTATATGGTTGGCTACGTAGTAACCCATCATTGCGTCAGAACTTAGCAAACCTTTAAAGTAGCCAGGATCCTTCTCAAGTATAGGTGATCTGGCTATGTGCATCCAACTTCAGTAGATGTCCAAGTCTGCTCGCAAGGTTGCAATAGATTTCCAAGTCTGTGGTACTTCCAAAAGTAGTTTATCATCATGCTGAAGAGCCAGAGAGGCATTGTATGTGCATATACTCTCTGAGATACCATGCCATCCTTTATGTCTCATAACGTAATGCCAAAAAAGCTTCATATGTTTCTCTTAGACTAATTTCTATCCATGAATTGCAAATCATGTTCAAAGAGGTCGTTGGACAACTGTAGGTAGCACTATTGTCCATTTGCACTTGAGCAGTGTATACTAAATCATTAGTGCTTGAGCAAATGTGGTGACTATATACGTTGTAAAGTATCGAAAACCTCCTAGGTCTAAGCTCTCTGAAACCTCTCGGACCTCTTTCCTATAAGCTCGCAAATGCCAGCATAGTAAGAAACGTATGGAGGGATATTGTGCTATGCCCTCAGGTAGAGACAGCAGCGCCACACCTCTGATGATCATGACATAAAGCAGGTAGGAGCCTTCGTGTGAAACAATGCATTGGGCTAGCATACTACTATTGGTGCATGCCCACAACTCAGCTATATACGAATGTGCCTCCATATCCAATATCTCCTTGTGAGGGCATTATGTGAGCAAAAGGTCATCAATGATCTTTTAATAAAGCTATATCTTAGAACTAGCGTGCTAGAACAAGCTCTGTATACAAGTTCTACTATATGAACATCATATGAAGTAATTCCAGTACTAAGCGAGTCTTCCATGTCTCAAGCTAGTGAGAGACTATGGAGATCCATAGAGATCGAATTCCATCCTATTCTTATGGTATCATCAACATAGATATCAAATTACTATCTATATTGCGACCATGATCTTCACGTTGCGCTATATATTCATTAAGGAACTTAGAAGAGAATGGCTACTGCGCTCCCTCCATTCCAAGCAGTGTACATAGTCTTTAAAATCCTCCACTAAGTCGAAGCAACACCCGAGTAGGACATTTTCGCCCCCAAGCCAGGAAGTAATGTGTAAATGCCTCAGAACAAAGTTCTATAAACGTATAAACTTTGAACCAGACAAGCGTATAAGCAACTATCGTTACTTCACAAAGCGTGAACTACCAACGCTCCAGTATGCCAAGTATGAGCTCTTAATGGACGTAGCCAACCCCAGTAGCATGGGGAGAAGGTCGGGCAACATGCTACAATGCTGACTACAGCATGCAACAGGCCCTGGAACAGAGGAAGTCTTGGGCAGGAAACACTATGATGTTCTCCGTTAAAGCGAAATATAACAAATCTGGCAAGAACTACTCTAGAAGCAAGACAAACCTTTAGAAAACGGAGCTTGAATTACGTGTCTTCTTGGCTGCCCTGCCATACTGAGTAGTTTGTTTCCTTATTTTTGCTGCCTTGGGCTGGCATTATGGAGTCCTACATGAGCATACTCAAGCTAGCCAGGGCGACACAAAGAATGGCTCAGAATAGGCTAGCCAATCAAGTGGGATACCAGACCGGGTGATTAGTGAGGCGAATACACAGGCTCCCAAATTGCTTGCTTCAAGCAGCGTGGAGAAAGGATGGGGGCCACTTGCCTCTTCATGGAAGTGCATGACAGTGAAGAGAAGCATTGAGTTCTGAGGTTGAACTCGAGTGAGAAATGTCGAGGGGTAAGCAGACAAGTTTACCTGGAAGGGCTCATCCGTCTACTATCCAAAGTTTTATGGTAGGAGTTTCTCCATTCCTAGACCTCTGCAAAGTTTGAAACCAAGGTTGCCTCTCATTCTCCTCTGCCGTTCCAATCTGCAAGCTCCCATCTTAGGACCTTTGGTTGCTATAGGTTCGCTGTGGGTTCGATGGGTATTTGGTTGTTGAAGGTTTGCAAGGGGAGAGTGCAAATCCAAGGCTCCTCACTTTCTATGCCGGTTTTGGTAGAGTAATTCATGATGCTACTCCCGCCTTGGAGGGAGTTGCCTTGAAGGGTGTGCTCTGGTGTGATGGCCAAAAGCCCATTCTTTCATTATAGTCCACGCCTGCCAGTTTGTAGTACTCCATAATACTATGGCTCTACCTCATCCAGGGCATCCTGCAAGTGCACGTCTCCCTTTTCTTGATGTAAGTTCAACTCATAAGTTTCATTTAATCTCCACGATGGGATCCCACTTCTCCACTTTTCTTACACTTACCGCTCCTAATTATGCTTGTGCCATGTTTTCCACATATAATGGGGTCTATGACTTTTTTCCTTTTTCCATGAAAATGGACCATGGAGTCCATGTATAAAAAGTGGGGATAGTCTTGTGGAGGTGGGGAGCATAAACATGTATCCATACCCCTCATGTATTTTTCAGTTCTTCTAGTTTAATGGTTAGGCGTTCCAAGTGTTCCTCGCTAAAGAGAGTGTTAAAACTTCATATATCCCGAAAAAGCTTCTATCAATTCCATGGAGTCCTCTTTTCTTTTGATCCTCCTCTTGGGGCTAAGGGGAATCACTCATCGATTAGGTGCTCCCATTTTACTAATAATTAGGCACACATGGTGTTTCTCCCAACCCTCATTGCCATGGTGGCAAATGTCAATAATAATAATAGTACAAAGGGTCATCAGAGTGATGATCAGGTGCCAAGGGTCCCCAAGGGAAGTCTAAGTGGATGTCCATTTAAAGGCGCATCTCCAGACCATAGGGGTCCCCGAGGGGAGGAGTGTGTGTGTGTGTGTGTGTTAGAGCTCAAGAATAGAAATTCACAAATCACTCATGGATGAAGATTGAAGATTCAAAAGAGCATATATCCCTCATCTTAGCTCCATTTCAAAAGCTTTTTAAAATAGAATAAAGGGGATATTCCCTTCTACATCAATGAGGAAGATTAGCCTTAACAAAATGCAACTTAGAATTCTTATACCTTGACAAACTAGAATGAAGGAGATGAGAGAGAGCACAACTAGGATCTCACACACAAGTTACTAACTGTACACAAGTAAGATTTGTTTTAACAAAATCAAACTTAGAACTCTTATACCATGACAAAGGAGAATGAAGGAGATGAGAGAGGGCACAACTAGGATCTCACACACAAGTTACTAATTGTACACACACAAGTCACTAAGCTATATAAATATTAGTTGAGAAGAATGGATAGATACAATGTTCCCATGACTATTTGGTTTAGGGCTAAGGCTAGGAAAAATATAAACAATGACATATAAGAATGAGATGATGCAATTGAAGGAGGGAAAATAACTTTATCCATCTTTAGCTAAAATTAGTTTCTTGATAGAGCCCCCCCATTTTAAAGGTACAATATGCATATTTGATCTAAGCTATGAATTAATTGTAAAGTCCAAATTAAATGATGGAACATGCACCAACAACAAAGGATTCACAAGAACACAAACATGCACTTGTGTTATGGCTTTTGGTGGCAATTGGTCTTTATAGTAGCAAAGCTATCACTAGAGGACAATGAGATAAAAGGGTAAAATTGTCTTCTTTCTAATAGTTGTACAAAATGAAAAGGATATACTTCTTATAGCTATTTAAAGACCACACATAGGTCCATCCCAATGGGGACTTGGCATTTTGTGAGTGTGAGCTTTTATTGAATATTTTGTATAGCTCATGGCATGACATTAAAGATCGTATGGTGTAGAACTCTTACAACCACCTTGATCTCTAGCTACAAGGATTGATTTGATCAACCATAATGATTTTTTTTAATGGAAAATTTTAAGTAGAACTATGCATTTAGCATTGGGAGAAAATTAAAATATTGTTTTATGCACAAACACATCTCCCACAAAACTAGAAATTATAGATGTTCAAATATTTTAACTATGGATGACCATCGTTACTTTGCTCCATTGGTACTGTTATGGATAAATTTGACCAAAGTAAAAAGGCATAAATATGAGTGTGTGCTTGTATGTGTGGCAATAGTATAATAAAATATGGAGTGCATATGGCCCAGGGTTGAGGTGGTAGGGCATGACCATGTGCCACCCTTCCACGTAAGAGGGCCCATAAGGTGTGTTGTACATAATCCATGGTAGTAATATTATAAAATGTAAGGTGGCATGGCTCCTCCATGTGCCACCCCTCCACCTAGGCAGTCTCATGCCTGCATTTAGTGAGATATGGCCCAAAGTCCATGGGAGAAGTAATATAAAATAGGTGGAGATGGATATCATATTGGGTTATTCCCTCCATATAGGATAGGCCCATCATGTGGGGGAGGTATAGAAGGTCCAAGAGTGCAAGTTAAATAATGGGGAAAGTAGGATGAGGTGGCAAGGTTCCTTGTGCCAACCCTAGATGTTTGAATGTATTATAAAATTGGGAAGAGACCAAGGGAGTATCATAGACTTGGGATATGGGAGTTGATATATGTGGAAAAATGAGGCCAAGCATTATCGCACACAATTGAGAGTGCGTAACCGCCTAGCCCACATGGGAGACTCTTCCACACACACCATGCATGTAGGAGGATGCATTTATTGGGAGAGACCCTCTCTCTTGGCTATAAAAGGAGGGGGCTATTCCTTGATGGGACACGCTCATTCTTGTAGAGCTGCCTAGCTAGTACCTTGATTTTCCCTCCCCTTCCTTTCAAATAAAGCATGGCCCTCTTCCCTTGATGTCTCCATCTTTACATTCCTCCTCCCATCATGTACATGCTTCTCTTTCCCCTCTCCCTTTCCCCTTGTGCCATAGTCTCCCTCTTCATTCCCTCCCCCTCTAATCCCTTTTCCCCTCCCATGATAACGTTTTGCCCTCACATTCTCCTTTCCTCTATGGCCCTTGAGTGTCGCCATGCTTAGTGTCTAGCTTCTTGTTTTGATTTCTTTTCTAGGTAACAGAAATGGTGTGGCTACTGGGATCAAAATCTCCACGGTTAGTGGTGTAAAATCTGTTACTCCTATGACTGGGTGCAGCTCTACGGCCTCTTCCTTGTGCAGTTCTCTACTTTTGTACCTCCAAACTACGTGCTTTCCCTGTCTCTACGGCTACAAAACCTCCTTGCTTTTGCTCTTCCAGTCGGCCTGCTTTCTGCTTGCGGTTCCTATGTGTATTTTGGCTGGCGAATCTTATGCTCGTATTGGTCGCATCTACAGAACTGCACATCGGTGCTCCCTCTTAGCTCCTGCACGTGCATTCACACATCCACTGTGTACACCTGCATGCATTGCAGACAAATCACGATGCTTTTCTGAGCTCTTGCATCTTCTGGTCACAGACAGTTTTTTTGGGTTTCTGCAAAACTGTAACAAATCCCGTGCCCCCCTCTCTCTTCTTCTTCTTCTCTTTCTCTTCTCCTTCTCCTCTCCTCTCCTCTCCTCTCTTTTTATTAAAGAGTGGGATTTGAACCCAAGACCTCCCCCTTCACAAAAGGGAGACTTATCATTAGGCCAACAAGTAAGAAGTGATGAAAATGTAATGATTTTTACTTATATATTGAAATCTCGGGAACTGTAACTCTCTAACCGTGGGGAGTTTACTCTTGCTATAAAAAGCAAAAGTATTTCATTTCATGTGCTCTATTCACATCTCCTACTAGATCACCGATTCAAAACTTTTCCAAGTTCTCTTCATGGACGCAAACCACACGAGGAGGGTGGATATTTATGTCACTTCTTGACGAGTTTAAGGATTTGGTGCCTAGTCCTCCGCACCTTACGGCTACCAATGGGCGAGATCTCTTTCTTGATCTTCATGTCAATCTACAACAACTGATCGTACAGTGCATTGCTCAAGGAGATGACGGGTGGGATGATACACCGTGGATGATTCAAGGTGAAGAACTAATGATACTCTGGGAGGACTTTGATTTCAATTCTACTCATTATACGGTGATCGACCTACTTGCTACTTTGGAGGTAATTAAAAGGGTGTTTTTCTTCGAAGGGTGGGATGCTCCCCAAGCTTGGGGGAGATTTGGCACATCTGCCTATTAATTCCTGTGGATAAGCTTGTCTTGAATGGTTTATTCTCAATCTCACTACAAAGGTTTCTAGGCCTTGGCTATAATTGGTAATGTTTCGACCAAGGAATCCATTTGTACCTAATCAACCTTTTGTGCCTCATTTCGAGCTTCAAGTTGTAATTCTTTTTGGTCTAAAGATAAACTATCAACAAAGGATTGCAAGTTTATTTGGTGCTGAACGTTTGGCTCAAGTATTGAATTCGCCCCACCCTCTCCTTCTAGCTATCTTGGACTACCGAGAAACTTGGGATGTCCGGATTTTAGTCTTGGTGTGATGACATCTTGGATCCTTCAATTTGATGGAGCTTACAAACCTTCAACCAAGGCCACTGGCGTGGGTGTGAAGCTCACTTCACCTGGTGGTGAGGAGTATTGTTATAGCAAGTCTGCACCTGCAAGTACTTGCAACCAAGCTGAGTACTTGGCACTCATTTTTGGGCTACAAAAGGCACAAGAACATCACGTCAAGCAACTTGAGGTGCAAGGAGATTCTCAACTAATATGTGAACAAGTTAGTGGAAGGTGGAAGGTGCGGAGCAAAGGCTTGGTTCCATGACATCAACAAGCATTGGAACTATGCCAACAATTTGAAGAGGTAAAAATTCAGCATATCCCTCGAGCTCAAAATATAGTTGCTGATTTCTTGGCACATGAAGCTTGTACTTCAATCATGCATGACGTGAGTGGAAGCACCACCCCAACAAAGCTGCAAGATAGGAGGGTGATCATTTGTAAGGAATGCAAAGGTTGTGGTCATCATGAAACTGTGTTGGGCATATTTGATACGAGTTTACCGACTTTGAAAGATCATCAGAAAGGTCCTCAAGGACATTGCTCAAAAGAAGGATACCAGAATGCACACCCCTTGAAGAAATAGCATGGCGACTACAAGAACTGGAAGAAGTTGAAGCTGATGTGCAAGCTCTCTAACTGTTGACATTTGTCATGGCATTCTTGTCTGCCTTGATGAACAACCTCATGCAGTGCCGCATCTCTAACCCTCGCTTGTAAAGATGGCTGCGATATCATGAGGGTTGGTCCATTTAAGATTGTCTATGAGCTATTCTATGCTGAAAATTCTTCCTGGGTAGTATTTTCACAATACACCAGTCACACCCTACCCTGCCTATGTGTGCTTGGTGGATGTATCTTCACCTAATTTTCAGTTCAAGCTACCTCTTTCCATTGTTTTCCCATAGATAAGCCTCATTTCGTCTCTCTCTTTTCCATTTTCCAAGCATGGCTGACATTCCCGTGTTTTGTGGATGGGTTGAAGAAAATCCAAATGAGTATCTTATGGCCTTCAAGTGCCATTGTGTTTCTCTCAACTTTCTTACTGAAGATAGATGGCTGTTGGTTCTTCCCACATTTCTAGAGGGTTTGGCTCAAGTGTGGTATGAGAAGCGGGCCGAAGATGTTCACTAAAGCTGGCCAAGGTTGACAGCAGTGATGATTGAGTATTTTGGCAAAGAAGAGGAGCCAGAGAATGTGTACCTATAGGTGGCAAACTTGAAGCAGTCAAAAGGTGAGATGGCACGTCGATATGTGGATCGAGCGGCCGTGCTCCTAGACCATTTAATTGCCACACAGGAGGACAATGCCGGATTTTGAGCTGGAATGACTCAACATGTGCTGGGCTACCTTATAGCAGGAGCAAGTGACAAATTTTGCCTCAAGCTTAAATGGGAGAATCCAGAAACTATGGTTCTAGCACATGAGATTGCTCAAATTTTTGATAAAGTTTAGTCTGACCCCGCTTCAAAGAAGATGATTGTCCCTCCGCAACCCCCTCAATTCTTGCAACAACAACCTGAGGGGTCTAACTCAGTGGCATACCCGCACCCCTCATCAAGGATGTATCCACTGCCTCTACCTCAAATGTATGGTCCTCCCTTAGATGCTTACCCTCAACAAGGAGTATATCCTCAACCTTCGCCTCTAAGATTTCCCCAACCTCGCCCACAAGCCCCCCTCTTTTCTACTCCCTCAGCCCCCCCAACTAAAGGGGCCCCTCTTGCAAAAGAACCTGGAGTCAATGACATAGCCAAGGCCCTGAATGATCTTCGGCTTGAGATGGTGGGCATTAGAAATCAATTCAATCGCCCTCCAAGAGAACGTGCCAATGTTGTGTGCTACGAGTGCCACCAGAAGGGTCATTATCGCATGGAATGTCCCAATATTCCAAGGGTGAATCTTCTAAGTGAATTAGGCTTTGAGGATTCTGATGTAGAGATCCTTGACCTCGAGAAAAGAAGTCGTACCACCTCGGACCCCTCTCCAAATCGTGGACTAGGCTGCCCAAGGAAGAAGTTGTCCTCCTTCTCAAAACCCTCAGATGCTGAGATGGTAGACCCACCAACAAAGAAGACTAAAAGATCCCACAGGAGTAAGTGGTCGCCCTCAGATTTTCCCATCGGTTCAGGGCAAGAGGACTATTCGATTATTCAAGACCTTGCTCATCAGTCTTTGAGCATCACGCTCCCTCAACTAATAGTATTAAGCCCTAAGGTGAGACATGAGCTACAGCAAGGGATCTCAACAAGGAGGAGCAAGAAAAAGGGAAAGGTATGAGAGGTCTCTTCTATCTCTGAAGAAATTGATCGGCACCCACATATAGTAGATGTCATCATAGATAATTGCCGTGTCAAAAGCCGAGAAGGTAGAAGCTAATCCTCAAGCTCTCCCCGCCAACAACCAAACATCAAGTATGCTCATTTGTCAATCTAGCAGGATACTATCACCGCTTCATTGATCAATATGCTGCTTTGCCATGACCCATGACTATGCTATTAAAAAATGGGGTTGACTTTTTTTGGGATGAGGATTGTGATCATGGGTGTGCATAAATCAAGAATGCTCTGGCTTCAAAACCCATTCCATGCAATCTAGATTGGTCAAAGACTTTCTATATCAATCCTAGGTTTGGTGAGCACACTCTGGTAGGTATTCTTCTCCAGCAAGGGGAGGATCGGTTCATATATCTCGTTCGATTTGCTTCTCGATAATTGCTCGATACTGAGCGATGCTACTCAGAGGCTGACAAGCATGCTTTGTCTTTGTTGTTTTGCATTGAGAAATTTAAGCATTATGTGGCTGGAAAGTCCTTCATTATTCTCAGTAGCACTAGTCTTGCGAAGCACGTTCTTCAATCACCAAATCCCACGGGCCGGTTGGCAGTTTTACAAGAATATGATTTTTCTTTCAAAATTGTAAAAGGGGGTTGTTACAACTTGAAGAATGCTTTGAATTTAGAGGAGTGCCTTGATGTAACCCTTGTAGTGGCCATAGAAGTTGGGGATCCATGGTATGGTGGTATCTATAGGTTTCTGATAGCTTTCTCCTTTCCTTCGAAAAGTACTAGCTATGAGAGAAAGAAGATCTAAAGAGATAGTAGGTGCTACACCCTCTTTGATGGGGTGTTGTACCGTCAAGGAATGGATGGGGTACTAAGACAGGCCATTGATGTAGATGAAGTGCCTACGGTATTGAAGCATTATCATGATGGATTTTGTGGAGGCCACTATGCTAGTGACTATACAGCTAAGAAGATTTTACATGCTAGTTACTATTGGCTGACCTTGTTCAAGGATGTCACTTTGTATTGCAAAACCTGTGAACAATGCCAATTCTTTGGTAGGAAGGATTTGCGTCTTGGGCAACCCAGTGATGAAGTGGGGAATAGATTTTGTTGGGCCCTTGCCCATGACTGCCTGCAGAAAGAAGTATCTTTTGGTAGCCACTCATTGGTAGCCACTCAGTATGTCACTAAGTGGGCTGAAGCTATAGCCCTCCCCACTGCAAATGGTAAGGCAGTTTCAAATTTCATATTTGAACATATCTGCACAAGGTTTGGGACACCCATGGAAATAGTATTTGACCATGGGAGTCCATTCTTAAATGAAGCAGCGGAATTGTTCATGGATCGCATGGGTATTGATCATCACACTTCTCGCATCTATTATCCAGCATCCATGGGTCAAACGGAGTGGGCCAATGGCCTCCTTTGTAAAACCATGGGAAAAATGGCCACAAGGAACAGAAGCCAATGGGATCAGAAGGTCACAAAAGCCATATGGGCTTACAACATCACTCATAAAATGTCTACAGGTCACACTCCTTTTGAGTTGGTGTACGGTACTGAGGCCGTTTTACCACTAGAGATAGAGATTCCAGCTTTGAGATTGGCACAAGAACAAAGGATGACAAAAGATGAACATGTAGAGGCTCAGTTGGTGCAACTTGAGAAGCTAGATGAAACCCGACGCCTTGCACTACACCAAACAGAGATCCAAAAGAATTGACAAAAGGCTCGCTTGGATGCTAAGATTTGCAAGGGATGGGAAAGACACTTTGCTGAGGGGGATGTTGTGCTATGCTTTGATAATAGATTGGACCACCAAATGGATAAGAAGTTTCTGCCACTGTGGACCGGTCCATACAAAGTCATCAAGGAACATAGCAATGGGTCTGTACAAGTTTAAGAGCTACATGAACCATATGGCAAGAAGGTGATCAACAAGTGTTATCTCAAGCCCTTCTTTGTGCGTGATGGTCCCAGGTGGTAGGGCATGACCATGTGCCACCCTTCCACGTAAGAGGACCCATAAGGTGTGTTGTACATCATCCATGGTAGTAATATTATAAAATGTAAGGTGGCATGGCTTCTCCATGTGCCACCCCTTCACCTAGGCGGTCCCATGCCTGCATTTAGTGAGATATGGCCCAAAGACCATGGGAGAAGTAATATCAAATAGGTGGAGATGGATATTATATTGGGTTATTCCCTCCATATAGGATAGGCCCATGTGGGGGAGGTATAGAAGGTCCAAGAGTGCAAGTTAAATAATGGGGAAAAGTTTTTATTATCATTTATACTTGCATGGTGATATGCAAGAATTATAACTAGCCACTAGCTATAAAATTCACACATTCAAATACTTGAAAAACTCTCAAACTCGCAAATGTCAAAACCCATCCTAATGCATGCAAAATTATTACTACCAGTGATATCTGAATGTGGCTTTAAAAAATGTGCATGAAATCAAAAGAATGTAACTCTTAATCATCTATGTTATTTTTTTAGATCCGTGCCTTCCCCCCCATAAATTTGTGCCTTTCCCCCCATAAATTCTTATTCATTCTATTCCCTATGCTGCACAATGTAATGATGGGAATTGGAGACTTGAGGTATAATCAATGATGATGATGGCAAGGAAGCATTATGGAGCATTGAGGATAAAATGCCCAAGGAGGAAACATTATGAAGTAATTGAGGATAAAGTGGGTCAGGATTGAGATAATGAGTGAGGATTAGAAAAGGCCATAAATCAATTGAGGGTATGCATACAAAGGTGTTTTTGGAGATGAAATTTTTGTGAAAACAGTACCTTTCATGACATAAGGCTAGAGCCTAAAATTTTATTGTAATCATTTGTTCTTGCATCCAAAGGCCCTTTTTCTCACCTTTATTGAGAACATGCATCAAAAGAGAGGAATTTTGTAATAATTTAGCTTGAAAACAAGAAATTTTGTATGAATGCGCACTTAAAAATATTTTTATGATAATATATACTATAATTATTATAACCACACAATGTGGGTGGGAAGGTTCTGCACTTCCTTCCCCAAAGAATTATAATGCAAGAGTATGCATAGGCCCTACCCTATGCATCAGGATTGAGAGCATCGAGATTATTAGCATCCAATAGTATCACAATTAAGTCTTGTGAATGGATAAGACACTAACATATTACTTGAATGTTAAATGTAATATCTGTAATGTAACTTGCAAAACGCATATCTTCCACACACAAATCATGTAGATCTCTTTCACTTTTTGCGAACATGCAAAATACATTCAAAATATAAGGCAAATCAAAACACTTTATAAATTATTCTTGAACAATGCTAAAATTCAAATTCAATAGAGGATTGCAAAACACAGCTCCATCAATTGAGACCTTGGTGATCATGTTTGAAGTTTACTCTCTTGGAAACAATAGATCCCAGTTTGCTATTGTGATGCTGTAGAGCATCTTCGAATTTAAGAGAACTCCTTCTGTTCTCAGTCTCTAGAAGTCCACTAAAGTCGATTCATAGGTATATATGTACTTGGCTTGGATTGTAGAGCGGAGTCAGGGAGATCAAAGAAAATCATGTATAAATATACACGTCTTTGCAAGTTGTAGGAAGCAATTAGAAGTTATCAAAGAGGAGGTAAGACTTCATCTTGCTCGAGGTGTGAAGAGAATGTGGATGAGCTATTAAGGGTAGTTGAATTCTATCATCAAAATATTCAGCTAGGATGCACTTGATAAGTTTTAAGGCTTCTTACAAGTTGATACTTTATTAATAGGCTAATTGAGCAGGCCATCTCTATGTGTGAGACATATAGATTGTTAGCTTGTGATGGGAAGCATACTACAAGAAAATTCGGAAAGAAAGGCCATCACCTATGTTGTATGTCCATGCTTTTTAGCATGATTTTAATTGGTCAACGGGGCTCAAGCTTAGATAAACATTGTAATGGCAAGATGAGATAATGGAAGAGGTATACCATAATTGAGATGTAGATGCTATCGTTTTCTTCTTCCCCATGCCTTCTTCAACACTTGTCAATGCTCATGAGCTCTTCACATCCTTCCAACTCCAGCTGCATAATTCCTTGTTTCCCTGGCAAAGTTGCCCCAACCGCCATTAGTTCCACCCACCCTCTAACCTAGTACGGGACGGGAAAAAGGTGAATTATCAACCATCTTAAAAGAGTGGGGGGTGAAGGAAGTCCTACATAGAGGAGCACAATCTCCTCAAAAGGAGGCATGAATTGTGGGGAGCAAGAGATGTTGCATATCTAGCCCCTATGGTTTCTATGTAGTGATCTTTTCTTTTCTGCACAGAAACATGCTTCCGCATGAAACTCATCATTCCTGGTCTTGGAATCGTCGATAATGCTTACTTTCAACACTACGATATCTTTCGTGTTGGCTAGAGCACAAGCTCTAGTCTCGACAGCAGGCTCTAGCTCACAATCAAACCCAAATTCTTCCACTAATGGATCCATGAGCACAAGCGCAAGAGGTGTCAATGATCCTGCATCCCTGTTGATGGCATTGGATCTGGTGTACTTTTTTTTTTTGGGGAAAAAGAAAAGCTAGTTATATTCTGATAAAAAAATATGTACAAGCATGTCCTTGTCATATAAAAAACCCTCCAAAGAGGTATACTTGCTCAATCCAAGTACAGTCTATAGAACTAAGTAAAGCCGTCTATGCATTAAGTTGTCTGCGCATGACAATTAGCAGGATCAGTCCATAGCTTCTTCTTTGACTGGAAAAATAGGGGATATATCATGAGCTCATAGGTCCTGGGGAGTGACATCGCATCTTAAGAAGATTTTGTGAAGCTCTTGAATCTCCAAATGCAGCTGTGAGTGCTCTTCATTGTAATTATGTTTATCCTAGTCAAACTAGAAGTTATCCTGAAGCAGAAAATTGGAGTATCAATTGTTGAGGCATTGAGCATTTCCATAAAAGCAAAGAGATGTTTAGCAACAATAGACTCATCATTAAATTGCAATGCATTCCTAGCTATCCAAATGAGTCAAATTGCATGTGCTCTAATAAGATAGTTTGAGTGCATCTCCGAAGTAGTAAAGACTTCCAATTGAGTGGTTCCCTATGTGTAACTATACAAGTTTCCAAACCTTCCTACCACCAAGGCATGTGATAAAAAGATGGAAAACATCTTCCTTTCTATTAGGGCATCTCTTACAAGTCCCATCTCCTTTACCTATCCTTAGGTTCCTATAATTAGTCCATACAACTTTATGCATTATAAGCCAACGCAATGTGGGTATTTTCTATGGAATTTTTTGTCCCATAACAAGGCAAATCTTTGTCTCTATTTATAGGCATTGTCAGCCAAATTCCATCTGCTATTTAAGGTAGTGACAAATGCCATCTGACGGAGTAGGTATGGGTAGAAAGTGGAGACTTCCGACCCAATTGAATTCCCTATCATAAATTAAAACTCTTCCCCTTTTCCAAGTGAGGTCATTGTTCTCAACAGTCCTAATCTGCTCATAACAAGTGCATGATCTTGATTGGACAATCTAAATTCTCTTTGAATCTCATGCCATTCTTTCCATCTGATATTTTCTCTATTCCACAGTTGGCTGTGGTCCCAAATCTGAATCACTTTAAATGCATGATCTTTTTTGAGCAATCTAAATTCTCTTCTAATCTCATGCCATTCTTTCCATCTGATATTTTCTCTATTCCACAACTGGTCCCAGGTCTGAAGCCCTTCTTTGAAAAGTTGTCAAGCTCGCATCATTTTGCAGTTGAATAATAATGGCAACCCTCCCTACCCGACCCTTCTACCTACTACAAAGTATAATCCAATCACTATTATAGATTTAATGTCTAAAATAACTGGCTCCCCTTGATTGTACAAGGTTCTGGGTTGCAAATGGGAGATAGCATGAGGAAGTATCTCCATTTGGATGCTCGAACTAGTCTGACAAACTTGAAGTTTTGAAGTAGTAGAGTAGCCTAGTCAGGATTAGCTATAGATCTAATAATCACTTGGTTGCTAACTTGAAAGTAGCTTGCTAGATGTTCACAATATGCAAGCCGCCTTCATCTTTGGGCCTAGTATAAAAGGACCACTTAACTTTAGATATCTTCTTCTAGTATCACTTCCCCCCCACAAGAATGATCTACATATTCTGGTAATGTTTTCAGGCCCAGTTTGCAATAGAGATGGGGTAAATACAATGGCTCAAGACTTCTCTTCTTCCTACCAGATACAATGGTTCAATACTACTCTTCTTCTTGCTAGATTGGCTTGAAAACCCCTCCATCTATCATGCTTACTTCTAAGTCTATTCAAAAACTAGTCCCACCTTTTTTTCATACTGGCCTTGAACCCCATGGGTATTTGTTGAGGATGACTCCTCCACCCACGTAGACCTCAACCAAGGAAGGTTACTAGACCTCTAGTAAGGGGGGGTTACAATAACAAGCAGTGGATACTTTTGTAACTGTAGGGACATCTATAACCATCTCTAACAGCATGTCGTAGTGGCCCTATCCACCACATCATTTCTGGGATTGTCTGTTTTCTAACTTTTATTCAACTGAGGTTGAAATACCATTGGATGTTGTTATAAGGTAGTCATCAGCTCCTGCATGGAGTAGAGTTGTTGATATCTGCCGTAATACAAACTATATGCAATATTTCCACTCTACAAACGATTGTCTTGGCTATTTGTATGCTTTGTACTGTCTCTTTCTTTTTCGACATTAGTCACGTTTAAGTCTGACCCTAGCATTCCCATTGCCAGGAGTGGATATGTGTAGGTGTTTTTCAGTCTTCTAGAGACACCACTAACAGTATTGGCAATCCTCTACTACATTCGAGCTCTGACTGACGGTTATAGCAATTCTGCATAAGAGTGAAATCTGTATGATCTACAATGACTACAACACAAATCAACTAGCATAGGCAACAACTCCCAAGAAAATCAAAACAACAACAACATATTGTTGCAAAGACGACTTCTAGCCAAGCATGAGATGGCATACAAGTTGATTCAGCATGTGACGTCATTCGAAGATCGCTTGAAGGTAGACCACTTTCGAAAATCCTTCACGACTTTTGTAAGTGACTTCCTCATGACAAGAACCAGCTAGATAGCTGCCACAACACTTTGAACAAGTGAACACACAATGACGAGTGAGGTGTCTATGAAGCTGTGTCTCGGATTGAGCATTCAGTAGGAAGCGAATTGTAATCCGACTCCATTCCAACCATACAAGCTTGCAACAACTTGATAATGTTCCTCATCGACAAACACCACCAAAAACAATGATTTGGCAAGCAAAGT
This sequence comes from Dipteris shenzhenensis, assembly GCF_047967505.1. NCBI lineage: Eukaryota > Viridiplantae > Streptophyta > Polypodiopsida > Gleicheniales > Dipteridaceae > Dipteris > Dipteris shenzhenensis. The sequence continues at coordinate 41,311,817 of NC_141619.1, forward strand.
AAAATACACTTCTTGATAAGTGATATTGCTGCATCAAAGTCTTTAGTCACTGCATCGACCAGAGGAGCCATCAAGCAGTCATCGGATTACCAACGAATAGTTGTCCAATTGCGCAACAGTAGTAGCAAACGCTCTTCTGAGGTTCATCAACAATAGCAATCCAACCACAAATATATCGACAGCAACAACACTATCAAATATTTAAGGCTACAAGCCCCAGAAGATTGCAAGCAGATTACTCATCAAAGTACACTACAAGCAACCCAAGAGTAGCTAGTGATCGCCGTAGTTCTCTATTCCTTTCCTACATGCAAAGTATCTTGGTCCATGTCAGATAACTTTAAGGAGAAAACGTCACCTCACCGAATTGGCTATGCCTATTTTACAAGAAACCGTGCTAGATTGGAAGTGGGCACACAAACAAAAGAACAAGATGACATTTTCAACGACCTCGACTATACACCCAGTGGAGCAAGCTCTTCAGATAATTCTATGCATAGCACAAAAGTAAGTGAGGTTCAAATTGAACTTAGCAAATTAATGGTGCAATCACTTACTAAAGAATTGCTCAAAAGGAGTATTGCAACAAATTTTGCAGCATGCCTATTTGTTCAGGCTCAAAGAAAACTCGACTTCAATCCATTGCCTCCACCTCCAAAAAAGAAATTACAAGCTCAATCTCAAAGACAACTACAACACCAGCCAAGAATGCAGAATCCTTTGGTAAAGTCAGCCAAATTCACATGCAAGAAAGGGCAAGATCCAGACAGTCATGTCAGACAATTTGAAATAAGGTGGGCTGCAAGCGGATCCAAAAAACTTTCGGACATCACCAAGAAAGAGTAGTTTGCAGTAACTTTTAATGGTAAGGCAAAGATTTGGCTTATGCAATATGGTGTAGCTCATTTTGCAACTTGTGATGAATTGGAAACTGCATTTTAAAGCTATTTTCGTGAATCAAAATCTACAGAAGACATACTCAAGAAGCTTCAAAATATGAAGCAAAAGCATCTCTTAGTTGAAGACTATGCTCAAATGTTCAGAAATCTAAATAGAAGACTGACAAACAATCAACAAATTGATGAGCAGTTGGGAGATTATTTTTGTAAAGGACTAAACAAGGAATTAAGGATAGTAGTAGTTGCTTGTAGAGACCTAGCTTGGAGGAGTAAATGACTTTAACAACATGGTTGATGCAGCACAAAGAGCAAAAAGAAGACTAGGCACAAAGTCAAGGTCAGCTTGGAGGAGTAAATGACTTCAACAACATGGTTGATGCAGCACAAAGAGCAGAAAGAAGACTAGGCACAAAGTCAAGGTCTAAAACAAAAGAAGAAAAGACATTCCGACTCTGAAACAGAGACAGACACTGATGCAGACGACGAGGATAGTGGTGATACATCAGATGAAGAGAATGAAGAAGAAGAACACTCAAAGAAAAAGAAAAAACAGACCAAGAACAGAGAGAAATCAAAAGCCAAGAAGAAGACAGACAAGCTCTCTAAGTTATAGCAAATGATTAAAGAGCAATTGGAAACTTTAAAAACACCCCCACCCCGGCCTAAAGTTGCTTGTGCATTTTGTGGGAAGGACAAACATGAGAAAGAGAGATGCTAGTATAATCCAAGTTATAGGGGGAGAGTGCCTCCTCATGTTCAAAATTCAAACAGTCAAAAAGCCCCACCCGTGGTGGCAGCTAATCAGGTTGTTGTCGGCAGGTAAGGACAACAAAGATTCCTGCAACACCAAGAAGAGCCAATCAATAAAATTGGGGAAATCAACAAGGACAAAACCAAGATCAAGCATGCACATACTATGGCATGGAAGACCACAAACAAGAACCTCAATATGAGCTTTGGTGCAAACATAGAGGAGAGACAAGAATACCTATAATCAATTTTAATGCAAGAGGTAACCAAAATCAGCAGCAGCAGCAACCACCACCAACAAGTGTTCATATGGTGTATTTGGCTCCTATCAATGAGGATTACAACAATCAACAAAATCAAATAAATCAAAGGAACATACAGGCACTATAGTCAGAAGATTCAAGGGTACAAAGCCAATGCCCAGCCTTGGAGATGCACCAAGAGGGAATAAAAGCATGAGACATTTCTCCATCAATACAAAGTTTGCCTGAGGCATTTTTGAGAAGCAATGCTACAAAAGAGGTTGAACCTTGGTCTAATGCCCAAATCTTAAATGGATTGTAATAGGAAATCCCAGTTTAATCTGTCATAAGCCTTATAAAAATCAATTTTGGTAAAACAAATATCTTGATTTGTCTCCTTTGCATGAGCACATCCCTTGCACAAATTTATTATGGCTCCCAAGAGATGTCTACCCTTTATGAATCCTTTTACCTCTTGTAGAATCCATTTATCCATTCTGTTCTTTAATCTCAATGCTAAAGCTTTGGCAAAGATTTTATAGCTACAATTGATCAGTGTCAAATGTTTCCAATTCTTCAACTTTATTTTCTCCCCCTCTTTGGGATTAATTTCATCAGTCCTCCATTTATGTGATCTGGTACGCTGCCACTACCATACACTCCTACCACATCTTAAGTAAGCAAGGTGCAACAGTCTCCCAAAAGGCTTTACAGAACTCTATTGGTAGACCATCTTCACTACTAGGAGTTTTGCCATCTGCCATAATAAAGAGCGCTTGCTTGAGCTCTTGCATGTCAAGTTGAATCGTATCTAAGTTTGAAACCACTTCCTTTCTTGATTGTTGACACATTTGGTGCAGTATTTGATAAACTGTGAGAGGCACCTCCTTGAGGTTGTGAGACCAGTTGTTTGCATGAATCTTACGATTGTGCAACACTACCATAGGGTATGGATCTTCCTCCTTAGCATCTGGCACAACAAGCATTTTGGAGAATCTATTGAAAATGATTGGGCATGCCCTGGCTATTCTCCCTGCTCATGCACTTGAATAGAAAGCTTAATCTTACGATTGTGCAACACTACCATAGGGTATGGATCTTCCTCCTTAGCATCTGGCACAACAAGCATTTTGGAGAATCTATTGAAAATGATTGGGCATGCCCTGGCTATTCTCCCTGCTCATGCACTTGAATAGAAAGCTTTTGGAAAATCTTGATGTGTTACCACATCTCTACCGCATCCACTTGGGCTTGTCTTTGACTCCGTTAAAAACATTCCGCCCACGAATTCATGAAGTATCATAGGGCATGGGCATCGAACAAGAAGCACAAGCTTACCTGTTGTCCAATTAAAGTATTGGTAGCGCAATGGTTTCGACCCTTCAACTTGATGTCAGTGGCCTCATACAAAAGAACAAAGTTTCTTTGGGTTTGAGGAATGATCTCAGTCCTCCTTATATAAGATTGTGGTAAGAAAGTACACAAAAGCCTAAAAAAAGAAAGCATACAAAAGCTTTTGATTTTGGGTCAATTTTACAAGGGGTGTTGTAAGTGTTTAGATCCTTGCAGCTTGGATTGGGCCTCTGCTCCCATGGAACACAAAAGAGAACGTTGAAGGGATGGAGGAACTGGAGCAACTTAGCAACAACGGCCACGGTTAGGTCTACTGCCTCTCTATGGACCCCGCATTAGCGATTGTAAGACTACCTTAGGTGAACACCTTGCCTGTCTTTGTTGTTGCTACTTCCTTAAATCAGCATCAAGCCTCGTGACCTAACGACTGTCAATCAATCACTCCACCTTTGTTCTGCGCAGATTTGTTGGAATTTCGCCACTCTATTGAGGTTTCAGAAACACTTGAATCTGGATGTGCAGCTCGACAGAAGATTGCTGCTTCCTTAGATTTGCATCAAGCCTCGCGACCTAATGACTGTCAATCAATCACTCCACCTCTGTTCTGCGTAGAGTTGTTGGAATTTCGCCACTCTGTTGAGGTTTCAGGAACACTTGAATTTGGATGTGTAGCTCGACTGAAGATTTTGCATGTTGTGATGCCGCAATACACGTGTCCCCTACCAATATGCTTTATGCATAGAGGAGTGGTGTTTTCTCCACTCTGTTTTTTTTTGCATTGTATTACTGAATTCCCTCGCCCGCAACCTCCTCCCCTCCTCCCCACCACCTCACCCTATTAACCCCGCTCACAACACACACGCATCTACCAAGGCGGTTCAGGTATGGGCAAACAGCCCGAGACCTGAGGCAGTAGGTGAGGGTCCAGTGCGGTGATCGAACCCGCAAACACCTCGGACAATTAAAGACACTCGAGGAAATTGAAATTACTCTTGTGTTCTTGTTCTTCTTTCTAAAACAAATAGAAAAGGTATAAATAGTAGTTTACAAGTTTACAAGTTAACAGAAGCTGTGAAGGTGTTGGGTATGGCGGAGGAGCTTGAGCTGCTGGCTATGGCGTCCTTGGAAGACGAGAATCCCACTGCTCCCCGCCCCCTCAAGCCCCTCGTCAAACGTTGCCACCAGCTCCTCTACCGTCGAATGCGAGTCGGTGTCTCCGATGGTCGCTTCTTCGTTGGCAAATTCCAATGCCTCGACAAACAGGGCAATATCATCCTCTACGATGCTGTTGAATACCGTGAGATCGCTGGATCCTCCGCCCAACCTCCCCAGCACGCCGTCGAGCAGCGTGGCCTTGGCCTCATCCTCATCCCTGCCCGTTGCCGCACCTCTTGCTTCGTCGAATGCTCCTTGGATGAGCAGCTCTCCTTGCTTTCGCTGCAAGATGGTTGAATGCTTCCTTGGTTTGCTTTCGATCTCCTCTGCGAGCAATTACATACTTGTTTAGGAAAAAGAAACTGATAAATCCATGCTATCCAAACATGGAATACCAACTGGATACAGCTACACAGCTTGTTGAGAGTTTGTTTTGTTGTATCATTCCATCTGAAACTCGAAATGCGAGAAACGACAGTTGTCCTTTCCCAAGGATTTAGCGATGACAATGTTCTCTGTAGATATATCGTCACATATCCTCAAATAGCCATAGCGGCTACTATCAGAATGTGGCACTTTTTGCCTGTCTCCTATGTCATGCAAGATTATGTACGAGAATGTAAGTGTGTTTGCCAAGCCAACGAGGCCCTGAGTTCACAATTGATACCTCAAGACTTTACTGTACATGAACCATAAATTTACGTTGAAGCTCTTTAATCTTAGACGCGAATTAATTTTATTTCTGGAAGGAAAATTAGAAAGGCTTTGTAGTGACAACAAAATTGCCATACTATCCTTGTTGGATTTATGGCTCGAAGGTTTGGAACGCGGTTCCTCATTTAAATCCGGCATGATGAAGACAAAGATACTCACGACTCCACATGTATGACGTCTGATGGTGCCAATCGTTAATGTTTCGCTGTGAGCATGAGTGCAGTCTTATAAGGTTTTTACTAATTGAGGAACCAGACGAGGAGTACAAAGGGGGGGGCGAGAGAAATGAGACGAAGTGCTTATTAACGTTAGGCCATAACATACTTAAATAAGAGATGGAATGAAATGGTTTCAACGGCCATAGCAGACCAAACAGGTTTATGAAATAATAGAAGTTCTTATTGTCGGGCTGATATTTCCAACTGTTGTACATGGCCCTGATCCCTAGAGCTGCAGAAGTGACGACTCTTCTCATCCTTGCAATCCTTCATAGTTTCCGACTTTGTTTTACTCTGAAACTGTTTCCTTAAGAGGTGTTGTTTGTACTGTCCTCCCTCACATATCAGTCTCTGCATATACCAGCACAGGGTTTATTTCTTTTTTTCAGATAGGAAAAAGCATTCACAAGAAGAGGGGAAAGGTAAAGGATATTTGCACCCATCATTGCACAAAAACATGCATTTCCTATCACACCATCTTCTGAGTGGAAACTAACAAGGGCCATCTGTCTGGACTAAGCTTTGATGAGCTTCTATGCAGTTTTTAAGATGCATCCTTCCTGAACCTTAAGACTATGCACTACAAGGGAAGCTTACAAGGCAAGTTAGCTCTCTTTTTGATAAGAATAGTAAATGAAAGCTTTTTGTTAGGCTCACCACAGTAGCCTATACTATACAACGTATTGCTAATTTCTGTAGCTATAGTGTGCTGCAATGAATGCCATTTATGTCTGGATACGTAGTCAAACTTGGGATAGAAATGCAATAATCTCTCTCTCTCTCTCTCTCTCTCTCTCTCTCTCTCTCTCTGTGTTTCCTTCAATTTGGTCTTTTCGTTTCTGACCTTACGAAAAGTCATAATGGTTTCTTAAAGTTTATTATATCGCTTCCTTTTAATTTTTTTTTGTGTGTGTCTGATATGTGTTGTGACATGGCCCTTTCGTTAGGAAAAAGACCTTTCTCAGACATCTTTGTAGCTCTTTTGTCCAGTGGCCTGGTTCAGGGCTAGTGGGCCAGAATTAGGTGCCCTTGAGGTCTATAAAAAGGCTCTCAACGTGGAGGACAGAGATTATTCAGCAGCAGGCTGCAAGGAGGCCCGTCAGGAGTGCATCAAAGGCAGAGCTAGCAGAAAAGGGGCAGAGAATGCAGCCCTTGTACCAGCCCTCAGAAGTGCATCTGGACTATCAGTAGTTTGCTTGGAAGGGTGATAGACACCTCTAGTTCCCCGCAGCAAGACTGTTCATCCCTCACCATACCGCCTATTATGCTACAAGTGTCACTCCCCCAATGCTCTCCTTATATGGGGAGTTCACCTATTTCTCCAACACCCACTCTTTTGACATTTTTAGGATATGCAGCCATCACGATCTTTGCCCATGTCATCCACTTGGTCCTAGGGCTTGGTCTCCCGACATTCGGTAATCTCCCAAGTACCTCTTGTAACTAGGTTGCTCCTAATCTTGGTTGTCTAGATCAGAGAGTTCAATATTCCTGTTGAATATAAGGGTCAATGCTCCCACTTGTTAATCCCCCAAATGAGGAGTGCAATGGGGCTTGACACTTTTCTGTGTAAGGGTGTAGATGGTGTCACATTGGCACCTGTAGAGGGATCGAGGGAGGTTGCCATGTGGGCAGAAACAGTACATCCTTCTAGGGCAGCCCATGAGACCACCCTGGTAAGCACATAGGGATTACTTTATGCCAGGATCTAGGGCTGTCTGGGGCTGAAACAGGCCCAACCAAACGCCCTGGTATAGTGAAGTGGAGCTGGGATATGACCAGCACAGAGGTGCCTGCTTGCAGGGCCTTTAAGAGGCCTGGGACAGGTTGGCAGGGGCAGGTTAAGTCGTCTGTACTGTCCATTGGGTTGGCCCAATCTGTAGATCTGGTCAGCCAGACTGAGGGCTTCTTGCTCTATATAAAAGTCCATTTGTGGGCAGGAAGATCATCATCAGGGTGAAGAGCTGCAGAGAGTTCCCTGTGCATAGTGAGTAGCAGGGCTCCCATGAGCAGCTACTGGAGCCTGACGAGGCAATTGTGAGTTTAGAGGAGATCCTCAGCAGAGGGTGCAGTATACGGAGGCTTACGGTGGGCCTTACCTCAGTCTTTTGAGTGCACACTCTGAAGCGAGATACGTGAGTCATATACTTTGGCAAAATCTTGCACATTTAGATGTCTTGATTTCTCAGATGGGTACATGTTGCATTACGTTTGCTATATTCCAGACAACTGTAGGCGTGTTTTCCAACGGATAGTTGCTTTATGATGACGTTTTGGCCCAAAGATGAAGAGAGGGCATGCATGCAATGTGATATGATGTTGGTTGACAATGCCATGGATAACAAAAAGGAATACCGATTCCATCAATGGTCCAACGATGAAATCAATGTTGCCCACACACTCTAGAAGATGAACCCATAGTTTGTCAACCATTGAGGAGATATCTACTCGCGGTGGATCATAGAATCCCCACTAAGCATGAGAATTCGCAAGAACACCTGGCTTCTTTAGAGAGTATTGTGGGTAGCACCTGAATACAAGAATAGAGCTATCTTATCCCCAATTTTGCCATGAGGCTTCAACAACATGCGCCTCCCCATCCACATAGATTGGTTTCTCTTATTTTTTATTGGTTTGGAGCTGAATCAAGTTTTTTCCCATTTCTGAACTCATGCACTCTTATCACATTTGATGCACATTCCCTCTTTCTTATAATTTTTGAGCTGTTGCATGATCTTCCCATTTTCAATCCAGATTAAGTAGAGGTTTGTTTCTGAAATTTCCAACCTTTTCTTCCTATGGCCTTTGGGTCTATCCTATTTGTTGAAGTGGCCACCCTGTGTAATGGTGTCCACCTTTTGTGCATGCTGATTTATTTCTCTTAAAATTTGGGTCAGTGACATCCACTCAAGTACTCTCATGCTTGCTTCTAAACCCGAAAGCTTGATCTTGAGCAAAGCTACCCCAAACCGATCTGTATATTCTGCTATTGACTTCTAATGGAACTGATCCAAATCCTTGAATATGTCACTCTCAATTGAATCTATGCTTGAACTCTTCCCATGTCTTTACTTCTTCTTGAGGTGATAAAAAGATTGAATTATCCAAACACTCACGAAAATTATATTTGAAAATACATGGTGGTACTTCGAATCCACCAAATAATACTTCAGGTTTGTGAGCTCCAACTTCATCTTATCGACAATTTATAGTCTTTGGACAAATGAGAATGTACTTTCCCACTCTACGTCATTTTTTTTGGATATGTCTCTAGTTTTACTATAGGCGTCAGTGATATACTCTCAAAATTTTGTTTGAATGAACTTTTTTTTGGTCACTTTCTTGGCATTATTGGCCCTAAAACATAGTTATCTTTGTTGGAATTCCTTATGGAATCCAACATCTTACCAAAATTATAACAATTTACTCGAAAACAAAATCCTATAGTAGATGATCTGATACCATGTTGAAATGTTGGCTCTGTCTCAATCCCTCCACCACTAATGTGAGGTCCCAAGCCACCAATGTGGCATCAAATACACTACCACGTGTCTTCCATATGACACCTGAGACATTGCAAGCATTCTCCAACCATACTTGGTGCACTTTAATGCTACACAAGATGTAAACAAGAGCTTTTGACATGGAGGTCCATGTGGGAGGTCTTGGTACCCCCAATGAGGTTGCCAAAGCCCAGTATTCTAAGCAATTTCCTTCTTAGTGACGTGCATCTACAACACAATGATGGCTACTGCTACAAAAAGTGACCCACTTCTCCTTGAGAGCCATCTTTTACCCTATTTCAAAGGAATCAAATGAAGTCCAAATTGAAACTTTAAATAAAAGCCAAGCATTCACAAATTTAAGTTCAAAAAAATAAAAACTTTTTAACACTATTTCAAGGCCCAAGGCCTTTTTTTTTTGGGTTGATAAGGCTTTAGTTGTGAGAGCCAACATTAAGCATGGTAAGCTATAGAAGGAAGCACCTCCAATAACAAAATGTGTAAGCCTCTGCCGACCAAATGTGAACATCATCATCATCAATAGTTTGTAGAAGACTTCAACAAGAAGCACCATTGTGTCATATAAGCCTCTTGCAAACAACATTGTAGTCAATAGTTGGGAAGAATGATTTATCTCAATGAAAACCAACACCCTTCAAATGGACTCTTAAAGCCCATCCATGAATTGCATGGCCTACATATCAAAGGATTTTAACAAGCCTTATGAAAAGGACCGTAAGTTCTAGCAAGACTTATGCAAAGGACCAAATTTTCTAGCAAGTAAAAAGTAGTGAGAAGAGGAAATCATCCTTATATCACAACAACGGTATTTGCTTCAAAAAGAGATTCTAGTCCAGATGAAGACAAGTCAAAAGATGCCATTGACGTTTACGTAGTAGACAATATTCAAGCTTCTCCCAAAGTAGTAGCTATAAACATGCTCACTAGCCCTCACCTCTATCTTAGCATCAACATCACCATTGTTGAGATAGAGGATGAAAGAGAGAAATTCGCAACCACAATGGGCTAACTATACAACAAGTTGCAAATGAAGGGAAATGAGGTATATATAGTGATGAATAACTTGTTGATGCCTTCAAAACTGTTGCTGAAAATTGATGATAACAATTGTTGTCTTATGGCCAAGTCTATTGATTTACTTGTATCTTAATGATACACATTGTTTTACATTTCTTGCAAGTTGTCAAAACAAGTTTCAGCTTCCTTCAAAGAGTTCATTGTCATAAATTGATATAAAATTCTCATGGGCTGTGCCCTGAACCTTGCCTTGCTATGGCGCAAGGAAGCCACAAGGGTCTGCCACCCCTTGACCTTGTTTCGAAGTGGAATCAACCTAGAATTGGGGCCTCAACTACACCAACCAACACATGCATTTGAGATTAAGAAGAGTCCTAGGAGCTATCCCTGAGCTTGAGGATAAGCATCAAATACCCTCTTATAAACCTACACACCTAGCTTTGCATCCTTAGGGTCAACAAACTCAAAAGATAGTTCTTATGCCATGCAAAACCACCACAAGATGACTTGTCTATCTCAAGAAAGTCTATGGACAGAGACATGGGAGAACCCTCCAATGTCACAACCTCAGTTGGTCCAAACTCCAAACTTAATGATCCCAACAGCTAGATTAAGGGAAACCTTTTCTAATATGACGGGTAGGCTTGGTGTGTAGCGACTCCATGTGTTTTAGGGATCCTAGAGGAATGCTAACGGAGACTCCACTCTTGAACAACTCCTTGTGAGAGCTTTGCAAGCATAAACCTATCACTTGTGTCATGCAAGTGCCTAGCGGATTGTGTCAATGTGATTTCACAAGAGTGAAGAAGGAGGAGAAAGAGAAGAAGGGAAGGGAAGAGAGGGGAGGGAGAGTGGAAGAGAAAGGGACAATGAAGGGAGGAGAGTGGCAATCATAAGGCAACACACAATGGAAAAGCAACTCACAAGAACATAGAGAGAATGAGAGAGCTTGTATTCCTAAAAGTTGCATGGACACAATGAAGACTAACTTCAAACTTTTGGCCATTTATACATTCCACCTTTTGCAGAGAGGGCCAACCCTGTTCTTTCTTTCACCTCTCACACTCTCTTTTTACAAGCACTTAGGCCCATACGGCTCCAAGGCGGATATCATATTGCATATCCCACATCCTCTCCTACTTCTCCACTTAATCTTTTCAACACCTAGTGCTTGCATGAACTATTGACCATGGCAGTGAACATGCCCCCCTTCCTGCTCACAATCCATCCTTGGATTATGTGCGGTGTGCATGATGTCGAACTTGAGGACGTTGTTCATGATGCGATGCTGATAGAAAAGTTAGTGGGAGATTCTGAAAAAGGGATGGAGAGGCTTCCAAAAATGTGTCTTGAACATGTCTTCAAAATTTTGCATATGATGACCACGAAGATTTCAGACACGTAGATATAGCCGCATTACTGGGAAAACTGTGGCCCGATGTTGAGGTCAAACACTAATTTAGAGCGCAGCCATTGAAGATTTTCCTCTGAGTAGGCTCTTGAGTGGGAATGTTATCTTAGCAAAATGATAAGCAGCTTGAAAAAATGCATTGTTGCTACGATTGCCAGATTCGAGACTGAGGCAAAAGTTGTGTTGAGTTCTTACATCTATGCCGCCAATGCACAGGAGGATCCCACTTCTGGAAAATTGAGCCTTGAAAAATTATATGCTATATTTGGATCGGAGGCCTGCATAGCTTCAAAATTCTTCCAGGGCCATCTTTAGCATAGAGGAATATACATTGGATCGACACGTCGATCGAGCTCACTGAGTAGTATGTCCCAAAAAGCCTCATGCTTCAAAAAGGGAATTCTCCACTGAGGCTGGAGCCTTGTTGCCGCATCTGTAGTTGGCACCTGATCAGGATCTGGCCTCTGGTATCCGCCTCCGGAGCCATCTTCTACGTAGAGGCATATACATTAGTATGCCCACCAAAAAGTCTCATGCTTCAAAAAGGGAATTCTCCATTGAGGCTGGAGTCCTATTGCCACATCTGTAGTTGGCAGTTGATTAGGATCTAGCCTCCTACAACCGCCTCTGGTACTTCAGTCATCTTCACGCCGCCACTTCCTGAAGTTTCTTTGAATCAACTCAGTCAAGGCACATGCTTCCATGATGTCCTTTCGAGTGAGCTGGAAACTTTGGAGCTTTCCCTTCCATTGTTCACGCCTGACACATCATCGATGACCTTGAATGATGTGATGGCCTCGTACCAAGTGTTGTGGCCCAGCGTGAGCTCGTGAGGTTGCTCCTCTTCTTTGTGTGGGTGTTCACTGACTTCTTCAAGCTCCTCTTCCTCATAGGGACGCTTGACGTCTGAGAAGAGCATGGGATTAAGAATTTTATACCAAGTGGTAGTGGTCATGTCTTTTGGACCCTCCAGCCCAAGCAACTACTGCTGCATGTTGGTGTTAGAAGGTGTGATGGTGTGCTGTGAGGTGGATGGTTGTGAAGGGTCGGTGGCGGCAGTGACAATGGAGGTGGGGTCTTGATGAGGTGCCATGTCAGGATTAGATGGAGGGGGAAGTGGGTAAGAGGAGTTAAATAAGGCCCATGTTGTATTGGTGTCTACTTCACATAGACCTGTTGGGTATGCTACATGCGAATCATCCAATTGGCTAGTGCTAGTTTGAATCATGTTTTGAATGGCTTCAAGAATATTATTGTAAAGAGCTATTATGTCGGTGGGGGGGCGTTAGCGCTCGCTATTGTGTGCAAAAAGGCGGTTGAAGATGAATTCACATCATTAAGACCATACACTTGCAGCCACTCTAGGCTTGTAGCCAAGATGTTTAGGTTGCAAGGTAGGTCTTGCAGTTGAGTAGGCTTGAGGGTGGGAGTGTCATTGGTTAAGATATGGGAAACTTGGATACCTCGCACCCACGCCATAAAATTATAGATGATGGGGTGGTATGCGAGTGTCAAAATGTTTGCATCATCCTAGAGGACAATATCTTCGTGAAAATAAGCCATAGATAATGTAGGATGTGTTGTGATATGTGTGATCAAGGGCTTGCTAGGTGCATGTGTGCATCCACTAGCAGTCATATGGTTGTGCATGTGTGTGTAGGAGAGGCACACTTAGTGCCATAGACCATGACAAAGGTGATGATGTAATGCAAAGGCCCCCACATGGGGTGGTGCCTATGACTGTGGAGTTCCTATGATTTAGGAGTTACCTCCATTGATGTAGGAGAGGTGCCACTGATTTAGGACACCCTCTCTCCATTTCTATAAAAGAGGGACTTCCCTCTCAAATCAATAGAACCCCCATTGCTACATCTTTTGCGTTCTCACTCCTCTTGCCACAATGCATCTATTCTCCCCCACGTTTCAACATTTGGTATCAGAGCCAAGTCCTTAGCCCATTCTAGCTTCAATATGCCACCTCATCATCTTCTTCTCCACCCTTCACCTTCTTCTTCATTTCTGCCCTCTTTCTCCCTAGATTTTGCTTAGCTCTGTTCTCCTCCATTAAGCGACCATTCCTAGAGCCCTCTGAGCTGAAGTATCCTCTACTTGGGGCACACCTTTGACACAAAGAATTCTCTGGAATTTTGTTTCATCTGCCCATGCCAACACGTTCTCTCCTTGCCAAACTTTCATGCAATTCCACCTACAAATGTAACCATTCATCAATTCCTCTGAGCCACAGGTGGGCGATACTATGATCTTGCTGATGATGAAATTTAAGCTCAAATGCTTGCTAGAGTAATGCAAAAAAACTAGTCAAAATAGGCGCATCTCTCCACAGCGACACAACATGAAATTTTGCCATTCCTCTCTACTAGAAGTAATCCTCAGTAAGAGCTTCCATTTGCCTTTAAAAACCCTCTCAAAGCTTTTATTTTCAGCTTCAATTGCACCCTCCAACTTCAGACTATTCAATTTGGGGTAAACAGTGATATTTGCTTCTAATATGAACCATTGAATATGGTTAAGTGATATAAAGTTTCATTATTATCTCAGTAATCTTTGGTCTTTTGGATGTTTGACCATTGGAAGTGATCTGCGGCATTTTTCAATCTTATGTTTGGAGCACTGTCCTGCAGTTTGAGAGTTTTGGTAAATACTCATGATGCATTTATGATATATTTTGAAGAATATGTTTGAAAGCTATTTTGTGAAGGAATAGATACTGCTTTGTAAGAGGTAAGACCTTCCTAATGGCTAACATGAGTAAGATAGATGGTCATTCTTTCCATACTTAGCAGACCAAATTCATTCTCATGAAGAAAGGTTTATGGAATATTGCTTATGGAAAGAAGAAGAAACCTTCAACAAGAAAAGGTGAAATATCATGGACAGTAAAAGATGAAAAGGCGCTAGCAATTATTGCTTTGGGTCTTATTGATGACTATATTCATCACATTGATGGAAAGGACACTTCACATGATGCATGGAAGACACTTGACAAGATATTTGGTGCCAAAGGTAAACACTCAAAGATGAAGATAGTTATTCACAAAATATTAGAATGCTTTTGTGGAAAGACCAGCCACATTGAGGAAGAGCTTGAAGACAAGAAGAAGATCAAGGAGAACAAGGAAAAGAACTACATCAACAAAGGTTTCAACAATGGCTCCTACTACAACTCCAAAGAAAATGAAGCATATCTTGTGAAGAAGAGCTGCATCAACAACAAAGAAAATCTTGCTGAAGGAAGAACTCCATCAACAAATGAAGAATCAAACTTTGTGGTAGAAGATAAAGACTATGCCTTTTGAGCACTTTGTCTTTTGAACTTTATTTATCATCACTTGGTTAAAATTTTGAGGTTCTCTGCCTAGAATAGTACTCCAAAAAGAATTTTATGTGTTTTGTCTTTTGTAAATCACCTCTGGTCACCATATGATGTAGGCCATGTGATATGTGTTTGCCTCCATGGCACCTCTTGCAGACATGAGAAACTAGGTCCACACAAAGGCCTAAGATTCATCCTTGTACATGCAAGGGAGATAACCATTTGGGGGGGGTCTATCCCATTTTTGTAAACCTTGACCCTTGGGAACCTTTACTAGCATGAGATCCTAGCCAAAGATTTATCCTTGACCACCTTGAGATGGCTTGTGAAACTATGTGACTAGATGTATCCTTGACACAGCAAGAGGCAAACCCTTAAGGGGGGGTATGTTGGGATATGTGTGATCAAGTGCTTGCTAGGTGCATGTGTGCATCCACTAGTAGTCATATGGTTGTGTGTGTGTGTGTGTGTGTGTGTAGGAGAGGCACACTTAGTGCCATAGACCATGACAAAGGTGATGATGTAATGCAAAGGACCCCATATGGGGTGGTGCCTATGATTGTGGAGTTCGATTTAGGAGTTACCTCCATTGATGTAGGAGAGGTGCCACTGATTTAGGACACCCTCTCTCCATTTCTATAAAAGAGGGACTTCCTCTCAAATAAATAGAACACCCATTTGAATATCTCATGTGTTCTCATTCACCTCCATGATGAAGCTCTCCTCTCTACCCAAGTTCCAACATGATGTGCATGTAGATTATTGCGATGAAGGAGAGTGTCTAAGTCAATAGCGGAGAGTGGGTGCTCAAAATTGATATTGTGATGTATGGCGGTGATAGAGATAGTGTGGAGGTAGTAGTTGAAGGTGTCTTCGCTTGCACGAATGGAAAAGGTTAGTGAGGAGGCATAGGTGGAGGCAGATAACAGTCCCTCAAGGAGATCTTCAGGGTCTTGCTAAGGAGGAGTGGTTGCTTGTGCGGATTGGAGTTGTTTCTGGAGTGGATATTCTACTGTTGCCTCTGCTGTAGGAGTGCATGGAGCTGCTCTATTTGTTGGTCTACTGAGCCACTTGTGTTTCTAGAGCCAGCTTATGTTCTTGCACCCTCTCATGATGTTGTCGATCCATTGTAGCTTGTCTCTGAAGGGCTTGTTATTGGCCCATAGCGTATCATTGTGGGACCGTTTTATGGCAAGGGTTTCTTCCATTTGTTGAAGTTTGACCTCTAGCCCCTTGCCGATTTTGATTGCTTTCAGGCAGGGGGGTTTCCAGTTTCTGAGCAAAAACCCTAGCGGTCAAAAGGTGGGAGGGGTCAAAATATATAGTCTCAATTCATGTTTAGGTAGCACCAAATTCCAAATTTCTTGAAGGAATATGTAAGTATATATGAAATATTGATAAATATATATAGATATAAATATACCTTACATAATGTCCAAGTGGTGACTTATTTTATGACTTCCAAATGTCCTTTTTTTTCTTTCACCATTGGATAGATCATGAAATTTTGAGCAAATATCCTCTTTACAGTTCCTTAGGCTGAGCTAAGAAAAAGATATAACCCATTTCTAATATACCCTCTAAGTGTATCTTGCCAGAGGAATATGGTTTGAAGAGCTTGCCCCAACCTTATTCTGTCAGCATAATACCCTTGGAGGGCCTACAAAGAAGGGGTCATAACTTTTTCTCCTTAGCTCAGATTGAGGAGCTGTAAAAAGGAAAAATGTTCAAATCTCATAATCTATACAATGGTGGGATTAAAAGTATAATTTTGAGAGGTATAAAAGAGATAAATTGGGAATTTCAAGATGTATATGAGAGTTACAACTTTTTCCTAATTCATAATAAAGTAGGAAGGAGTTGAATAGCGACCAAAATTTCCTTAAACGGTACTTAGGTTTGGAGAATTGCGAATATTTTTAAAAATCCCTCCCTTGACTTTTCATATTTGATAATATAGTAGAGATGAATTTATGATCAATTATAATGGCTTCAGTTATGAGTGTTTTTAATATCACTTTCCTACTCATCCAATGAATATGGTATATAATAGTACATGAGAACTTCTCAATACTTTAAATATTGGATTGATAAAGCTAAGGGAAACACTTCTAAATCCATTGAATTACCATAATCCTTAAAAGAGAGTATCGTATAGGGAGGGATTTATAAGAGTTTTTGAAGTGTTCACTATTTGTTCATATATAGATGATGTTCTCTAAAATAAGGGTTTAAATGATAAATAAGTAAGTATACGGTTTCATAAATCAAAAATTAAGAAAGAAATGTATATTCCTTTGGGAAACATATAAGCATCATTGGTGTCAAAAATTATCGCTTGGACTTTTCTGGTCTCAGGTTTTTTGCTCTCAAGTTTTGGCTTATAAATTATGCACATCTAGTTTTAGGCCAATGGCCTCCACTACCAACCTGTTGGCCCTTTATTTTTCTAGCATGGCCTCTATTCATTGTAGTTGTCATCGAGAATTGTTTGTAGCAATAACCTGATGGGTTGCAAACTCCCGTTTCCTTACCATCATATTTTGTGTAGTTAGTTCCATGGTAGTTTGAGCCTCCATGAAAAATGCCTTTTTTTATGGCACATTTCTGTCCTCTTGCATCAACTTGGCATAGTTCTGTGCAGAGCTATATGCTTTGAAGGTACAAATTTTAGTTACTTCCAGTGATGTTGGATGGTTTGGTGGCTATACCTGTGGTTGGCCCTATTCTTGAGCTTTGAGCTTGGATTTACTTCAAGGACCTATTCTACTATCAGTCTTGTGCTTTGCCACCTATGGGACTCTATAGTGGGCTCAACAATTGATCCTAAGTAATATCTATGATTGGTTTGCCTTGTGGCATAGGATTATTGTGGGCGTGCTCCTTTTTGAGTTTTTCAGGTGCCTCGACTTCCTTTTTTGGTTGTCTTTCTCCTACTTCTGCCTTAGTTCGGCTTGCTATTTTGGAGGGCCTCTTGCTCCTATTTCTTCTTTGCTTTGGCCTTTGCCTCTGCTTGTCTCCTCTACTGATCCTTCCTCTTTTTGGGCAAGGGCTTTGTGAGCATGGTCTGCTGTGTCTTTGGAGGCATCGCCAAACCCTTCTGGCACGATGTCATCTGACAAATAATGGATTATCGACATAAAGGACCTTGGGTTTTTGATCTTCTCCTTGGAGTGCGTGCACACATTGATGAGTTTTGTATAAAAATGGTCAGCCCAGGCTGTCTCCTTGGACTGATGTAGGCACGCAAGAAGATTGAGCAATATAACATTGTGATGCTCCATGTGGGATATTTGCACCAGTAACGTACAATGCGAGTAGCCTTGGTAGTGACTTCATTGCTTATCAAATTGATAGGGATCCCATCCCTATGGATTTTTAAGTCGGATGGCACCAATCCTTGGAGCCTCTAATCCATGCACTTGAGTGTTGCTACATAAGGTTTGGAAATGTTGGGCAGCCCAAATGCCCTACAGACCATTTCAAATGTGAACTGGTAGAAATTGTATCCCCGTTTGCATGCAACCCTCCAGTTGTCTCGGTAGCATTGTTGAATCTCTCCCTCATCTCTCGACAAAATCTACCACCTATCATAGATTCAAGTGGCATGGAAACCTGTTTGCTGCTGCGTTGACTTAAGACCCATAGGCTGGATTAGGGGAGCTATTGTTGAGTCCTAGAGTACTTGGTAGCTGGTTTTGATTGTGATGATGACATAGTCTAATAACTTAGCTAAAGCCTCCACAAGAAAATCATAGAATGAATCAAGTTTTGAGGAAGAACCCAATCTAGAGATGGCAAAGGCATGGGAGTTATTCCACAATATAAAGATCAACCTCACAGTAGTAGTTGGATTGTCAAAGATTACCCCATATTACAGAGTTCTTCCTTCATAGCTCTAAATCAAGGAGAAACTAGCCAAATAGGTGGATTCTCTTATGACCATTCTGTTGATTGACACCCTAATGTGGATGAAGAAGTTCCAGTGAGTGATGAAGAAGTTCCAGTGAGTGATCACCACCATGAATATCAAGAAGCAAAAGGTTTCGAGTGTGATCATTGATGGTGGTCTTGGAGTATAATTTTGGAAGGTGTTGTAAAATGACTAAAGCTAAAAAATTTGAAGCCTTCTCCATTTCGAGTTTGCATGGTGGATCAATAATTAGGGGAACCATTAAGTATGCCTTAAGATATTGTTCTTACCACTAGCAGAGTACATTATACTATTAGTTTGCTCATAATCTCAATGGAAGAAAATGCCTATCCAATACTACTAGAAAGACCTTGGTTGAAAAGCACCAAGATATTGCCTGATTAGGGATTTAAGTTAATGATATCAAGGCTAGAGAAGTAAAAGTTTAGATTTAAACTAATCCAAGAAAATTTCCAAATAGTTATATACCAAAAGGCTTGGAATTCTAAGATCAACTTCCATAGGATGTTGAAACTTGATTGATGAAACTTCAAATATTGCCTATTGGAGAGCTCAATCTATTTCAAGTGAGTTCCAAGATCAAGTAGAAGATGAAGGCTACAAAACTACTAGAACACCACAATCTCTATCCCAGAAATTTCACTGAAGATATGATTTACTTGGCTGGTTTCTAAACAATTGATAGTACAAGAATTGAACTTGGTAGCAGTTGAAGAACCATGTACAACAATGCACATATGTTTAGTGATCAGCTTCAAGAAATAAAAGGCTTGTTTATGCAATACAGATATGTTTTTGATTCGAGTTATATTGATTTAAGGGGAGTTCCTCTAAAAATATACTAACATAGATTCCACCTATTGTAGATGTAAAAAGGTACAAAATGAAATTGGATTTTGTTGTTGCATTTCATACATTGAAGAAACATGCATGTGAAACACCCATTCTTAGACAACCAAGGATGTTATTTTTCATATTTACATTTACTTGGCTGGTTTCTAAACAATTGATAACATTTACTTGGCTGGTTTCTAAACAATTGATAGTACAAGAATTGAACTTGGTAGCAGTTGAAGAACCATGTACAACAATGCACATATGTTTAGTGATCAGCTTCAAGAAATAAAAGGCTTGTTTATGCAATACAGATATGTTTTTGATTCGAGTTATATTGATTTAAGGGGAGTTCCTCTAAAAATATACTAACATAGATTCCACCTATTGTAGATGTAAAAAGGTACAAAATGAAATTGGATTTTGTTGTTGCATTTCATACATTGAAGAAACATGCATGTGAAACACCCATTCTTAGACAACCAAGGATGTTATTTTTCATATTTATATGGATGCTTCTGGGTATGCTATTGGTTTCATATTGGCCCAACTAGATGGGAAGTTTTATTATCTAGTGTAATATGCATGACTCAATCTAATTGCAATTACAACATAATCAAGCATGAAGCTCTTAGCACGGTAAACAATGAGCAAAAATTTCACCATTATTTCCTAAAAAATAAATTCATTTTCTATATTGATGATCATCAAGATTTGCTGTATCTTATTAATTAAACAGTGATCCCAAGGCCAATTTGTGAAATGGATGATGTTACTACATGAATATAATTTGAACATCATTAATAAATCAAGAAAATATCATGTAGGAATTGACCATTTATCCTAGTTTCTAGCCTCAGATGGTGTTGCTAACGAATTACCAAATGCCCATTTATTTGCCGTTGACTTTATAGAAATTGAGTATGATGAGATGCTGCACTATTTATCCAAGGGAACTTTTCCTAAGGATATGTGAAGGATAAGTGAAGATAGTTGGCCTTGAAGGCATGGAAGTATAGCCTATTTATTGGACCCATGTATCACCAAGGTGTCGATGTATTTCTATGGTGATGTGTTTTGCCACATGAACAGCCCAAGCTACTTAATGAGGCACATATAGGCCCTATAGAAGATCACCTTATTGGTCAAGCTTACTGTGAGAAAATCTTACATGATGGATAATAGTGGAGTACAATTTTTAGGGATGCACAGTTTGAGATTAGTCTTTAGAGGCCCTACCTTGGCATTGTAAAAGGACCAACATTCCCTTATTAAGCTTCTTCCAAACAATATGCCAATTATGCTAGGCTTTTCAATTCCTCATATCACATACTATGACCATGTAGCTTGAATTCACAACTCATCTAGCGTGGTGAGCTGATGCAATCATCTCTTAATTGTTTTTTATTCTTTGAGGTGATGTTAGCTACAATATGCAAACTTGAGACAAAATTTAACATAAACAATAGATTCTAATCCAAAAGCCATTTGGAATGGATTCAATTGTAAGTGACTTTATAAGCTATCCCAATAAGTCCATAATGCAACAAGAAGCTTCGTATCCTAGTCTCGACTATTCATACTGATAGTTTTAGTAAGAATGATCCTCAGCATTCTTTTGGTGGACTTAGTTTGCTCTTTACACAAGATTGTAGGTAGTTGCTACTTGGTGTACGACCATAAATTCCTTGGTCAATAACTCAAAGACTTCATTCGTGAAATCGTTTTCTTGATCACTAACAAATTTTATTAGTATCCATATTTGCATGTGATATTCTCCAAGATGAACTTAGCTATTGTCCAAGCTGAGCTATCCCTTAAGGCTTTAGCCTCAACCCACTTAGCAGCATAATCTGTGGCAATTATAATGTATATATTATGTGATATAAGATTGTATTCTTGAATGGACCCATGTAATCAAGACCCCAATGTTGGAATGCTTCCCATGTTGACTCGATTGCAATAGCATGTGGTATGAAGGAATTAACCTTCCTATCCATTGATAGACATTACACTCAACACTGCGCACAAAATGGAATGGATCATACAGATTGATTGATGTCTATAGTAAAGATATAGTCCAGTTGGCTAATTTGCAAGGCTCAGTAATTCTTGAGTTGATCAATGGAAGCCAAGTTAAGCCATACCAAGTTGCCATAGTGAGTTTAGTGGTGGTGAGCAGTCCATAGATGCCTAGATAGCTCCCAAATGGTAAAGAATCTCTTCGTCTTTACTTAAATAAGGGTAATCATGGGAATAACAAAAGCTTAGGCATAACATGTAAAACTAAATCCTAGGGTGCATATTTCCCAATGGGCTGTTGTTGCATGTAGAATCAAGGTATACTTTATTTTCTTAGAGAATGTACCTCATACTGCATTTTCTCATTATTCAAACTCCTTACCTTCCTGTAGTTGCCCACAACTTCCTAGTGCCTTCTACATTCTTCTTGTTTTGTTATTGTCTCCCTTCTCCTTTTCGACATGGCTTTGAGTCCCTATGTGAGGCAAGAGACCTATAAAGCAATGCAAGCTAGCTATGTAGCTCACAAACTCTTCATCCAATTGAGCAACTAGAGACAATGGAAAAGATGCTCAAGAGAAATGAACTCATAGTAATGGCAAACCTTTCATGGCATGATGTATGGAGTGCAAAGGGTGCCAAAGATCTACTCTAGACATATGTTGTGGGTACACACAATATCACCATCAAGAATAGGCAAGTGCCTCTTGACAAATAGCTATTGGTAGAAATTGTTCCATTGGCCCGATGCCCCTAGGTATGTTGAAGCACACTCCAATGCTGGATGCAGCACATTGTGATAGAATTTTTGAGCCAAAAACTTTCCATTAGTCACATGGCTATCTCATTAGCAAGGTCGTTAATCCAAATATGTAGCCTTTCTTTTGATTCCTCTTAGAGCATATTGGACTAAAGAAGAGAACTGGATATATTCCCAGAGCATATGTGGTGAAAGTATGGCAATTTATGGAGATGAGGTTTAGATCAATTGGTTTGAGGTCTTTAGAAAGAAATTTGACTCTCAAATTGAGCATGTTTGTCTAAACACTTTAGCTGACTACAAACTCGACCCACACTTGTGCATGATAAGGCATAGATTGACCTTTGGAGTAGTCACATGGCTGAAGGTACCTCAATTGGAAGGCCTGATACCACAATTGGAAGGCCTGAGCATGTTTGTCTAAAGACTCAAGATGACTACAAACTCGACCCATGTTGGGGTAAGTATGATCAAGGGCTTGCTCTATGGTGCATGTGTGCATCTAGGGGAGTCACATGTGTGTTTGTGTGTGTTGTAAAGGCACATCAAGTGCTATGATGTGTCGAGTGTGTCTCCTAAGTGATGATGTAAGACAAAGGCAATCCCACTGATGTAGGGATTGATTCCCACTAATGTAGGGGCTGATTGCCACTATGTAGGGAAGGTATTACCTTCTCCCCTTTTCTATAAGAGAGAGTCCTCTCTCTCACAATAATAATAGAGATCTACCATCTTTCTTTCATTGTGCTCTCACACCTCTTGCAAGATGCATCTATTCTATCCTACGGGATCCTACAACCCACACCTGTGTGTGATAAGGCATAGATTGACCTTTGGAGTAGTCACATGGCCAAAGGTACCTCAATTGGAAGGCCTGATATTGTTATAATTGGATGTGGCAAGTGGATCAAGAGTGGCTGGTGACTCGAGATCGGGTTCTAGAAAGCTCAACATATCTATGGAGGTATGTATTTTGGAATCACTATCTAAACCCCCTCCATCTAAGCAATATATTTCAATTCAAAATATCCACTACCCTTTGCCTCCACAAGAAATCCCCTCTAGTCCTCGAGTCTCCTCATCCCTCTCCTCTGATAACTGAGCCTCTCTCATCCCTTGAGACCATTTCCCTTTGTCACTACCAAATCTTAGAACACAGCCTCATCACCCCCTTTCAAGCAATAACCCTCTTCTCCTAAGAAGCAGTCTTCTTCAATCTAGTTTGTTGCAAAGTAGCCCCTTATATAGTTCAAGAAATGAGTTGCTGAGATTGTACTCAGCACAGAAGGGCAAACAAATGACTTGGTATCTGAGGGTCAAACTCCTCGAGTCAATCCTATGAGCCCAAGCAAAGATGTAGGAGCCATTGAGGCTCAAAATGAGGATGCAGAGGAGGAATTCCCAAGTGGCTAGATGAGCCCAAAATGAACCACAATAGATGGAGAGGAGTAGACCAACATGAAGACTGAGCAACATGTGCCTAAGCATCAGACAACAACCATTGCTAAGGCAAATAATTTCATTGCAAAAGAGTTGATGGTGCTGATAGATGCCTAGACAATCTAAAAAATGGAGGTAGGTATGATTTCTTCAATTGTTCCTTTGTAGTAAATTAACAAGGGAAATCTTATACCACAAAAAGTCACAAGGGAAAAGAGATTATCATCAAGTCATCTGGCTCAAGTGACCAAGATGACACGTTGTGGCTACCCCTAAGTCATAATATTGTGCCATAATTTCCTATTATGTAGGGGACATAGGAAGAAGATGAAAACATAGTAGCTATTGCTCTAGCAAGCTGCATATGGGAGATGCTTCAACAGAAGGGTGAAGGTTCTAATGCCACTCTCTAGACCCTGCATAGGAAATACCTATGCTACCTACTCCCCAAATGTACTTTAAGGTGAGAGAATTCATTCCTTGTTTTGTTTTGATGAAGATATAGAGACTCTGAGTATAGTCTCTACCAATTGGAACCAGCTAAGGGAGATAGGGGCTAGAGGTGGCTAGGACAATGCAACACATTGTTGCATAGTGGATACCTCCCAGGTTTTGACGCATGAGCACCATGAGCACAATATGTATTCTAGAGAGATTAGGGATCCCTTATTTGAATTAATTGAGCTCTTGGAGTGAGAGGCACATTGATTCAAATATGAGTACCTTGAAGGTGATTCATGAGGATCTTTAGGCTAAGCATGCGGTCTTAGCCCATGAGTACTAAGAGGCTCTAGGATCACTCTGGAACACTCAATAGACAGCTCAATCCGAATGCCAGTTGATGGTACAATAGAATAAAAATCCTTTGATCTTTTGATACCATCATGGTTGGGGGCTACAGCAAAGACACCAAGAAAATGCAACTCTTTGCTAGTAGGTGGCAACACTAAAACAAATTCAAGTGCTAATATGCAAGATCGATAAGCCCTAAGAGCGTGTGTGCATCCCTCTAAGATAAAAAGATCCAAATGATGATGAGGGTGCCTGTGGGCAAGGTGGTCAAGTAGAGTTGATAGAGTAGATAGACTAGGTGAGTGTGGTCAAGTACAATTGGTAGACTAGGTGAGTGTGGCCACAACTATCCCAATGATAAGACCTAAAAATTTAGTTAGGGGAGTAGAGACTTTGTGATTGGAGTGGTCTCAACCCGAAAGAGCATACCACAACACACACCCTTCTTCCCCTATATCCCGAGTCCCAACCTCCCAGAGATCATCTATTTTCTCAGATGTGCAGTTTTGATAAGGTACACAAAACTCATGCTTCATATTATTCTGATGCTATGGACCAGCCATACTTGGAGGACACAAATTTGCAAGATCATGGCTGGGATGATGTGAGTAACTTTCTAGGACCCTCTCTACAGAATCTACAAGACCTTCTCAAAGACACTTCTCCCAAATCATTATACAAACCACCCGCAGACCAATACTATTTTTACCAAAATCCACGGAAGCCATTTGGTTTGAAGAAATTTTTTTGGATGAGTTTGATAATCCCACAAAGCAGCTATCAGAGTATCAATGGGCCACCATCATTTTTGACATAGCGATGATGAAGGATAAAGCCACTAAGCAGTGAAAAGCTTTGGAAACAAGCATGGTAGGATTTCAGATCAACTTGTAAACCTGCCTTGGCAAAGGTGGCCATCTTGCAGCTTATCTCTCTTAACAATTGTGCCTTGTTGTTGAGAAATTGATCAGCTCTATTTGCATCGAGGCTACCACCATGTTGGAAGTGGTGGACTTCATCCCTTGTTGGAATGTTGGAGCACGGTGTTCATGGGGAGCTCGTGATTGCTATACACGTATTGATTTAAACAAAATCCCTATGCAATTGTGTAATCTTGGGGGCCTAACATATATTGGCTCATTTCCCCCCTCTCTCTCATCCCTCCCAGGACCTTTTAGGGGGAGAGAGAGATCTTTGCATGGCTAGGGGGTGGGGGGCTTGGGACCACTATGGCCCAATAGTGGTAGTTCTTCAATGATAGTATCTCCTTTTTGGATAGGTACCATAAGTAGGGTAGTTCTTCAATGATATAAAGGGCTATCACAATAGCCGTACCTCGGCATTGTGCATTCATGGATATTTCAATGTGACCTCACTGTATTTTTTAACCCTACTGAGTAAAATAAACACATTTGATACATAAACACAACAACATAATGCATCCATAGATGCACTCGATAGACGCGCCTGAACTTGCATCACAGTTTGAAATTGTATTGCAAGCTGATAAATGTGCATCATTTCTTATCAAACATTTCCCATGATTACCAAAGCAGATAACTTAATAAAAATATCAATGCTATGCACGTGTCACACATGATAATATACTTTTTGCCAAACGCACATATACAAACATTGAGGTGAGGAAAATGAGACAATATATAAATTAGTTTTGCCAATATGTAAGAAATTTGGATGATATAATGATGGTTTGATCTCATCCTCAATGAGATCAACCCTTGCCAAACTATCTACTTCAATATCCAAACCAATGTGGAGATCTACTACTTGTGCTACTATGCATCATCAAAATCAGCATCACCAATGGCAGGCTCATCCTCATGGGTAATGGCATGAATATTTGTATCTCCTATCTCATGAGCATCCTCCTCTCTTGTATCATGATCATCCTCCATATGCTCCATATTAGTAAATGTACTATACATCACTTTGGAACATGGCATAATAGGTATGATGTGCCACTACCTATTATTATCCACCATTGGTTGATAGACAACCTATTCAAAACTTGCATTAAAGGTATCAAATATAAATAAGTGAGTATTTTTATATATGTGTACAGTACCGTTGCGGTAGTACTAGTGTGTCCTTCTTGCTTTGTCAAAACTTTGTGGAGTTAATAGTTACAAAGCCACTTACATGGCATTTGATTGTTGCATTATGGCCTCTTTCCACCATGTCCTTGAACCACTTGACATTCGAAACATACACAAAGAAGTGCCGAAAGTCAAGCTTAATAATATCTTGGATTATGCCACATGGATCCATTGGCTCCCTCAAAGCTAGCAATGATGCAACAATCTTGTGTGTTTCTCTTATCATAAATCCATTGTGTCCAAAAGTGCTTGCACTCATACCATATAACATTGAACATAGTACACTACACCAAGACAAAATCAATTGAATAAGGAATCTAAATTTTTGAAAGCTCCTAATTTATGAATAACATTCTATGTTCTTACCTTTTGCATGCATCCTCTAGGATACTCCCATTCTTCCATTGTGATATGCATCCCCTCATCTCTCTCTGCTCTCTCCATTTTGTCAAGTAGCCAATCAACATGAATATTCTTTGAAAGTGTTCTTAGATGCTTAGGGTATGGCACATGATATCCGTGGTGTGTAAGAAAGAGGCCCTTTCTCCTTGTCTTCTTGCCTTTGTGTTCTCATATCTTGTCACACATCTTTTCATCACATCACTATTAAACACGCAATAGAGGTCTAGATTATTTGCTCCGTTCTTTCCCTTGAGGCATAATAGATGCCATCCTTAGGTCTTCTTCAGCTCGAGCCATAGTCATAGGAGAGTCTCAGAAGAGAGCTATCCACATCAATAAGAAACTCAAAAATATATACAAGTGACTCTTGTCTCAACCAACCCTCGGTCATGCTACCTTTGGGCCTTGCATTTTGTCTCACAAAACCCTTAAAGATCTTCATGAAGTGCTTGAGGAAGAACAACCATCGTGCATGTACAGTGCCGCATATAGCAATCTCATCCACCAAATGCACTATGAGATGTAGTTAGCTTGTGTGAATAGAATGTGGAAAGGTCTCCTCCACTAAACAAACCACCTCCACTGATATAGCTTGAGCATCCTCAAGCATGGTGGGATCTATTTCCTTTGAGCTCACATACCTAGAAAGAAAAAAGTGCACCATATTATCAATATGAATGCCTTGCATCACACATTAATGCACTTCACATTTTGTACAGTATGAAGTACCTCACAAGCTCGCCCATCTTGTAAATACAATCCTTCACGTCCTTCGATGTACAATGACAAATGCTAGTAGGTAGTATGAACTGAGCACATGAGTGATGGTTGATTAGTTGCTTCTATACTCACAAATTTGGAAGAAAAAAGAGATTATGCCAAGTCATACTTACTTGGAGCATCTTGTTCCAATCATGAGATTTCAAGCCGTATAATTGCTCTACATCTCTTTTCTTTCTCTTTGTAAAGGCCCCCTTCAAACACCCCATGCATCCAATTGGAGTACGAATTGTAGTGATAGCCTCTTTCTTTGATAACTTCCATGGTACATGGGGTAAAAAGACACGCCCATTTGGTCTCTCTTTGGCCAAACTTCATGCATCCTCCCTATGGTGCATAGATCCTCCCTTATGCTCTAAGAATCTTGTGTCCCAATCAAATATTTCCAAATGATAGATGACACATTCTTGAACATATGCATGGGATCAAGCAGGTGATTGATATTGAGGTGAAACCAATATGGTAGCCGATAAAAGATCGAATATCTAAATAAAAGATGGTGTCACAAAAACACAATGCATCCATAGACGTGTTTTCAAATGCATTTACTGAATTAAAAAAAAAGTGATGGACATGTCTATTAGCACGTCTATAGACCCACATCTAAAGACATGTTTATATAATAGAGAGACATGTATAGATGCGCGATTAGACTCTCTAATATATGCTCTGCAGAAATTTAAAACAAAAAACAGAAATATGCACTAATAGAGACTCTATAAAAAAAAAAAAAGAAAGAATGTTGTGAGGTTGAGCAAAATGTTGTGTGGTTGTGTAGGAATCCCATTTCTACACTATGCAATTCTTACAGCCATCATTTTAATTTGCACGATTCCATGCACGTCTATAGCTATTGGTGATGAAATACTAGAATTTAAAGTGCATATATTATTAAACGATCATATACAAGCCGAAGATTACAATTCTGAATAAAACATTACAACTCCAAAACATTTACATCACAAAGAATTCATTGATCAAACATTGCACAAGAAAATTGACTGCCAAAAAAAAAAGAGGAGTGTATATAAATTCATAGCCCCAAAAGTCATTGTATATACATATAGCATGAAGCCAAGCCACATGTGACTTCAAGTATGAAAAAGAACACTAGCTAGCTAGCACTACTTCTATGAGTAGTCGTAGGCATCCTCATCCTCACTCCTGTCATCACTCTTGCCACTCTCACAATCTTCTTTGTCACCTTCTTACTCCTTAGTATCCTTGCCTTCTTCCTCAATATTCCCAGGAGCCTGTAAATGAGGGACAACATATATGAATGTATGAAAAATCAAATCTTTGTTTACAATATTGACATTTTTTAAGTACTTTTAAATACTTGCAAGGTTGATCTAGTAGCCTAGATATACTGCTCCTTAGTATAATCAACCCTGCATCATAGAAGTGCATCCAAGTATGTCACCTGCGATGTGCATGATGGTAGGCTATCTCAGCAGGAGTAGGCTATCTACCCACAATATCTAGCTATAAGATGACACAATTTGTAGAGGGGTTAGTACAAAGGAACAACCTCCTAATAAACCACAAAAACACAATATAATTTGATATTGGTACTTACAAATTGGGCCTCCCATGATGCAATACCCCCTACTCCAAAATGCACATTTTCATATCACTCCATCTGGATCCATCGTGCCTCCACATGGTGTGGACTGGGGTGCTCTTTCACTGCCTTCATTGCTTTCT
The DNA here is from genome assembly GCF_047967505.1 of Dipteris shenzhenensis. Lineage (NCBI taxonomy): Eukaryota > Viridiplantae > Streptophyta > Polypodiopsida > Gleicheniales > Dipteridaceae > Dipteris > Dipteris shenzhenensis. Next base: position 41,341,222 of record NC_141619.1, read on the forward strand.
TCCACTCGCACTTATGAATGGTGTGTGGCTGGCCCTTGGTGGTTGTCCTCCCTCTCTCCTAGCAATCTCGGTTATGCCTCTTAAGCAAAGACCTCTTATTGGCAATGATAATGGTAATCCTTGTCTTTGCCCATTTATCAGTGAACTCAACACATTCTAGATTGGGATACCTCTTGCGTATAGTCTTGATGGTATCATCATCCAAACTTTTTTTTTTGCTCTTTGAATGGAATAAAGCAATCTCTATAGTTGTTATGAACTACAGAGCACATGAACGACATGATGTCCTTCTCGCGTGCATCCTGCAAGATGTCGCCTGTCTCAGTGATTTCATAGAAGATTGTACCATCACCCTCTGGCACATCTAGATCTGAATCATCCCTGCCCCTAGTGCTGCCCCCAAAGCATTGTGCCATGCATCTGTGCTAGAGCTCTCCCTACTACTATGCATGCTGCCATGTTTTATGAGCTACTACGATGGGCACTTGCCTCTAGAGAAGGGGCTCTCTATTGCATGGGAGCAGGCTGGCAGCTTTGTGATCTATAAGGGGCACTTGACTGCATGGGGGAAGGCTAGCAGCTCTAAGATCTAGAAGTGACTCCTAACCGCAGGGGAGAAGGGACTCTTGACTCCGCAGGAGAGAAGGTTGGTGCTCTTCTTCCTGCTGGGATGTCTTGACTCCACAGGAGTAATCTCAGGTGGTGTGGGTGTGGGACGGTTTGAAGTCTGTACTCTCGACTCATGAGGGGTGTTTTGAGTTCTAATCATGTATGTATATAACTCTTGTGGAGTGGGAGGGTACCCCAAAATGTTATATAATTGCTATAAGAATAATTGCTATAAGAAGGCATCTTGAGGGTGAGGCAAGCCTCTTGAAGAGCTTCTTGGCCACATGATGAACTACAAAGAAGAAGAGAAGAAGATTAGAAGATTAGAAGAGAAGAGAAGAAAGAAAAAAGGTAAGAACATAAGAAGAGCAAAGAAAAAAAGAGAAAAGATAATAGAAAAAGAGTAATAAGAGAAAGAAGAGCAAAGAAGAAAAGAGAAAAGAGAAATCCCTCATGCAATATTTTATTTCCACCATGCATTCCATTGGGTTGAAGTTTGTGTGTAATGCTTTAAAGTGAAAAAAAGACGTACTATAATAAGAGTTCATACATTTACGTTATGTGTGTGTAGCTATATACATGTTTCTAAAATAAAAATAAGTCATGTAAACATATAACTTCAAGAAAATAAGGGCAATATTGAGGGATTAAAAATGGAAAGGAACATAGCATGACTGATAATAAAATAAGGAAATAAAGGAATTAGTAAAAACAAAATATTTAAAAAATGGATGAATAAAAGTGCCAATATGTCAAAGAAACCTCAAGGGGCAGCATGTGCAAGTATGTGTGTATCTGTGTGTGTGTGTGTGTGTGTGTGTGTGTGTGTGTGTGTGTGTGTTTCCTACCAAACAATCTAGCCTACTACATTACTAGACCAATTTTCACAGTGTTAGAGTAATCCAAATGCAAAAATATGCCTTTGCCTTTTTCAAACAATAAGTGAGAGTAATCCATTGATATTCAATCCCTTCAGACAAAGTATCAAAGTGGGGGTCATCATAAGTACCCACATTGATATTAGTAAAATGTCTAAAATACAAAGAGGTTCAAAAGTAATCTCAAACAAATAATTCATTCCCATATTACAATAGATGGAGATAATCTGCCACAAAGTACTCCTCGAAGTTGCCAGCGTCGTCCTTCATGTCCATCAAATCATGCCAAAGATTCTCTAATGCAAGAGCCACTCTTACCAATGAAGGGCAATTTAGGTCTTAAAAGCTCCCACTAACCCTACTGATATTGGGACCTCAACCACCTCCACTGTGAATCACTTCTATGAATAGGATGTTGGTATAGGATCACTTAGTGATTGGGAAGTTTTAGAAAACACTTTTAGTGGAAGTGATAATTACCAATTTGATAATACTATGACTCAATCCAACTATATAAGTCATTACATTATGTAGGATGATCAATACTTCCAAGTCTACCAAATGGTTCCTCTTTCTCAAAAGACTAGGGATATGAATTCCTTGAAGAAAAAACCACCTATTCAAAGTTATACCTATCAAGGTCCCTATAGGGCTAGTGAGGGTCCATATAAGGAAATGGCCAACCAACAAGTCACTTGTAACAAATGCCAAGGAACTCACTTTCTAAACAATTTCCCCTGAAGGGACCATGCCAGCCACAACTACATCTAATGCACCTACACCATTTTGCTCTAGCTATAGGGTAGATCATCTTTACAAGGATTTCTTATTGTAAAGGCCAGCTAGAGCTACCATTGACCCTAAGGCTAGCATTAATATGCTAAGTGTGGAGAGAGGCCAAATATCTTTAGTATCCTTGACTGTAATTATGATGGCTTAGGCCAAGGCCTTAAGTAAAGAGCTTCATATGTAGGTCAAAAGAGACAAGGCTAGTATGTTATAACCAAAAGACGCAACAAAGAAAGGTGCTATTAAAGTTGAAAAGAGTTCCAATAAGGTGATAATCCAAAATGGATTAGATGAGGACACGACTACCTTGTCCATGTCATCTTCATCTAGCACTACTCCCTTGAATGGTAACGTATATAATCATCCACTCAAGGGAAGGGAAGAATCTTGGGAAATCTTGAGTAATAGGAGGCCTACAACCCCCAAAGGACTCTTGGAAAATCGTGACCAATAGGAGACCTACAAGCCCCGAAGGACATAAGGAATACCCCAAACCCATCATGTAAAAATAGTGCCTTGCTGAGGCACAACAATTGGTATGCAAGCGCCAAGAGAGATTCCTATGCACCAGAGACCCAATAGAGCCTCTAAGTCCTTTTATGTTCTTGATAAGATAGAAGAGAAAGTTGCATTGAGCTTGCCATCAGAAGGGTCCCTATTTCAGCATAAGATTTTTGAGGAAGACCCTACTTGGCACCAACTAAAAGAAGAGGACAAAATATTCCTCTACAGGTTTGAAGAACTTTGAGGGGGTTGTAGGCCTCCTTGTAAAGATGATATAACCTATAGCTAGAGCATAATGGTGTACCTGCATTAGATGTAGTTGTGGCTGGCATGGTTTGGTCATCCCCCCTTCAAGGGAAATTGTTTAGAAAGTGAGTTCCTTGGCATTTGTAACAAGTGACTTGTTGGTTGGCCATTTCCTTATATGGACCCTCACTAGCCCTATGGGGACCTTGACAGGTATAACATTGAATAGGTGGTTTTGTCTTCAAGGAATTCATATCCCTAGTATTTTCAGAAACATGAGCCATTTGGTAGACTTGGAAGTATTGATCATCCTACATAATGTAATGACTTATATAGCTGGATTGAATGATAGTATTATCGTACTGGGAATTATCACTTCCACTAACGGTGTTGTCTAAAACTTCCCAATCACTAAGTGATCCTATACCAACATCCTATTCATAGAAGTGATTCACAGTGGACGTGGTTGAGGTCCCAATATTGGTAGGGTTAGTGGGAGCTTTTAAGACCTAAATTGCCCTTCATTCATAAGAGTGGCTCCTTGTATGGCCCACACGTTGCAATTTATTTAATTCCACTAAGGGGTCAATGTTAGCTTGGGTGTAGCCAATCGCAAAACTATTTTCGGGGCCATTTTGGAGCCGCGACGCGATGCACTTTTGGGTGAATATTTGAATTTTGTGTGGACCCACGCTCTCATAAAAAATTTTCCTGGCATCATGAAGGTGCACTGGCGTAATAATAGATGCAATCTATTTGTTTAGAACACTACATAGCTTGACACATGGAATCTTTGCACTGCTTCGTGCAGTGCAATCTCTGGCCTACGCTGCCTGGTCACTTATTATCGTGCAGACTTTTGCTATAGCTTTGCCACCTGTCACTGGGCATGCACCCATGCAGATCATTAAAATTGAAGGTTGGCTTGGAGATGTTGAGATATCGAGCTCCACTCATGATATGCCAGGGTGACCGTTGTGCATTTATGTCGCCGACTTGTTAGCTGCAGATGCGGTTGGTACACTACCCATGAATAATAGCTGGATGACAGCTATCCTTATGTACTCTAGTTCGTGGCTCAGTTATTATGTCGCCTTAGTTAGTTGAGTTTGGTTTGAGACCCACATATAGGGTTCTTCTATTTCTTTATACTAGAGTTCTTTTGGCTTTCACAACTAAGAAGAGGAAAACAGTTTTCAGCCTCCACCTTTGTGTGTATTCCCCCATTGTGTATGTGAGAAAGCCGCAAGTGAGACTCCTTCCTTCTCTCCCACTATCTTCACATGGTATCAGAGCCTGGTTCGTGTTAAGGAGCTCAATAAAGCAAACCAAGTTCGTAGTGTCCTGGTAAGAGGACCAGTGTTGCTTTCCTTTTTTCGAGTTTGGGAGAAAATCTCTGCAGGTAGCACAATCAGAAGTGCAAGAGTGCACTATCTCAGATTGAGATGCCCTTTGCAGTGTGGCGAGAGGGCAGTATATGCTCGGGCAAGGGCAAGGCCCTTGGTGACTTTATTTTTCTGATTCGAGGCCATTTCGGGGCCCGTTTGGAAGGCGGAAGTTCTTCAAGGCACTCAAAAAAAGGCCCTGTTTTTGCTGTGCAACCACTGCTCTGCAAGTCGGTGAAAAGTTACCATAGAAATTGCATCGTATGCTTGTGCGCAGAGATATTGGGAGTTACAGAATCATCCTTATTGCCTGTTCATGCAAAATCTTCACTAGGAAGTGACTGTGTGGTCAAATAGCACTTTTGTTAGTTTTGCAGATTTGCCTGTGTGAGGCAGAAGCTGTGTTTTTTTACAGTGACAGACTTTTTTGCAGTGTTCTGTAATGGCGATTCTCTTTCATAGATTGTCACTGAAAAGCTTGACAAGAACAACTTCCAAGCATGGAAGTTTAGAATGACAAATTTCCTTATGGGAAAAGGCTATTGGGAGTTCATTACAGGAAATGAAGAAGAACCAGTTCTTCTTAATGTTCCCAATCAACAGGAAATGCAGGCATTTAAAGGATGGCATGAGAGAGCCAGAAAAGTTATGTACTGGTTGTCTATTAGTATTTCAGACTCTATGATTGTGCATATTCAGGATGCAAGTACACCAAAGGAGGCATGGGATACTTTGGCAAAAATGTACAGCACAAATACGCAAGCCAGGAAAATGTAGCTCAAGCAAGAGTTACACAATGTGCAGATAGAAAATATGAGCATCAATGACTACCACATGAAGGTGAAGAAAATTGCAGATGCACTTGCTTCCATTGGGTCACCAATGGAAGATGATGATTTGGTTTCTGTGACCTTGAATGGTCTAGGAAAGGATTATGCACAGTTCCAGACATCCATTGCCGTCCGTGAAAAATTTCCTGATTTTGAGGAGTTGTTTGCTCTTCTAATTTCTGAAGAGCAGAGAAATGGTGGTGCATCTTCTTTGGGAGGAACTTCAAAAGAAACTGTCTTCTACTCAAATGCTGGAAGAGGTAGAGGCAGAGGTAGAGGAGGCCGATCTGGAGGCCATGGTAGAAATCAGAATATGCAACAAACTCAAGAAAACCAGTCCTTTGGAGGAGGACGTGGTAACTCTAGAGGCAGGGGGAGCCAAAGAGGTCGTGGTGGATGGCAGAGAGGTCAAAATGCAAACAACAATGTTGAATGCTACTATTGTGGTAAAATGGGTCATATGGCTAAAGACTGCTACAAAAAGCAGAATGACATTATGAATGGAAAATTGCAGCAAGGCAATTATGCATCTTCTAGTAGACAAGGTGATGACAGAAATGAGCATCTATTTATGGTGCAACACATGACCAATTCTGTGACAAGTGTAGAAGAACGAAATGATGTGTGGTATGTTGACTCAGGTGTGTCAAACCACATGACAGGTCATGCAGAATGAATGCAGGATACATGAAAATGGAAAAACTAGGATTTGTGGAGACTGGTGATGATACTGCACATCCTATTGTGCAGATTGGTAAAATTCCTTTGTCTATGTAGGATGGGAAAAATAAATACCTGTTTGATGTATTTTATGTCCCGAATATCACCAAGAACCTGGTTTCTGTTGGTCAAATGGTTGAGGAGGGCTTGCAGGTCAAATTTAATCCTCATGGATGCTTTGTTGAGGATATGAAAAATAATGGTCGCTTGATAGCAAAAGGAAAGAAGAAGGGCAGGATGTTTACATTGGATGCAGATATGCCTGAATTGAGTGCAGCAATGTTTGCACATGGGATGGTGTTGTTGCAGATATTGATATCTGGCATAAACACATTGGTCATGTTAATGTACAATGACTTAAATCAATGCAGGCCCAAAATATTATTGCAGGATTGCCTAAATTCAAGGTTGTAGAAATGCATAAGGTATGTGAAGCCTGTTAATTTGGAAAACAAGCAAGGAAACCATTTCCTAGGCATGTTCAAGAGAGTAAGAAGCCATTGGAATTAATCCACTCTGATGTGTGGACTACTAAAGCTGCATCTATTGGAGGCTATCATTATTTTGTCACTTTTATTGATGACTACAGTAGAAAAGTTTGGGTGCATTTTGTGAAAAAGAAAAGTGAAGTGTTTGGGCATTTCAAAGCTTTTAAAGCTATGGTTGAAAAAGAAATAGGACTGCAAATAAAATGCCTACCGAGCATCACCTCAATCTAGTCTCTGGCATGACCACTTGTCATCACCTAGAATTCAAGGTTGTCTTGGAGAGACCACTGTGCTGGTTCTTGGAGTTATAGCTCCATTACCTATTTTAACGTATTATGGGAGGAGATCTATGAAAGCCACTACATTGGTTCTTGGAGTTATATATTTATGTACCAAGGAAAATGTATTACGTTGTGCAACCAAGCAAAATGCAATTGACAATATGGCCCTTAATGTTGAGATATCGAGCTCCAATCGTGATATGCCAGGGTGATCATTGTGCATTTATGTCACCATCTTGTTAGTTGCAGATGCGGTTGGTACACCACCCATGAATAATAGCTGGATGATAGCTATCTTTATGTACTCTAGTTAGTGGCTCAGTTAGTATGCCACCTAGGTTAGTTGAGTTTGGTTTGAGACCCACATATAGGGTTCATCTATTCCTTTTGTACGAAGAGGGAGTTCTTTTGGCTTTTAAAACTAGGAAGAGAAAAAATGTGTGTATTCCCCCTTTGTGTATGTGAGAAAACTGCAAGTGAGACTCCTTACTTCTCTCCCACTCTCTTCACACTTAAGGGGTCCCCTTTAGGGGCAAGGGCCATATCTACGTGCATTATACAATATCCAAGATGCCACTGGACAGAAATGGCATGTCGATATGGCCCTTGCCCCTAAAGGGGACCCCTCAAGGACCATATCGTCAATTGAATTTTTTGAAAGTTTAATTGTATTTTTGTAGATGTATCTCCATGCAACCACAATGATGGCGACGTTGGAGTTATTTTAGCGCTATTTTGGTAAACCAAGGAAATTGTAGTCCTTCTTTCCTGGTATTTTAGTCCTTGTTGCAGTTAATATAAATGATGGCAAAGTAAAATTTATCGAGTGAAAATTGAGGAAAAGAGATCACAATGTACATTTACGTCCAATAACAAGTTATATAAAGATTATCAACTTATACCGAGCAAAAAAAGAATAGAGGATCTTACATTTATGAAAACTTGGTAATTGCTCACAGCCTTAAACAAAAGATTACAGGTGGCGGCCATAACCATTCAAATACAAATATAAAAGTGAACAACAGTGCATACTAAGAGCCTCAAATTGAACAAAAGAAGATTACATAAATGCCTTAGAGACCAAAACATTACATCCAATGAGCCAAAAGACCGTTGAGCTCACCCAAAAGATTACATCCAACCATTGTTGAGGGCCTCGTCTGAGCCAGAGGGAATTTGTACAACTCATTTTTCTGCTAGTCTAGCTTGTTGCATTAAAAATTTTTAGGGAGCCAAAGGAGGATACGATGGAGAGGCCGAAGCACATTGCCAGGACTTATATTATGGCCCCCCCAGCAAGTTGAGAGTACTCTACTCTGAAAATATTGAGGGATTTGTCGAAATATAGAGGGAACCCATATAGCACAGCCATAAAGAGGCCCTCTGTGAGCATGTTATCCAAGGTGATGACATTAAGATGTGTGGGGAGTCACCTGTGGGAACGAAGGGTCTCCACTAGTGCGAGCATTTCTATTCCATGTGAGTGCAATGCAATCACCTTATATGAGAAGGCAAATATTATTGGGATCACAAAGCATCAAGTGCAACTAGGCATGCTGAAGATGAGTGGGTGAGTGTAAGATGAACAGGGGAGCAGATGCAGTGACGAGAGTTGGAGGAGGGAGCATGGAGCAAAGTAGAGCAGGGGCGGAAAAGATATAGAGGATAGAGGAGGGATGTGGAGCAAAGTAGCAAAGCATGGGCAGATCAGAGCAATGTAGTAAAATGCCAAATGCCATGAATCTTATATATATTATAAAGTTTGAGCCACTGTGGTGGTTGGAGCTCGGGATTCCATCGATATTAATTGTAGGCCACCACGGTGGGGAGTCCAATGGGCACAATACTTTGCACACACCTTCAACTAGGTGGAATCGACTTAATGCACACAATCTTTCTTTCCCCTCTGCAGCACAGTGCCAGAGCTCCTCCTCCCCTGATCTTGAAATTGTGACATATGGGAGCTCCTCTCTCGCTATTCAAAAACCTAATTTGGATGCTCTCCAAAACTTCACTAAGATGGTGCAAGAGGTGAACGTGAAGGAGGGGGAACTAGTCTGTCAAGGCCATAGGATTACCATCAATTAAAGCGTGATTGACAAGGCTCTAGGAAATTTTGGAGGTAGTATAGAAGCACACTTTTTCAAGAAGTAGTGGAAGAGACAGGATATTCTAGACGTATACCCCAACACTCAGATTAGTAAAAATGGAGGAGTCAAAATTTTGAGCTTGCCAACATACCTTCAAGATGTACTAAAGAAGACAATTCACTTCTTTCCTGATACGAGAGGGACTTGCAAGTTCTAGCAAGTTCAAGCAGCAGTAGAGCAACTAAAAGGACATGATGTATCTTTCTCAAGGGTGATCTCCAAGAGCGTGTTGACCAACCTGAAGAATTGTGTGGATGGCAAATCCCAATTGTCATCTTAGTCCACTAGAGTTGCAATGCACCTAATGGCATCCACCCTCAAAGCGATTTTTGAGCAATATGAGAAGAATATGTCTCAGAAGGTGACTTTTCTACAAGAGAAAGCCACCGATGCAGCAAAGATAGTGCAACTTGAAAAAAGTATCAAGGAAGGTCCTGAAGCCAAGGTAGAGGAGGCACAAGCAAGGGACTTGCAAGAACAAGAGCAAGCTGAGGCTACCACAAAATTGGTCGACATGGAAAGGCATAGAAGAGAAGAAGCAGAGAAGCACATGAAGGAGCTCCAAGATAGGCTTGAAGAAGTGAGAAATGGCAGCGGGGACATGGCGGACAAGGAGCTAGAAAAGATGCAAAAGGACCTTGAAGATCAGAGAGCCAAAAAGGAGGGTCTTTACAAACGGCTCTGCAACATGCAGAACTCATTGAACATTGAAAAAGACCAGATGATGGAGGAGCTAAAAAGGGAGAATGTAGAAACCAAAAAGGTGATGCAAGAACTACGAGAGAGCTTCGAGGCCAGGAAGGATGGGGCAAAGAGCAGCCACGGTGGGGAAGACAACGAGGTAGCTCCCTAGGCCATGAAGGATGCAGAGAGCAGCCACCATAGTGGAGCAAGTTCTAGCCACCGTAGTGGAGAAATTTATAGCAGCCACAGTGAGGGTTGTTTTTTTGAAGCACTATTGGAAGTCCAAAGAGCAAGCTACAATACCCTGCAAGAAGATCACGATAGATGTTTGCATAAGCTTGCCGTGGCTTTTGATAGTTAATGAAAAGTAGTCCATCACCCTGAGAGATTTCTAAACTAGATTGGAAGTCTTGGAAGCTGCCCATGAAGAAGTTTTTTAGGAATTTACGAAAGTTCAACAGATGCTAAGGGATTATGATGAAGCTGTTGCACAAAGTGAGCAAAAATTGGAGGAGATGAAGGAGAAGATCCACAGCCTTAGGATGAGGGAGGAAGGAATCAAGAAGCAATTTCATCATGTACAGAGCAAGACTGTGGTATTGACAATTGCAATAGTTAAATTGGATGCCTATTTTGCTATTCAGCAGGGTCTGAAATGCATGGTATGCCATACCCGATGGCCTGCATGCTACCACCCTGTGCACGTTTTTTGCTTTGGAGTGTGGGTGCATACAAAATCGCTATGTAGAGAATGCCATTGGCCATTGCCTAGGTCATGGACATTGCCCAGGTCATGGACATTGCCCAGGTCATGGACAAATCAAATGTGCCTGCCTGCTATAGCTATCTATGACAAGAAAGTAGATGCTACAGCTCAATTTGCCATTTGGGCAAAAGATCTTAAAGACAAGGAGCTCAATTGAAGAAGGCCAAGACCGAACCTGACCACGATGAAAAGGAGCCTAAAGGGAGGAACCAGCCCTCTTCCAAAAAGGAACAAAAAGAGTCGAGCCTACAACCATAAAGCTCAAATCAAGGAAAGAGGAAGCGGCATGAAGGGAAGGAGTCTTTGACATTGTAATCTATGTAATCTGTGTGTAATGTATTGAATTGTTAATATTCTCTAGAGTTTACTTGGGCAATCTTTTCTCAGCTAAGTGACTAGATAGTGTCCTTTGATCCACGCCAGCACGGTGATAATAATGAGACGAAAGATTTCAATTTGAGACGTAATGTGAGATGAAATATTTTGATTAGATCACTAATGTGAGACTGAAATATTTCTATTAGTGAACTATTGTACCACGAAAGATTTCGAATAGGCAACTAATGTGAGATGAAAGATTTAAATTAGACAACTAACATGAGACTGAAGAATGAGAAGGTCAGGCTCAATGAACTCTCTCCCTATTTAAATGCAGTGTAGACACAACTAAGAGCCCATTACGAAATCTAGCCCCAAAACTCTGTACACCGATCCACCTACTGTGAATCTATGGCATACCCAAATGACTTTGGAATGCTTTTGTTCGATCTGAAAACAATGTTGGATGGCATCCTCATAGAAACAGACCCGAAGAAGGAGGAAAATAGCTACAAGGAGTGTATTACTTGGAGTCGGCATAGACAGTGATTATTAATTTCCCTAGCTATTGTTTTTTCTACTCCTTTAAGGTACTTGTCAAGCTCATGATGTAAGTTTCTTTTTGCAGGACATGAAAGAGGCTCGAAGATGTATAGAGTGCAAAGAGCAGGATGAAGAGGATCCCCATGAAAAGGAGGAGTTATTATGGGCGTATAAGTCGACAGAGTCAAGCAAGCAGTGTGTGATCCGAGTGTGTGAAGAGGTCTACCATAGTGCAGTAGACTGGCCTCCAGAGTTGGGAGATGCTTGCTATAGAGAGGTCGATAAGATAGTTGGGAGTCTGGAATTTCCTTAAAATAATAAAAATCTTGTAGACATTTCTTGAACTTGTGGATATTCTCATGGTGCTCATAATACCTGATTTTGTATCGACTTGCTTTCATGTTAGTACTTAAATGTTTTAAGTAGTCCGGTGGTTGAAATCTAATGGTTACTATACCCAGTCTAAAGGGTACTAGCATTGTGCAACAAATTTTAGGATAGCACGGCAGTAGTGTAGGGATAGCACGGTAGTAGTTCAAGATTAGTGCAGGATAAGTTATTGCCAGTGTGGTGGTTGGTTGCACTAGAATATGAATAGCTACCAGCGCAGTGGTTTGCTTGTATTATTACAAGATGAATGGATTCATTATGGGAAACTAGTGCGGTGGTTGTTGGGATATACTAAAAGCAAGCATGGGATGAAATCTGATGGTTAATGAAATGATAAATAGTCTAAAGGGCATTGTTTTAGTATAGCACTGTGCAATAAATTGAGAATAAATTCTAGGGTAGCATGGCAGTAGTGTAGGGATAGCATGGTAGTAGTGTAGGATAAGTTATCGCTAGCGCAGTGGTTGGTTTGCACTAGGATATGAATAGCCACCAGCGTGGTGGTTTGCTTCTATTATTTTACAAGATGAATCGATTTGTAGGATATGTGGATTCGTTATGGGAAACCAGCACGGTGGTTGTTGGGATATACTAAAAACAAGCATGGATTTTACCATTTGGGATTTACAAAAAAAATTTAATAAAACTAGCACAGTGGTTGTTTGGGATATAAGAAGCAGTCTTAATACAAATTCCATTTTGTAAGACAAGTGAACATATTGTTTCCCTGCAATGAGACTACATACATTTTCTTAGTACTATCTTAGTTGTTTTCTTCCATTGCTCCAAGACACCCCAAGATGTGCTCATGTGTGTCTAAATCCAATTTGAAGACACTCTTGCCCTTATTTCATTGTGGCACAGATTGCATTTGGAACTTAATAGCTCTTACTAGATGAGAGTACACACATGTTTGTGGACTCTTATGTAGCAGTTCATAATTGCGGCCTCTCTTGGATGCTTTTGTACCTAAAAGCTCCAACTACTACATCCCACTTCTCATAGGTTGTTCCCCAATTATCCTTAAATGTTTCCTCAACCTTGTACTTAGGTTTTGTGCTCTACAACAAAAAGTATGGGTCATCTTCCTCATTCTCCCAAGAATCTGTGACAGCTACAAAGTTATCCCCCTCTTACAGATAGTCATTGAGGTCATCGAAACTCTCCCCAAACTATGGCGAGTCATTTGTCTCTCTATTTTTTGTGACTCCATCTGAACGTAGATGAAAATCTTGAACTCAATCCCATGTCTTCGCAGTTGCAATGTTCTCACAATCGTCATGATTTCTATGATGCATGCACTATAGAAACAAGAAAGTTTTCTCATTTTAATCAATTGGTTGTTTGAAAAGCCCCATATGCTGTGCAGATCACAAACTCCTTTAATTTTCTTGCAATCGTGCCAGCTTCTCCTTTGCACTTCATCCACTTTCACTTCATGGAACACTTTGTGTACTACAGTATTCTTAAGACTTTGTTTACTGTATGTTGAATGCACTCCTGTGGAGAGGTTGGCTGTAAGCCATGTTACAGCATCATGGGCATCATTGAGTTTTTCTTGAGGGCATGCTAATTGGTGTTTAAATAGAGCTTGCTTAATAACATCATGGCATCCATCATGTTCACCCTTGCCATGGCTAGACCCAATGAAATTCCACATCATATCTAGACCGGTTAGGGATTTGAACCTTGAGACGAAGTAGAATCCACTTGCTGATTTAAATTGAGAGGCAACACCATCTGACCACACCCAATGTTGTTTTATATTTTCTGCATGGGGATTTTCCTTTTTCATCCATTCCTAATGCAGTAGAAAAGCATGCTACACAAATAGGGTGTCATGTTTCCTATCATTTGAAATGCAGAAATGGTAAGTGCGTTGCATTGACCTAGACTCCTATGAGTCATCAAGTAGATTGGCATTAGGCGTGGAAGAATCAAGCAAATGACTATATGTGATATGCACAATCTAATTGTTATCTACTTGTTGTACTAGTGAGCACTTTGTATCTCATCTTGTTCTTGAAAAGAATAATTTTCATCAAAATATATGATAGATACAATAGTGTCACGGGGAAAATTGGCAAGGCACATCCTGAACTGCTTATCCTGCCAGCTGGCCGTGAAATTGTGAAGCACATATTTTGGGATGGATTGAACCACGTGACCTACAAGCTCCCTTGGCTGGGTGCTCTTATATGATAGTAGCCATCTCTTTTTATTGGATCCTTCAACATTGACATTTTCAAATCTCCTCCATTTTAGAGCAACGTGGTTGTCTTCCCTCATTTCATTTGGATGGACATTGAATGTCTTATTCTTCAGCTTCAAATTATAATGCTTGCATGTGTCGCAAATGCATTTAATCCTATGCCACTCATGGTCTCCCTTTGGACAAACCACTGGCTCCCATAGAGACCTCAGGCTACAAAACCTGTCCTCCCTTACAACACATGATGAGGATCCATGTGGTCTACAGACTGCGCATTCATTGGGGAGGCATGCACATCGATACCCATGGAGCAATGCTCTAACATGACCAGATCTCAAGTCACTCATAGCTTGCTGGGCCAGATCAAAGTCTATCTGTGTTTTGCAACAACAAACATTCCTGTCTTTGAGTTTCTTTACATACTAGGGCTTACAATGCTCAAAGCTCCTTTGCCCAATTGAAATGTCCAGATTCTGATCCACAAACTTGAGATACAACTCTGTCTGCTGACCCAACACGTGGGAACAACAGAACAATGAGCCCCTTTTTGCTACTACTAAAAGAATACAAAACACAATCTAATTAAAGTATATAATGAAGCAAAACAATTTTCAACCACCATGCTAGTTTAGGACAGTCACAATTTCAATCATCGGGTTGGTTTAGGACACGTTTAGGACAGTCACAATTTTAACCACCGGGATGGTTTAGGACACTGTCATAGTTTCAACCACCGGGATGGTTTAGCCTGACAGTCTCAACTTCACATATTAGACAATAACAAGAATATTTATTTTCATTTCTGAATTTCACCATTAGAAAATAACAATATATTTATTTTCATTTCTGAATTCCACAATTTAACAGTGGTATATGACCCGAATAGGAAGAAATTAAATTTAACAAATTTAAGTACTACCACGGGGCTGGTCAATAACTAATGTTTGTTCAACCATGCTGGTTCAAGACAATCACATAATTGGTGATTGAGCTGAAGCAGCCACGGTTGTATGATGTTCCAACCATTGGGCTGGTTTAGTAAAATAACAATATATTGCTATTAATTTCTGCTCAACCATGCCATCGGGTTGGACAACATCTAATGTTTGTTCAACCACGCTGGTTCAGGACAATCACATCACTGGCAATTGAGCTGAACCAGCCTATGGTTGCATGACGTTCTGACCACCGGGTTGGTTTAGGACAATCACATTTAGTCCAAGCCTAGTTTAAGAAAAGAAACAAGTAAACTATCCCAAAGCTCAATCACAAACAACCACCGAGATGGTTTAGGCACCACTGACCTACGTTGTATCTAGCATGTGTATGATGTGCCTCGTAAACACCTTTCATCCTGTTCGCTTCTTACAAATGTCCTTTCTAGTTGGAGAAACTCTCGTATTTTCATGCCAAAACGTCATTGCTGTAGCAATGACTTCCGCACTTAGGTTGTCTCTCCTTTTCTTGTATTCTGTTGAAGCCCATAGACTTCTCGAATAGGGATGATCATGCATTTCTTCTACTCTACGTTCAACCGCTGGAGCCATGTTGGTCCTTCTAATTGACAACATCTTTGACATTGTGCGTCCAATACATTTCTCCTTTATTTCAAGGGACACCAACATAGCTAATGTCGTGCTCTTTGTAGCTAGTTGATCTAAGCTGTGCACCCCTTTCACTTTTTGTAGGCCATTTCTCAGGTTAGAGAGCATGGCCTCTTGGGCGTGTATCTCCCAAGGTGTTGGTAGGGTTGTTACTCTACGAACTTCAAGGTGCAGGCTAAAGCTTGTGAAGACTCAAGACTGGTAATCACCTGAATGGCTTGATGTTACTGCCTTGAATGCTCCCACCAATCGTGACACCACAGCTTGTGTTCTTCACTCTGATGGCAATGATCGAATGCATGCATCTGTAACTGTTTCTTACTATTGCTCTACAAAAAGTCTTCTTTGTTCTTGTTGTTTCTCCCTTTGCAGATATTGCAAAAGTGTCTTCCGTTGCCGATTCGATACCATGCCAGTGCTTTCCTCGACCTGCACACTGTTCCTTATGCCTTGACCTGGCTTTTCAGCTTTCCTGTCTCATAACCTCTATCTACTTCTATTGGCTCTTTCCCACGGCTTCTGTAGGAAGAGTAGGGCAATCTCAGTATGCACGGTTTCGAGGCTTTTTTTCACCTACAGATATATCGATGTTGTCGTTTGTGGTATATGTGTAGCTTAGGACCTCGAGTCATATTCTGGTGAGAGATGTAGGATTAAGTGCGGTAAGCAAACATAGTGCATGCATGTGTAAAAGGAATGTGTATCATCATGGTTGAGGTAATGAAGGCTCCCGCCTTCATTGGGGGTTGCAGGGTTTAGGAGGAGTTTAAGTGTTAGAAGGAGGTTCCAAGGTTTAGAAGGAGGTTCTAGGTTTAGAAGGAGGTTCCAAGGTTTAGAAGGAGGTTCCAAGTTTAGAAGGAGGTTCCAAGGTTTAGAGAGAGGTTCTAGAGTTTAGAAGGAGGTTCCAGGGTTAGAAGGAGGATCCAAGGTTCAGGGTAGAGTACATGGTGGAGCTCATCTCCCTCGTAGATCATGGAGGTTAAGGGTTGAGGAACTAAGGGTTTAGGGGGAGCATAGGAGTGGGAGAAGAAGAAGGTGTAAGAGCATCAAGGAAAGAAGAGAGAGGAGGAGGAGGAGGAGGAGGAGGAGGAGGAGGAGGGAGGAGGAGGAGGGAGGAGGAGGAGGAGAAGGGAGGAGGAGGAGGGAGGAGGAGAGGGAGAGGGTGGGTTGCAAGGTTGGAGGAGAGGGGAGGAGGAGTTGCAAGGTTAGGACATGCTTTTGGACGTGGAGTACAAGGAAGCATGGGCACTTGGGACGATTGCTTGGAGTAGAACTCAACACAATGCCCCAAAGAGTGTGGGCTTCATTCCATTATGGAGTATTTATAAAAGTTGGAGAGATTGTAAGATATTCTCTCTCTACATGTAGAACTTGCATATAGAAGTTGCATGTAGGAGTTGCAAGTAACATGTAGGAGTTGCATGTAGAACTCACATGTAGGAGTCACATGTAGGAGTTGCATGTAGAACTCGCATGTAGAACTCGCATGTAGGAGTTGCATGTAGAACTTGCATGTAGAATATGCAAGTTGGATTTCTAAGAGGGATTATTTCTAGCTTTATGCAAGTACAAGTGGAGCTTTGCTGCTACTCTACACACACATTCTGTTCTACCTAAGTCCATGTTGGCACAGAGACAACATGCTCCCAGAGCCATTTTATTACCCGTCCTCAGGTTATGGCTTATTGCGAGTGCGTACTTGGATCGCCATGCCTTTAGTACAGTGGCTGTGGAACTTGTTCCGTGCCAGTCAATCCTGCTCTAAAGCCTTGGCACCATACAATTTTTGCTCAGGTAGTATCCACCATTTGTTCGAACAGAGATATGTGGCATGCTTCTAAGAAGATCACTCTTTGCTAGAGTGAGCTTGTAATCTGAGCATCGACCTGTTCATTGGGATTGAAACTAAGTGGAGGAAAATGGGTATCGAGATAACATCGGACCTCCAGAATGAATTCCAATGTTTTACAGAATATAGCACTTAAGCGAAGGAAGCAAGCAATGTTGCCGCGCATTATTTGCTCATGCTCTGCTAAAGTGCTCGGATCATTGTGCCTTGGATATTCCATTCTACACCAGCGTATGGTTCGATCATTGGGCAATTAATGGTTCGATCTTCATCCAAAGTACTCCTTCCAGTCCCTCAGGGGACCATTCAAGAGGTGGTGGTTCTGATTTTGAGGGAGTTGGCTTTGCAAGGTACAATTCGACGATCCTTTTTTGGACTCATTTGAATATTGAAGTGTTCGGCCTTGGCTTTTCTGTGATTTCCTCCTTTAGCTTTCTTGCGGGATCTTCTGCTGTTATTCAACTTTGGAGGTTCAACTTTTGGGAGCTCGACTGCCATTAGGGCATGTAGAATGGCGAGGTCATTATCAAAGATTTGATCTTCAATTTCAACATTCTTAGCCTCTATTCCAAGGTCCCAAGGAAAATATGAGTCATCATTGGTATGGGTACCTTCTTCAGGTTCATTATTCCACTCGAGGTCAGCCATAAAGAATGGCACCTCTAGATTGATCGGTTCTTCATGTGTGAGTGGAGGATCTACTTGTAGCACCTTATCATCAATCTGCGAGAAGATGGGGTCTGCTTTGTGAATCACCCGCTATGGCATGCAACACAAGGGAGCTAATTTGCTTGAGATTGTCATTGAAGATGTGTCATCCAATGCTCTAGGCACAATTGGTTTTATATCTCTGGTTCCCACATTCACCCTGACTACGGTGTCGTGATTCTGGATTGTCAGTCTATCAGTTCCTGAGTCATGGAGGACTGATGCTTCCCGTGAACAAGGACATCCCAGTAAGATTTGATAGGATTTTTTGGCAAGATACAAGATTGTGAATTGAAGGCAAAAGCGGACTCCTGTGACCTTTGTGGACACGCCATTCACTATTCCCAAGGGTTTAGCCCGTGAATCATCAGCAAGGTGTATGTTGAAATTAGCCTTTTGCATTGGCAGGAGACCCCATTCTTCATAGAGCTCTTTTGATAGGACATTTACACCTGCTCCACCATCCGCTATGGCTTGGACTTCATTATATGCCTTGTGGATTAAAGGCACAGTAATGTTGTGTATGTCATCTCTCTCACCCATCTGTAGAGGGATATCTTCGATGTCATTCATAGGTGGAGGGGGATTTGCGAGTTCAATCCATCCTTTAAAACTCTCCCAAAGATTGGGACAATTCCGTAGGAGGATTCCAATGGGAATTGACATAGGGCAAGTCAGGATGCTAGAGAGTGCGGCTCCTTCAAGTTGATGTGGCAGTACATTATGTTGTGGAGTCTGTTGTTGGAACAGAAGCTCGAGTACAGTATCAATACTCTATGGGGCCAAGTCATGGATTGGGTCTTGAGCTTGTTTCTTAGCCTCAAATTGAGCTTGTTTCTCAACCTCAAATTGATCTTGTTCCTTTTGTACCCATTCTCGAAGTGCCTGAAAATGAGCCTTCTCCACCTTTGCATTTGGGTATGGAGCTTCTTTTATTTGAGGCTTAGGAGTTGATGTGGATGAGCTCAGCTGCTCATTCCTTGGCGAAGGTGGAGGCACTTGTGATTTTTGTTTAAGAAGTCACTTTGGTTGGATTGGAATGTTAGGGTCCTTGGTGGCCTCTTTCTAGTGGCATGTAATTACATTTACAGGTTGTGATATTACACTTGCCAGACCTAGACTTTGATGGTCCACCCCAATGATGCCGATTGGGACATCAGGCTTAAGCTCTTTTTGTTGTGGGACTTTATTTTTCACGGGAAAATCCATACAGGCATGTCCTATGCCACAATCTCTGCAGAGTGGTTGGAAAGTAGCAGGGCTACCACAATGAGGGCACTCTGTGATCCGGTGATTTTCTCCACAACCATAGCACTTGATTGGTGCTCGATATGTGTTGGGACATAGTTGATTTGCATATACTGGTATTAGACCCTCTGCACCTGCTACATAGTACACTGGGTACTTTGTTTCATACTCAAATGATGACTCTACTTCCTCGGCTTGTAATTGATGTATTGGAGCTGCCCGAGGAGTTGGATTTGGTGATCTTGGATATTGTTGTGGATTCGGATTCCTGAGTAGTTGTGGGACTTGTGTCCGATTGGAAACAGGATTTAGCCTCGGAGTTGGGGGCACTTGTGCAAATGTTGGTTGCCTGTACACTGGCATGGGTGCCGCTTGGTATTGTTGAGGTCGAGGCGAGTTGTTTCGCATGTTGAAGATGCAACTGTTTTCATCATGGCCGCCGACGATGCAAATATGGCACCACAACCTTGGCGGTGGATTTGCTTGTGCAGTGATCTTGGCTCTTAGGATTGGGCACTCATTTGTTGTATGATTGGCCATGTAATGTGGACACCAGACATTTTGTCACTGTGGACATGTCTGAGTTGGTGGCTGAGTTGAGTGAAGTTTTTGTTCCATGGCCTGCATAATGTCTTCTTTCAGCTTCATGGTGATGGCATCTAGGCAATCTTCATTTGATGTTTCAGTAGTGGACTTTGATTTGCCCTTTTTTGAGCATTTATCTCATGCACTAGATCTGCCGTCATCACTGCTAGTGTTAGAGTCGGTCATGCCATCCTCGATGTCAATCGTTGCCGCATGAGTAGCACTGAACATTTCATAGCTGCTAATATTTTTCATATCCTTTCAAATTTTCTTTCTTAGTCCTACAATGAACCAGGTCGTGAGGTACTTTGCATCAGGGCATGGGTCACATTTGGCGATTAATCTTTTCATCTTACCCAGGTACGTGCATACATCTTCTCGACGGCCTTGTTCGATCTTGCTTAGTTTTAGAGCACGATCATCTTGTAGCCTCTCCGTTTGAAAGCATCTTTTAAATTTTGTTTGAAGCAGGTCCCATGTGGCTCGCTCTTCCACTAGAAGGTCTAGGTACCATTCAGATGCTTCATCAATTAAGGCCATGGGAAACTAGGTCACCTTGGTTTCATGGGATTGATCTCCACCTGCTCGGCATGCGGCATCAAAATGTTGGAGAAAATGGGTTGGATCTCCCCTACCATTATATTTGGGAAGTTCCAATTTTCCCAAGGGATGCCTACCTTGATTGTTATAATTTTTGCGATTAAAGAAATTGTCAGCCTCTTCATCGAGGTCAATATCCCCATCATCGTCGCAACGGCATCCAGCCATGTGGCATGGAGGAGTTAAAGGGATTTCTTGAATTTTAGGGGGGGAATCGGGGTAGAGGATTGTCGGAGGCGGTGGTTGCAGTGGAGTTGTATGGAGATTTGGTGAGCATTAGAGTCGAAGGTGTTGGTC
This sequence comes from Dipteris shenzhenensis, assembly GCF_047967505.1. Taxonomy (NCBI): domain Eukaryota; kingdom Viridiplantae; phylum Streptophyta; class Polypodiopsida; order Gleicheniales; family Dipteridaceae; genus Dipteris; species Dipteris shenzhenensis. The sequence continues at coordinate 41,361,906 of NC_141619.1, forward strand.
GGAGTGTACCTGCATGCAGATTAGGTGAGAGTTGCAAAGCGTGTCTTTGCCCTGCAAGTGCGGATGTTGTAATCTCTGCTCAACAAGGCAACTGTAGGTTGTTTCTTGCTGCTCCAAGTGACTGCAGCACTCCCAAAAGAGATCACATATCCACTGGTAGATCGTCTATCAGAAATACTACCAGCCCAATCAGCATCAGTGTATCCATGCAATTGTATCTGAACCCCAGCCTCATAAAATAGTCCATACTACAATGTGGACTTCACATACCTGAGTATGCATCTAGCCGCATCCAAATGCGATTTCCTTGGACCCTGCATAAACTGACTTACCAATCCAACAGCATAGCTCAAATCTGGCCTGGTAATAGTCATATAAATCAAACTTCCTACTATGCATCTATACATAGTAGGGTCTTCCAGAAGCTCACCTGCATCTGCGCTCAGCTTCACATTCTACTCCAAAGAAACTGAAATAGGCTTACAGCCTATCATCCCATATTTGGACAGCATGTCCAATCCATACTGCCTCTGCAAGAGCCGTATCCCACTTGGTGATCTAATCACCTCAATGCCCAAGAAATAACGTAGCTCTCCCAAATCCTTCATCTCAAACTTCTGCTTCAATAGCATTTTCACATGAAGGATATCTTCATCACTATCACCTGTGATGATTAAATCATCAACATAAATGACAAGCAGCATAATACCTCTCTCTGTTTTTCTCACATAAAGTGAGAAATCTGCCTTGGAAATCTGAAAGCCAATAGTGACAAGATACTGTCCTATCTTGTCAAACCATGCTCTAGGTGCTTGCTTCAAGCCATACAAGGCTTTCTTCAACCTACAAACAAACTCAGGATGAACAGCATGAACATAACCTGGTGGCTGCTCAATAAAGACCTCTTCTTGCAAATCACCATATGCAATAAGGCATTCTTTACATCCATCTGATGTAAAGACCATCTCTTTGATGTAGCCATAGCAATGACTGCTCTTACGGTTGCCATCCTTGCAACCGAACTGAATGTTTCTTCATAATCAATGCCATATGTCTGTGCATACCCCTTGACAACTAATCTTGCTTGTCTCTGTTCATAGAACCATATGCATTGTGCTTCACCTTATAAACCCACTTACAGCCAATTGCATTCTTGTCTTTCGGCAAAGGCACCAATTCCCATGTAGCATTTGCTTCCAATGCATCCATTTCTTCATCCATGGCTTTCTCCCATTTTTCTTTTCCCATGGCTTGCTCAAAATATAGGTTCTGGTTCTGGTATCACCTTGACCATATAGGCATAGTGAATGGCTATAAATCCATCATATTTTAGCTATCCATAGGATACCTAGCTCTAGTAGACCTGTGCAAAATAGGCTCACTTCCAGGTGCTCTCAAAACATTCCTTAGTCTTCCTTACTCCAGGTGTAACAACAGAAGGAATACCCAACTCATCATCAATGCTCTGTTCTGAGCCACTGGATTCACCATCCACATAAGAGTGACCTGAATTCACATCAAACATGGCTGATCTACCTTCTTTCTTCCTTTTCATGATACCTACATACCACTATCTACATTTCTTTGAGGAGATTCTCCTGATCTCAATCTGCCTGTCCATGGTGAAGTATGTGAACCACTACTAGAGGACATTGCAGGTCCACTAATATTTTGTGATTGCTGCTGTGAATTCTGTGTAGCATTACCATTTTGCGCATCTGCATCATCAATCACATTTACTAGTTTATACCAACTGCTCATCTCATCAAAAACAACATCTCTGCTCACTATAAACTTACGAGTAGAAGGGTTATAGCATCTATATCCTTTCTACTGCAGAGAATAACCAATAAAGATGCACTTCTCTGCTTTTGGATCCAACTTGGACCTCAACTCATCTGGCACATGAACATAGGCAATGCAACCAAAAATTTTCAAATGAGCAATATCTGGTTTCCTACGAGTATACATCTCCTCTGGCATCATGCCATGTATTGCTGTAGTGGGAGTCCTGTTCATTATGTAAACTACTATAGGAACTGCTTTAGCCCAATAATAATCTGGTAGGTTTTTTTCATTTAGCATGGCCCGAGATACCTCTCCAATATGCCCGTTTTTCCTTTCTGCAAGTCCATTTTGTTGTGGGGTATGACTGCATGAATATTACTGCTTTATGCCATGCTCCTGCAGGAACCTTGCAAACTCATTTGAGAGGTACTTTCCCCCTCCATCTGACCTTAGGCATTTTATTTGCAGGCCTGTTTCTTTTTCAACCATAGCTTTAAAAGCTTTGAAATGCCCAAACACTTCACTTTTCTTTTTCATAAAAGACACCCAAACTTTTTTGCTGTAGTCATCAACGAAAGTGACAAAGAAATGATAGGCTCCAATAGATACAGCTTTAGTAGTCCACACATCAGAGTGGATTAATTCCAATGGCTTCTTACTCTCTTGAACGTGTCTAGGAAATGGTTTCCTTGCCTGTTTTCCAAATTGACAGGCTTCACATACCTTATGCATTTCTGCAACCTTGAATTAAGGCAATCTTGTAACAATATTTTGGGCCTGCATTGATTTAAGTCACTGTACATTAACATGACCAATGCGTTTATGCCAGATATCAATATTTGTAACTACACTAGTCCCATGTGCAAACATTGTTGCACTCAATTCAGGCATGTCCACATCCAACGTAAACATTCTGCCCTTCTTCTTTCCTTTTGCTATCAAGCGACCATTATTTTTCATATCCTCAACAAAGCATCCATGAGGATTAAATCTAACCTGCAAGCCCTGCTCAACCATTTGACCAATAGAAACTAGGTTCTTAGTGATATTCGGGACATGAAATACATCAGATAGGTATTTCTTTTTCCCATCCTGCATAGACAAAGGAATTTTACCAATCTACACAATAGGATGTGCAGTATCATCACCAGTCTCCACAAATCCTGGTCTTTCCATTTTCCTTGCATCCTGCATCCATTCTACATGACCTGTCATGTGGTTTGACGCACCTGAGTCAACATACCACACATCATTGCTTTCTTCTACACTTGTCACAGAATTGGTCATGTGCTGCACCATAAACAGATGCTCATTTCTGTCATCACCCTATCTACTAGAAGATGCATAATTGCCTTGCTGCAATTTTCCATTCATGATGTCATTCTGCTTTTTATAGTAGTCTTTAGCCATATGACCCATTTTACCATAGTAGTAGCATTCAACATTGCTGTTTGCATTTTGGCCTCTCTGCCATCCACCACGACCTCTTTGGCTCCCCCTGCCTCTAGAGTTACCATGTCCTCCTCCATAGGACTGGTTTTCTTGAGTTTGATGCATATTCTGATTTCTACCATGGCCTACAGATCGGCTTGCTCTACTCTTCCTCTACCTCTTCCAGCATTTGAGTAGAAGACAGTTTCTTTTGAAGTTCCTCCTGAAGAAGATGCACCACCATTTCTCTACTCTTCAGAAATTAGAAGAGCAAACAACTCCTCAAAATTAGGAAATTTTTCATGGACGGCAATGGATGTCCAAAACTGTGCATAATCCTTTCCTAGACCATTCAAGGTCACAGAAACTAAATCATCATCTTCCACTGGCAACCCAATGGAAGCAAGTGCATCTACAATCTTCTTCACTTTCATGTGGTAGTCATTGATGCTCATATTTTCTCTCTGCACATTGTGCAACTCCTGCTTGAGCTACATTTTCCTGGCTTGCGTATTTGTGTTGTACATTTTTGCCAAAGTATCCCATGCCTCCTTTGGCGTACTTGCATCCTAAATATGCACAATCATAGAGTCTGAAATATTGATAGACAGCCAGTACATAACTTTTCTGGCTCTCTTATGCCATCCTTTAAATGCCTGCATTTCCTATTGATTGGGAACATTAGGAAGAACTAGTTCTTCTTCATTTCCTATAATCAACTCCCAATAGCCTTTTCCCATAAGGAAATTTGTCATTCAAAACTTCCATGCTTGGAAGTTGTTCTTGTCAAGCTTTTTCAATGACAATCTGTGAAAGAGAATCAGACGCCATTATAGAACACTACAAAATATTCTGTCACTGCAAAAAACACAGCTTCTGCCTCACAAGGGCAAATCTGCAAAACTGACGAAAGTGGTATTTGACCACACAATCACTTCCTAGTGACGATTTTGCATCAACAGGCAATAAGGATGATTCTGTAACTCCCAGTAGATGCAATTTCTGAGGCAGCTTTTTACTGACCTGCAGAGCAGTGGTCGCACAACAAAAATAGGGCCTTTTTTCTCAGTGCTTGCGGAGAACTTCCGCCTCCAAAATGGGCCCCAAAATGGCCAATCCCATAGCATATATTACCCTCTTGCCACACGGTGAAAGGCGTCTCAATCTGAGACAATGCACTCTTGCACTTTCTGGCTGTGCTACCTATAGAGATTTGCTCCCAAACTCGAAAAAAGGAAAGCAACACTGGTCGACTTACCAGGACACCTGCGAGCTTGGTTTGCTTTCTTGAGCTCCTTACCAGGAACCAGGCGTTGATACCATGTGAAGATAGTGGGAGAGAAGGAAGGAGTCTCACTTGCGGCTTTCTCACATACACATTGTGGGGGAATACACACAAAGGTGGAGGCTGAAAATAGTTTTTCCTCTTCTTAGTTGTGAAAGCCAAAAGACTAGTACAAAGAAATAGAAGAACCCTATATGTGGGTCTCAAACCAATCTCACCTAACTAAGGTGGCATACCAACTGAGCCACGAACTAGAGTACATAAGGATAGCTATCATCTAGCTATTATTCATGGGTGGTGTACCAACCGCATCTGCAGCTAACACGTCGATGACATAAATGCACAAAGGTTAGCTTGGCATATCACAAGTGGAGCTCGATATCTCAACAGTATTGTCATGTTAATAATGTACCTAAGGGCGAGTGCTAGGATTGCTGAAATGGTGTAAAATGGGCTTGAAAAAATACCACGTAGCGTGGTGTTTCCGTGTGTGAAATCGTGGTTCAAACAGGGTCCAATTTGGGTTCCAAATGGGCGTGATACGAAGTATTGAAGTAGGAGTAAATTTGGCTATTTGGGGGGGGGCGGGGCTTGGTCTTAAGGTTTGGTGTGAATGGGCTTTCAGTCCAACTGAGGGGTAGTAACGGATCCAGCTCAGTTGACCTAATTGGCCTAGTTAGTCTAACTAACCTAACTATCCAATTAGATGCCTAAAAGTTAGTTTAACCTAGGCTAACTAGATTTAAACTGACTACAGCTAACCACAATTAGTTGAGCTAACCTAGTACAGTCAAACTAACCTAACCTATGCAGTTAGTCTAACTAGCTCACAGCTAAACTAACCTAGCTATAACTAACTAATTGAGAGTTAAATAATTAACCTAGGTTAGAGATAACCTAACCTAGGTGTAAACTAACCTAGCTAGGGTTAGTCCTAGGGTAAAGTTAGGTTAAGCTAGAAATTAATTTAAATTAATTTTTCTTCAAAAGAAAAAAAAATTCGAGGGGGGGGGGGGCATCGCGCGGCGGCAACGACGGTGTTTGAGGAGGGGGAATTTTTCACAAACGGGGGGAAGGGAAGTGTGGAGAGGAGGGGAAGGTTGCAGAGGGGGATGGATGAGGAGGATGCCCATCTTGGGAGGAGGATGGGTGGGGAGGAAGGAGACACGACGGAGGGAGATGCACCGGCGGAGGAGGTGTTGGAGGGGAGGGGCGGCAGGCGTTGCCGCCCGTCTGGGCGGTTCTGCCTCGAGCGACGGGCCGCCGTTGGTGCATCGCCATCGACGGGCTGGTGGCACCGCCAGTGTGGCAGGTGCTGTTGCATCGCGTGCGCCGCGTTTGCAGCAACAAGGGCTTAAGCCCTTGCTATTAGAAGGTAGGGAGGGCTGGCGACCGAGAGGAGAGGGGTGGGGGGGGGAGAGAGAGAGAGAGAGAGAGAGAGAGAGAGAGAGAGAGCGAGAAGAGGGAGGGGGAAGAGAGAGAGAGAGAGAGAGAGAGAGGAGAGAGAGAGAGAGAGAGAGAGAAGGGGGTAGGGGGTAGAAAGAGAGAGAGAGAGAGAGAGAGAGAGAGAGAGAGAGAGGGGTGGTGGAGGAGGAGGGGGAGATGGAGGGGGGGGGGAAGAAAGGGGTGGTGGAGATGGAGGAAGGGGGGAAGAATGGAGGGAGGGGGGGAAGAAAAGGGGTGGTGGTGATGGAAAGGGGTGGTGGAGAGGGAGGGGGAGGGTGGTAGAGAGGGAGGTGGTGGAGAGAGGAGGGGGGGGGGGGGCGGGGGAGATTAGGGAGGGGGGAAAAAAGGGGGGGGGGGGGAAGTGGAGGGGATGGTGGTGGAGGGGGGAATGGTGGAGGGGGAGGTGGTGGAGATGGAGGAGGGGGGGGGGGGGGGATGGAGGGAGGGGGGGAAAAGAAGGGGGGGGGTGGGGGAAGTGGAGGGGGGAATGGTGGAGGGGGCTCAGGGGGAAAAATAAAAAAGAAAAAAAAAAACTTGATGGACGAAAAACTTTGACGAAAATCCAAAGGGAGGAAGAGATGGTCACTTGAACACTCTCCAAGTCTTTCTCGATGTAACGGGATTGTTGAGGACCAATGGACAATGGTGGATGGCTAGATTATCACTACGAGATGGGCTCGAAGTAACTTACCATGTGAGGATGGGAGTAGGGTGGTGGTCGATGGATAGGGAGGAGTGTCTTGCGTAGGGCTTGGAATGGGAAGAGGATGGAGGCTAGAGATGTGAAAGATGAATGAGGGGGTGGAGTGTTAGAAACATGGATGATTTTTTCAAGTTAGTTTCGTTAAGAAGTGAAAATTTTATATTAGCATCGAAAGTTTATATGCCCTAATAAAATAAAGTTTGAAATATTCGCCAAGATTTGAAAGTTTTATGTAAAATCTTTAAAAGTTTCGCCAAGATTTACATATTTTACTTAGAAATTCAAACAAAAATATATAAAATTGTACTACAATTTGTCAATATTGTGAAACTATAAAAATTAGACTAAAAACTTTCGCCAAGATTTTATATTAATATAAAAGTATAGCTTCGATAAAAACATCCATGGTTAGAAAAGATGAATGGGGAAGAGGATGAGGGAGGAAAGAAAGGGGTGGTGGAGATGGAGGAAGGGGGGACGAATGGAGGGAGGGAGGGGAAGAAAAGGGATGGTGGAGAGGGAGGGGAGGGTGGTAGAGAGGGAGGTGGTGGAGATGGAGGAGGGGGGGGGGGGATTAGGGAGAAGGGGAAAAAGGGGGGGGGAAGTGGAGGGGATGGTGGTGGAGGGGGGAATGGTGAAGGGGGAGGTGTGGAGATGCAGGAGGGGGGGGGGGGGGGGGGGGAATGGAGGGGGGGGGAAAAGAAGGGGGGGGAGGGGGGAATGGTGGAGGGGGAGGGGGAAAAAGAAAAAAGAAAAAAAAAACTTGACGGACGAAAAACTTTGATGGAAATCCAAAGGGAGGAAGAGATGGTCACTTGAATGCTCTCCAAGTCTTTCTCGATGTAACGGGATTGTTGAGGACCAATGGACGGTGGGTGGATGGCTAGGTTATTGCTACGAGATGGGCTCGAAGTAACTTACCATGTGAGGATGGGAGTAGGGTGGTGGTCGATGGACAAGGAGGAGTGTCTTGCATAGGGCTCGGAATGGGAAAGAGGACGGAGGAAAGATGTGAAAGATGAATGAGGGGGTGGAGTGTTAGAAAACAATACAACGTCTGTGCTCAACAGATAATAGGATCTCGTACGCAAGAGAGAAAACCGGATAGTATGGAGAATCAAAATTTTGATTACTATAGAATTGATACAATAGATGGCGCTGCCTCCCAGCCGTGCGCTCCTGTAAGAGAAGCTTCGATGGCGATCTAGAAATAGTAGAGGACAGCGGCTAGATGGTTGCTATAGCCAGTGATAAAATGGGCTTCATGGGCTTGCACTTATATAGCCACCACTCATGGTTGGATAGACCCAATTGGGTGATTGACCCAATCTGCCCAAAATGGCCGATTGGGGGGCGGTTAGGCCACCGATCGCACGATAGAACCGTGGCTCAAAATAGAGCAACTAACTTACGGAGTCCGTTCAGCCCAGAGCCATCCGAGATCATCTGGGGCTCCAAACGGGCCCCGCAACCTGAGAGTGGGTTGCCTTGAGAAATGCTCCATCTACCCTCAATGTGGTCAGTCATGGGATGCCTTCCTACACTTGCATGTAGCCTAGTTGGTAGTGTGTCAACTCTATATGAAGCGGTCCAGCCATCAGGCCACACATGGCCCCCATCTGGTGCCAGGACCTACTAGATAACCGAGCTACTCAAATGCCTTCTCCTCATATGGGGGGCTTACAAGTAGAGTTAGCTGGTTCCCGCGTAGTTACACGAGTGGAGCATTGATATCTAACACCCCCCCTCAATGTCCACCTGCAAATGAACTTACTTTTTCGGCCCAAGTCGATGAAGATGCCTCTCCAACAAGTCTCTTCCAAGAGCCTTCGTGAAGATGTCCGCAACATTCTCTGTAGTCGGACAGTACACCAAGTCAACCTCTCCATCCATGCTGAGCTCGCATACAAAGTGATATTGAATCTCAATGTGTTTTGTGCAAGCGTGGAACACAGGGTTCTTTGCAATCACCATGCAACTCTGATTGTCACATGATAACTGCGTAGGTTTGTTCTGCACTACACCCATGTCCCCTAAAATCCTCCTTAACCACACTACCTCACAAGAAGCAAAACATGCTGATTTGTACTTAGCCTTGGTAGAAGAAAGAGCAACTATAGGTTGCTTCTTGCTGACCCATGACACAGCTCCAGATCCAAGTGAGAAACAGTAACCTGTCACTGATCTCCTGTTGTCCACATCTCCTACCCAATCCGAGTCATAGAATCCGATCAAGATGTTGCCCTTGGTATAGGTGATGCCATAATTAAGTGTGCCTTTGATGTATTTCAGCACCTGCATTCCTGCCCTCCAATGGTTCTCCCGGGGCTTATGCACAAGTAAATCAAACTGCCCACAAGCCTTCTATATTTCACTTCTTCCACCAGTGGTGATGAATCCTCATTTGAGAGCTTCACGTCAACCTCCATAGGAGTGCCAACTGCAGCCATGCCAAATGCCTTCAGTATCTCTCCAGCATACTTCAGCTGTGAAATAAAGATCTGTTTTGGCTCTTGCCAAACTTCAATCCCCAAACATAAATGCATCAGTCATTTCAAACTCTCTTCCTAGAAAATGCTTTGTCTGCAAGATCTTCTCTTCATATTATGACAAGGTCATCCACATAAAGGACCACGATCATACACCTGCCTCCTTCTCTGAAGATATACAAATTTGCATCAGATGGGCTCCTCCTAAACCGGTTTTGTAGAAAGTAGGCATCAATCCACTGGTACCATGCTCGTGGGGCCTGTTCAGCCCGTAAAGTGCCTTCTTTAGTTTACAGACTTTACCTTCTAAACCGGGGATCACAAAACCTGGTGGTTGTTCCACGTATACCTCCTCCTTGAGATCTCCATTCAGAAAGGTGGATTTTACATCCAAATTCCTTGGGCTGCTAAAGCCAAAACACTGTGAATTGTGGTTAGTCGATCTGTGGGAGAAAAAGTATCCTGATAATCAAAACCATGTACTTGTGTGAATCCTTTTGCCACAAGCCAAGCCTTGTACTTATCCAACGTGCTGTCAGACTTATACTTGGTCTTGTACACCCACTTGATGCCGATTACCTTGCGTTTTGGTGGTCAATCCACAAGGTCCCAAGTGTTGTTCTTCATTATGGAGCCATACTCCGACTGCATAGCCTCCATCCACCTATCATCACCCTGTGCCTCTTCAAGACACTTGGGTTCTTCAGCACGGATCACCTAATCTAAGTGTTCCTGCACCCTTCTTTGCTCCTCTAATCTCTTGGACCGACGGTGTTCGGATGGTTCCTCCTCAATTGCTGGAGGTTCTCTGCCATCCAAAAGCTGCTTTACCCACTTCGGGAATGGCTGTTGCCGTTGCGGTTCTATAGGCTCTTCTTCCTCTTCTTTATCTTGAATCCTCCCAAGCACCATTGGGGGAGTTTGGTCTGCTGTTGGTGGTTGTACTAGATGGATATCCTAGTCTTGGTTGTCTGGGAAGGAAGCATCCTCCTCCAATTGATGCAGCTGTTCTGAGAAGACCACATCGCGACTTACTATTACCTTCTTGGTAACAGGATTATAGAGACGGTAACCCTTCGCCTCTTCACTGTAGCCCAAGAAAATACACTTCTGGCTCCTCGGTTTCCATTTGGTCTTGTTAGCATCAGGGACATGCACAAAACAGTCACATCCAAAAACTCTGAAATGTGTAGCTAAAGATTTCTTACTGGAAAAGGCCTACAGTGGAGTCATCCCACCGTTCACAGCCTTCGTGTAGCTACGATTCAGAATGTAAACTACCGTGTTACATGCTTCATCCCAGAAAGTCTTTGGCAAATCTTTCCCTTTCATCATACTTCTACCCATTTCGCAGATGATGTGCATCTTGCGTTCTGCTACTCCATTTTGTTGTGATGTATGTGGCGGGGGTTTCTACCTCTTGATCCTGTGACTTTTGCAGTAACTTTCGAATTCACTTCATGTGAACTCTCCACCTCTGTCTGATCTCAACTTCTTCACCTTCCTCCCTGTTTCTGTTAGAGTTAGCTCAAATGTCCACCTCTCATGTAACCCACCAATATTCTGTGTACCCAATGTTGTAAGGCCCCCATATGAGGAGAAGCCATGATGGGTATCGGATATTGGGAGGGATCCCCAGTTCAGACACTGGAAGGGGTCTTAGAGTAGACCAGATGGTTATGAGACGGCTTAGGAGCCAAGAGTAGATACCCGTTTGCACAAAGGGGGGGTTCGGGGGGGCGATAGCCCCCCCGATAGCAGGGGGTCCAGGGGGCGCAGGCCCCCGGTGGGGGTCTGGGGGCAAAGCCCCCAGCGGCAGGGTCGGTTGGTCTTTCAGGCCGACTGTCTATTAGGCCGACTGCCTATTACAAGGCCGACCATCAACCACTCACACTATATAAGTGGCCACCCCCTATCATCATATCACCAGTTCTTCACGCTCATAGTCCTCCGTCCAGCATCTGTCTAGATCACCATCGAAGCTCTGTCTGTAGAGCGCACGGGTGGACAGCCAACCATCAGTTGTATCAGCAGTTTGGTATATCAGAATTTTTGTATTCTCTCCAGCTTTCCATCGTGTACTTGCGTTTTGTTGTTATCTTCCGCTGCGTACTATTTTCTTACAGTTTCTTTCTCAACCATTACATGCCATTCCTTGAACTTACTAAAAGCCTCATCTTTAGTCTTCAGGAAGTATATCCATATCCTTCTACTGTAGTCGTCGATCAGCGTCATGAAGTTTTGCTGGACATTTTGCATCATTGCCGACTGCTACCAGGATGTCATTCCCTACTGGATGTAGAGAGGTATACCAACCCTTCTGATTGGTCATGTGGCACGATGCACCACTATTAATAATCCAAGGTTCTTCCACAGGTACATGAACTGCTTCCGTGCAAATCTCCTCAATTGCTACAAACAGCTTTATTGGTTCCGTCTGCATGTTGTTGCTGGACTCTTTCTTTACTCTGTTCTTCTCATCTGCAATCTTCTTCCGACACTCATTCTGCTTGTGCCCTGTCTTGTTGCAATAGAAGCACTTGATCTTCTTCTTTCTCTTTTTATCATAAGAAGAAGATGGGTTACCAGAGTCCTTATGAACTTACCTTTCTTTGATCCAGCCGAGAAAGCCGTGAATCTTCTCCAGTCCTCGTCTTTTGATGCATCTCCTCCTTTAGAAGCATTGCACTGAAATCCTCAAAGTTGAGGGTGGATTTCTATTCTGCATATTCAGCGCCATAACAAGACCATCGTACTTTGGTGGGAGAATCCATATGCACCTTCGTGCTAGATTCTTGCTGGTGATAGTGATGCCAATCGGAGTCATCTGATCGCGCAGATTCTTCACCCTGGTGATGAATTTCTCTATCGTTTCAGACTCAGACAATTTCTCGTTCGCGAGTTGAGTCTCCAGATTCTGAATCCACGTTTGATTCATGGTCTCGCAGGCTTGCGGGCTGGGCCATCTCTCACAATCTGCTTGTAAACAGAAACACACTACCAAATCTTCTTGCTAGAGCCCAAGCTCTGATACCATGTAAGAAAACAATACAACGTCTGTGCTCAACAGATAACAGGATCTTGTACGCAAGAGAGAAAAGCATATAGTATGGAGAATCAAAAATTTTATTACTGTAGAATTGATACAATAGATGGCACTACCTCCCAGACGTGCGCTCCTGTGAGAGAAGCTTTGATGGCAATCTGGAAATAGTAGAGGACAGAGGCTGGATGCTAAGGAATCAGGGTCGCTGTAGCCAGTGATAAAATGGGCTTCACGAGCTTGCACTTATATACCCACCACTCGGTTAGACCCTATTGGGTGATTGACCCAGTCTACCCAAAACGACTGACGGGGGGTCGTAGGCCACCGACCACACGATAGAACCGTGGCACAAAATAGAGCAACTTACCTACAGTGTCCATTTGACCTAGAGCCATCCGGGATCATCTGGGGCTCCAAACGCGCCCCGCAACTTGAGAGTGGGCTGCCCCAGGAAATGCTCCATCTACCCTCAATGCGGTCAGCCATGGGATGCCTTCCCACACTTGCATGTAGCCTACTTGGCAGTGTGCCAACTCTATCTGTCGTCCAGCCATCAGGCCGCACATGGCCCCCATCTGGTGTCCAAACCAGGACCTATTGGATAATCGAGCTACTCAAATGCCTTCTCCTCATATGGGGGGCTTACAAGTAGAGTTAGCTGGTTCCCATGTAGTTACACAAGAGTGGAGCATTGATATCTAACATGGAGTGGGTTTTTATAGGAAATGGGTTTAGGTTTAGGGTTAAACCCTAAACTCTTCCCGAGCCGTAACTTTTTATGGTTAGCTCGGATCGCTCTTCTGTACAAAGGTGAAATGATCAAAATTGTAAGCTCTATGCCTTCGTGTCCAATACCTAGCCTAATTGTTTATCATGTGGCTTCTTTTTAAGACATAAAGAAATTTTCTTAAGATTGTAACCCAAGGTTGATGCTTGGGGTTGATATGTTTGGCTAGAGTTGGAAAAAAATTTACTCTCCTTGCCCTTGAGTGTTATGTTCGTGAAAATTCATAGTAGTTTGTTTTTTACACATACCTACGTATGTTTACTCATTTCTTGAGATGCTTGTCTCTCCGGTAGCGGTGCCAAATGTTGGCTCTTTCCCATGGCTTCCGCGGGAAGAGTAGGGTAATCTCAGTATGTAGGGTTCCTAGGCTTTTTGTCACCTACATATATATCAGGGTTGTTGTTTGTAGTATACGTGTAGCTTAGGACCTCGAGTCATATTCTGGAGAGAGACAAAGGCTTAAGTGTGGTAAGAAAACATAGTGCATGCATGTGTAAAAGGAATGTGTATCATCATGGTTGAGGTAATGAAGGCTCCCTCCTGTATTAGGGGTTGCAGGGTTTAGGAGTTTAAGGGTTAGAAGGAGGTTCCAAGGTTTAGAAGGAGGTTCCAGGTTTAGAAGGAGGTTCTAAGTTTTCGAAGGAGGTTCCGGGTTTAGAAGGAGGTTCCAAGGTTTAGAGAGAGTTTCCAGAGTTTAGAAGGAGGTTCCAGGGTTAGACAGAGGATCCAAGGTTCAGGGTAGAGTACATGGTGGAGAACTCATCTCCCTCGTACATCATGGAGGTTAAGGGTTGAGGAACTAAGGGTTTAGGTGGAGCATAGGAGTGGGAGAGGAAAAAGGTATAAGAGCATGGGGGAAAGAAGAGAGAGGAGGAGGAGGAGGAGGAGGAGGAGGAGAAGGGAGGAGGAGGAGGGAGGAGGAGAGAGAGAGGGTGGGTTGCAAGGTTGGAGAAGAGGGGAGGAGGAGTTGCAAGGTTAGGAGATGCTTTTGGACGTGGACTACAAGGAAGCATGGACACTTGAGACAATTGCTTGGAATACCAAAGTAGAACTCAACACAATGCCCCAAAGAGTGTGGGCTTCATTCCATTATGGGGTATTTATACAAGTTGGAGAGCTTCTCTCTTTGCATGTTGGAATTGTAAGACATTCTCTCTCTACATGTAGAACTTGCATATAGAAGTTGCATGTAGGAGTTGCAAGTAGCATGTAGGAGTTGCATGTAGAACTCACATGTAGGAGTTGCATGTAGGAATTGCATGTAGAACTCACATCTAGGAGTCACATGTCGGAGTTGCATGTAGGAGCCACATGTAGGAGTTGCATGTAGGACTCGCACATGTAGAACTCACATGTAGAACTCGCATGTAGGAGTTGCATGTAGAACTTGCATGTAGAACATGCAAGTTGGATTTCTAAGAGGGATTATTTCTAGCTTTATGCAAGTACAAGTGGAGCTTTGCCGCCGCTACTCTACACACACATTTTGTTCTACCTAAGTCCATGTTGGCACAGAGACAATGGCTTCTCTTGCAAGCCATGGCGAGTTGCATGTTACCATTGATGCCATGGCCATGATCAATCCAAAATATACCCAAAGAAACTAGCTGGTGAGGCAAGCAAAGAATAGAAGACAACTTACCCAAAAGAAGATAATGGCAAACCAAAGTCTATGCAAGGTCATGTCGAGGTGCATGCGGGTTGCAGGGCATTTGCAGGGCGGGGGCAAGTTGTAGGTACTTAAATATTCCAAGATTTGATGGGTGTGAGGTGTAAAATTTTGAAATTCGTGGGAATAGTAAAATTTCAGCCATTGGTTTTTCCCCCTCCGACGATACACGTCAACAGAATTGGATATCCCAAACAAGTGCAATGTGGCCTAAAATGCTTCAAAACACAAATAGGCCAAAGGGCACACTATCAGGTTTGATGCTATGTATTATTAAATGCAATGACCTTTGGCATGCTTATGAGCCATATAGCAAGCAAGTGCATGGAAAAAGAAACAATTCAAAATTGTATATAGTGTTGGATTTATTAAAATATTTTTGCACATGCACAAATTGTACTTTTCCAACTTCTTCCATTTTGGGGTGAATCTAGATACCAATACGAACAACTATCAATGTTTTAAGACCCAAAGAAACTAGCTGGTGAGGCAAGCAAAGAATAGAAGACAACTTACCCAAAAGAAGACAATGGCAAACCAAAGTCTATGCAAGGTCATGTTGAGGTGCGTGCAGGTTGCAGGGCATTTGCAGGGCGGGGGCAGGTTGTAGGTACTTAAATATTCCAAGATTTAATGGGCAAGAGGTGTGAAATTTTGAAATTCGTGGGAATAGTGAAATTTCAGCCGTTGGTTTTTTCCCCTCCGACGATACACATCAACAGAATTGGATATCCCAAACAAGTGCAATGTGGCCTAAAATTCTTCAAAACACAAATAGGCCAAAGGGCACACTATCAGGTTTGATGCTATGTGTTATTAAATGCAATGAGCTTTGGCATGCTTATGAGCCATATAGCAAGCAAGTGCATAGAAAAAGAAACAATTCAAAATTGTATACTGTTGGATTTATTAAAATATTTTTGCACATGCACAAATTGCACTTTTCCAACTTCTTCCATTTTAGGGTGAATCTAGATACCAATACGAACAACTATCAATGTTTTAAGACGACCATGCATTAGTCCCAATAGTTTGGATTCCAAATTTTCAATCCATTTTGGTTTTCAACAAATGAAAAGAAAGTTATGGAGCGTGTCCTCGAATGGGTATGCATCACTATAGCACAACATTGGAGGCCCATTAACCCATGCATAATGATCTCATTTAGGTGTGTTCTTGGGTTGAGGAGAAGCTCACATACTGTGCTTTAGAATGATTACTTGGTTGCATGTATATATAGAATAAAGTTTTAATGTTTTTGAATGAATTGCTATATCCTATAGTATTTAGGATGCATGCTTCACATACAACATAGTACTATTAATGCTTTAATGGTCTTGTTCCAAATCCTTATTCCATAATTTTTTGCTCTCATGTTCAAGTCAATTTGAAGACAAAGTTTGTCAAATTCCATTGAGAAATGCATAAGTTATGGGTCATGCAAGATACCCATATACAAAAAAGTCCTTGAACCTCACCAAAAATGGCTACACCCAAGCAAACAATGACCCTAAGGCCTTTTTGTTCACACATAGATGAGATGATGATATTCAAAACTGCCTCTTCAGCACTTAAGACAATGACCGAAGTCATATATGTGTTGGCTCTTTCCTACGGCTTTCATAGGAAGAGCAGGGTTTTCTCAGTGTGCAGGGTTCCGAGGCTTTTTTCACCTAGAGATATATTGGGGTTGTCGTTTGTAGTATAAGTGTAGCTTAGGACCTCAAGTTGTGTTCTGTTGAGAGATGTAGGCTTAAGTGTGGTAAGCAAACATAGTGCATGCATGTGTAAAAGGAACGTGTATCATCAGGTTGAGGTAATGAAGGCTTTCGCCCTCATTGGGGGTTGCAAGTTTTAGGAAGAGTTTAAGGGTTCGAAAGAGGTTCCAGCGTTAGAAGGAGTTCCAAGGTTTAGAAGGGGTTCTAGGGTTAGAAGGAGTTTTAAGGTTTAGAAGGAGATTCAAGGGTTAGAAGGAGTTCCAAGGTTTAAAAGGGGTTCTAGGGTTAGAAGGAGTTTTAAGGTTTAGAAGGAGGTTCTAGGGTTAGAAGGAGTTCCAAGGTTTAGAAGGAGGTTCCACGGTTAGAAGAAGTTTCAGAGTTTAGAAGAGGTTCGAAGGTTTAGAGTAGAGTACATGGTGGATAGTTCATCTCCCTTGTAGATCATGGAGATTAAGGGTTGAGTAACTAAGGGTTTAGGGGGAGCATAGGAGTGGGAGAGGAAGAAGGTAAAAGAGCATGGGGGAAAGAGGAGAGAGGAGGGAGAAGGAGGAGGAGGAGGAGGAGGGAGGAGGAGAGAGGAGGAGGAGGAGGAGGGAGGAGGAGGAGGATGAGGGAGGAGGAGAAGGAAGAGGGAGGAGGAGGAGGAGGAGGAGGGAGGAGGAGAGGGAGAGGATGGGTTGCAAGGTTGGAGGAGAGGGGAGGAGTTTCAAGGTTAGGACATGCTTTTGGATGTGGAGTGCCAGGAAGCATGGACACTTGATACAATTGCTTGGAATACCAAAGTAGAACTCAACACATTGCCCTAAAGAGTGTGGGCTTCATTCCATTATGGGGTATTTATACAAGTTGGAGAATTCTCTCTCTACATGTAGGAATTGTAACACATTCTCTCTCTACATGTAGAACTCGCATATAGAAGTTGCATGTAGGAGTTGCATGTAGACGTCGTATGTAGAACTTGCATGTACAACTCGCATGTACAAGTCGCATGTAGGAGTTGCATGTAGAAGTCATATGTAGAACTTGCATGTACAACTCGCATGTACAACTCGCATGTAGGAGTTGCATGTAGAAGTCATATGTAGAACTTGCATGTACAACTTGCAAGTTGGATTTCTTTGAGGGATTATTTCAAGCCTTATGCAAGTACCAGCGGAGCTTTGCCACTATTCTACACACACATTCTGTTCTACCTAAGTCCATGTTGGCACAGAGACAACATACTCCTAGATCCATTTTATTACCCGTCCTCGGATTATGGCTGATTGTGAGCACGTACTTGGGTTGCCATGATTTTAGTCCAGTGGCTGTGGAACTTGTTGTTGGGATATCTCAAGGTGTATGCCTCAGGCACACCTTATGTTTCTATGTGTGAGTGCTAGAGGCACAGTTAGGTGCCCACAAGCACAGTTAGGTGGTGGAAAAGCCACATAGGATGATTGAGTGAATCTAGGAGCAGATTGAGGAGATGATTGTGGAGCTTTGAGGTCATCAGTGATGTCAGTGACCTTGTATGAGGTGCCTACTTAAGGACCTCTTTCTTCTTCATTCTATATGCAAGTATTCTGAGTTTGTGTCCACTCTACTCTTTCCTTTCAGTATTCCAACATGGTATCAGAGCCATTTGATCCTCCTTGAGCCCTAGTTAGGTGCCACATCATCATCTTCTTCTTCACCTTCATCTTCCACTTTCCCTTCCAAAGTCGATTTTGGAAGTGCAAGTTCTCTTCAAACCTGCATTCTCAGCATCTCATCCTTCAAGAGAATCTTCCCAAGGGCAGGGCGAACCTGCAGAACAAGCTACACGTCGTATCACGCCATCTTCTGGGCGGCATTATCTCAGGAAGCCGCGACAATCTTTTTCTTGGTTCTCATTGTAGAGAGCCACATTGTCGATTTCCTCTCAGA
The DNA here is from genome assembly GCF_047967505.1 of Dipteris shenzhenensis. NCBI lineage: Eukaryota > Viridiplantae > Streptophyta > Polypodiopsida > Gleicheniales > Dipteridaceae > Dipteris > Dipteris shenzhenensis. Next base: position 41,380,176 of record NC_141619.1, read on the forward strand.
GGGAGCTGGGCGACAGCACGACCTCCCTGCTCATCAAGTTTGAGCTCTTTTGGAGCAGTATTCGGGCGGATTTCGACGAAAAACCAGTCCAAATATCCTCTGCAATCCTGGGTGACGTGGCCGTTTTCTGCGCAATTCCTTCCTGAGGGAGAAGCTCTACCTATTTACCTTTCTCTTCAGTACAAAAGCCCTCTGAATTCTGATCTTTGCACAACGATTTGGAGCAGATTTCTGAGTTGCCTCTTTGGCCATGAAAGCTTGACTATGCAAGTCTAAGTTTGACCTTGGACAGTCAAAGTTTGACTGATAGTTTGACCAAGATTTATTTTCAGTCTGCTATGCTCATTTTTCTAACATCTACTTGGTCATTTCTTGCTTAGACATCTTGCATTTCAAGATTGTTATTCTTTGAAAGGATTACCTTTTATTGCTCATATTTCACTTGTAAGAGAGAAGACACTACCCAATACTTGGGTTAGAGCCTCTCATGGCTTGCTTATGCCAAATATGTGAAAAGCCAAAACATAAAGCAATGTCTTGTTATGCTACAAAGGATGAAAATGCCAACCTGACTTCCTTATTGAAGATTGCCAAAACAATGGTTGCCAAAAAGGAAGCAAATACAGAGATCTACACTCTCATGGCACTTTTATTTGACTCCAAGTACAAGAAAAAGATGAAGGTCAAATATGCTTCTCTACACAACTATGGAGATGACAAGATAATTGTTCTCTTGAAGGTTATGACTTTCAGATCCACTTGTTCTATCATAGTACCATCTTATAAGGCACTAGACACTGCCCATGTGGTAAGACCTTGCCTTGACATGGATATTTTTCCTCCACAAGATGAGGCATCCCATGAAGATTATGCATTTTAAATCATCTCTATGTATGCTCCAGATCTCTCTTTTTATGTCAAGGTACTCAGCCTGGATAGTCCTCCAAAATGAATGAAAATAAATTATTGTGTGTTGTGTTTTGTGTGTTTTGTAAACACCTCTGGTCACCTTATGATGTAGGCCATGTGTATGTTTGTTCCATGGTACCTCCTACAGACATTGTGTGCATGTACATGTAGGAGAGATAACCATTGGAAGGTCTGTTTGTATCCCTTTCTGTTTACCTTACACCCAAGGAAACCCTTGCTAGCATGAGAACCTAGCCATAGATTTATCCTTGACCACCATGAGATGGCATGAGAAACTATGAGACTAGATGTATCCTTGACATAGCCAGAGGCATTTCCTTAAGGGGGGGTTTGTTGGGATATCTCAAGGTGTATGCCTCAGGCACACCTTATGTTTCTATGTGTGAGTGCTAGAGGCACAGTTAGGTGCCCACAAGCACAGTTAGGTGGTGGAAAAGCCACATAGGATGATTGAGTGAATCTAGGAGCAGATTGAGGAGATGATTGTGGAGCTTTGAGGTCATCAGTGATGTCAGTGACCTTGTATGAGGTGCCTACTTAAGGACCTCTTTCTTCTTCATTCTATATGCAAGTATTCTGAGTTTGTGTCCACTCTACTCTTTCCTTTCAGTATTCCAACACTTGTGTCGTGCTAGTCGATCGTGCTATAAAGCCTTGGCACCATACAATTTTTGCACAGTTTCCAGGTAGCCTGTATCCACCATTTGCTCAAACAGAGATATGTGGTGTGCTTCTAAGAAGATTACTCTTTGATACAATCGGCTTATAATTTGAGCATCGACCCTTTCATTGGGATTAAAGCTAAGTGGAGGCAAATGGGAATCAAGGTAACATGGGACCTCCAAAATGAATTCCAATGTTTTATAGAATATAGCACTTAGGCAAAGGAAGTGATCAATGTTGCCACGCATTATTTGCTCATGCTGCTGAAGTGCTTGGACCATTGTGCCTTGGATATTCCATTCTACACCAGAGTAGGGTTCGATCATTGGCTAATTAATGGTTCGATCTTCAGCCAAAGTGTGTATGTTGGCTTCCCATTTTTTACACCATGGAATTTCATAGAACTTGGGATGTGGGTTCTGAGATATGGAGGTACATGCAGGTACTCCTTCAAGAAGATTACATCAAAAAGCTTGGGGCGGCACCAATCAGGTTGTGGATCCCCAACTTGCTAATCCAAGCTTCACTAATTTGATGCTGACGAAGGTTGGTAGGAAAGTTGTTCAGGGTACATCCACCTCGAGTTTTCATAGCAAGATATTTGCTCCAAAATTCCTTGATGCGGTTACTGGGAAGTGGTATCTCATCAAAATCCTACCCATCATTGGAAGTTGGCATGGGAGTATGAATTGGATTATCTGGATCCTGATATTCGAAATCAAATACTGTGTCATTTACTGCTGATGGAAGCACAAGTAGTGTTGGAGGTGATGATGGGGCAGGGAGAGAATTTGGGGACATCAGGGAGAAATATGGAAGAGTGTTTGTGCAGAAGGGGGAGCAGAGGGGAGGGGGGGAAGAAGAACTGGGTAAATGGTTTGAGCAGCTTGGTAATCCTCAAGGGTAGGATTAGCAAGGGAGGGGAAGAAGCTAGGTGTGAGGGGCTCATAAGTTTGTGACTGTTGGGTTAGTTGAAAATGGTGAGAGGCATGAGCAAAGAGACGATGGAGGGAATAGATGTTAGGATGGAGCTTGGGGAAGGTTAAGAGAGTGGTAGCAGCAAGGGTAAGTGAGGTTATGATGTTAGCAGAAAGAGTGGTTAGATATGGGAAGCTGGATGTGAGGTAGGCCCTATCATCTTTCGACACTTCTTTTTGCTAGTGCGATGGGATGATCAGCTGCATGGGTGGGATGTCGGTTATGTCGTGCCTTGCAAATAATAGTGATGGCCATTGTATCAATGGCAACAAACCTGCAATAACCCTGAGGGGAGGACTACCCATGAGGCATACATATGCAATGAAAGCATCGATCCTGAGTGCTATAAACCCGGCATGTGCAAGAGATAGTATGATCGAGAGTTCGAACCAAATGAATAGTTGGAAAAGGAAGGCAATCTAAGCAGTGAGGGGTTAGGGACTACTAGATCGGATTTTCGATAACCACCACTAGTTGAGCATTTCTTGGATTTTTGAATGTCCATCCCCACTCACAGCATGCTATTCCCATAGTCTTACAAAATCCACTATGGTATTAGGGAAGGAACCGCACCACATGAAGTGCACCTAGCTAGTATTGTGAGGTAACCAACCTTATATCCCATGGCTTCTACCACATCTCTATAGTCTAAGGGCTGCATCCTTTTGCAAACAGCCATGAACTTTTTGGAATAGTTAATCAACTTTTTCCATATTATCAACGTGAGCTTGATGTCAACCACTACATTACAAGGAGAAACCAACATCAACAATTTCACATTTAAAAACACTAGAGAACCTTTGAGACCAAATATTCCACAATACATTGCTCCTAAGAACTATCAAACCAACAATGTCTCTTGTGGGTTAGTCTCCTAGGACGATATAGACATAATGGAATTGGAGAAGGAGATGTTTCTCCTAACCAGCTCCCAGATTTGACTCAAGTGAACACAATTCATAAAGTTGTGAGGAATTTCCTCGAGCGTTCTTCAGTCAATGTCTATGCAAGCAAGCGAGATGGGTAGAGCCCAAGTAGAGATGCTAGCACATTTAGGAAATAGCACCATTGTTGCAATGGATAACTCTATGCAGGATCTTCAAAGGGAGACCAAGATCTTTATGATAAAGCCAAAGCATTGGACTTGGAGCGACATAAATTAGAAGAGTTACTCTATAAGCTAGCTGAGTCCAAAAAAGGCTTGGAAAGATCTATATACAATCAAGTACGATGAGCCGTAGAGAAGGAACGAGAGAAGGCAGAAGAACAAGTGCAAAAGATGAAAGAAACACCTTTGGGATTGAAGGAGAGGAAAAGAAGGTACTTACAAAACATGGATGCATTGGCACCCACTAGTGGTGCTAGAAAGAGGAGAGTCCGGGCTACAAGGTTGGTTATCAAATGTTCCAATGAGATTACACTCTTTTGTGCTACACTGTTTGTGACTAAGTTTATATTGTGTTCTTCTTTAGGAACTTCATGGAATATGTGATGGGAAGAACAGACGGGGATGATATTGACTATTCATATGCTCTAGCTAGTTTATTGAAGTCAAGCGATGTCATTGGGATACTAAGGGACCCAAGACACAAGCGCCTACATGTGCAAGTTGCTAAGGAGGTGATGAAGGACTTCAAGGATGTTATGGATGCAAAGGAGATGTTTGCAGCTTGTGATACTGCCGGTGTAAGTCGTGAAGCTTACACATATGTTTTCAAAATTTTCAAGTCTACTATTTTGGGAAAGTATAAGAAGTCTACAGTGCCCGTACCCACACCTTGGTCTGTGAGATGTGCATGGTGAGAAACAAACCAATGTGCAAGAGAAATGCTTGGAGGGTACCATTGTGTAAGTAGCACAATAACTTAAAAGAGTAAAAAGAAATCTGGCTTGCAAACCTTTGAGATGAATGCTTTTAACAATGTCTACTTAGATGTTGAGAAACTGCAACAAGCAACGGTCAAATTCTATGGCATGAGAGATGATGGTAAGAGGAAATCCATTATAGCATTGCACTTTACTTAGTTCATTTCCTATATCATGTTTATCCTAATGATTTTTCTCTTTTGTTGTACAAGTTGCAATGGAAAGCTCATATTTGTAATCAAAATGGATGAAGCTCAATTGGTGAAAGAACACAAGTTAGAGAGAGTCAACATCTGCATTATGAATAAAGCCTTAGCCTTTGTTCAAGGGATAAAGAAGTAGAGCAAGATTTCTCAATGCAATCAGAGAAAGATATATGGTGGCTTGCAGCATTTGAGGCTCCGAAAGAGTGCCATGAGACATTGAAGTGGGTTCTAGATAGAATAGGAATCCCATCGACCATCCGAAGATAAGAGGAAGGGTAAACATTGACAGTGGATGGCCATGGAACCTTTCAAGTTGAATGGCATCTTGCTGGTGATTTAAAAACCCTCAAGTACTTGCATGGTTGTGATATAGGGGCAAATGCAATGAACACATGCCTTTATTGCATGTGTTCGCAATGTAAGCAAAAGGTTGGCTTACAATGGGAGAATGGCATTCTATCTTGCAGCCAAACGCAAGCTCCAAATCACAACAAGAAGGATCCAAAGTGGGATCCCATCTTGCCCATCTCACTTGAGAGAGTACACATATGTACTTTACATGCAGAACTTCGCATACTTGATAAGTTGTTGTATTTGCATCTTGTTTATGCTTGGAATTTAATTCCGCAAGAAGTATCCACACGATGCATTGCAGAAGCTGAGAAGTTGTTGTCAGAGATGGGATTCCATGGAGGACATGTCAAACTTAAGGAGGATAAGAAAATGTCTGGGGCAACATAGAATCTTCCTACAAAAGTGTCCATGCATGGAGGGAAGGCAAGGAGATTCGTATCGAACCACAATCTCGACAAAGACAACCATACATTGTCTCAAAGTAGTTTGGGTTAGGAATACTAGAAAGCATTGTGTGAATGCACAATCAATAAGGCTTCTCATCCTCAAGTAGCAACTTTGAGAGCTAAAGTATGGACAAAGGTAGATGCATTGATAAAATTGCTTCGCCAGGTTCAAATCGATGAGATGTATTATGAAAGGTTTAGGATGGCTGTGAAAGAGTTTATGCAATTAATGGTGAAAGCATGGGGGGAGTCGCACATTACGTATTACATGGTAATCTTGGCACCATCGTAATATTTAGCACTTGCGTTATAAATAATTTTTGTTGCTGATTTGATTCTCGTCCTGTTTGCAGCATATTCTCTATGCACACGGACCATGGTTTGTACAAAATTGGGGTCCTTTGTCAATTTGGAATACACAAGGCATGGAGAAGTCACAGTATAGAGCCAAGGCAACCTACTTCAAGAAATCAAGGCATGGTGGTGGTATCACTCACAGCAATGCATTGCATGAGATGTTCGACTGGTTTTTTAGATGTTTACTAGGAAGGACTTTGAAGTCTAAAAAGGCAACGGCATCAGAACTTGCAAAAGCACTTCAAATTGTATCAAAGAATAGAAGGCATAGTGCTTGGAAAGCATCCATAGGGAGTCAAGGAGTCGCACATTGGTTGCAAGCTAGAGTGAGAGAAGGGAGCAGATGGGTCCAACCACCAACAGAAGCTATGGTGTAATTGTATACAAATATGAAATAAATATATTGCTTATTTTGACCACAATTTGTGTACTCACTCTTTAATATCTTGCTTATTTTGACCACAATTTTTGCATTCACATGACGTTGGGGAAAGTGGGGACATGGTGAAGGAGGGGGGAGAGAAGGGAGGGGCGTGGGGCAGGGCAAGGGGAGGGGTGAAGTGGTAGCAAGGGTGGGGGGAGGGGGGGATGGGGGTATGTGGGAGGGCAATGGGTGTGGGCGGGGCAAGTAGGGGGAGGGCGAGGGGGGGAGGGCAACGACGGTGGGGGGGTTGGAGGGATTAGGGCGGGGACATGGGGCACGATGAAACCCTAAATGTAATTAAAAGGGATGTCAAAACATGATGGGCCCTTATAAAAAGTTAAAAAAAACCCTAACTCTCATTATTCAATGGCAAGAGTAAAGAACACTGCTAGACCCACTGGATTTCGCCTCCACCCTTCCTCCCCTAGCTCCACCACCTCATGGCATCCATGCACACAAACCTATTCGAGTCCGATGGTGCCTCCCCTGACTCTCGTGAGCCCTCCCCCAACTCCCCCAAGTCCCGTGAGCCCACTCCCTAGTCTCCTGAGCCTTCTTCTCCTCCGAAGTCTCGTGAGACCACTCCCCAGCCCCAAGAGCATGAGCCTTCCCCTTAACCTTCTCCCTAGCCTTCCCCTCAGCCTTCCTCTCAGCCTTCCCCTCGGCCTTCCCCTCCCCATGAGATCCCTCTCCCGATTGAACAAAATGTGTTCAATAATCTCCCGGATATAGACAGGCTTCCTAAGGGTCAACAGAGTGCCAGGAAGAGCACCATGTTCCCTCTCCCGGAGATACAGCCCATGGTAGAGATGACCCCTGTGCCCATGAGGAGGGTAAAGCAGACTCCGAGGAAGCCCCATCCCAAAGAAGGCCAAATCTCCAGATGTCATGGAGAGGAGGACTCGGAGGAGGACCAGTGCAAACAGGAGCAACGAAAGAAGTTCAAGGCAGACAAGAGGCCGTGGGAAGGTGTTCGCGTACCTGTAAGTCCCCCACCAAGAGTCAGAAAGCCATACCGAGCAAAACCAAGAGCGTGGGCCCTGAGGGAGATCAGGCAAATGCAGAAGATCACTGACAACTTGATCCCGCATGCTCCCTTCCAACATGTGGTATGGGAGATCGCACAGGGATACAAGGATGATGTGCGCTTCAGCACAGGAGCTATGGGGGCACTCTAGGAGGCTGTAGAGCAAGTGACCACCGCTCTGTTCAAGGATGCCAACTTGTGTGCCATCCATGCAAAGCGTGTCACGGTCATGGACAAGGACATGGCTCTAGCGAAGCGGCTATGGAGTGACCCAAGTTTGAAGCCCTAGATTCTCTTAAAGCCCACTCTTAGGACTTAGACCACCCCCTGCCCTTGAAGGCACTATCTTGTATCTAAGGCCCAAGGGTCGATTTTTTAAAATAAAATATATCGACATTCTCTACACTCTCGCATTGTTGTATATTTTCCATTTCAATGCTTGCTGTAAATGATCATGTTAAGTTTTGAATTATGTCAAATCCTGAAGGAATTTCACAGTTGCACAGAAGGGAAAAGTGCCCGGCACGTCGCTTGGACCCCAGAAAGCCCAAAACCCGGCACGCCACAAATTTCAAGCCAGAATGCCCAAATTCACGCCATGGCGGGTTTCGGGCTTTCTGGGGTCCTGGCGACATGCCAGACACTTTTCCCTTCTACGCGACGGTGAAATTCCTTCAGGTTTTGATAGAAATGAACTCTTGATACCCAAAATTGGTGAAAATGATACTAAATTGGCTAGAAATTTATTAAATTAACACAATTAAAATGATGGAGAAAATATATCATCAATGGCTTAAACAAAATACAATGGAATTCATGACAAGCAATGATAACTTATAACAAATAATAAAGACATGTAGTCATGTATCCATTGAAATATCCATTTAAATATATGTTTAGATACAAAAGGCCTCACAGGCTATCTTTCTTCTTAGCTAGTTCGAGTACATCGAGAATAGGGGTCTTTGAATCCCCTAGTGGATTCCTAGATATAAATATAGCCGCAACAGCACTAACATCCTCCTCTCCTGCTACCAAAGACATAGCTGTTGCCTTCAATGCCCCGCCATGAATGTTCGATCCAAAGGCATTGATAGTAGCCAGGCGGTGTACCAAAATGACTTTGTCGGCATTCCGAGTAATGTTGGAGTATCTGATAGCACGCGACGATGCCTTGCACTTCAGTAGCTCTGAAGGACCTCGAGGAGAAAATTTGCCGTGAAAGACCATGATATGCTCTACGACTTTGCCAAGGTAATGGGCCAAAGAATGATCTCGCCCAAATGTGCTGCAAACATTACCTCGTCGAGATGAGAATTCATCAAACTCGAACGCATCCTGCAACAATTCAAAAAACATTAGAAGACCGACAAAACAAATTATACTGAAAGAACATCAAAATAAAAATTATTGTTCGAACTTACCACTACAGTGTCGTCGGCTTCTATCCCTTCCTCATTTGCAATGTTGATGGAACCAGGTGCTGTGTGATGTTCCATTTGGGAGGTGGATGCTTTCTCTTGACCTGTGTTGGAGGTGGAAGCTTTTACATGAGAGGGTTGTGCATCATATTCGGACATGTCTGCATCCCTCATTGAAACCAGTGTCGTCAAGAGAAAGTCTTCCATTGTCTGGTCTTCAGTACCTAAAACCCCAGGATCTTTGACACTTGTGTCAACATAGAACCCCGATAGGACTCCGAGTGCCTCATCCTCTCATAGTCCAAAAAGAATCTCTATGTCATGGAGGAATACGTACTCTTCTCCATTGATGATGAGGGGGGACAAGGACCATAATTCTGATTTTGGGTCAACGATCTCCGATGTAGATTCTTGCTCTATTGGGGGCTCTTGAAGTAGGCTCAATGCTTGAGCTGCTTCCATCTCGTCTGTTGGATCGTTAAGACTCTCTTCCATGTAGATGTCCGAGTCTACTCTAGGGACGACCAAATCAGCAGTTCTAATAGAGGGGGTGCTAGACGATGAGGCTTCTTCCTCTAAATTTCCTTCTTAGAGAAGGAAGATGAATCTCATCTCCCATGAAAGGAATTTGGTGCCTGTATTTCCCGTGATCCCTGCGTCTAGGATGTCTTGAACTTCGACTATCCTAAACCCTTCATCTGTAAGGTTGTCACAAAAGCGGGCCAAGCGCTTTACAAACTTGGGTTCCTCTATGAGCAAATACTTTATGTAATCTATGGGAACCCATCTCTTTGAAGTGTGGTCAATTGTATAGGCAAAATTTGAGAAATTATCTTGCATGTAAAGGATGAGATCTGAGAAGTCATCCTTGGCTCGCATATATGTGCCTAGCACATCTAAAGTCCTATCAAACACTAAAAATAGCTCTTCCTCACGATCTGCAAATACAGTTCGTGAGATAAAGTCATGGAACGCAGTTCTAGCTAAATCCATGGCAAATAGCAGTTGATGCACGGAGTAACTTCTGAGGACGGGAGTTTCTATGGCTCTCTAAATGTGAAAGTGAGAATGTGATGTAAAAAGAGCTCTTACCCCTTAATATATATCAAAACCCTAAAAATTAAAATTAATCATAAAATCCCTGAATTTTTTGAAAAACATTTACCACCATGAACTGAAAGGAGAAAACATTAAAAGAAATAACATTTTAATCTAATTGTCCATCATGTTTTGAAGCAATAACTAGGATTTGACAGACAAAAAGTTAAATGCTGCACTAGTCAAACACATTGTTAGCAATCTTCAAAGTTGCAGGAGGAATGAAATTGGCACTATGCATGCACTTCTCCACACGGCGGCTAATCTGACCACCATTTAAGGTAAAATAGAAGGACTCTGACATGCCATCCTCCATGACCAATAGGTGTTCTCGCACATCCCTTAGAGTCCATTGCGATGTGTCATTCACATTCTTGACATCTCCCTCTTCAACATCAATAGATAAACTTACCCCCGTATTGTCTTCATCATTAGAGTCTAGGGGAAGCCACCGGCCATTTGTTTTCTTCCAGCGCCTGTACTGAAAAGCTAAATACAACATTTTGGCATGACAAATGGTATCTAATAACCACATTGTCTTTACATGCGTGACATTGAAACACATCACCCTTTTGGTCACTTGACCTGGTTCCCCAATTCATCCCAAGTAAATCTTCAAGAGCATTTTCATCTACATGCTTGCAGGACCACATAGTTTTTGTTCTATGCATATGTATATTCTGAAATAAAGAAGCAAAAATGTGCAGAGGCATAAACCAAGATAACCTTGCCCATTTGGATCCAAATGTAAACTTCATGACCATGCCTACATCCTTTGCAATCTTGTCCTTGTACGATTGCAATGTCCTCGAGTCCACATTGTTGCAATCCATGTCTTGAAGTTGTGGTGGTGCAATGGTTTGCAAACGGATAGAGCTTGATGATGTCGTTGGAGTGATGTATGTTGCATTATACCAATACACGTTCTTCATTCGCAAGGAGGCCAACTTCTCCCCCATTCTTCATTCGCAAGGAGGCCAACTTCTCCCCAGCATGCATTTGCTTATCTAAATCCTCATGAATCGCAGTGAACTTGCCTATGAATGATTCAACTAGTTCCCACTCCTCGAGGTCCGAAGGGAAGACATCTGCCACCATGAATAAGAGCTCTTAGAAACCAAACACAAAATTTTCAAATGGACTCATTACACTTATAGGTGAAAAAGGTACATAGATAGAAAGGCTCACAGTGTGATGGTATCCTAGATTGATTGAATGATGGAGGAAGCCGCATATCTTTTCCCATGTAAACATGTTGCACTTTTGCGAGCCATCCTTTCTTCCCAAACTTGAACTTCAAGATGCGCCCCTTCCACTCATGCAAGATATCACCTCTCTTGCTCTTGGGAAGCTTATGTGGACCTTTGGCTAATCCTTTCATCACTATCCAGTCATTTAAGCTGTAGGTGCAAGGGATCCACTCATCCAATGCATTTCTGGTGTTGTGGAAGACACAAGACGTCACAACGTTGCATGGTCTTGTAGCCTTTCTCCTCACCATGCTTGCAGAGGTTGCAATAGCAAGAATGGGACTTCTACACACGGCAATGTGGCTCCAATAGAGGCACAAAAGAGGGAGAAGGAGAGGGATAGTGCAGCAGCAACAGAGGCACAGGAGAGGGAGAAGGAGAGGGACAAAGTAGCAGCAACAGAGGCACAAGAGAGGGAGAAGGAGAGGGAAAGAGCAACAGCAACAGAGGCTCTAGAGAGGGAGAAGAAGAGGGACAGAGCAGCTCCAACAGAGGCACAGGAGAGGGAGAGGGGAGAGAGAGAGAGAGAGAGATGAGCTACAGCAAGCAGGCCAGAGCAGGAGGGAGCAGAGAAAGAGAGGGGAGAGGGAAAATGCGTGGGATTTGGTTCAAATCTAAGTGATTTGGTAGGCTGGACCAAAACAGTGGGGGGCAGGGGTCCTAGAAAGAGGGAGGGGAGAAGAAAAATTCGCCACAAGGGCCCTACCATCCCATTGAAGGCAGTTTTGGGCTCATGTGGGGGAGGTGCACTTGGTAGGAGGGTCAAACATGGGTTAAGAGGGGGGGGATGGTTTGGGTGGTCCCTAGTGTAAGGGGAGCAACCAATAGGGGCTCTCTGTAGGCCTGCCCACCCTCCACCTCAACATACCATTGCCCCACACCTTCTAGCACTCTCATTGGTACACCTAAAATCACTCTCTAATCACTTGAAATTAGGAAACACTAATTGGAGGCCCTTTTGAGACCCCAATTCTCCCCTAATGATTGGCTCGGTCGATTTGGAGGAATTGTTCCTCAAAGGTTTGGGTGTATGGAACAACCTCCTCCTCCGAGCTAGATTTGATTCGAATCCCTGCTCTCAGAGGCTCAAAAGAGTTTTGAGTTTTTGCGAGTTTACCTTTTCCCTTCTCCTATTCTTTGGTCATTTGAGGAGGAACCATCTTTACCTCAACAAGTTTCTCAGAACTCTTCTTTTCCTATTCCTCCTTAGTTTTCTTATTTTTCTTTCAACTCACCTCGGAAGGGAAATCTTTAATGAAATTCCCTCTCAATCCACACAAGAAGCAGGAGTTCGAGATATTCTTGTAATAATCTTTCTGCATTGTCCCCATCTACAACTCTGATGGTTGCTAGGGGGTCAACGGCCAAATCCATCAACACAGATGCTTGGGGGTTGCCTCTCGAGCTAATAAACTTTTCGGCTTCCACTCCTAGGAATTGACCCAAAGGAGTGCATAGAGTATCTAATTGAGGAAACAGAGACAGGGGAAGGTTCGAGAATTCCACCTAGATAGGTGCTTTGGAAGGGTGTAGCATGTCAGGATTGAACGTTAGATCCCACATCTGCACAGATAGTGGCTGATTGCAGATTCTAAAAGCCATCTCCGGCTTTTGAATACGAAGGCTACGAAACCATTTCGGATGAATGCTAGTCACTACATACCCTTTTTGGGTCCAGCTGATGCGGACCGAATCTTCTAGAAACATAGCCAGGGGCCTAGGATAGTGGATGTAGCCACAACTGTGCACAAATAGAGCCATTTAGTACTATCGTTTAGGATCCCATTGTGCACCTTAACACAAGGAAGCTTACATGGAACATGCTCCCCATCTTTTCAAGCAGTTTCTTGACCGGCTTGGTTCCCACACCCTTTTGGAAGATCTGGGATGAGCATTTCCCATGAACTTTTCTTGGGTAGTGGCGAAGCCTTGAAGAGGTTCCCTTGGAGAGCCCCGCTGTAAGAGGTCCTATTTTGTAGCTAGCACACTGGTTCGCTCCATGGATTGTCCTTCTCATGTTGTTGCCGGTGGGTAGGAGCTAGGTGTTTTGTTCAGAGTCCATATTGTAGAGGCGGTGCTCATCTGAGATCTTCTCCGCTCTTTGTTGGTATTGCGGTTTGTTTTTTGTTGCCTCCAGCGATATCAACAAGGAAGTGCTTCAGAGCCTCGGTCTCTTTTGAGCAGCCTTCACATAGGTTATATTCCTTGAGGTGCAGGGTAAATCTAGAGAAGGACACAAAGTGGCCTGGAATGTCACTCTCCTCATTGCCTCCATCCATCTCAACGCCATCTTCAATAGGTACTAGGCAACAAGGAGTTTGTATGAGGCAGTGGGCCTTTTGATGCTCTCGATAGATTCATTGGCTGGCAGCCCATCAATATCAGTCTAAGTCTCTGTCGAGTGCTCTCTTTTCATTGTTGAATTCAGTAGGACAGATAGTAGAACCTCTAGGGGAAGAGATGGCGGCAACCCTGCTTCCTCCATCGCTGGAGAAGACCATCTCCCTTTGGAGCTATGTTAGTTGTTATTATTGCTAATAATTGCTTTCAACACACACATGACAAGTTATTAGTTTGAAAACTTACAATTTGCACAATTTAACAAGTCCGCATTCCTAATAATTAAAACAAGGAAGCACAACCACTAAGTCTTCATACAAGAATAATGTAAAGTAGTGAAGTGGAAAATAAAATAAGAGTGCACATGGTGCACAGAAGCACTGGCTCTAAAGACCAAAGAATTTAAGTTAAAGTGCTTGTAATCTTGTTTTGCTCCCTATTTTTTCCTTGCATAACTAACTAGGAGTAGCAATGCATGGGACTGCTCCTTGCTCACTCTCGATAGGGTGGGTCATTGGTACTATCGATCGCATCTCCCGACGGTTGGATTCCTAGATGGAACGTACACTGATCTAGATTAATATTAACAAGCAGCCGACGTGCGACTTTTGGCAAGGTAGGGATGGGCTTTGAGAGATTTGAACTTCTCTGATATCTTTAAGAGGACTATAATGTGGATGTAGAGCTACCAAGACCCTAACAATAACCATCAACACTCCCAAGTCTTCCTCCTCAAATGATCAAATCCACCAACCCCCCAACATCTAAAGTTCTCCTCCTCGATTCCTCCTTCTAAGCAAGCATACCCCTAGTCACCACTTGAGTCCTCTACAACTCCACAATACTATTTCAAGGTTGTTTCAAGGTCGTGTGTGTGTGTGTGTGTGTATGTTATTTGGGCTCTTACACAAAAAAATGTGTGTGTTATTTGGGTATTACCAAAAAAAAAGTATTTGCTCCTCACTCCTTACTTCATACAAAGCTTCCACCTCGCCAATCCATAGCCTTGTTAGGGGGGTTTCACAATTGTCAGGGGGTGGGTGAAGCCCCCGATTAGAGGTGAGATACTACGTCCGTTATTCACACCAGGGTGGTCAGGTAAATCCACATAATAAATGTTGTTCACCAAAGAGGTGTCCGCCTCCATTAGAGGTGAGATACTACGTCCGTTATTCACAGGGTGGTCAGGTAAATCCACATAATAAATGTTGTTCACCAAAGACGGCTTTGTTGGCTAGTAGAACCCTCTTTTAGGGTCCCAGGTTAAATCCTCTATGCGGCCTTCATCTTTAGGACATTAAGATTTCTTTCGCACCTGGGGCGAGTGAACGCGTGTGAAGAGGCCTATGTGTGGGAGCATCTTAATGGGGGATGGTCCGCCGTTTTGCAGGCGGATGAGTTTTTTGGGGTGTGTTTCCACACAGGCAGGTGCGATGGCACTGTGAGCACCGGACGTGGGTGGCTCGGCGAATCCGAACCGAATCCACGTGTGCGACCGCGTACACCGAGAGGGATGCATTTGGGCTGCGTGGAAACAGGCCCTTGGATCCGAGAAATGCTGAAGCTGCCATGTCACCTCCGTGATCTGCAAATTACAAGCTGGTGACCTTGTAATTTCCCCTTTTGCAATCACACCCAAGTGGAAGATAGAATCTTTGAGATCATTATTTTCATCGTTTTGAAGGATATATTCTCTATGTTTCTTGCAAATATCCTATCTTCATTGATTAGTTCTCATTTTGCAATTATGATGCATTTCCTTCAACATGACCAAACATCTAGCTTACAGTTTGTCTTCCGTGAAATTCACCAAGCCATTGTCAATCGAGTAGTCCATTTATGAACTCTGTTTGTCTGAAGATCTTGTTTCTTGGTATGGATTGACTTTGCTTCCATTGTACAATTCAAAGAACACATTGGCCTGTAAATCTTTGAGCTGAACTGTTCCATTCTCAAAGACTTCCACTGGTTGGATAGGGTCTATTCCCCATCTCTGAAAAAGCTTCCCATGGATGAGTGGGTTGCAAGGCATAGACTGATTAGCTAATAGATGTCCACTATACTCACAAACATAACACTACGTTCAATTATTCTAAGCATTAGATTGAACAAGGTTTCCCACCATAAACTTGCTTGTAAGGACATTGCCAATAATGGCTAAAAAATGTGATCATCTCGACTATCATTTGGATTACCTAAAGTCTCTATACTCCAGAATAGCATCCCATATAGTCAAAACAACAAATATATTTTAGCCACTCTTATCTACCATCTAATAACAATTATATTCATAAAATTAAGATAAGATGCATTTGAAATTTCATTTTACTAGTATTTGTCACTACTATTGCATTGAACATTTCTTCTCTCTAAGTTAGGGATAGGCATTAAGACTCCTTGGGTGCCCCTTTGCATTCCTTGGACATTATGTGAACCTTGAAACATTGGCACTCAAAACTATCTTTATCAAAGTACACCTCGTAAATTGAAGCCACCTTCCTTTCTTAGGGCAACTTGGCCTCCACCTTTAGTAATATTTGAGCACGTTTATTTTTCCATAAAAAGTGTCTATCTTCTTTGCTCTAATAATGTGTTGAAAAAGGACTACACTTGTCTCCAGTTCAAACAACATGTAGGTAAATTGATGACCTTGTACCTGGCCAGCTAATGAACACAAGTCACCCACTATATCTCACCTCACAATACATGTGTCTAGAATGCTTCATATTTGAAGAAAGTATACATAGACATACAAACAAAAGAAGTGCATAATAGATGTCAATACAAGTACAAAACATGTCCAAATCATGTACCATCACCTATAACATACAATCATTGAGGTATATTACCAAAGTAGTATCTGTATGTTGACTCTTGAGCGTACTACTATGGACTCCTTCTAGATTACCACATGCCTCATGTAAGCTTTAGTAGATGCTTAAGGAAGAACACCCTACATAGAATGCTTCCTACTATCTTATGCACCACTAGATGCTCTCCAACTCACTATCTGTATGCCCTCTAGTTCCCTAGAAACTATCCTTGGCTAGCTATTAAGACCACATGCAAAATGAACTAATTTGCCCCTTCAAAGGGGTCTTTATATAGGGCATAAAGCCTCCTAATACAATCAACTAGGGCCCAAATCTGGCCAACCACATCCCCCAGCCAATCAACTCTTTATATAGATTGTTGACTCACTATCTATTGAATGTCAACTAGTCATCAACAGAAGGCCAATCTAGGCAATCTCGATTGCATATAAATGGACCTGCATTACAAGCACCTTTCGTTGGCTATATGCCAACTGTTCTACCCATCATATGGGCTTGTACTAGGGCCTATGTAGGCCTCCACAATGGCTCACATGGATGCAGTTTTGCCAACTCTGCATGGTATCTAGGTTGGCCTCCTTGGCTATCCTAAAACAATAATAAGGAGATCTGTGGCTATTGCCCATGTGCCAACCTCTCTCAATCCCTCCTCACCACAAGTTTTACTACCCCTTTTCCTCCTCATATGATGATTGTTAAGTGGAGACTTTCCAACATGAATTACTTGCTGTCTCTAAATAGTTATTAGGTCACCACAAATGTTAACGTAAATATGAGTTTTGGAAATGTCATTATAATGAGTGATCATGTGATTACATCGGCACATGAACAAGGCATGCAAATCCCTACTGCTAAGTCCCTAGTCCCCCCCTCCCATAGCTCCCCTACTCTCTTACCCTGCCTGCTCTCCTTCCCCTCCTATTGTAGCTCCCTTACCCCTTCGTTTTCTCTCGCCCTACCTATTCTCCTTCTCTTGTCCCATGTCCCTCACCCCCACCTCTAGATCTCCAATTGTAGATCCCCCACCCTTCCATAACTAGGCATCTCCTCCCACCTTGTTGGATGCTACTAATGCTGCTTAGCTTGAGCCGTTTACTAGTAGGCCATGCCCACCTGCAAACACTACCCCTCCTTTCACCTGGATGCTACTGAGGCTACTGAGTTTGAGTAATTTACTAGGATCCCATAACCCTTGTATTTCCGTGGTACAAGGAGGGTAATCATGAGGTGTCCCTTATTTATAGTCAACCATGGGGGAATGTTGTAATTCGCTAATACTATGGCCATCTTCACTAAGAGAGATCATAATACAAGCCATTCATCATGAGTGCAAGGTGCAAGCTACATTACTCTTTGTAAAGTCTAGCTATGTGTTAATATATATACTTCCATGCTCTATATCATTTTATTTGTAGATTTCTTCATTTCTTTTTTATTTATTTCTAATGGCTTTCCATCTTTAGCCAAATTTTGCTATATAACTACATCCTTTTGGTGATGATACAAAAGGATTTTTGCATGGGAGTAATCCTATACACAATTGAAATTAATTAATGGAAGAGGCGTGCATACAAGAAAGTAAGGAAGAGATATGAAATCATACAATATACTTTGGAATCCTTGCTATTATTTTCCATTTTATTATCCTCAATCTTGCCTCTCACTCCCTACAAAGATCGTTTGAGCTATTTTTTTAGTGACCATGACAAAATCTCTAGTTCATTAATAAGGCTAGGAATGAAAAGAGATGGGGAAGCTTGGAAATGAAATAGCTTTGGCTAGACACCTTAAATTCTCTGTCAATAGACATAGGTTGACTCCTTATCACTCCATAGATGGCAAGATCATGTTGTAACAATCCATGTTCCTTTCCTAGCTATTAAACAACCTTCAAAATTTCATGTTGTACTTGCTATGCTCTTGTCCATGCTATTGAAGAAAACACCCAATGAGAAGCCTCCAATACCTTCCACATGTCCCAAATTTGCATATTCAAGAAACCTCTTTTGTGGTTTTTCAAAGAAAACTAGAAAAACTCAAGAAAGTCACAGAGCTATTGAGTCATAAATGCACAATAATGAGGAGTACAAGTTTCATGGCATTGGCAATTAGAAAAATGATCTAATTCAAGCACCTACACTATTTGGTGGTGTTGGGCTAAAACCCATAAAAATTGCAAATTTTGAGCTAATTATCCTTTGTACTCTTGAGTCCCCACTATTCATTTCTAGCCATTGATTTATTTGAATCTTGCACTTCCTCCATTGCTGGCACTCAAGTGATTGTTGATCAAAATGAGGTGACATGGTTTGATAGGATACATACACAAATACAAACTTACATTTGCTTGGAATCGATTGCTTTGATAGGATATATACACAAATACAAACTTACATTTGCTTGGAATCGATTGCTTTAAATGAATCATGATTTGTGAGCTACAATAAAGCCTTATCAAGTTGCAAATTTTTTTTGGGCAGAAAAAGTTTGTGTTATATTAGAATATCATCATCATCATCATAAATATTTACATGTTCTTTGGTAAAGAACAACCAGCCCCCATGGGGAGAGTTTCATCAAAACATTTCTGAGAAATCTTCTTGAAGTTGGAAATTTAGTTGCAATTAATTTTGTGGAATCATTTGGAATAGCATTGAACCTTTCTCAAAGAGACACTAATCAATGATGCATTAGGAACTTTGAGTGACGCGAAACAGACGCTAGAACATTGGATTTTCACGTCTTTGCTACTTGCATGTTGCAATGATTGTATTTACTTTATCAAAGTTCTAACATTTCTTTATTCCCAAACATGATATATGTTTCCATGGTGACTTCCATCTACATGAGTGTATTTATTTTTCTCATGAAGTTAGTCTTTTAGCCTTTTTCATTTAGTGCATTTGTTCCCAAATGGAACATACTTTCTAACGGCGGTGACTTCCATCTACATTTTCTCCATCTTTAACCTATTAACCAGAGAGGAGTTGCCACGTGTCAGAATTCTAGGATGATAACCATTGAAGAAGATTGAACGATTGACGATGAGGACGATTGAAGAAGATTGAACGATTGACGATCTGCATTCAACACACCTGCTGTGATCTACGCATTCTCCTGCTGATGTCCTGCAAAGCTGCTCCATCCAATTCGACCCTGCTTCCTCCTGCTTTCGACGCTGATTCTCCTGCTTCTGTGCTGCAAAGCTGCTCCAACCAATTCGACCATGCTTCCTCCTGCTTCTCTCTGATCCGGTATGATGCTCTTGCTCATTCGACTCTATCACTCTACTCAAGTATCCCGTGCATACAGTTCTTCGTAATCCCGTGCGACCTTTTGGCTTCTACTCAAGTAGGAAAGTCACGTTGCTGATTGAGCCTGGCAACATTCAAAGGAGAAAAGGTAGCTCCTGGAAGTTTTGTAAAGAAGTTTCTCATGGTTTTGGACCTCAACCCAAAAGTAAAGCCAAGAAATCCGATAGTTTGCCAAGCAAACAGCTTTCGAGAACGAAAGGTTCTGGAGAAGAAAACACAGACACTTCATCCGGTGACTTATCCGATACGAATACACCCAATTTGTTTGTGGGTTTGGATTCCCAACCCAAAAGCATGAAGGAAACTTCCAATAGCTTCGAGGAACGCCTGGCAACAATAAAGGGGTCTGCGGAAGCAACCAAGAGGGCGGAAGAAGAGAAGATGTATGGACCGATAGATTATGATACTCCCGTCTCAAAACCGAATGCGAAAGAAGGCGTCCGTTTCCCTGTGAAAGTTGGGATAGGCGTTGCAGTAGTTGTTTTTGGTGTTGTTTTCGCGTTTGGGGACCTTTTTCCATCCGGAGAGGTGGTGCAGGAGAAGGTTGTGACAAATGGGGAAATGAGCACGGAAGAGTTAGGCAAGTTGAAGGGACGGCTGCAAGGTTATGAAGGGATTTTGAAAATTCATCCCGATGATTTAAAAGGGTGGCTTCCTGCTGCTCCTTTCTGCCCCCTGGATTGCTGGCTGCTGGATAATGAAATGAGGCAAGTGCCTCTCCTTTTATAGGCCCTAATGGGCTGGCAAAAAACCGACCAGTCAGGCTGCCTATGGCCGACCCAAACAGGCTGACCAGGCCCTGACCTGGTCTGCCTATAAACGCCTCTTTGGGGCCCTCTTTTCTAGGGCCTGCTGGCCCACAATTCCATGCAAGGGCTGAGCCCTTGGCCAGCCCTAGAAGGGCCTGGTTGGCTGGCTTTGCCCAGCCCAACCAGCCCTCCATGTGGGCTGCCATGTGCTGCTCCATCCCCCACCATGTCAGTGCCTGTTCACCCTGCTTCTGCTGCGCCAACCTATGCACCATCATCAGGGTCTGTTGCAGGCCCTTTGCCTGCCCACTAGCCTCACCATACGGCTCGCCATGCTGACGCCATCTGCTGGTGTCTATTGCAGGTCGCAATCTTGCCCCCAGTCCAGCCATGACTCCACGCCTTGTGTCATCCTGAAGCTGTCCTCTGAGTGCTTCATGCCAGGCCTGATCCAAGACAATGTGTCCCCGCCATCTTCTTGCACATGAGCTGCTCCTGATGCAGCCTTTCATCCTTGGGATACCCCACCAACCATGAATGCTCCAGATCTGTCCCAGATCCACACGTCCAGGTATTCTCTCTTTGGGCACATCCTGCCCTAGGTCTCCCTTCCCCGTGCTCTCCTCATTTGGGGGCTTATAGATGGGGAGGTGACCTTTCCAACACCCCCTCTCACCGACATATCTCGGCCCAATGCCAACACGTCGATGACGATGCTCCAGTAACTCCCTGGTCGTAGTCCTTTGGAACACTTCGATGTCGAAATCTTTTCCTGGCTTTTCATCTAGTGGCTCCTGCTCCACCAGGTCTGGTTCCGCTTCCGCACACCATCTTGGTACACAGGTCCATCTTTGGTAGCACCTCTTGGCACCACCTCCTTCAGTCACGTTCCTGCCTTCGAACTCGAGCAACCCAGCCTCTATGATCTTCCAATTGTCCCCCTCATAATGAGTGAACAACCTGGAGTCTTCCAGGCACCATGCTCTGAGGGTTTGTTTTAACCCATCCTTTCCTTTGGCAAGGTCTACATCTCCAGATAACCTGGACCGCAAACTTTAAACGCACCTGACTGAACCTGAGTCACCCTCCTTCTCGCAAGGGCACAATTCTTCAGTCGTGGAAGTCGATTCCCAAGAGCATCTGAATCAGGGTGGTCCTTCAGCAAGGTCCCCTGTCTTCAGGCTCCCACACCTGTGAGCCTCCTACTTGGGCTCTGATACCATATTAGAAATTACCCAATAGAGGGTATGCACAGCAGAAGACTGATAGTAATGCCTAGGAGCTCACACAGTGTGCGTGTGGGATGTGGAATCACAAACTTCTTAACTTATGTGCATGAAATAGATGTGCAGACTCATCAATAGACCATGAACCAGCCAGATAGAGAAACCACCAAAATAATATATTTCCGTCCAAAACTATGGACACAATACAAAAGAGAGAGATCCAATGGTGTGGTCCTTTGATCTTACCACAAGGTACTTCTCCTATCTGCTGGCTATCTCTAGACTTGAGCCCGCGTGCTCCACCTCGAGCGTCTATAGACTTTCCGTCTAGTGTGTTCTTCTCCACCTTACTGCTTGTGAATCAGCCTAGGTGGGCAGCCCCTGCCAAGCTTTGTCTGCAGCACACAGGTCCCATTGGTCCTCCTGAATGTAGGCCCCAAGATAGCTGTTCCACTGCTCCAACCTGCTTGCGAATGGCTGCTCTAGAAGGTATGATGATCACAACACCTTGCTGCCCTGGTAGACAGCCAAGGTCCAGCCCTTCCCGGCTAAGTCTGCAGCCCTTCAAGCACCCTCTCACCTCCTGGATATAGGCCGAGAGGGTGGCTTCCTGCTGCTCCTTTCTGCCCCCTGGATTGCTGGCTGCTGGATAATGAAAGGAGGCAAGTGCCTCTCCTTCTATGGGCCCTAATGGGCTGGCAAAAAACCGACCAGTCAGGCTGCCTATGGCCAACCCAAACAGGCCGACCAGGCCCTGACCTGGTCTGCCTATAAACGCCCCTTTGGGGCCCTCTTTTCTAGGGCCTGCTGGCCCACAATTCCATGCAAGGGCTGAGCCCTTGGCCAGCCCTAGATAGGGCCTGGTTGGCTGGCTTTGCCCAGCCCAACCAGCCCTCCATATGGGCTGCCATGTGCTGCTCCATCCCCCGCCATGTCAGTGCCTGTTCACCCTGCTTCTGCTGCGCCAACCTATGCACCATCATCAGGGTCTGTTGCAGGCCCTTCGCCTGCCCACTACCCTCGCCATATGGCTCGCCATGCTGACACCATCTGCTGGTGTCTGTTGCAGGTCGCAATCCTGCCCCCAGTCCAGCCATGACTCCACGCCTTGTGTCATCCTGAAGCTGTCCTCTGAGTGCCTCATGCCAGGCCTGATCCAAGACAATGTGTCCCCGCCATCTTCCTGCACATGAGCTGCTCCTGATGCAGCCTTTCATCCTTGGGGTACCCCACCAACCATGAATGCTCCAGATCTGTCGCAGATCCACACATCCAGGTATTCTCTCTTTGGGCACATCCTGCCCTAGGTTTCCCTCCCCCACGCTCTCCTCATTTGGGGGCTTACAGATGGGGAGGTGACCTTTCCAACACTCCTTTGTTTCAAGTGCTTGATATTCATTTCAGTTTGACTCGAGGATTCATCCTATCATTTGAAGGTACGAAGCCATTTTATGTCTCAGAGGCTGGTGGTTAGATGGCCAGCTGTGTGGCCAGCCTGTCTGTATATTCTATCATTGGCATGGCTTTATGTGTAGCTTAGGGCAGCTAGCTGCTTGTAGCTGTACCTGCTGACCTACTGTATCTCTTGAAGCTCCATCCTCAATTATGCACGTTAGAACCCCTCTAGGGGGCATGTCATGGGGTGCAGAGGCCCAGGCACTTGGCATATATGGGACATGGTTAGCAGGGAATGGGAATGTTCTGGGAACGTCGTATGTTGAAACAGGAACGATTCGGGAAGGGGAATGGGAAGGGGAATGCCACGTCATATGACACGCCATCATATGACATAAAACTATACTAGAACATGAATGACACGAACTTTTTACAGCTTTGAACTTCGACAAAGACACATTTGGAACGTTTTGAAACCCTCCCCACCCACCCACCTCCCCCCCTTTAAAAACACTTTTTTCCCCGTTCTGGATGTTCTGGTTCCCCTTGCTTCATGGAATGCGGTTCTGGCCGTTCCGGAAGGGGGAACGGTGTCCCCCCTGCTAACTATGATATAGGGTTCCTTGTTCTGCTAACTTTGTCGGGGCTTTTCATTCAGATTTGTGGATGTCATTTATTTGAAGTAGCTTCATTTCGTTGTCCTTGTATGACAGTTGAGAAATGACACATGTCAATAGACACATGCTAGACACTCCTGTTTTTTAGATTGAACTTTTTTGTGATTTTTGTCTTGGTTTTACAGCTTAGTATTTAGTATACGAGTTGTGCATGGTGCTGGGTGCAAGGTAGTTGGCACTTGCCTACTTGTTGACTTCTCAGACCTTAACCCTCGTTATCTTCATGAAGGTTGGCCCAGAGTCTACATCATAGTTACCAGGTAAAAGGAACGTTCCGGAAATTTGGGTGTCAGAACGGGAACGTTCCGGGAAGGGGGAACGGGAACCAGAATGCCGCATCATCATATGACATAAAATTATTCTAGAAAATGAAAGAAACTAACATTCTACAGCTTAAACTTTCTATATAAGCTCTAAAATACCCATTTGAGACTTTCAAAGGCAAAAAAAAAGGGGGCTGTTCCGGTTCTGCCTCGCTTCCTGGAATGGCGTTCCAGACGTTACCGAATGTCGGAACGCTGTTTCGTGGTAACTATGCTCTACATTCTACTGTAGACATCGCGGCATGTTCAGTAACCGTTGGCAACTGCTGTGTTGAAATTGCTTATCATGATGTTCTTAATGGTGATGTATAACTGTGAGATTCCAAGTTCTGAACCCAAAACATTTACAGGTGGTAGGTTGTAGGTAGCAGTTTCAATTGAAGCTAAATCTTGAAGTGTTAAGCTTTTGAATCCATATACAATTTATTATGTATGTTGCATATTTTGTTTTGTATGAAGACATACAGACAGGTAGATAAAAAGTATGAAGACAGGGAGACAGATTGGTAGATAAATAAGATGTAATTTTGTAATTAAAGATTTGTTTCTGAAGTGTAGACACTTGTATTAATGGTTAACTACTGGAGTCTTAACAACCGTGTTCAGGCTTTTTGGCAACTTTCATCTTTAGAATCTCTGTAGCTGCTGGTGTTTTTGGTTGAAAAAGCTTGTACCACTTGTATTGCTATAAAGAGATGCTACAAAGTACAATTGCAAAACCTAGTACTTTACTTTGCCTAAACAATAATGAATGCCTTTGAAGCATGGTTACATGTTTTGATTGGTTCATCTTATTTATGGCTCATCATTTTAGTCGGCTAATGTGTAGGGAGCTATTAAAAATAGCTTGAAACTACTGTAGACACATTGCCATCTGGTACAAGGGTTTGCTATTTTTTGTATACTTTGCATGCGGTGCTCCTAATTCTTGATGTCCCCCAAGGAAATTATCACAAATCCTTTGTGTGAGGTAGCTTCTAAAGGTTGTTCTGTCATGAATCCAAGACTTGGAGAGTTGGATTATTCGGGAGAACCCATCCAGGAATGCATTCTTTACACTTGCCAAAAGAGGTATCGGACTTGCTCGCTACATCCTTCGTTTGCTGTTGCCTCATTGCCTTTGCCCATATGATCGGTAGCAAAGGCTTGATCTGTAGGAATAAAAGCAGCCTGATTTTGATGACTCTACTCCTCCTATAGGAGTAGGGAAACAAGCTGTACAAAGAAATAGTGGTTGGGGGTCACCCATAGCCACTAACCTCAATGCCATAGCAAATCACTGGTATAGGTCAGGGAGCCTATCAAGTGTCGTGGAAACAACCTATGCACATAGTAGAATCTCACCCACATTAATAACTACTCACAAAAGTCAAGGACTTTTGTGAGGTAAGCATGCATGCTCTCCCCTTCGTGCATGTGTACATCATCAAGGTGTCTCCTCAAAAGGCAGCTTTGGTCTCATTACGAACTTGATACAAATGGGCCAAAGTATGCCATGCATCCTTGGCTATCTTGCAAGATTTGATGTGAGGATAATGAATCTCTTGCATGCAAATGTAACCATGGCATGGTCCTAGGCATCCCAGTGGGTTTAGAGGATCTGGTGCAGCAATGGTGGTAGAGCTAGAAGTGGCTATACCACCTAGCAGATGCTATGGAAGTAGGTGCCTATACCTAAGAGCTAGTCTTTGATCTGGATACAATGCTCTAAAAATTCTTGTATACTAAGAAGTGGCACACCAAGTACAACCACATGGGATAGTTGGTGCTATCAAGTCTTTCTTTAGCTAAATCATTCCAAACAAATCCATGTTGGCGATTGCAGAAATTCCCTTTAAATAAAGTGCATGATAAATCCTCAATGCTCGCTGTAATGAGGAGGGTGCTTAAAAGTTGCCACAAAATCAGCAGATGTCAACCTAAAAATGACAGTAAAAGGTTTGCAAATGTGAATGCCTGAAGAAGTGCTCAAACCTTTTGCTTGAAAGGCAAAAGGTTGCCTTGCAATACATGACTATAACAATTGCAAATGTCAAGGGCATCGAAAGCATAAAGCTGCCTTGCAAAAGCTTATCTAGCCCTCAAATCTACTCAAAAGCGATCGAAATTAAACCCTTAGGCAAAGGGGATGACTACAAGTGTGAATCTTGCAAAGGACCTAATTTTTCCAAAAAGAAAAGTATTCTAGAAAAGAGGGAAAATTTACATTTATGCTCAATGTCATTGTCCCAGCATACAATCACTGCAATAAATTGTTACTGGTTTAAAAATCCCCAAAATTTGCCAATTCAGGTTGCTAAAAATAGCAAATGTTGACAAATCAGAGTCACACTAAGTGGAAAAATGCTTGAAAAGCTACCAAATGTCTTTTTAGATGAAAATTGTAGCCCAGTGGTAAAAGCCCCAATTTGTGTAGCAAGGTAGAGTAAAAAAGAGGGCAATTTCAAGAAAAGCCCCAACTTTTTCTGCAACTGTGCATTGGATTGCAATTTTAACAATGTTAGAGGATGCTCCAAATTTTGTAGATGCCAATTTAAATCTAAATTGGAGGTGTGAATACAATGGTCAAGCGACAATTCTATGACAAAAATTGTTATAGCTGTGGATGAATATACAAGCCCACGGCAATGACGGCACCTGCATGAGTTCTACAGCGATGACACAGTTTAGCCATGTATACAGGCAACGATGTTTGTTGATTCACATATGGACGACTCACAGTTTATATGACGCTTGTATAGATGAAGTCAGACGTTGTACGATGCTTGTATAGTGCAAGTTGCAGGACTTGATCACAACGCTTGTACGAGAAACTATCTCGTACACGTGGTGACACATTATATGGATGCCGCATGTAGTTGTATGGAGGCTATAGCAAATACTACTCTAGCAAGGTATTGTATAAAAAAATAGCGTTGCAAGATTGACGCTATTACAAGTACATTGTGGAGTCTACTGGTGTTGGAGTTGTTTGTGGTTGGCTAAGCTGCAAGGAGCAACAGAAGCAAGTCGTTGAATAGGTGAAGAAAAAACAAGTAGAATAGCAAGCAAGGGGGGACCAGGGAGATCAAGATTGATGCTTTGATACCACTGTTGGGTGCGAGAAGCAATGGAACGAGATGGAATACATGGGAGCAAACAACAAGCTGACCGAATTGAAGAATACTTGCAAAATCGATAATGAGGAAAGTACAAGAGTGGCCAATGTATGGCTCCAAGTCAACTGGTGACTAAGTCCATTGGTTGCTTGGACTAGTCCTAACTAGCCTACAAGTACATACCAGGGCTAAGTGCTAATAGTATAGAGATTGTGAGTGATTTTATTCAGGAGGTTAACATTTATAGGGGTATTTTTTCCCTGTAGCTTGCGTCGCATTGGTGAAGCAAGTTTAGTATATTTCATCACATGTCTAGATTTGTGATCATGCTTCCTTTCAAGGACATACTATTTGATTATGGTATGTTGAAGGTATGCTTGATTGTGGCAAATGTGCCACCTAGACAAGGCCTTGGGCCTTCTTTAGGTAGAGGCGTTGATAGTGGTCACTTCTTCTTTGGAGATAGGCCTTAGTTCTTTGTAGACTACCCTCTTAATAGACACGACGATGGGGCTTTTTGCAATCAAGCCTAGCTCCTTATCCTCAATTGACAAAGGTAACTGGGGTTTAGACTAAGGGGCTTAGCACATGGGAAGAAATAGGATGGGAATGGGAAAAGGTGGTCCCGTGCATATTTCTATCCTATTACCATCCCACCATGTGCTAACAAAAAAAGAACTAGGGAT
Organism: Dipteris shenzhenensis; assembly: GCF_047967505.1. NCBI lineage: Eukaryota > Viridiplantae > Streptophyta > Polypodiopsida > Gleicheniales > Dipteridaceae > Dipteris > Dipteris shenzhenensis. The sequence continues at coordinate 41,407,838 of NC_141619.1, forward strand.
GGGTTTAAGAGGAAGAGGACACATGGCATCATTTCATGTGTTTAGGAGGTGGGGACCACGTGGGGACAAGGATACATGCATGTTTTTGAATCCCTAAAAAAGGGGAACCCATTCTGGTTGCCAGGGTCTAGAGGCCATGGTCCAGGATGGGAGAAAAAGTGGCTACTCCCATTCTAAATCCATCCTAGACCACTTGGTGTAGGATGGGAGTAATGATGACAAAAAGATTTCCATCGTAAACCCATGCTAGCCCCATCCATGTGCTAAGGCCCTAAGAAAGAGTTAAGGCAAGTATGCATAAAGGAACACCAAAAGAAGGGCCCATGGGGATAGCAAGTGCGGGAGCAACTTTCAATAGAGCTCCCTCTTGATCTTAGGTATCTGTGGATGTCTATTACTTGTTGGATGTTTACTGTATGGCCTTTGCGGATAGAATATTTTGGATCATGTCAATTGCATTCCTTGCAAATATGGAGGGATCCATTAGATGGATGAGACCCTTAGCTTCTGTTGGATTCCTTGCAGTGAGACCATGATATAATTGATATCTCGCATAGGTAGAGGTGTGAGTGTGTCTTATTTGAATTGGAATGTTGCCAAACTCTCCCTAGTAGAGGGAGAGTGTCGATGATCAACGAATATTACTTGCCATGGCCGGGTGCCTTCATAAAGGATCCATGGGGTAATTGAGGCATTGGTGCCTACCTTTCTTTGGGCCCACATGCCACATTAGAGCAACTGTGGCTTGGCAGGCAATGATAATGCCTCATTCACTTAGAAACACTAAGTCTAGCTCTTGTAGGCAAGCTTATCATCTATGGCCTTCAGACCCCTAGGAGCTGCTTTTGTAGTAGATGCTTCTTTGGATTACTCCTTAGAAAGGCGACATGCTTGGTCACATGATACACATTAACTACGCACGGTGGGATATTGGACTACCCAAATCATGGGGTTTTGGAGTCACTCTTTGCAACACTCTAAGGAACATATAAGGAGGTTGGCATAGGATTGAGAAGATAAAGATATCCATCTGAGAGGCATGGAGGGAAGGCTCGAGATGGGAGGATGAGGACAACGTAGTTGGATGTCGAGTTAGTCGTGTGGCTTACCAGTATAGATGGTGTGACAATGGAGCTCGCTTTGACATGTCCTCACATGTCTTCTTTAGTATAGGTTTTAGTGTGGTCTTCCATCTAGAAATATTTACAGTTCACAATGTCCTTTGGGGGGACCAAGTATTGGGGCATCTATAATGATAGAGCTTAGAGTGGTAGGCCTTCTAGAGAAGCAGCAAGCCATCAATCCTATGTCAAGTGGGGAGGAGTACCCCTAGTGGAGGGTTTGGCTCTGGCTCTAGGGGGGCATCCCTTGAGAGAGTTGTAGTGGGACCCAAGAGTGGTTTTGGCCTGCATTGATAGAGAAATTTGAGAGAGTTTAGATGTCTTGCTTCTTATTGACAACCCACAGTGTCTATAGTGAGCCTTTAGCTAGGGAATACCTCATGAGAGAGACACTAGTTGGAGTAGTCGGTGCTACAAAATGTACACACTAGATTTTTCTTGATTGTGGATAAACCTTTGCTTGCAGAGTATCTTTTATTTTTTCTTAGTTGGTGGCCCATGGTGGCTTTCCCATAAGCCCATGGTTGGAGTAGATAATGGACGATATATATGGTTGTTGTATTGAGGATGAATAGGGGGGCTTTGAGAGAAAAATTTCCATTAATTTGTGGTGGAAAGTAAGAGGGGTGAAAAGGAAACCTTGATAATCTAAGGTGCACCAATAATTAAAGATCTTTCTAGATGGAGGTTACATGGTTGTTAAAAAGTTTGTTCACATATCCACTTCCTCTTGTCCTGTCCTCCATCGTCGGACATCCAGCGTTGCTGCTCCCACTCGCCATCCACCGTCCATGCGTTGCTGCTCCTGCTCGCTACCACCATCCCTGCATTGCTCGATGCCAATTGCTGCTCCTGCTTCCCATAGCATCGTCCCGCGCTGCTCCATAAGATCTAATGCTTTAGTTGGAGGGGCTTTTTCCCAGGTCGTGATCCTGAGGGTGTGCGGAGGTAAGGAGTGAGAGAGGGGGCAAGGGTGACGCAGAGGGAGATGGAGGAACGGAGGGAGTGAAAGAGAGAGGAGAGGGGCAGCGAGGCGGAGGGGAGGGAGCAGGTGGCAAGGCTGGGATTAATTTAATTGGATTAATTAGATTAGTCAGGTTAATTAGATTAGGACCCTTATGGACCCCTCTTTTTGGTGTACCTAACCTAATTGCTTATTGGAATGAATTTCGTATACGACTTTTGCAAATTCATGATTTTGATGTAATGCCAATACCAAATGCATGGTCTATTAGATCACAAAATTACAATCCCAATGCAAAAAGTTTGATGGAATTCGAAAGCTTGAGCTCAAAGATTTTGATTTTTTTTCCATTAGTACACAATTGCCCACTATTTAGTTGCGCAAACATGATAGAGGCGATGATTGTTCAAACACAATAGATGGGATGAATGCTTAAACATAATAGATGTAATGAGTGTTTTCACTTGAGTAACAATATTAATAATATTAAAAAATAATAAATTAATCATTTCATTTTTAAATAATTAGTTAAAAAATTCAACTTGCACTTTCAATGTAAAAACAACAATAATTTTAGTATAAAATTAACTATGACGACTCTTCAAAAATTTTGCTTGTGATCCAACTATTGAAGTGATTACTCACCTCTTATATATGCATGGATAAAATATTATATAAGAAAGACCCTCTCAAATATGGCCCCCTTGACATTGTAAAATGGAAAATACCTATTAATCAATTGTGGAGAAAAGAAGATGGGTGAAAAGGAAGAGGACAAGTCCATGATCAAACTAGGGGATAAACAGGGAGGGGAGGAGTTTCAATTGAAGAATAATGGAAGGTAGGGGGCATTAAAGAGGGAGCTATGTGAGATCGGGGAGGGGGGAGAGGGACCACTTACGAAGGGGGCATTAAAGAGAAAGGGGCATGCCAAAGGGGGGAGGATGGACCATTTATAATATTATAGTTATCTTTAGAGTTGTTATACTAGTCTATAGCTTAGTGGTAGAGCTCACGTGTGCAAAACACAAGATTATGGGTTTAAATCCCTTCTTGAATTTCACATATAATGTGCACCTTTCTTAGACATAGTCTTAAAAGATTTACCTCCGCATAAAATAAAATAACCCATGCATGAACATGGGTTGATTAGCCTCCATGAGCCAAAACAAATACAAGACAAATATAAATAAAGTTAAGCTGAGCAAGTATGTCCCTATAGATGAATGGATTTTCTATTTAGTGCTTTTGTATTTTAACATACTTCCAATTTATAATGATTTAATTGTACCTTCTTATATGCACTTGAATTGGTGAAAGTATTCTACCATTGTTCATTCATTGTAATACTTAAGTGCTTAGATGTAATTAAGAAAAAAGGAACCAATATATTCCACCTTTAAAAAGCATTCAAAACCAAAGAACCTTAGAAAAAAAGTAATTATTGACTTTCTATTTCTATCACTTGAAGGGGTAGCATAATTCTAGACAGATCTTGATTTTTCAATGTGATACTTTCATCTTGAGTAATGTTTCCTAGATGTAGGGTATGTACTATGAATGCAAAGGTGATCATAATCACACAAGTGATCACTATCCAATACCATTACTATTCTTAATAGATTGGCATTACCTTTCAAGCCTAATTACTTTTCCAACATTTCGAAATTTTATTTGCAAGACTTATGGTGATGATATTTTCCATGTTGGTGGTAAGACACTAAATAAGATCAAATACCACATGCTTACATGCATCTCATTTATAATCATAATTCATCCAATGTATGCACGGAACATCAAATTCCTGAAAATTGCAGTAGTACTCTATACTATCATGGTATCTTGGGGTGAGCATGTCTCGTATTTGAAAGAAAACATCAAGAATGAAGTTTTCTTCATATTCAAACGCCTTCTTGATAATCATTTCTCATTGCTATCATCTTTGTGTTATAGTTCACAATACGATATTTGCATGGTTTATGATCTTATATATCTACATACCATTTATCTTTATGTTATACTTTCATTCAGATAGAGTTTCTAAGATGCTCCATCCGTGAGCAAGGAAGATCACATCTCTATCTTGCTTACTGGCCAACATCAAATGGGTTGTGCATTGTGGTCCTGAACTATTTACATGAACCACCTTAGAACCCTATTTTCCTTTCTTCGTATCTAGTATACAAGCAACACATGAGTATCATGTGAAGCAAGTGGAAGAGTCTAGATAGATGCAAACTAACATGTGGCTATATATGGCACCTCATCAAGATCAACATTAGTGGAATATCATGTGCAAGCCATTTTGAAAAATGTAAGACCAAATTACCAACCTATATGAAAAGGAGGTTATCAAAGAGTTGCAATGTTAAATAAAATTAAAAAGTAATGGAGCTGATATAAGGAACAATGGTGATTTATACACATTGTGTTGGCTTAGAAAGAGCCTTAATTGGAGAACAAATACAAGAAGATAAGATTAAAATAGCCTACTTATTTGAATAATGTGCAAAGATGTTCATATGAGTGCATATCACCAAGAATAAAAATGCAAGCAAGAATATTAGAGTGTTCTCATTTCTTTGGTCAAGGATTCATGGCATGATAAAAAAGGAAAAAGAAGAAAAACAAGTATAATTTGGTGGTGATTTCAATGCCCAAAGACGACAAGAAGATGGTGAGGGAGGAAGTTTGAAGATGCTAAACATAGGCCCATTAGATGCATTGTAATTGATTACCTTTTCATGCCAAACAAAAAAACCTCAGGAAAGAATGAATTTGACCAGCAAAGTAGATTCCATTTACATTTTCCTAGGTATTTACAATGTATGGGACTAATTAGTTGAAGATACATTTTTGAAATTGCCTTTGTTACCTATGGAAGAAAGAGGTGTTACTACAAACAATAATTTATTGGTAGAAAGTTGGGAGCACGATGGATATAGGATCCCCAAAATTATGCCAATGAGATATAGTTAGTTTGGTTGCTAAACCAAAACAAAGGCAAGAGATAAAGGAGGTTGTGTGACAACATACAAAAGGTCGATTTGGGAATCCACAAAATAAAGGGGGGATAAAACTATAAAACATGGGAGGAAGCATGCTGCCCATCTCTATTTAAGAAGGGGATAAAATTAATGGAAGATTTAAAGCTCCAACTAGAAATACAAAATAGAGGAGGAAGAATAAGTAATGAAGACCCACTATGTATAGATCAGTAGGATCCAAATAATGGGAGAGCTATAATAGGTGAGTGTATGTGGCATTGTTCAGAATGCATGGGAGGTTTCTAATGGTTATGACCAATGGAGACTCTCAACAAGATGGTATAGGAAAGTACACATGTCATAGACACACTTGAAATAGAGCATTTAGACTGTCTATGCATTTTTTGGCTATCAGAGTTCAGAAGTTAGCAAACTTTGCTAACAAAAACTTAGCATATAGAAATTTTGAGGCATCACCCTAATCTCATACCACTTCAAAAGAGGGAGGAAGGTTATGGGATCCCTTGTAGTGTAAGTGAACTATTGAATCTTGGTTATTCCATATGCTACTTGTTCATATGGAGACTATTTGTCATGTCAAATGGACTTGTCCAACATTTTCATGCTATTTTCGTTACAAGAAAGAATTTGAAATTTATATGTGCTGCATGCATATGCATGCAAACACATGTGTGTTATGTGTGTGTGTGTGTGTGTATGTGTGTACGCACGCACCATGCCACACACACACTTTTTTTTTTTGTGAAACTATGAACATTATATTATGAAATAACCATTTAGTAAAAGAGAAGATCAATGCAAGAGACATCCAAATCCTCCTCATGCAAGGCATCATATAAGGACTGCCGCAGTGAGGCCCGGAAGAACTCATAAGGGTACTGAAGAGATGAAGCCAGAAATGCATGATTTTGTTGAACACACACACACACACACACACACACTCTTTTGTATCTTTTTCCCAAATGGCAAATTGAGCTGCAACATCTACTTTCTCGTTGTAGATAGCTATAGCGGGCAGGCACATTTAATCTGTCCATGACCTGGGCAATGGCAAATGACATTCTCTACATAGCGACTTTGTATGCACAAACACCCCAAAGCAAAAAACCTGCACAGGGTGGTAGCATACAAGCCATCAGATACAACAGTCATCTATGATGGGGGTATGGAAGACCATGCATTTCGGACCCTGCTACATAGCAGTGCATAGCAGGATAGGCATCCGATTTAACTATTGCAGTCATCAATACCACATTCTTTCTCTATACATGGCAAAGTTACTTCTTGATTCCTTCCTCCCTCATCCTAAGGATGCGGATGTTCTCCTTCATCTCCTCCACTTTTTGCTCACTCTATGCAACAACTTCATTTGAATTCCTCAGCATCTGTTGAAGCTCTGTAAATTGCTCAAAAACATCTTCATGGGCCGTTTCCAAGACTTTCACTCTAGTTTGGAAATCTGTCATGATGACGGACTACTTTTCATAACTGTCGAAAGCCACGAAAAGCTTGTGCACACATCTATCGTGATATTCTTGTAGGGTCTTGTGCCTTACTCTTTGGACTTCCAACAGTGTTTTGAAAAAACAAACCTCACTGTGGCTGTTGCAAATTGCTCCACCGTGGCTACTCTCTGCATCCTTCCTAGCCTAGGGAGCTGCCTCGTTGTCTTCACCACCCCGGCTGCTCTTTGACACATCCTTCCTAGCCTTGAAGCTCTGCCATTCCTGCATCACCTTTTTGGTTTCTGCATTCTCGCTTTTCAACTCCTCCATCATCTGGTCTTTTTCAATGTTCAATGCGTTCTGCATGTTGCAGAGCCATTTGTAAAGACCCTCCTTTTTGGCTCTCTAATTTTCAAGATCCTTTTGCATCTTTTCTAACTCCTTGTCTACCATGTCCCCATCATTTCTCACTTCTTCGAGCTTATCTTGGAGCTCCTTCATGCGCTTCTCTGCTTGTTCTCTTCTATGCCTTTCCATGTCGACCGTTTTTGTAGTGGCCTCAGTCTCTTGTGCCTGCAAGGCCCTCAGTTGTGCCTCCTCTACCTTGGCTTCCGCACCTTCCCTAAGTTTTTTCTCAAGTTGCACTGCCTTTGTTGCATTGGTGGCTTTCTCTTGTAGAAAAGTCACCTTTTGAGACACCTACTTATTGTATTGCTCAAAAATCCCTTTGAGGGTAGATGCCATCAGGTGCATTGCAACTCCAATGGATTGAGATGAAAATTGGGATTTTCCATCCATGCAATTCTTCAGGTTGGTTAAAACGCTCTTGGAGATCACCTTTGAGAAAGATACATAACGTCCTTTCAATTGTTCTAATGCTGCTTAAACCTGCCAGAACTTACAGGTTCCTCTCGTATCAGGAAAGAAGTGAATGGTCTTCTTCAGCACATCTTGGAGGTCTGTTGGCAAGCTCGAAATCTTGACTCCACCATCTTTACAAATCTGAGGCTTGGGTTATACATCTAGAATATCTTGTCTCTTCCACTGCTTCTCAAAAAAGTGTGCTTGCAAACTGCCTCTAGGAATTCCTAGAGCATTTTCAATCACGCTTTCATTGATGGTAATCTTCTGACCTTGATAGACTAGTTCCCTCTCCTTCATGTTCACCTCTTGTACCAACCTGGTGAAGTTTTGGAGAGCATCCAAGTTGGGCTTTTGAAGAGTGAGAGAGGAGCTCTCATATGTCACGATTTCAAGATCAGGGGAGGAGGGGCTCTCGCAATGTGCTGAAGAGGGGGAGGAAAGATTGTATGAGGAGCTCCCAAGCTGTATAGGGTCCATTACGAGAGGGCATAGAAGTTGCAGGAAGAGTGCAAGGGAGATATAAATGGTTGAGAGGGATAGAAGATGAAATAGTGAAGGAAATGGAATAGTGGAGGCTTGAGTTTGTAGTTCGATTGCAAGGGAGAAAGAAATGGTCGAGAGGGATAGAAGATGAAACAATGAAGGAAATGGAATAGTGGTGGAGGCTTGAGATTGCAAGGGAGAATGAAAAGGTCGGGAGGGATAGAAGACGAAATGGTTAAGGGAATGGAATAGATGTTTGTAGCCTGACTACATTGTCAAGGTGACAGCCACCACGGTGGTTGTAGCCGGACTACACCGTCAAGGTGAGAGCCACCACGGTATTGGCCCGAATCTTGATTAATTCGAGGAGGCAATATTGACTTGCGTGGTAATGAATGATTAGAGGTGGTGGCATCTAAGATTTCCACCCACGTCTGTAGTGGCAGCTACGACCTGCTGGACTGGCAGTTAATTACTAGCCACCATAGTGGCCCGCAATTACTCAGCTTCTAGTTACCACCACTGGGCTTGCATGCATGATTACTACTACGAGTGCAGTAAATTACCAGTCATTAGGCTTGCATGCTCAGGAGAGTACTAGAGTGCATGGTAATGCGAGATTAGAGGTGATTAGGCTTCATGATTTACTTTTGTGGGAATTACTGCCCAATGGTGGTAGCTATCATCAGCCACATTTGTCATGGCTACGATTCCATTGGGCTGGCAGTTAAAAGTACTAGCCACCGCTCACCCACCACTAGGCTTAAGCATGCATGATCACTATGTCAGTAGAATACTAGAGTGCATGGTTATAAGTGATTATAGCCACGTCTGTCGTGGCTATGGTTCCACCAGGTTGGCAGTTAAAATTACCAGCTACTACTCACCCACCACTTGGCTTAAGCATGCATGATCACTATAAGTGCAGTCAAAATTACCAGTCACCCAGATCGCATGCTCAATAGAGAACTAGAGTGCATGGTAATGAGTGATTAGAGCTTGATAATTTACCTTTGTGGGAATTACTGCCTGGTGGTGGCGGTTCTCATCAGCCACATCTATCATGGCTAAGCACTGGAGTGGCACCACATGGCATCTTCTTCATGATTACCAGCCTGTAGAAAGCAAGCCAGTTGTGCAACGCTTAAGGCGATTGGGGGTGATCCAAGCTGAGGCACTAAAGAAAGAGGTAACACAACTACTTGAGGTGGGATTCATCTTTCCTGTGGATGATTCAGAATGGATATCTCCTGTAGTTGTCACACCAAAGAAAGGAAATAAGTGGCGAGTTTGTGTGGACTTTCGTCCTTTGAATGCATGCACTAAGAGGGATCATTTTCCTTTGCCATTTCAAGATGAAATACTAGACCAAGTAGCAGGGCATGAGATGTATTCTGTATGTGATGGGTATTCTGGATACTTTCAAATTCGTATTCGGGAGGAAGATCAAAAGAAAACATCATTCATCACACCTTGGGGAGTTTTTGCTTACAGAGTGATGCCTTTTGGGTTGACCAATGCACCAGCTACATTTCAAAGGTTCATGAGTCAAGTCCTGGAGCCTTACTTGGGAAAGTTCATACGGGTGTTTTTGGATGATTTTTGCATTTATTCTCGGCGCATAGATCACATGGAGAAGTTAAAGATGGCCTTAGCTAGGATTGATGAAGCAAAAGGGTGTCTAAATCCTAGCAAGTGTCATTTGGCTCAAACAAAAGTAGTCTTGTTGGGGCATATTGTGTCTCAAGAAGGCCTGCAAATGGATCCTGACAAGGTTCAAGCAATCATGGCATTGCCAAGTCCTGAGAGTGTCACTGGTGTTCGCAGAATTCTAGGAAAGAGCAAGTATTATCAACGCTTTTGTGATGATTTCACAGAGATAGTGCATCCCATGAACTTGTTGACAAGAAAAGGAGTTTCTTTCCAATGGGGTATGGAGCAACAAGAGTCTTTCCAGCAACTTAAGGAGGCCATGAGTAAGGGCCCAATATTGAAGCCCCCTGATTGGTCTCAAGACTTTTATGTAAATCCAAGTGTATCTTTGCATTCAATTGGTGCTGTATTGCTACAAAAAGGAGAGGCAGGTAGAATGCAACCCATCTATTATGCCAGCCGATAGCTTACAGATGTGGAAACAAGGTATGAAGAAATGGAGCAGCAAGCTCTCTCTTTGGTGTTTTCCGTCAGAAAGTTTTGCTCCTATTTATTACCTCGACCATTTTTCTTCCTTAGCTCTCAATCTGTATTAGCATACCTAGTTTGCAAGCCTAATCCTGGGGGAAGATTTGCAAAATGGTTGTCAGAGCTTCAAGAGTTCTCTTTCTCTTTTGTCACTGAAAATACCACTAGGTCCACTATGGCAGATTTGCTCACAGGGTGGGAGGATCTAGGAGAAGAAAAGAAATGTAAGGAGAACATTAAAGATGAAAGGGATACACCACCAACAGCTTTTGTTTTGTATTTTGATGGGGCTTTTAGTCCTTCATGCCAACAAGGAGTCGGGGGGATAGTCTTGATGAATCCTGAAGGTCAAGAGGTATGGGCAAGAGGACAAGAGCTTCCAGGTATCACAACTAATAATGCACCTAAGTATAATGCTTTGATTCTTGGTTTGGAGGGTTGTCTTCAAAGTCGAGTTAAAGAATTGGAAGTAAGAGGATATTCTCAGCTTATTATAAAGCAAATGCAAGGGCATTACAAGACAAGAAGTCCTCATTTGAAGGAGCTTAATCAAAAGGCTATGGCACAATGTAGTCGCTTTGATTTTTGCAAATTTGTTCATATAAACACAAAAGAAAATCAAAGGGCAGATGAGTTAGCTAAAGCCATTGTGGTGCCAGACCGGGGGGTGGTTTCTTGGGTAGACACTGGATGGCCAAAACTACAAGATGTTCAGCAATATGTGGAAGAAGGCATGTTTCCTGGAGGGTTAACTCCACAACAGAAGAAGAGATTGGTTACTTTTGGCCACGCCTCCATAAGGATGTATATGAATGTCACGAATGGAACCTATCAGCTTGAGGATGTTGATGGCATGGTGATGACCGGATGCACCAATGAGTATCGCCTTAAATTCTTCTATGCTTGACCGCCTTGAGGGCCAGCAGACCCTCTCTGTACTAGAGACGATCTGCTGCGGGGGGAAAGATGTGACGCCAAAAATTGATATTTTTAATTTGGCATTGGTATTGTTTTTCTCTATGTTTGATAAGAGTTTGAGTATCAAACGATAGCCTAGCGGCTCTCACTTATTTCTATTTTCTATGATATTGTATGGGATTGAGAGGATGAGTGGAATGGATCATTGTAAATACCATAGGTATGAATTATAAATACCTTGGTATGGGGTGAGAGTTATTTGTGTATGGGATATTATGAGCTTTTTAGAAAATAGGAAGAGTGAGTCATATAAAGAGGTGGGCTCATGTCCATGTGTTCCAATAATATAAGAGAGGCCACATGCCAAGCGTGTGGAAGGCATGTGGAGGTGTGTGAAGTCAAGAGGAATCCTTCTAGAATTCCTATGTGGAATAAGGAGGATGTGGACATGTGGAAAAGAGAGGGTCCCTATGGGCTCCATGTGAGGAGACTCTTGACTTTCTCAATATTTTAAGAGTCTTGAGCATCTTTTGATGGGACACATGGCAAGAGTAGCCAAAAAGGACATGGATGGTGACATACGTGCTTATGTGATTGATGGGGAAAGGAATCTACAGGCAGCAATTGTAAATGGGTGAAGGAGGGTAACAAAATCTCTATAAAAGGAGCCCTCCTCTCCCTTGTTCATCAATCTCTTCCACCATTGGGCCTTATGTTGCTGTAGTTCTAGTCTCCCCAAGCCTCTTCCATGAGCCTTCTCTTCCTCTTGTAGATATTCTCTTATGTAGACTCTTGAGTCCTTCTCTCTCTAGTTTATTCTCTCTCTACGAGTAGTCTTGGAGCTTTCGCTCCCTCTTGTATGTATGAAACCTCTTCTTCTCCCTTGTGTTTGTAGTGTTGAGGTGGATTCTCACTCTATTTGTAATGAAGGTCACTTCAGGTTCTCTCTCTCTCTTGAGTGTCTCTTCCCTTTTCTTTCTTTCAAAGCATTAAAAGTTCTTTCTATTCGGCTGCTCACTGTGCACACATGGTCCATTTGTTTCCCGAGCCACTATGCAAACTTCTTCCCCTCTTCTAGGCAAAATCTATGAGGGGTGGATCGTTGATGAAGGTGGAGTCTTGAGGGAGCATCCTACTCAGGCGAAATTAGCCTGGGTGGAGGGTAGTTTTCATGACAGTTTGACCCCCTATTAGTATTTTGCTCATAACTTTCTGCTCGATAGTCCGATTGTAATGAAATTTATATTAGCGCGAAGCTCTCTTCAAGACGCATGTTCTTGTATGATCAGATCTTGAATCAGATACTGTTCCAAAAAGTAATGAGTCTCTGTGTTTGACAGTCTGTTTTCATGATAGTTTTTACCCCCTTCTAGTAAACTGTCCATATCTCTTCAACCGTCTGTCTGTTTTCAATGAAACTTATATCAACGCGAAGCCCATCTCAAGGCGCATCTCTTTGTGTGCTTGAATCTCTGAAATGCTATTGAGATAGAAGTTTGAGATGGACTTGGGAGAGTTGTGTTACTTCATGGTTATTGAGGTGATTACATCCACAAGTGGGATATGGCTCTTGCAGAGGCAGTGTGGATTGGACATGCTGTCTAAATATGGGATGACAGGCTTTAAGCCTATTTCAGTTCCTTTGGAGTAGAATGTGAAGTTGAGCGCAGATGCAGGTGAGGTTCTGGAAGACCCTACTATGTATAGATGCATAGCAGGAAGTTTGATTTATATGACTATTACCAAGCCAGATTTGAGCTATGCGGTTGGGTTGGTAAGTCAGTTTATGCAGGCTCCAAGGAAACCGCATTTGGATGCGGTTACATGGATACTGGGGTATGTGAAGTCCACATTGTAGTATGGAATATTTTATGAAACTGGGGTTCAAATACAGTTGCATGAATACACTAATGCTGATTGGGCTGGTAGTATTTCTGATAAACGATCTACCAGTGGATATGTGTTCTCTTTTGGGCTGAGTATAGGGGTGCAGTAATGGCTACATGTGAGGTAGCTTGGTTGCATAAGCTACTTTATGATATGCATCAGTCTACAGATGGGCCAGTTGTCATTTATTGTGACAACATGAGCAGTTTACACTTGGCAAATAACCCAGTCTATCATGCTAGAACAAAGCACATTGAAATGCATTATCACTATGTGCAGAAGAAGGTTCTAGTAGGTTTTATTGATCTAGTTTATGTCAGCACAGAGGATCAGGTAGCTAACATATTAACGAAGGCATTGGGTGCAGAGAAGCTATGCAAGTTTTGAGACCTGCTTTGTGTGCAGGAATTGAGATTGAGCTCAAGGGGAGTGTTGACATATTGAGCTCCACTCGTGATATGCCAGGATGACCATTGTGCATTTATGTGACTGACTTGTTAGCTGCAGATGTGGTTGGTACATCGCCCATGAATAATAGCTGGATGATAGCTATCTTTATGTACTTTAGTTAGTGGCTCAGTTAGTATGCCACCTAGGCTAGCTGAGTTTGGTTTGAGACCCACATATAGGGTTCACCTATTCCTTTTGTACCTAGAGAGAGAGTTCTTTTGGCTTTCACAACTAACAAGAGGAAAACTATTTTTAGACTCCACCTTTGTGTGTATTTCCCCATTGTGTATGTGAGAAAGCTGCAAGTGAGACTCCTTACTTCTCTCCCACTCTCTTCACATCCAATGCATTTTTGCTCCTTTGAGACACAAAGAATGGCATATATGCCTCCTCGCCATGCTTTTAAAGAGGTCAAAATAGCAAGAATGGACCTGAAAGTGCAGCTTGGAGGGAGACAATAGCTCCAATAGAGGAAGAGAGGGGGAGAGGGGGAGAGGAGGGTGCGGTGGGTATAGAGGGTGTAACTAAAGATGGAGGGGGTTGCAGAGTAGCTCCAAGAGGTGGTGTAGCTAGGAATGAGGGAGAAAGATTAGATTGGAATGAGAAGCACCTACTACAAGAGGCGTTGTAGCTAGGAATGGAGGGAGAACAAGCAGAGGGGGATGAGCAGCTATTGCAAGAGTTTTTGTAGCTAGGAATGGAGAGAGAAAGAGTTGGATTAGAGTAGAGAGAGATGAGAAGCAAGAGGTGCTGTAGCTAGGAATGGAGGGAGAAAGAGTAGAGGGGGATGAGCAACTACTGCACGAGGTGTTGTAGCAAGGAATGGAGAGAGAAAGAGTTGGTCCAGAGTAAAGGGGGATGAGCAGATGTGTTATGCTCTAGCCGAGATAGCATGACCTCAGATAGATTGGTGGGCATTTTCTCTTAGATGACCAACTTTTGTAATAGATAATGTGCGTAAGTGAAATGGTCAAGAGAAGTAACTGCCAAGGTCCTAGGTGAGGGTAGAATGGCATTAACTAGGTAGTTCTGAGTGCTAGGGCCTAGGTGCACCTAAATGTGCAATAATGCCAAGGGGCAAGTGGTTTTTAATGTGCCCCAAGAGAGGGGTAAAAAGGTGCACCAAGTGGAGAGGCTAAATTGATGACATTTGGCAAGGAGAACTATCTAGGGAATTGAGGGTCTCATGGATAAGCATGAAAGAAATAACGTACGTATTGGATGATCTGCTATCCACGAGAATTTGGCTGGGTGGAACAACCAAATGCCATCGCCCGTGATTGATCTAACGAGATATCGGGGAAAGAGATTCAGGCTATAGAAACAGTTGTTAACATTTGGTATCAGAGCTTGTGGGGACCGCTTTCTGCTAAACAGGAGTAGCATGGGGAACTTGACTATCTGTTCACGATGAACAAGGTGATGCGACTAACATGCGATGGGCTGTTAGCGTGGAAAAACAGTCGCAAGTGACGGGTTAAGGAGCAGACGTCGACAAGAAGAATGAATCATCGAGCAATCAGTAGCCGAGCAGGGAGTTGGAAGTGTAAGAAAGCAGGCTCGGAGCAACTACTAGCATCCCTGCATGCGCAAATAAAGGGCGACTCTCGATTGGAGATGCAAGTCTATTGCTGAGCCATCATTTCGGGCTTGGACCTCCACCCACTGGGCTGCCCAATTTCTCTCGTGAGGCGACGCCAGCCTTGGCTCTGCAACGTCTGATTACTTCATCATGAGCTTTATGCTGTAGTAACCGCTGTTGAAGAGATCAACCACTAAGCAGAATTGCGACGTGCATAATTCAAATTGATGCCAACACCTGTGTGACTTTGCTGAGAGCATAGGAGAGAGAAAAGCTTAAGCTGAGCCTAACATTTGGTATCACGTAAGACAGCGCAGAGGTGACGTGATCCGTCAAATCTTTTGAAGAGGAGAAATCAGGGAGCCCTTTCTTTCCATGCAGTTTTTTTGTTTTTCATAGGTCCTATTATTTCTGCACCGTCGAAAAGAAAAAAAAAACTAGGAAAGTAGAACAGAAGTGAAGGGTGTATATATTGGTTATTTGGGTTTTAGAAAAGACTAAAAAAAAAAAAAACTATTTTCCCTTTTGAAACTATGGAGGCAGAAGGGCAGAATTCTAGGGTGAATCCTAGTGAGTCTAGAGTATAGTCTACACAACAGATGTCACATTAGGCAGCACCTACTTTGATTGGTAGGATTTCGATATTAGAAGATGCTTTACAGCAGATTATGAACCAGCAGCTTCAAGTGAATGCTGATCAAAATGAGATCAGGGAGATGGTGCAAGCCTTGTCCGCTATGAACGGTTCCTCAAGGACTTCGCCTAGGAATCTAGTAACATAGAGGAGCTCGTCACACTGCTTCTTGTACTTGTTCTCCATTGTTCACAAATATGAGACAATGTTGCTCCTCGTGAACTAGGAGGATTGCTAAGTTTGGATTTGCCACTCGCTCCTTGGCTGCTCTCTATAAATACACAATCCTCTCTGTAAACCGCAAATGCAAAATGTTTGATGGATAAAGTTAACACTATTTCGAGTCAATCTCATATTTCAAAATTCTCAAATTTGTTTGGATGTTGCAGAGTTAGATGTGCATGTGTGATATGGTAGGGCAGAGGAGGGGTGGGGCAAAGAGCTAGCATTAGCAAACAGGCGACAAAAATGACAAACGCTAATTTAAAAGGGCCTATAAATAAAAACCCTAAAGTTCTCTAAAAAGACTATATGAAGCATTTCAAAACCCTAAAATCCCACTTTTCTATGGCATGAGTTAAACAAATTGCTAAACCAACTAGGCGCTATTTAGATACTACTAGCTCTCCTCCTCACAACTCCATGGCCCTCGAACACACTATGAGACCCGACAACAGGTGATAGTTGCTTGTCATTTATGTTGATGATTTGATCATCACAGGTGATAGTGATGAAGATATCCTTCATGTGAAAATGCTATTGAGATAGAAGTTTGAGATGAAGGAGTTGGGAGAGTTGTGTTACTTACATGGTTATTGAGGTGATTACATCCACAAGTGGGATATGGCTCTTGCAGAGGCAGTGTGGATTGGACATGCTGTCTAAATATGGGATGACAGGCTTTAAGCCTATTTCAGTTCCTTTGGAGTAGAATGTGAAGTTGAGCGCAGATGCAGGTGAGGTTCTGGAAGACCCTACTATGTATAGATGCATAGCAGGAAGTTTGATTTATATGACTATTACCAAGCCAGATTTGAGCTATGCGGTTGGGTTGGTAAGTCAGTTTATGCAGGCTCCAAGGAAACCGCATTTGGATGCGGTTACATGGATACTGGGGTATGTGAAGTCCACATTGTAGTATGGAATATTTTATGAAACTGGGGTTCAAATACAGTTGCATGAATACACTAATGCTGATTGGGCTGGTAGTATTTCTGATAAACGATTTACCAGTGGATATGTGTTCTCTTTTGGGCTGAGTATAGGGGTGCAGTAATGGCTACATGTGAGGTAGCTTGGTTGCATAAGCTACTTTATGATATGCATCAGTCTACAGATGGGCCAGTTGTCATTTATTGTGACAACATGAGCAGTATACACTTGGCAAATAACCCAGTCTATCATGCTAGAACAAAGCACATTGAGGTGCATTATCACTATGTGCAGAAGAAGGTTCTAGTAGGTTTTATTGATCTAGTTTATGTCAGCACGAGGATCAGGTAGCTAACATATTAACGAAGGCATTGGGTGCAGAGAAGCTATGCAAGTTTTGAGTGCAGGAATTGAGATTGAGCTCGAGGGGAGTGTTGACATATTGAGCTCCACTCGTGATATGCCAGGGTGACCATTGTGCATTTATGTGACCGACTTGTTAGCTGCAGATGTGGTTGGTACACCGCCCATGAATAATAGCTAGATGATAGCTATCTTTATGTACTTTAGTTAGTGGCTCAGTTAGTATGCCACCTAGGCTAGCTGAGTTTGGTTTGAGACCCACATATAGGGTTCACCTATTCCTTTTGTACCTAGAGAGAGAGTTCTTTTGGCTTTCACAACTAAGAAGAGGAAAATTGTTTTTAGCCTCCACCTTTGTGTGTATTTCCCCATTGTGTATGTGAGAAAGCTGCAAGTGAGACTCCTTACTTCTCTCCCACTCTCTTTACATCCAATGCATTTTTGCTCCTTTGAGACACAAAGAAGGGCATATATGCCTCCTCACCATGCTTTTAAAGAGGTCACAATAGCAAGAATGGACCTGAAAGTGCAGCTTGGAGGGAGAGAATAGCTCCAATAGAGGGAGAGAGGGGGAGAGGGGGAGAGGAGGGTGCGGTGGGTATAGAGGGTGTAACTAAAGATGGAGGGGGTTGCAGAGTAGCTCCAAGAGGTGGTGTAGCTAGGAATGAGGGAGAAAGATTAGAGGGGAATGAGAAGCACCTACTACAAGAGGCGTTGTAGCTAGGAATGGAGGGAGAACAAGCAGAGGGGGATGAGCAGCTATTGCAAGAGTTTTTGTAGCTAGGAATGGAGAGAGAAAGAGTTGGACTAGAGTAGAGAGAGATGAGAAGCAAGAGGTGCTGTAGCTAGGAATGGAGGGAGAAAGAGTAGAGGGGGATGAGCAACTACTGCACGAGGTGTTGTAGCGAGGAATGGAGAGAGAAAGAGTTGGTCCAGAGTAAAGGGGGATGAGCAGATGTGTTATGCTCTAGTCGAGATAGCATGACCTCGGATAGATTAGTGGGCATTTTCTCTTAGATGACCAACTTTTGTAATAGTTAATGTGCGTAATTGAAATGGTCAAGAGAAGTAACTGCCAAGGTCCTAGGTGAGGGTGGAATGGCATTGACTAGGTAGTTCTGAGTGCTAGGGCCTAGGTGCACCTAAATGTGCAATAATGCCAAGGGGCAAGTGGTTTTTAATGTGCCCCAAGAGAGGGGTAAAAAGGTGCACCAAGTGGAGAGGCTAAATTGATGACATTTGGCAAGGAGAACTATCTAGGGAATTGAGGGTCTCATGGATAAGCATGAAAGAAATAACGTACATATTGGATGATCTGCTATCCATGAGAATTTGGCTGGGTGGAACAACCAAATGCCATCGCCCGTGATTGATCTAACGAGATAGCGGGGAAAGAGATTCAGGCTATAGAAAAAGTTGTTAACATTTGGTATCAGAGCTTGTGGGGACCGCTTTCTGCTAAACAGGAGTAGCATGGGGAACTTGACTATCTGTTCACGATGAACAAGGTGATGCGACTAACATGCGATGGTCTGTCAGCGTGGAAAAACAGTCGCAGGTGACGGGTCAAGGAGCAGACGTCGACAAGAAGACTAAATCGTCGAGCAATCAGTAGCCGAGCAGGGAGTTGAAAGTGTAAGAAAGCAGGCTCGGAGCAACTGCTGGCATCCTTGCATGTGCAAATAAAGGGCGACTCTCGATTGGAGATGTAGGTCTATTGCTGAAGCATCATTTCGGGCTTGGACCTCCACCCACTGGGCTGCCCAGTTTCTCTCGTGAGGCAACGCCAGCCTTGGCTCCGCAACGTCTGATTACTTCATCGTGAGCTTTATGCTGGAGTAACCGCTGTTGAAGAGATCAACCACTGAGCAGAATTGCGACGTGCATAATTCAAATTGATGCCAGCACTTGTGTGACTTTGATGAGAGCATAGAAGAGAGAAAAGCTTAGGCTGAGCCTAACATTTGGTATCACGTAAGACAGCGCAGAGGTGACGTGATCTGTCGAATCGTTTGAAGAGGAGAAATCAGGGAGCCCTTTCTTTTCATGCAGTTTTTTTGTTTTTCATAGGTCTTGTTATTTCTGCACCATCGAAAAGAAAAAAAAAACCAGGAAAGTAGAACAAAAGTGAAGGGTGTATATATTGGTTATTTGGGTTTTAGAAAAGACTGAAAAAAAAAAAAAACTATTTTCCCTTTTGAAACTATGGAGGCAGAAGGGTAGAATTCTAGGGTGAATCCTAGTGAGTCTAGAGTACAGTCTACACAACAGATATCACATCAGGCAACACCTACTTTGATTGGTAGGATTTTGATATTAGAAGATGCTTCACAGCAGATTATGAACCAGCAGCTTCAAGTGAATGCTGGTCAAAATGAGATCAGGGAGATGTCCGCTAGACCATCTAGAATTGATAAGGGCAAAGCTCCAGTAGAGCCAGAGCCTAGTATACATTCCTTAGAGCGCGCAAGGGTCAAAGTACCTAATATCGCTAATTATAGACCGGAGAAGTACGCTGGTCGGATGACCGAGCGCAGCTCTGATGTGATCGAGGTTTGGTTACACAAGTGGGAAGAATCCTTCGCCATTTGTGAAATTAGATCCGATCTAAAGAAAATGCATGAGGCCACACACCTGTTTATTGAGGCAGCGGACAGATGGTGGATAAAGCAATAGAAGGATCAAGTTGCTCCAACCACCTGGGAAGGGTTTAAAGCTGAATTCAAAAAACACTTTCTCCCACCTGATGAAGAATCCCGAGCTTGGGATGCTTATAGAAATCTTCGTCAGAGGAGTCTGTCAGTGGCAGAGTACACTGACAAATTCAGGGAATGTGTCATGAAAATAACAGACCCTCTCCCTATGTCGGTTCAGTTAAAAGACTATATCTATGGACTGAACGACAAAATCAAAATGGAAGTTTGGGCTAAATATGTGACTACATTAGATGAATCTATTGCAGTAGCCCTGAACTAGTAGCCCTGAACTATGAGGATGCCAGAGGCAGATCTGGTGGATTTGTGCAGGCAGGGACTCAGTATGAGCACCCGAAGAAAGGGGGATTTCAGAGGAAATGGGTTTCAAAGACAAGTGTCTCACAGCCAAGTGGCCAAACCAAGCAGGTGAAGCCGGTTGAGGGACCAGTAAAAACAAGTACCACCGTTGGGGTGAAAAGGAAAATAACCCCAATGGCAGCCCGGAAGTCCTCGTTGACCCCTGAACAAAAAGAGAAAGCTAGAAAAGAAGGATTGTGCTTCGGCTGCCTTCAGCGACATCAGTGGAAGGATTGTCCACTGAATAAAGACCGTCGCACGGCTAGTATGATAATATCTGAATGCGACGTGGAAATGCAGGAGAGTCCCAATGCGGAACATATGCAAATGCAACTAGCGGGACCTTCTCAGAGGTTAGTACCTTGTTTGTTATGTGTATCTGTTGCTAAGTTAGTGACGAGTGCACCTGATAACATCCTATCTAAGCCCGCAGCAATGAGGTATACGGCCTTTAATGATACGGAGTTAATTAAAATGAAGGGGCAAGTGGCCAGTCATGATGTCATTGTGTTGTTTGACTCGGCGTCAACTCACAATGTGATTAAAACTCCAAGCTCGTGAAGAGGCTGAAATTAAAGACAAGTCCATCTGACTATGCGTATATAGTCAGGATGGCAGATGGAAGTTCAACTGAAGTATGGGACCAAAGGGTTACCCAGTTGGAGCTTCGGATTCAGGACTATGCTAAGAAGCTTGATTTTGAAATGACCAAGCTTGCTCATGTAGATATAGCCTTGGGTATGGCGTGGCATTCTAGGAAGAATCCAGCCATTGATTGGAAAAAGCACGTATATCAATTCAAGATGAATGATGTGCTTTATGTCTTACGAGGTGAAAAAGATATACCTCAGGGACCGTTGGTTTCCGTGATGGAAATCAGAAAAGCTCAAGTAGAGTTTTTATTCCTTTGCACAGCATCGGTAGAGCCGGTGGATGATTCTTCGGCTAGCGCTGATGTTACGCAAAGTGGTGAGATGGCCAAGCTGGCTAATCTTATAACAGAGGAGTTCTCTGAATGTTTTAGGGATGAACTACCTTATGGGTTACCTCTAGAGCGAAAAGTTCAGCATAAGATTGAACTGCTGATCCTGGGGGCAGAACCAGTAAATAGACCTCCCTATAGAATGAGTTTTGCTGAAGAAGCAGAGGTGCATAGACAACTGGAAGGATACCTCAAGTTAGGGCAGATTCAACCAAGTTTCTCACCTTTTGCTTCCCCAGTGATATTAAAGAAGCTTGATTTTGAAATGACCAAGCTTGCTCATGTAGATATAGCCCTGGGTATGGCGTGGCATTCTAGGAAGAATCCAGCCATTGATTGGAAAAAGCACGTATATCAATTCAAGATGAATGATGTGCTTTATGTCTTACGAGGTGAAAAAGATATACCTCAGGGACCGTTGGTTTCCGTGATGGAAATCAGAAAAGCTCAAGTAGAGTTTTTATTCCTTTGCACAGCATCGGTAGAGCCGGTGGATGATTCTTCGGCTAGCGCTGATGTTACGCAAAGTGGTGAGATGGCCAAGCTGGCTAATCTTATAACAGAGGAGTTCTCTGAATGTTTTAGGGATGAACTACCTTATGGGTTACCTCTAGAGCGAAAAGTTCAGCATAAGATTGAACTGATCCTGGGGGCAGAACCTGTAAATAGACCTCCCTATAGAATGAGTTTTGCTGAAGAAGCAGAGGTGCATAGACAACTGGAAGGATACCTCAAGTTGGGGCAGATTCAACCAAGTTTCTCACCTTTTGCTTCCCCAGTGATATTAAAGAAGAAAAAGGATGATACGTTTCGCCTCTGTATAGATTACACAGCATTGAATAATATCACTGTTAAGCACGGGTATCCGATGGCTCGGATTGATGATTTGCTAGATGCATTACATGGAGCCGTGATTTTCAGCAAGATAGATCTTAAGTGTGGCTACCATCAGATCTGGATTAGAGCTGAGGATGTGCATAAAACCACTTTTAGAAGCAAGTTTGGTCATTATGAGTTTTTGGTAATGACCTTCGGACTTACCAATGCTCCAGCGACCTTTGTCATGCTTATGAACGATTTACTATGTCCGTATATCGGAAAGTTCGTAGTACATTTCATTGACGATATCCTGATATTCAATAAAAGTATTACTGAGCATTGTGAACACTTAAGAGTAGTGTTCAGTACTTTGAGGAAAGCCAGTCTCTATGTAAATAAAAAGAAAACTATACTGTGTATGGTTAGGCTTGAATACTTAGGGTTCATAATTACTCCACAGGGGGTAGAAATGGATCCGAAGAAGGTGGCTGCGATACTAACTTGGCCAATCCCTTAGAGTCTGACCGCGTGTTGCGATCATTCTTGGGATTTGTCCAGTTTTATAGAAGGCATATCAAAGGATATTTCAGAATAGTATCACCATTGACTGATCTGACCTCAGATAAAGTACCTTTTATTTGGGGACAGAATCAACAAGAAAGTTTTAACACCATAAAACAAGTTGTGGTCTCAGGACCGGTGTTAAAAATAGTTGATCCCCAGAAACCGTTGTTCCTAGAAACCGATGCAAGTGGCATTGCGGTAGGAGCAGTCCTCCTTCAAGAGGGAAGGCCAGTAGCCTTTGAAAGCAAGAAGCTTTCTCCCTCTCAAAGGAATTGGCCAACTCATGAATTAGAGTTGTATGCTGTCATCCATGCTTTGAAAACATGGAGGCATTACTTATATGGTTCAGAGTTTTATGTGGATGTGGATCATGATACTCTGAAACATTTTTGTAAACAGCCTGACTTGAGGGGCCGCCAAGCTAGGTGGGCAGAGCTCATGCAGGAGTTTAATCTAACGATTCGGTACCGAAGAGGAAAAGACAATAAGGTTGCTGATGCGTTGTCTCGCATTATGCACAACCTGAGTTTCACGGTATTAGAGAGTGCTCTGATGACCGAGATAAGAAAGACTCGAAAAGTGGACGAGTTTGTCCAGAGCTTGTGGCCTAAAGCTCATGTGTTAAAACCCGGGGAAAATGAAAAGGATGACCTAGCATCCAGAAAAGGCCAAACTTATGCAAGATATACCATAAGGGATGGTATGCTAGTTAGAAATGGCAAGGTTGTAGTACCTAGTCAGAATGATCTCAGGCAGAGAGTCATTCGACAATGCCATGATAGCCCGTGTGCGGGACATCCAGGTGTCGAGAAGACATATGATCTCGTGAAGTGAGATTTCTTTTGGCCAAAGATGAAAAAGCATATTCATGAATATGTGACACGGTGTTTCTCGTGTCAAGTAAGTAAGGCCGAGCGGGTGAAGCCACCCGGACTTTTACAGCCCTTGGAAATACCACTAAGTAAGTGGGAGAGCATTTCCATGGACTTTATTGTAGGGCTACCTACGACACAAGGAGGGTATGATTCTATCCTTGTGGTGGTTGATCGTCTAACCAAGATGGCTCACTTCATTCCAACTAGAGAGTCTATTAGTGCCCCGCAAGTGGCAGATTTGTTCATTAGACATATATTTCGTCTGCATGGATTGCCTAGATCCATAGTGTCAGACAGAGATGTCAGATTTACCGGTCATTTTTGGACATTTTTGGACAGCGGTATTTGAGACACTAAGGACTGAGTTGGGATTGAGTAGTGGGGATCATCCTGAGACGGATGGTTAGATGGAAAGAGTCAACCAGACTTTAGAGGATATGCTGAGAGCATATGTGTCATTGAGGCAACATACATGGGACAAGTGGTTGCCATTGTTGGAGTTTGCCTACAATGATAGGAAACATTCCTCTACCGGGTTCAATCCATTTGAGCTGAACTATGGTTATAGACCAACCAATCCGACTATAGTTGGTACCTCAGAAAGTACCTAGTGCCGTGAACTTTGTAGTTCAGATGCGGGAGATGCTAGCACTTGCGAGAGCTAATATCCGCCAGGCTATGGATAGAGCCAAGGTGTATGCGGATGAAAATCGGTCTATAAGAATATTTAAGGAAGGAGAAAAAGTTTTTCTTAGAGTTCCTTCGCACTCGAAGTCATTGACTTCAGGATAGTGTGCTAAGTTATCACCTCGATACTGTGGGCCGTGGTTAATTCTAAAGAGAATAGGCAGTGTAGCCTATAAATTGGAATTGCCACAGGGGTGTAAGGTGCACCCGGTTTTTCATGTTTCGCGCTTAAAGAAATTTTTGCATACAGGTGACTCACTAATCGAAGGTGTGGTTTTGTTTCAGGAGATAGAGGATATTGCAAGGCTCAAGCCAACAAGAATCCTGGACTGAGGAACGATGCAAATACGAAATCGGAAGATACCACGGTGTTGGTTGCATGGCATGGTTAGCCTCTATCGAAAGCTACCTGGGAATCCGTATACCAGTTATGGAGAGCGTTCCTAGATTTCATCATTGAGGATGCTGATGCTTGAAGAGGGAAGGAATGTTATGCTCTAGTCGAGATAGCATGACCTCGGATAGATCGGTGGGCATTTTCTCTTAGATGACCAACTTTTGTAATAGTTAATGTGCGTAATTGAAATGGTCAAGAGAAGTAACTGCCAAGGTCCTAGGTGAGGGTGGAATGGCATTGACTAGGTAGTTCTGAGTGCTAGGGCCTAGGTGCACCTAAATGTGCAATAATGCCAAGGGGCAAGTGGTTTTTAATGTGCCCAAGAGAGGGGTAAAAAGGTGCACCAAGTGGAGAGGCTAAATTGATGACATTTGGCAAGGAGAACTATCTAGGGAATTGAGG
Organism: Dipteris shenzhenensis; assembly: GCF_047967505.1. Classification (NCBI taxonomy): domain Eukaryota; kingdom Viridiplantae; phylum Streptophyta; class Polypodiopsida; order Gleicheniales; family Dipteridaceae; genus Dipteris; species Dipteris shenzhenensis. The sequence goes on from NC_141619.1 coordinate 41,432,669, forward strand.
GTCTCATAAATAAGCATGAAAGAAATAATGTACGTATTGGATGATCTGCTATCCACAAGAATTTGGCTGGGTGGAACAACCAAATGCCATCGCCCGTGATTGATCTAACGAGATAGCGGGGAAAGAGATTCAGGCGATAGAAAAAGTTGTTAACAAGATGCTGTAGGAGGTGCTGGAGAGGGAGAAAGACACTGGACCAAAGCAGGTGCAGTTTGTAATTGCAGCCTCTCTTAGATGATTTTTTGTACCAAAAAGCTCCGACTACTACATCCCACTTCTCATAGGTTGTTCCCCAATTATCTTTAAATTCTAGCTCAACCTTGTGCTTAGGTTTTGTGCAATGCAATAGAAAGTATGGATCATCTTGCTCGTTCTCCCCAGAGGTAGTGACAACTGCAAAGTTATCCCCCTCTTCCAGATAATCAGTGAAGTCATCAAAACTCTCTCCAAACTATGGTGAGTCGTTTTTTGTCTCTCCATTGTTTGTCACTCCATCTGGACGTAGAGGGAAAACTTGAACTCACTCCCATGCCTTCACAGTTGTAATGTTCTCACAATCGTCATCATTGATCCCCTATGATGCACACACTGTACAAATAAGAAAGTTTTCTTGTTTTAATTAGTTGGTTATTTGAAAAATCCCATATGCTGTGTAGACCATGCTATGTAGACCACAAACTCTTTAATTTTCTTATAATCGTGCAGGCTTCTCCTTTGCACTTCATCCACTTTCACTTCATGGAACACTCTGTGTACTATAGTATTCTTAAGGCTTTGTTTACTATATGTTGAATGCACACTTGTGGAGAGGTTGGTTGTAAGCCATGTTATAGCATCATGGCCATCATCGAGTTTTTATTGAGGGTATGTTAATTGGTGTTTAAATATATCTTGCTTAATAATAGCACCACATCCATCATGTTCACCTCTCGTTCACCCTTCCCATGGCTCGACCCAAAGAAATTTCACATTATGTCTAGACCGGTCAGGGATTTGAACCTTGCTGCAAAGTAGAATCCACGGGCTGATTTAAATTGAGAGCCAGCACCATCCAACCACACATAATGTTGTTTAATATTTTTTACATGGGGATTTTCCCTTTTCAGCCATTCCCAATGCAGTAGAAAAGCATGGTGCACAAATAAGGTGTCATGTTCCCTATCATTTGAAAGGTAGAAATGGTATGTGCATTGCATTGACCTGGACTCCTATGAGTCAGCAAGCAGATTGGCATCAGTCGTTGGTAGAAGAATCGAGCAAATGATTGTACGTGATATGTACAAGAATTGTTATCTACTTGTAGTATTAGTGAGAACTTTGTATCTCATCTTGTTCTTAAATTAAATAATTTTCCGCAAAATCTATGACAAAGACAATAGTGTCATGCCATGGGGAAAATTTGCAAGGCACGTCCTAAACTACTTAACCTACTAGTTGGCCATGAAATTGTAAAGCACATATTTTGGAATGGATTGAACCATGTGGCCTATAAGCTCCCTTGGCTAAGTGCTCTTATATGATAGTAGTCATCTCTTTTTATCAGATCCTTCAACATTGACATTTTCAAATCTCCTCCAGTTTAGAGCAATAGAGTTGTCTTCCCTCATTTCATTTGGATAGATTGAAATGTTTTCTTCTTTAGCTTTACGCTGAAATGCTTGCATGTGCCAAAAATGCATTCAATGTTGTGCCACTCACAGTCTCACTTTGGATAAACAACTAGCTCCCATAGAGACCTTAGGCTACAAAACCTTCTCTCCCTTGCAACACATGATGAGGATCTAGGTGGCCTACAGAATGTCCATTCATCAAGGAGACATGGGCATCGATCCCTATGGAGCAATGTTCCAACACGACTAGATCTCAAGTCATTCATAGCTTCGCAGGCCAGGCCAATGTCTATGTGTGTTTTGCAACAACAAGCATTCCTCTCTTTGAGTTTCCTAATGTACCGAGGCTTAGAATGCTTAAAGCTCCTTTGCCTAATTGAATGTTAGGATTCTGATCCATAAACTTGAGATACAACTCCATCTACTGACCCAGCATGCAGGAACAACAGAACAATGATCCCTCTTTTAAATGGAACAATAGTATAGTGAGCCCTTTTTTTGCACTACTAAAACAAGACAAAACACAGTCTAATTAAAGTATATAATGAAGCAAAACAATTTTCAACCACCGTGCTAGTCTAGAATAGTCACAATTTCAACTACCGGGCTGGTTTAGGATAGTCACAATTTCAATCACCAAGTTGGTTTAGGACACGTTTAGGATAGTCAACCTCTGCGATGGTTTAGGACACAGTCACAATTTCAACCACCAAGATGGTTTAGGACACTGTCACAATTTCAACCACTGGGCTGGTTTAGCCTGACGGTCTCCACTTCACATATTAGACAATAACAACTATATTGCTTTTAATTTATGAATTTCACAATTAGAAAATAACAATATATTGCTTTTGATTTTCAAATTTCACAATTTTAGTCAATAACTGATGTTTATTTTGAACCAGCACCAGGCTGGTTTAGGAAAATCACATTAAGTACAAGCCATCTCAGTCTAAAAATAGTTATATATGACCCAAATAGCAGGAAATTAAATTTAACAAATTTAAGTACTAAGAAACACAATAATTTCAACCATCGGGCTAGTCAATAACTAATGTCGGTTCAACCACACTGGCTCAGGACAATCACATGATAACTGGTGATTGAAGTAGCCATGGTTGCATGATGTTCCAACCACCAAGCTAGTTTATAAAAATAACAATATATTTATTTTCTAATGTGAAATATATTTTTGTTAAGTTCTGCTCCCACGCCACCGGGTTGGTCAACAACTAATGTCTGTTCAACCACGTTGAGAGCTTCGTGCTGATATAAATTTCATTACAATCAGACTACCGAGCAGAAAGTTATGAGCAAAACACTAACAGGGGGTCAAACTGTCATGAAAACTACCCTCCACCCAGGCTAATTTCTCCTGAGTAGGATGCTCCCTCAAGACTCCACCTTCATCAACGATCCACCCCTCATAGATTTTGCCTAGAAGAGGGAAAGAAGTTTGCATAGTGGCTCGGGAAACAAATGGACCATGTGTGCACAGTGAGCAGCCGAATAGAAAGAACTTTTAAGGCTTTGAAAGAAAGAAAAGGGAAGAGACACTCAAGGGAGAGAGAGAACCTGAAGTGACCTTCATTACAAATAGAGTGAGAATCCACCTCAACACTACAAACATAAGGGAGAAGAAGAGGTTTCATACATACAAGAGGGAGCGGAAGCTCCAAGACTACTCATAGAGAGAGAATAAACTAGAGAGAGAAGGACTCAAGAGTCTACATAAGAGAATATCTACAAGAGGAAGAGAAGGCTCATGGAAGAGGCTTGGGGAGACTAGAACTACAGCAACATAAGGCCCAATGGTGGAAGAGATTGATGAACAAGGGAGAGGAGGGCTCCTTTTATAGAGATTTTGTTACCCTCCTTCACCCATTTACAATTGTTGCCTGTAGATTCCTTTCCCCATCAATCACATAAGCACGTATGTCACCATCCATGTCCTTTTTGGCTACTCTTGCCATGTGTCCCATCAAAAGATGCTCAAGACTCTTAAAATATTGAGAAAGTCAAGAGTCTCCTCACATGGAGCCCATAGGGACCCTCTCTTTTCCACATGTCCACATCCTCCTTATTCCACATAGGAATTCTAGAAGCATTCCTCTTGACTTCACACACCTCCACATGCCTTCCACACGCTTGGCATGTGGCCTCTCTTATATTATTGGAACACATGGACATGAGCCCACCTCTTTATATGACTCACTCTTCCTATTTTCTAAAAAACTCATATTATCCCATACACAAATAACTCTCACCCCATACCAAGGTATTTATAATTCATACCTATGGTATTTACAATGATCCATTCCACTCATCCTCTCAATCCCATACAATATCATAGAAAATAGAAATAAGTGAGAGCCGCTAGGCTATCACTTGATACTCAAACTCTTATCAAACATAGAGAAAAACAATACCAATGCCAAATTAAAAATATCAATTTTTGGCATCACAGTCATTCTCTGCCTACTTTGTAGTATGGCTATCTTAACATTATAGCATAGCTTCAAGCTACTCCTAACCATGGTATAACTTGAACATTATAGTGTAGCTTCAAGCCTATTCCTCACAATGGATTAATTCTAAGAGAAATCTAACATCGAAGAAATGGAGAAGTCAAGCAAGGTCGGCGACATCATGGAGGCAAGAGTGTTTGAGGAGCTTCTTGAGGCCTTTGAAAGTTGTTTCATCCAAAGCACATATCGATTGACTTTATGTTGAAAGCTCATAATTGAGTAATCTTATCTCATGCAAAGGTGCATAAGCTAAGAGCAACAATGTAATTGTTTTAACATACAATTTGACTTAAAAGCAACAAAAGCTCACCGGGGCAGTGCTATTAGGCACAAAAAAAAAAAGGCCAATTATGGCCATAAAACATATTCCATTGCTATACGACATAAGAACGGATTACAACTTAAAGGGGAAGTGCCAGCCACAACCGTAGGAGTGTGTTTATTTAGTTAGTTCCTTTGACATACCGTTTTACATGACACTGTCATTCGTCTCCAAGCAACCAATAGACACAGTTGCTTCTTATACTGTGCTACTCCCAAAATATTTTCAACCTGATCTCCCTCACCCTCCCGTACACAGTTGCTTCTTATACTATGCTGCACAACAAAGACACTGTTGTGGAAGCTTGCTCGCTTAGCTTGCTTTGGCTTTGGCTATGGCTATGGATATGGCTATGGCGCCTCTTACTTCATCATCCCCCTTCCCTCCCTCATCGCCCGCCCTTCACACATCTGCAGACTTCATCCCCCCCTCACCTCCCATTCCCCAACTTTGTCCTCCCATTGTCAGCTTTCCTCCTCCCTTTCACATGCGTTCATCACCTCCATCGCCACTCCTCACCTTGCAGGTACACCTCGCTCAGCCTTCCACCCCTCCACCCACCTCTCTCCTTCTCCACTTCTCATCACTCCTCAATATATACGGAGGGTCCCCAATCCCTCCTTGATTGACACTGAAGGAGTCTTAGTTTGTAGACCTGATGGTTATGAGATTGCCTATTTAGACTTGACATCTAGTTGAGTGGGATAGAGCTTGATACTAGCCTTGAGGACTCCTAACTTGGGGGCCGTTAGCCCCCAACAGATCAATAGACCCCACAGTTGAGGGCCTAAGGGTTCTTCAAAGGTCTTATTCTCGATGGTCAACCTCTATATCATCTACAGTCGGCTCGCTTGTATGATCTCCATATGACTTATAGTGAGCTTATAGTCAGCTCATCAACTATATGACTTCTAAAACATCTATGGTCATTTTGATTGACCTACATTTGTTGTCAGTCTAATTGATTTACATGGCACATTAGATACTAGCCACTCACGTTGTCTTAAGTTATCTACAACCATCAGTGCTCACAATCCTCTGTCTAACATCTATCTAGACCATCATCTAAGCTATCTCTTAAGAGCGCACAGGTGGATAGCTCAATAACCATCAATTGTATCAATAATTTTCGTATCTCAAAATTTGTTATTCTCTTTATTATTTTGTGTACTTACATTTTGTTATTACCTTCCATAGTGTACCATTATCTTTCATGGTATTGGAGTTAGGTGCTCTAAGTAGCAATGTTTGCAAGTTTAATGAGCTTTTATAGCAATTCAAGACATTTGGAGTGATGACTATGGATAGTCAAGTAACCCCAAGACATTTGGTGCTAGTTCGATGATATTTTTATAACAGTTGAAGACATTTGGATTGATGACTACGGACAATCAAGTAGCCCCAAGATCCCCAATGACCCAAGTGTAAATCATGCAAGGTCATCGACCTACCTTCACCAAAGGCAAGCTTGATGGGACCAATTACAAACTTTGAATGTGCAAGGCCAGTGCCATTTTGGATGCATACGAGCTCTCTGATATTGTTCTAGGATTGGATCCAAAACTAGTCACAACACCGAACCCAAGCCACCCCAACAACATGATCACTCTTGGTGTAACTCTTCAATGTACTAGGACACATAGAAACATAGATGCACTATAAATTATTGTTACTAGTAGAAGTAAGTCTATGTTGACATTTATTTAGCATATCTCCAAAGCCAGTGAGGCTTGGAACTAGTTGAACGGTCAGTATAAGATGCAGAATCAGAGCAAGTAGAGAAGTTCTTATAAGGAGAAGTAGCCACGAGACTTTCATCACATGGATCAATAATATTTGTGATCAATGTTCAATAGGAGTGGGGATAGCAAAGAGTTGTGCTAGTCTCTATGACACCCTCGACTGGATTAACCTTGTGGTGGCTGCAACCAATGCATGTGCAGCTCTAGTTTTATGCACAACTCCTAGTACGTCTAGCGATGCAGTGTTCTGCGAGGATTGATCCCTCGCAAGTAATGGCACTAGAGACTGAAGTTCTTCAACTACGAAGTGAGAATGAGGCACTGCGAGGTCAGAATGTGAGGATGAAACGACTACAGGAGTACGTTGTAGTCTTAGAAGCACAAGTGCAAGTAGTTGAAGGTCACTTAAAGGCCACACAACGGTTGCATGCGGAATACATTATGGGTATTCATGATGAGCTGTTGCGACGTACTACTACTGATGCGCTATCTAAATATTTGCAAGCTTTCCCTAGCCCGTCGGTGAGCGTTAACATGGAGCAAAATGATTTGCTCCTTGAGGCTTTGCAAGGACACGTGCGAGCAAAGTGGGATAGATAGATCATATGCTAGTGCGAGACAATGGCTATGCCGATGTGTTGCGGAGTTGTTCTGCACCAACACCGACCAGATGTGGATGGTGATGTGGGTGCCAGTGTACGGTCAGCATTGCAAAGTGGCCCTTAGGTGCAGTTAGTCTCTTGTCCGATGGGTTTGAGTGCTTCTATAGATGGGAGCGATAATGCCGACAAGGAAAAGGGGATGGTTGCAGAGTCAGTACCTATTGAGGAAGATTGGCATGCAAAGTCTAAAGAATTGGCTCAAGACATTATGGAAGTTACTGCTCATTCAGGTAAGAAATTATAGGTTTTGAAGTAGCAAAGGCATTCCCTGTGACCACTCCTTCAGCATGTCCCTACCTCCTCGCCCTCTTTGGTGGAAAGTGTAAGAAAATAATAGAATGTCTGTGCTCAACAGATAACAGAATCTCGTATGCAAGAGAGAAAACAAGATAGTATGGAGAATCAAAAATTTGATTACTGTAGAACTGATACAATAGATGGCACTGCCTCCCAACCATGCACTTCTGTGAAAGAAGCTTCGATGGCATGACAGAAATAGTAGAAGATGGAGGCTAGATGCTAAGGAATCAGGATTGCTGTAGCCAGTGATGAAATGGGCTTCATAGGCTTGCTCTTATATAGTCACCAGTCGTAGTCGGTTAGGCTCAATTGGGTGACCGACCTAGTCCACCCAAAACGGTTGATTGGGGGTCGGTCCCGAAATAGGCCACCTACCATACGATAGAACTGGTGCACAAAACAGAGCAACTAACCTACGGCGGGCTCCGTTCGGCCCACAGCCATCTGGGATCATTTGAGGCTCCAAACAAGCCCTGCAACCTGAGAGTGGGCTACCCCAAGAAATGCTCTGTCTACCCTCAGTGCGTTCAGTTAAGGGATGCCTTCTCACACTTGCACGTAGCCTAGTTGGCAGTGTGCCAACTCTATCTGAAGCCGTTTAGCCATCAGGCCATACATGGCCCCCATCCGGTGTCCAAACCAGGACCTACCAGATAACCGAGCTACTCAAATTCCTTCTCCTCATATGGGGGGCTTACAAGTAGAGTTAGCTGGTTCCCACATAGTTACACGAGAGTGGAGCATTGATATCTAACACCCCCCCTCAATGTCCACCCGAAAGTGAACTTACGTTTTCGGCCCAATGCCAAGTCAATGAAGATGCCTCTCCAACAAGTCTCTTCCAAGAGCCTTCGTGATGATGTCCGCAGCATTCTCTGTAGTCAGACAGTCAGACAGTACACCAAGTCGACCTCTCCATCCATGATCAGCTCGCGTACAAAGTGATATTGAATCTCAATGTGTTTTGTGCGAGCATGGAACATCGGGTTCTTTGCAATCACCATGCAACTCTGATTGTCACATGATAACTGCATAGGCTTGTTTTGTACTGCACCCATGTCCTCCAAAATCCTCCTCAACGACACTACCTCGCAAGAAGCAAAGCATGCAGATTTGTACTCGGCCTTGGTAGAAGAAAGAGCAATTGTGGGTTGCTTCTTGCTGACCCATGACACAACTCCAGATCCAAGTGAGAAATAGTACCCTGTCACTGATCTCCTGCTGTTCACATCTCCTGCCCAATCCGAGTCACAGAATCCGGCCAAGATGTTGCCCTTGGTATAGGTGTTGCCATAATCAAGTGTGCCTTTGATGTATTTTAGCACCTGCATCCCTGCCCTCCAATGGTTCTCCCAGGGCTTACTGGAAAACCTACTTAGTACACCAGTTGCAAAACTGATGTCCGGCCGTGTGTTGCATAAGTAGATCAAGCTGCCATAAGTCTTCTGTACTGCGCTTCATCCACTAGTGGTGATGAATCTGTTGGGATATCTCAAGGTGTATGCCTCAGGCACACCTTATGTTTCTATGTGTGAGTACTAGAGGCACAGTTAGGTGCCCACAAGCACAGTTAGGTGGTGGAAAAGCCACATAGGATGATTGAGTGAATCTAGGAGCAGATTGAGGACATGATTGAGGAGCTTTGAGGTCATCAGTGATGTCAGTGACCTTGTATGAGGTGCCTACTTAAGGACCTCTTTCTTCTTCATTCTATATGCAAGCATTCTGATTTTGTGTCAACTCTACTCTTTCCTTTCAGTGTTCCAACATGGTATCAGAGCAATTTGATCCTCCTTGAGCCCATTTCTGCCACATCATCATCATCTTCTTCTTCTTCTTCACCATCTCTCCCTCTTCTCCAAAAATTTTGCTTGAGCTTATTCTCCTTCAATCCTCAACCATTTCCCACGCCCTTTCTGCTGGAGATCCCTTTGGTTGGGGCGAACTTTGAGCTGGAAGGAATCGACGAAATTCGCGTGCTGCTCGTCGCCATTGCAGAAAAGTCATCGAAATCCTCTACTGCAAGTTCTCTGCACCTGCTTTGTCTTTTCCTAATTCCTTCCAGGGCAAGCTTCTCCATACCTAGAGCTACCTTGTGCTGAAATCTGAGCAGCAATGGCTGCATATTGAAGGAGAAAACAGAGAAAAACCAGTCGACTTTGTTCATGAAGGTGAAGGCGACCTGACGCATATTTTCGCCTCTTCTTCCCAGAGGATCTACTATGGTATACCAGCTTTCTTTTGCCTCAGAAAGCCCTCTTTCTTTTGCTTTGAAGAGTGTGATATGAGCCCTCCAAGTTCAGCTCTCTAGTTTTGACAGTTTTGACATACTTTTGAAAATGATGCTACATAAAATGCTACTCTAGCATTTCTGGTCTTTTGAAGTTTTTAATAACTTCACTACGAGTGTTGCTTCAGCTTTGTTTTGACTTGCTAGACTTGGATGTGATTGGAAAGTGTTTATTTCATTCACTCCTATGAAGCATGCAAAAGTAGCATCATTGTTTGAAAACTAGTCACTACTATTTGCTACATCAAGTGGCTATACTTTGGAAGTACTTCAGTTCTTTTTGCCTTTTAAGAGAGATAGACACTGCCCAATATCTGGGTTAGACCCTCTCATGGCTACTTTATATAATCTTGAGAAGTTCAATGGAAAGGGGTTCCATACATGGCAAATGAAGGTAAAATTTGCATTAATGGGGGAGAACTTATGGGGACTTGTCAAACCTACTCCTACCGCTTCTTCTACGGCCTCAAATGCTGGGGAATCTTCAGCTCCGACACGACTGGCAAGGGATCCAGCAAGAGAAGAAAAAGCATATGGTATAATTGCTTTAGCTTTGGGTGATGATTACATACATCATATATCTGACTTGGAGTCTCCATCGGAAGCATGGAAGAAGCTAGATTTGATTTTTGGTGCAAGCTCTCATATTTCTAAACTATCACTTAAAATCTCTTTCTTTGAATTAAAGATGGCAAGTGATACTACTTTAGCTGCCCATGTCAACTATATGCGGAGTCTTATGACTCAGTTAGCTTCTATCAACTCTCCTATCACCCCTGATGATGCTATGGCAGTACTACTTAAGAGTATGCCTGAAAGCTTTGATCACATTGTAAGCACTTTGAAGAATCTTCCCAATCCAAACCTTGAAGGCATTATCTCAGCTCTCCAAGAAGAAGAAAGACACATGGAGTTAAGGAAAGGCAATGACACTGCTTATGTTATGAAATTCCAGAAGGGCAAGTATTCTCCTTGCAATCACTGTGGAAAGACAAATCACCTTTCAAAGGACTGCTTCAAAGTTAATCCATGTAAGCACTGTGGCAAAAACAACCATAGTGAGAAGTTCTGCAGAGACAAAGCAAAGACAGAAAATGCAAATCTACTTACAGTAAATTTGCCTCCACAAGATGAGGCATCCCATGAAGATTATGCATTTTAAATCATCTCTATGTATGCTCCAGATCACTCTTTTTATGTCAAGGTACTCAGCCTGGATAGTCCTCCAAAATGAATGAAAATAAATTATTGTGTGTTTTGTAAACACCTCTGGTCACCTTATGATGTTGGCCATGTGTATGTTTGTTCCATGGTACCTCCTACAGACATTGTGTGCATGTACATGTAGGAGAGATAACCATTGGAAGGTCTGTTTGTATCCCTTTCTGTTTACCTTACACCCAAGGAAACCCTTGCTAGCATGAGAACCTAGCCATAGATTTATCCTTGACCACCATGAGATGGCATGAGAAACTATGAGACTAGATGTATCCTTGACATAGTCTGAGGCATTTCCTTGAGGGGGGGTTTGTTGGGATATCTCAAGGTGTATGCCTCAGGCACACCTTATGTTTCTATGTGTGAGTGCTAGAGGCACAGTTAGGTGCCCACAAGCATAGTTAGGTGGTGGAAAAGCCACATAGGAGGATTGAGTGAATCTAGGAGCAGATTGAGGAGATGATTGAGGAGCTTTGAGGTCATCAGTGATGTCAGTGACCTTGTATGAGGTGCCTACTTAAGGACCTCTTTCTTCTTCATTCTATATGCAAGCATTCTGATTTTGTGTCAACTCTACTCTTTCCTTTCAGTGTTCCAATAGAATCCTCGTTTGAGAGCTTCGCGTCAACCTCCGTAGGGGTACCAACTGTTTTGCACTCAGCCATGCCAAATGCCTTTAGTATCTCTCTAGCATACTTCAGCTATGAAATGAAGATCTGTTTTGGCTCCTGCCACACTTCAATCCCCAAACAAAAATGCATCGGTCCAGGGTCTATCATTTCAAACTCTCTTCCTAGCAAATGCTTCATCTGTGAGATCTTCTCTTCATGGTTCCCTGTTATGACAAGGTCATGCACATAAAGGACCACGATCATACACCTTCCTCCTTCTCTGAAGATATACAAATTTGCATCAGATGGGCTCCTCCTGAACCTGTTTTGCAAAAAGGAGGCATCAATTCGCTGTTTCCATGCTCATGGGGCCTGTTTCAGCCCGTAAAGTGCCTTCTTCAGTTTGCAGACTTTACCTTCTGAATCGGGGATCTCAAAACCTGGTGGTTGTTCCACGTATACCTCCTCCTTGAGATCTCCATTCAAAAAGGCGGATTTCACATCCATCTGAAACACGGGCCAACTTTCCTGGGCAGCTAAAGCCAAAATACTACGAATTGTGGTTAGTCAAGCTGTGGGAGCAAAAGTATCTCGATAATCAAAACCATGTACCTGTGCAAATCCTTTTGCCACGAGTTGAGCATTGTACTTATTCAATGTGCCGTCGGACTTGTACTTGGTCTTGTACACCCACTCGGTTCCAATTACCTTGCGTTTTGGTGGTCGATCCACAAGGTCCCAAGTGTTGTTCTTCATTATGGAGCCATACTCCAATTGCATAGCCTCCATCCACCTATCATCACCCTGTGCCTCTTCAAGACACTTGGGTTCATCAGCACAGATCACTTCTGTCATCAAAGCATAGTTGACCAAGTGTTCCTGCGCCCTTCTTTGCTCCTCCAATCTCTTGAACCGGCGATGTTCGAATGGTTCCTCCTCAATGGCTAGAGGTTCTCTGCCATCCAAAAGCTGCTTTACCCACTTCGGGAATGGCCATTGCCATTGTGGTTCTGCAAGCTCTTCTTCATCTTCTTTGTCTTGAATCCTCCCAAGCACCGTTGGGGGAGTTTGGTCTGCTGTTGGTGGCGGTATTGGATGGATATCCTAGTCCTAGTTGTCTGGGAAGGAAGCATCCTCCTCCAATTGATGTGGCTATTCTGAGAAGACCACATCGCAACTTACAATTACCTTCTTTGTAACAGGGTTATAGAGATGGTAACCCTTTGCCTCTTCACTGTAGCCTAAGAAAATACACTTCCGGCTCTTCGGTTTCCATTTGGTCCTGGTAGCATCAAGGACATGCACAAAACAGTCACATCCAAAAACTATGAAATGTGCAGCTGAAGATTTCTTACCAGAAAAGGCTTGCAGTGGAGTCATCCCGTTCACAGCCTTCGTGTAGCTATGATTGAGAATGTAAACTGTAGTGTTACATGCTTCAGCCCAGAAAGTCTATGGCAAATCTTTCCCTTTCATCATACTCTGGCTTATTTTGCAGATGACACGCATCTTGCGTTCTGCTACTCCATTTTGCTGTAATGTATGTGGTGGGGGTTTCTGCCTCTTGATTCCGTGACTTTTGCAGTAACTTTCAAATTCAGTCGATGTGAACTCTCCACCTCTATCTGATCTCAGCTTCTTCACCTTCCTCCCCGATTCTTTCTCGACCATTACATGCCATTCCTTGAGCCTACTGAAAGCCTCGTCTTTCGTCTTCAGGAAGTATATCCATATCCTTCTACTGTAGTCGTCAATCAGTGTCATGAAATAGAAGGAACCACCCAAAGATTTTGTCTCCATCTTTCCGCACAGGTCCGTGTGAATAAGCTCTAGAGGAGCCTTCTCCCTGCTAGCCACTTTAGGAAAGGGCTACCGATACTGCTTGCCCATCATGCAAGCTTCACATACATCGGGCAGATCTGAAATTTCTAGTAAGTCTGCAATCATTCCACTTTTATGCATCTCCTTCAAAGAACTGAGGTTTAGATGACCAAACCTCTCATGCCACAGCTTAGTGTTCTTCACATCCACTCGAGCACTGAAAGTTGAGAGTTCGTAAATGTTGTTACACCGTGTACCTTTACCAATGACCTTTCCTTGAAGATCCAGGATCTGTGTACCATTCTTATTTAATTGAACTTTGAGGTCCCGATCCCGTGATCGCAGAAATGGACAACAAGTTCCTCTTGATATCTTGCACATAAAGAACATCGGACAACTGTTTTACAACTCCATCTGAATTGAGAGCAATCGTACCTTTTCCTTTTGCTAGACATTTTGCATCATTGCTGACTGCTACCATGATGTCATTCCCTATCGGCTATAGAGAGGTATACCAATCCTTCCGACTGATCATGTGGTGCGATGCACCACTGTCAATGATCCACGGTTCATCTGCAGGTACATGAACTGCCTCCATGCAAATCTCCTCAATTGCGACAAACAGCTCTATTGGTACTGCCTACGCGCTATTGCTGGACTCTTTCTTTACTCCGTTCTTCTCATCTGCAATCTTCTTGTGACACTCATTCTGCTTGTGCCCTGCCTTGTTGCAATAGAAGCACTTGATCTTCTTCTTTCTCTTTTTATCATTAGAAGAAGATGGGTTACCAGAGTCCTTACCCTTACCTTTCTTTGATCCGGTCTAGAAAGCATCTCCTCCTCCAGAAGCATCGCACTGAAATCCTCAAAGTTGAGGGGCAGATTTCTATTCTGCATATTCAACGCCGTAACAAGACCATCGTACTTTAGTGGGAGAATCCGTATGCACCTTCGTGCTAGATTCCCGCTGGTGATGGTGATTCCAATCGCAGTCATCTGATCACGCAGATTCTTCACCCTAGTGATGAACTTCTCTGCCGCTTCAGACTCAGACAATTTTTCGTTCACGAGTTGAGTCTCCAGATTCTAAATTGGCATCTGATTCATGGTCTCGTACTAATTTTTTAAGGCTGTCCATGCCTCCTCCGCTGTGGTGACATGTTGAATTAATGCCATGACAGAATCACTAGCACTACAGACAATAGAACACAACGCATCTGCATTTCTTCTTGTCCATGCGAGAATATCATCCACAGTTGGTACTATCTGTTATCCTGCATTGGCTGGATCCCCAGCCTCACGTCCACCCCAGTAGCAGTTCCCAAAGCTCATATGCACTTAGGATAGTCTTCATCTTGAACTTCTAGAGAGGATAGTTAGAGCCGTCCAACTTTCTGCTTTCGCCGAACGGTGGGATTCGCAGTCTTGCAGGTTGGGCCATCTCTCACAATTTGCTCACAAACAAAAACACACTGCCAAATCTTCTTGCTAGAGTCCAGGCTCTGATACCATGTAAGAAAATAATACAACATCTATGCTCAACAAATAACAGGATCTCATACGCAAGAGAGAAGACAAGAGAGTATGGAGAATCAAAAATTTGATTACTATAGAACTGATACAATAGATGGCGCTACCTCCCAACCGTGTGCTCCTGCGAAAGAAGCTTCGATGGCGTGTCGGAAACAGTAGAAGGCAGAGGCTGGATGATAAGGAATCAGGAATGCTATAGCCAGTGATGAAATGGGCTTCATCGGCTTGCTCTTATATAGACACTAGTCAAAGTCGGTTAGGCTCGATTGGGTGACCGACCCAGTCCGCCCAAAACGGTCGACTGGGGGTCGGCCTGAAATAGGCCACCAACCATATGATAGAACTGGTGCACAAAACAGAGCCATCCGGGATCATCTAAGGCTCCAAATGGGCCGTGCAACCTGAGAGTGGGCTAGCCCGAGAAATGCTCCGTCTACCCTCAATGCGGTCAATCAAGGGATGCCTTCCTACACTTGCATGTAGCCTAGTTAGCGGTGTCCCAACTCTATCTAAAGCCATCCAGCCATCAGGCCATACATGGCCCCCATCTGGTGTCCAAACCAGGACCGACCGGATAACCGAGCTACTCAAATGCCCTCTCCTCATATGGGGGGCTTACAAGTAGAGTTAACTGGTTCCCGCGTAGTTACACGAGAGTGGAGCATTGATATCTAACAAAAAGAAGTAGATCAATTTTTGCAAAAGTTTTACAATAATCATACTCATTTTCCTAGTCTACCTGATCCTCCTTCTTATGAGCCGATTTTCATAGAGTGCCCATCTACACAAGAGGAGTGCTTGGAGAACAACTACTGCCATGGGGTGCATGGATTGAAGAGGTACTTCCTCTTGAGCAAAGGCCTGAGCATCAACCAGTGGATTGGTCTAAGCCGCATCCATTACATGGCTGATGGATATGGAAAAAGACCGGCCGTTGAAGGTGTGGTTGCACAAGAGACAACTGGAGACTGTTGATGCAAGATCGAGTGAAGCTGAGCCTGTAAAGCAATTGAGACCGGAGTTGAGTGAACGAAGTGATGTAGGACCGAGCAAATTCAAAGTTCTTGGTGCCACACTTGCACTCTAGTTTGAGTTCGAATGATGAGTAAGAGTCTGGAGCGGTGGCTTTTGGGTAGCCTTGCAGTTCGAAGAGCATTCGGAGCAAGTTCGAAGAGCATTCGGAGCATTGTGTCCTATTGCACAAGCATGTGGCAACAAACCAATTCTTACTTATTCAGTGAAGACAAATTCGAAAAGAGATGCTTCTTGTCAGGCATTGTTAGTGATTTAGTTGTAATCTTCCTAAGTTGCGCCTGGTTCTCTGTCGACGCTTTGCCCAAAATGATTGTTGCACAAAATACACAAGCACATTTTGATTTCTATAATAGGGGATGGGTATCTATTGTGGATTATCACAGTCCACCGTGAGTGCCATGTGTTATTACATAACCATGCGGGTTAGCAATGTTGGGATATCGAGCTCCACTCGTGATATGCCAGGGTGATTGTTGTGCATTTATGTCACTGACTTGTTAGCTACAGATGCGGTTGGTACACTGCCCATGAATAATAGCTAGATGACAACTATCATTATGTACTCTAGTTAGCTGAGTTTGGTTTGAGACCCACAAATAGGGTTCACCTATTATTTTGTACTTAGAGTTCTTAACTAAGAAGAGGAAAACTATTTTCAGCCTCCACCTTTGTGTATATTCCCCCATTGTGTATGTGAGAAAGTTGCAAGTGAGACTCCTTTCTTCTCTCCCACTCTCTTCACATGGTATCAGTGTTGCTTTCTTTTTTTTTTGAGTCTAGGAGCAAATATGTGCAGGTAGCATGGTCAAAAAGTGCAAGAGTGCATTGTCTCAGATTGGGACGCCCTTCGTGGTGTGGCAAGAGGGCACTATATGCTACAGATGCAGGCAACACCCTCAGTGAAATTATTTTTCTGATTTGAGGCCATTTCGAGGCCCGTTTTGGTGGCAGAAGTTTTCCACAGGCACTCAAGAAAGTGCCCTATTTTTTTTGTGCGACCACTGTTCTGCAGGTCAGTGAAAAGTTATCGTAGAAATTACATTGTATGCCTATGCACAGAGATATTGGGAGTGACAGAATCATTCTTATTGCCTGTTGATGCATAATCATTGGTAGCAAGTGACTGTGTGGTCAAATACCACTCTCGTCAGTTCTGTAGGATTTCCCTTGTGAGGCAGAAGTTTTGTTTTTTTGCAGTGACAGAATATTTTGTAGTGTTGTCACTGAAAAGCTTGACAAGAACAACTTCCAAGCATGGAAGTTTAGAATGACGAATTTCCTTAAGGGAAAAGGCTATTGGGAGTTCATTACTGGAGCTAAACAAGAACCAAATATTCCTAATGTTCCCAATCAACAGGAGTTGTAGGCATTTAAAGGCTGGCATGAGAGAGTTAGAAAAGTTATGTACTGGCTGTCTGTCAATATTTCAGATTCTATGATTGTGCATATTCAGGATGCAAGCACGCCGAAGGAGGCATGGGATACTTTGACAAAAATGTATACACAAATACGCAAGCCAGGAAAATGCAGCTCAAGGAAGAGTTGCATAATGTGCAAAGAGAAAATATGAGCATCAATGACGACCACATGAAGATGAAGAAGATTGCACATGCACTTGCTTCTATTGGGTCGCCAGTGGAAGATGATGATTTAGTTTCTGTGACCTTGAATGGTCTAGGAAAGGATTATACACAATTTCAAACATACATTGCCGTCCGTGAGAATTTTCCTGATTTTAAGGTGTTGATTGCTCTTCTAATTTCTGAAGAGCAAAGAAATGATGGTGCATCTTCTTCAGGAGTAACTTCAAAAGAATATGTCTTCTACTCAAATGCTGGAAGAGGTAGAGGTAGAGGTAGAGTAGGCCAATTTGGAGGCCATGGCAGAAATCAGAATATGTAGCAAATTCAAGAGAACCAGTCCTATGGAGAAGGACGTGGTAGCTTTAGAGGCAGGGGGAGCCAAAGAGGTCGTGGTGGATGGAAGAGAGGCCAAAATGCAAACAACAATGTTAAATGCTACTATTGTGGTAAAATGGGTCATATGGTTAAAGACTGCTATAAAAAGCAGAATGACATCATGACTAGAAATTTGCAGCAAGGTAATTATGCATCTTCTAGTAGACAGGGTGATGACAGAAATGAGCATCTGTTTATGGTGTACTACATGACCAATTCTATGACAAGTACAGAAGAATGCAGTGATATGTGGTATGTTGACTCAGGTGCATCAAACCACATAACAGGTCATGCAGAATGGATGCACGATGCAAGGAAAATTGGAAAGACTAGGATTTGTGGAGACTGGTGATGATATTGCACATCCTATTGTGTAGATTGGTAAAATTCCTTTGTCTATGTAGGATGGAAAAAAGAAATACCTGTCTAATTTATTTCATGTCCCAAATCTCACCAAGAACCTAGTTTCTACTGGTGAAATGGTTGAGCAGGGCTTGCAAGTCATATTTAATCCTCATGGATGCTTTGTTGAGGATATAAAAAATAAAGGTCGCTTGATAGCAAAAGGGAAGAAGAAGGGCAGGATGTTTATGTTGGATGCGGACATGCCTAAATTGGGTGCACCAATGTTTGCACATGGGACCAGTGTAGTTGCAGATATTGTCATCTGGCATAAATGCATTGGTCATGTTAATATACAGTGACTTAAATTAATGTAGGCCCAAAGTATTGTTGCAGGATTGCCTAAGTTCAAGGTTACAGAAATGCATAAGCTATGTGAAGCCTGTCAATTTGGAAAACAGGCAAGGAAACCATTTCCTAGACAGATTCAAGAGAGTAAGAGGCCATTGGAATTAATCCACTCTGATATGTGGACTACTAAAGCTACATCTATTGGAGGCTATCATTATTTTGTCACTTTTATAAATGACTACAACAAAAAAGTTTGGGTGTACTTTATGAAAAAGAAAAGTGAAGTGTTTAGGCATTTCAAAGCTTTTAAAGCTATGGTTGAAAAAGAAACAAGCCTGCAAATAAAATGCCTAAGGTTAGATGGAGGGGGATAGTACCTCTCAAATGAGTTTGCAAGTTTCCTACAGGAGCATGGCATAAAGCAGCAATATTCATGCAGTCATACCCCACAGCAAAATGGACTTGCAGAAAGGAAAAACAAGCATATTGGAGAGGTATCTCGTGCCATGCTCAATGAAAAAGACCTACCAGATTATATTGGGCTGAAGCAGTTGCTATAGTAGTCTACATAAGGAACAAGACTCCCACTCCAACAATACATGGCATGATGCCAAAGGAGAGGTATACTGGTAGGAAACCAGATATTTCTCATTTGAAAGTTTTTGGTTGCATTGCCTATGTTCATATGCCAGATGAGTTGAGATCCAAGTTGAATCCAAAAGCTGAGAAGTGCATCTTTATTGGTTATTCTCTATATTAGAAAGGGTATAGATGCTATAACCCTTCTACTCGTAAGTTTACAGTGAGCAAAGATGTTATTTTTTATGAGATGAGCAGCTGGTATAAACTAGCAAATGTGATTGATGATGTAGATGCACAAAATTGTAATGCTGCATAGAATTCACAGCAGCAATTACAAAATATTAGTGGACCTATAGTGTCCTCTAGCAGTGGTTTACATACTTCAGCATGGATAGGTAGATTGAGATCAGGAGGATCTCCTCAAAGCAATGCAGATAGTGGTATGCAAGTATCACAAAAAGGAAAAGAGAAAGTAGCTCAGCCCATGATTGACGTGAATGCAAGTCACTCTTATGTGGATTGTTAGACCTAGAGTAAGGAAGACAAGGGATGTTTTAAGAGCACCTGGTAGTGAGCCTATTTTGCACAGGTCTACTAGAGCTAGGTATCCTATGGATATGCTTAAATATGATGGATTTACAGCCATTTACTATGCCTATATCGTCAAAGTGATACATGAACCAAAACCCACTTCTTTTGAGCAAGCCATGGGAAAAGAAAAATGGGAGAAAGCCATGGATGAAGAAATGGATGCCTTGGAAGCAAATGCTACATGGAAATTGGTGCCTTTGCCTAAAGACAAGAATGCAATTGGATGCAAGTGGGTTTATAAGGTGAAGCACAATGTAGAGGATCAGGTAGCTGACATATTCACGAAGGCATTAAGTGCATAGAAGCTGCACAAGTTCAGAGACCTACTTAGTGTGCAAGAATTAGGATTGAGCTCGAGGGGGAGTGTTGAGATATTGAGCTCCACTCATGCTAGGCCAAGGTGACTATTGTGCATTTATGTCACCGACTTGTTAGTTGTAGATGCAGTTGGTACACCACCCATGAATAATAGCTGGATGACAGGTATCTTTATGTACTCAAGTTAGTGGCTCAGTTACTATGCCACCTTAGTTAGCTAAGTTTGGTTTGAGACCCACATATAGGATTCACCTATTCTTTTGTACTTAGAGTTCCTTTGGCTTTCAGAACTAAGAAGAGAAAAACTATTTTCAGCCTCCACCTTTGTATATATTCCCCCATTGTGTATGTGAGAAGACTGCAAGTGAGACTCCTTCCTTCTCTCCCACTCTCTTCACGAGCAACACTATGCGGGTTAGCAACAGTGACTGCGAGGGGTGTGTGCCGGTAGGTTAGTTGCAACGGCTGATGATTAGGTTCTCAAATCTCTCTCAAATGGTTCTTGATCATTATCTTGTATGCTTGCTATTACTAGCATTCTGATTCCATTCATTCTTGATATATGAGAGATATGCAATACGCAGTGTTGTACAGCAAAGCTCTAGCTCCAAAGACGAAAGATGAAGGCAAAAGGAAAGAGAGCAAAGATGATAGTGAAAGGAAAAGGGAAAAGTTTAAGGAAAAAGGTGAAGCATGGGACACCGATGATGAAGGCAAAAGTGACAAGTAAAGTGAAGAACCCAAAGCACCAAAAAATGAAGCATTTAGGCCAAGAAAGGTAGCCCCCAAGGCAATGTGCAAGTGCAACAGACCAACTGACAAGCACCACAAAGCACTACAATTGAGACCTGTCGACATGGTGAAAGGGTAGGGATGTCAAAATAAGGATTATCAAGGAAATCCAAGCAGTTACACACGTGCATGAGGGAATGCAGGAAGATTTCAAGGCCAAAAGGCTATAAAAGGGGATGCCCTTATTGGAGACTCATGAAATCTAGACACTAAACTAGATGGAGACTAATGTAAAGAACATAACTTCAACCTTGCATGTGTGTAGTTAGGAGAGTCGAAGGTGCAAAACTTCCAGTTTCTTCGATTCCTAGCCTTCTGTTATAAAAGCTTCAATCCCTATGAAGGAACTATGCTAGAAGGATTTTGCACATCAACCATTGTACTTAATGCAAAATGTGTTTCATTGCAAGTAGAATGGGAAGCAACCGCCAAATCGAGTGTTGGAAAGCCATCACTCTCTCTCTCTCTCTCTCTCTCTCTCTCTCTCTCTCTCTCTCTTTCCTACTCTCCTACCTCCAAAGAGAGCAAAGGGGAACATGGACCCAACACAAGTGCAGACAAGGATAGTCAGCCTACAGGAGCTATGAGATTTTCATGATGCGACCTCCAACACAACATGATACCTAGAAGCGCCAATGAAGCATATCCTAATATCCAAAGTTGAAGGAAGGTTGATCATAGGAACATGATTTTGTGAGAATAGGGTCATGAACGAGAGTGCACCAAAGAGGATCGAGAGGACATAGACAAAGTCAAAGGGGGGGGGATGTTAAAGGCAAAGAAAGGTTGCATTAACGTCAATGACAAAGCCTAAAGTCCGAGAGAAAAGATAAGGACAAAGATGAAGATAGATGAACAAACTATCTAGAATAGGGCTAAGAAGGAATGTCAAAGCTCCAAATCTAAAATGGAAAGATGAAGGCTAAAGGAAAGAGAATTAGGCAATAGTGAAAGAAGAAGGGAAAGGCAAATGTGAAACATGAAGCATGAGACACTAGTGATGAAGACAAAAGTGACAAGCAAAGGCAAAGGTCCTGAGCACCAATAAACAAAGTAGCAAGGCTAAGAAAGTGAGTATCCCAAGGTGGTGACGAACTGATGAGTGCGGTGTGATAGGCTGATAAGCACTACAATCAAGACCTATTGACATGATGATGGGGCAAGGATGTTAGGATAAGTATGGCTAAGGAAATCCAGGAAATTGCACAATTGGATGAGAATATCCAAGTGGATGTCATGGCTAAAAGGCTATAAAAGGGATACCCTTGGGGGGCGACTTATTGGAGGGTGGCACAAAATATAGAAAGTAAGCTAGCTGATGTAAAGATTGTAGCTTTGGCCCTACATGTGTGTAGTTGGATGAGTCAAAGGTGCAAATCTTCTAGGCACTCAGAGGCCTAGCCCCAAGTTATACAAGCTTTGATCCCCAATGAGGAAAATAATAGTCGAAGGATTTTGCAAAGCAACCAATGTGTTTAACACAGAAATGTAATTTGTTGCAAGAATAATAAGAAGTGACTACCAACTAAATGTTGTAAAGCCTTCTCTCTCTCTCTCTCTCTCTCTCTCTCTCTCTCTCTCTCTCTCTCTATCTGTAGCTATCTACCAATCTATCAATCTATCGATATATCTCCTTGCTACTCTCCTACCTTAGCAAAGGTGACACCCGCCCACAAATTAAAAAGAAGGAAAACAATTTGGGATGATTTTACTAGTTAACATGTGGTCATCCTATTGAGGAACGGCAAGTGGATGCGTGGGAGAGTCCTTGAGAGAGCATGTAGAGAATATGCAAAGATTTGGAGATTAGGCTAGATAGAAGGGATGGTGAAGGTAGGTATGGTGCACAAATGCCCATAGAAGGGGATACACAAGGTGACATCAACAATTGG
This sequence comes from Dipteris shenzhenensis, assembly GCF_047967505.1. Taxonomy (NCBI): domain Eukaryota; kingdom Viridiplantae; phylum Streptophyta; class Polypodiopsida; order Gleicheniales; family Dipteridaceae; genus Dipteris; species Dipteris shenzhenensis. Next base: position 41,455,167 of record NC_141619.1, read on the forward strand.
ATATAGACATCGGCGGCTACAATAGATAATTGTAAAACAACACATCTAATGTTGCCAGATGTGGATGCCCAAATGATAAAACTAGAAGCACCAATCTCGGATGATGAATCAGCAGTAATGGAAATGCTAGTCTTCATGACAGGTGTCAAATGGGACATTGACCCTGAAGAGTCCATAATAGAAGACTACGGTGCCGACATAGAGTGAGATTTGGAAACAGAAGCTGATAATGCATCCTTGGAAGGCCAAGCATTCAACAATGACTTAGTAATCCTACAAGTACTCATGGCCATTGAATTCCCCAAGATCGACCCTCCATCACAATCGAAAAGCAACCAGTCCAAGAAAAAGAAGAAGGGTGTATAGTGCCACAAGGCCAAGATAGAGCATTTCAATGAATTTGAAAGAATGCAGACAAGAGTGGTAGAATTTTACTTGACTAAGCCCACAAAAGCACCTGAGTCAATTGTTAACCATGTGGCAACAAGGGCCAGAAGTGTAGTCTAGCTTAACAACTATGAGAGCATTGTGTGTGTAGAGTAGCGACAAAGCTCCACTTGTAAAATCTTGAGCCTGAAAGATAGTATGATAAATCTTAAAGGATGAGGATAGCGAAAATCCTCTCTAGAAAAGATCCAATCACACTTGCAAAATCAGGATCTAGAGGGAGAAAGACAAAAAGCCTACACTTTCGAAGGTCCCTCCACTTTGTGTAGAGACCCAAAAGTCCCCCCACTTTTTGTAGAGACCCAAAATGTCCCCCCCAAAAGTGCAGAGACCAACATGTACAAATATCTCTCAATGGAATGAAGCTCCTACTCTTTGGGATTCAGTGTTCAAGCTCACTATTGTGTTCATGCAATTGATCTCCATTGCTTCCATGCTCTCTTACACTATCGTCTTCTAGCATGCCCTTACCCTTGCACTCTCTACCCTTGAACTCCCTCCTCCTCCTCCTTCCTCCCTCTTCTTTCCTCCTCCTCATCCTCCTCCCTCATCCTCCTCCTCCATCTCCTCCTTCCTCCCTCCCTTCTCCTCCCCCCTCCTCCTCCCCCCTTCTCCTCCATCTCCTCCTCCTCCCTCCTCCTCCTCCTTCCTCCCTCCCTTCTCGTCCCTCCTCCTCCTCCTCCCTTCTACTCCATATCCTCTTCCTCCCTCCTCCTCCTCCTCCCATCTCCTTCTCCTTCCTCCTCCTGCCATCTCCTTCTCCTTCCTTCTCCTTCCTCCTCCTTCCCCCTCCTTCTGCTTGGTGAGGTTGGCTCAATCCACTGCATGCTTGACGCATGCTTGACCTAGTGCATGCTTAATTTGGTGCATGCTTGACACACACTTGCTCTAGGATGGTGGCTCAGGGTGTGGGTGTACTTGAACACACCCTGAACTGAGGAAAAAACAAGAGGGGCCATGAGTAGGAAGGGTGGATGTGATGAGACAACCCGCAAAGAGGGGGAAGGAGACTAGCTCGATGCTCAAAGAAATGATGAAGAGGATCACCAGAGTATGCCTTTGTATGTTGATGTGCTTGCCAGTAAGCTTCAAGGTGGCTTCTCTTAGGTTGACGATGAGGGACCACATCAAATTTGCATGCAAAAATCACACGAAGAATGAAGGAGGTGGCAAACAAGGGTTGGTTTGAATAAACAAAGAAACACAATGTCATATGCAAGCTATGCATCAAAAAAGTTAAGCCAAACCTAGCTCTACTTTCTAGAGGAGATATCTACCTCTTATTCATGGGGCAGATCCCAATAATGGTGGAGCTCACACAGCTCATGGTCTAGAATGTGACCTTGGCATCAAACTACTACAACGCTAGGTTCATTGGTGAAAGGATTATTACTCTGTCGGTGTGCATTTAAGGTAATTCACAATGACCTGGTGGCAGAGTGTTCACATTCTCAGAAACTTCAGTGTTGGTCATCTTGTGGAGTCTAGACGTTCTCCATTAACCAGTTCTTATTCCAAGACTTCCTGGTCTAGATCAATCTCCTAAGCCTCCCTCATGGATGGTGGGTCAAATTGAGAAGGTGGTGGCCTCCCTTATTAAGGTGCTAGTGGTCCCAATTCTCTCCCTCCTCACGTCAACTTGAGGGGAGGACGAGAGTGTGGATTCTATGGGATAGAAGTCAAGAGATGCCAGAGTATGTGGCCATCCGCTTCTTTGAAAGTTCCCCAATGGCTTAGAGAGTCTGATTTGGTCCCTTCCCATATGCATGTTTTATTTGTAAGGAGGTCGGGCATTACACTAAAAATTGCCCAAGAAAATCAATTAATGCGGGCCTTGGCTCGAGGGATTTGAAAGATGACACTCACAACTCAAGCCCACAAGTGGATTGGGTCAAGGGGTGGCAACACGCAGACATCAGGGGAGAATCGGGGTGTCCAAAGGGCCCCCAGTTACTGTTTCCTAATTTCAAGGGGTTATTAAGAGATTTGAGATGTACCAATGGGAGTGCTCCTTCTTGTGTGGCAATGTCATGTTGAGGTCGAGGGTGGGCAGACCTACAAACAGCCCCTATTGGCTACTCCTATTACACTGGGGACCACTCAAACCATCCCCCCCATCAACCATTCTTGACCCTCCTCCCATGTGCACCTCGCACCCAGGCAATCCCTAAATGCATTCAAGAGGTTTTGGGCCCATTTGGGCGAATTTCCCCCCCGTCTTAGCCTGTTGCAAGCCTTCCCCCTACTCTTCTATTGTCTAGCTCCATTCTTCCTCCATTTTTCAAACATGGGAACTCATTTGGTGGTTGTTTTGCCGCCTCCTTCTTTGGTCCAGTGTCTTTCTCCCTCTCTAGCACCTCCTACAGCATCTGCTCATCCCCCTTTGCTTTGGTCCAACTCTTTCTGTGCAAAGAAGTGCATGCATAGTGCCACTTTTATCCATCTTGCAATATTGAAGATGGTAAACAATGTGGGGTAGAACAATTATGGATTTTGACATTTTCAAATTCATAGTAATGAAATTTATTTTGATGTTTTAAATGGTTTGGTTTCATGTCAATTTTTAACCCAAAAAATAGAATGTATTTTATTATTTATATTTAGAACATTTGGGTAAATATAGGTTATAAAAATACTTTAGTTTCAAAGTATCACTATCATAGCCATAGTTCTCCTAGCTACCAAACTATCATGGATTATGTTCGTCTTCCTTCCACAATTTCATCTCCCATACTCAGTTGATAGGGATGAGGAGTAATTTTTAGTCTTTGATAAGAGCATAGATGTCCTAGGCACCTACTTGGGAGCTCGAGACTCATTTTGAAGACCTCATCTACTAGTATATGCAAGACCACATCATGAGTTTTGCATATCCACTTGATGAGTCTACAAAAAGATGGGTCCCAATTGATTACTTAAAGTACCTATTCGATAAAGAACCCAAGTTTGTGAAGCATTTAGATCTAGCTTACACCTTAGGAGTTTAAGGAGGTGGATACTGATGACCTCTTACAATTTGGAGTCATTGAAAACACATGAAATAGATTCCTATCCTAGGAAATGACCTTTATTTTTGTTCTCCAAGAAGGAAAAATGAAAGAGGAGGCCTCGACCTCAAAGCCCTGACCCTACCCCTACCCCTACCGATCCTCTTGTTTATGTAGATGATCCCAACATCTACAATGAAGAGCCCATTAAAAATGAAGTTGAGGAGCAGGAAGTTGCGCTAGCCCTGAAAGCGCTCCAAAGAAATCCTCAACCTCCTTCCACTTGTAAAATTCCATCTATCTCAAGCACCATCTCTGTCGACCCTATAACAGAGATATGGTTTCTTGCTCCGCTTCTTGTCGATGGAGAATAGTACCTCTTTCTCCATGACATCGAGGTTATGTTTGGTCTTCGAGAGGACGAAGCCCTTGGTGTCATGTGTGGGTACAAGGTGGACACTACTATGCAAGAACCTAGGTTTTTGAGAGTAGATGATTCAAAAAAAGAGCTTCTTGCTTTCACACTAGCCACAATCAAAGATGCAAACAAATTGATCTCCTCGAACCTACCTAATGTGCCAAAAGAAGCCACCATAGGAGATCCCTAGATCCTTCCTCATTGACAAAGAGAAAGGGATCGAGCATGACAACTCGGTAGTGTGGTAAGAAATTATGAGCTTTGAATTTCTTCTCTTGGTATAATTTTGATTTATCGGCATTCTAACATAATGTTGGATTGTTGTAGGAGGCATTTGAGGTCAACCTATTCTCATCTCAACAATGCCTTGTTTATAGTAGCTTTGGTCGAGATCACTCACTAGCATATTACCTTAGCCAAGCAAAAAGGCACTTTGTGGTTATCCATAAAAAGTTTTTGCCACAAGGCACTAAGGACCTTCTGGAGTGCAAAGCCTTGTCATGGGTAATTGGTCATGCTAATATCAATCAAAAATCTGACAAGGTCATTTTGGTGAACTGCATGGCTTCCCTCAATGCATTTGGAACCAATTTTCAAGGTATGGCATTGATGGCAATAGCCATGTCCCTGGCCAGCAAACACTAACAATAGCCTTGATGATCTATTGACCAAGCTTAGAGCTAGGAGTTTATTTGGAAAATCAAAGCTTGATATTCTCAATGTTTTAGATGTAGCAAAGAACAAAGACAGTGTGTGATGCCTTATTGTATAGAAATTTTATTTTAAATGAATACAGATATGCTTGTTCTACAGTGTCCCATTTTTCATTCTTTTACAAAATTTCTCTTATGTTGTCATTGTATTATGTAACTTTACTTGTTGTTGGTATTAATGTTTTCATTCATTATTCTATTCAAAAGCATGTTATCAAATAAGTTTTTGCACTATAATGGTCAGTTTTTAGCAATCCAGTAAGAATCTCACCTTGTCAAACATGCCCATATGCATCATGATGGGTTTCTATATTTCTGGGCTTCTTGGGTGATGTTAAGCACTTTTGCCTTCTGCACCATGTCAAAAAAACTTCATTTGACCACTCAAATTCACATTGAACTTGCATAAAGTGATGGAAAGCATCGCATAACATGTAGAATAAAATGGGTAGAGTAATAGAACATAAAAATATCTTTCATTAATTGGCCTCAAAGGGTAGATATTTACAATATGATTTAGATGACACCAAGGGAAACCCAAGAAAAAACATATATGGCCTAAGGGAGGTATAGGAGAATATGCTCTTAGCGAGTGGAAGGTCCTTGTCCATCACTATTACTCTTTTTGCATGGATCCTGCATAAGTTTGCATCTTTAAAAAGACCTACCACCATCTGCTTCGTCTCCTCATGAATTGCTCCAATAGCACATCAAGTAAAATGCACATCATCCTTGAATTGCCATGCTATTTCACATACAACATGTTGGAAGGGAACACGGGGAATAAGATTGTCGACAGTAGCCTAGAACTTGTGGATCTCTTGAAGTACCTTCACTCCTGACTTCTTGCACCTATTAATCTTTAGAGTACCTTCCACAATCCTCTGGACATGGCTCCATGGCCCTTGTCCACTTTGAACTTCTTCCACCTCTCCATCCTTGCAACCTCCTCTTCACACTCCTCTTCCTGTGCCTAGTGGGTCAGTGGAGTTGGCCTCTTGCATCTTGGGGTCTTCTTTGTCCTTAGTTTCTTTCTCTTTGGTTGAGGCTCTAAGTCAGCTCATATCAGAGGCTCCTCATATGTGAAAATTTCTAAGCACAGAGGGTTGATGATTCTCTTTCATGCAGTCTACTTGGTTGGAGGATTGGGGCCAATGTTCATAATATTTGCAAGCTCACCAAATGCTTCCTCCTATTATGGCCCATTTAGTTTCTCCATCTCCTCACTTCGCCCTTCTTACTTCCCTTTTAGGTCCAGATGCTACATGCTAGGACCTCATGGAGGAGGGAGGGGCCTGAGAGGGTTTTGGAGAGCTGATCACGATTGTTTGGACTATTTTGAACCTCTTGGGAGACCTCTCTACTCCCATGGTTAGTTGTATGAAGGTCCAAGAGGACCCATGATCGTGTTGGGATCCCTAATCAAGTTGAGATCCTAGGCCTGGATGGGATCCCCTATGAGAGTCAGACGGTGGGGAGTCGTGTTGCTCTGACTCTTGCTAATGAGAAACACCCTGGGATCCCTGCTAATCATTGAACTGTTGGTCATCGGGTCTAATAGTGTGTTCGAGGGCCATGGAGTTGTGAGGAGGAGAGCTAGTACCATCTAAATAGTGTCTAGTTGGTTTAGCAATTTCTTTACCTCATGCCATAGAAAAGTGGGATTTTAGGGTTTTGAAATGCTTCATATAGTCCTTTTAAAGCACTTTAGGGTTTTTATTTATAGGCCCTTTTAAATTAGCGTTTGTCATTTTTGTCGCCTGTTTGCTAATGCTAGCTCTTTGCCCCACCCCTCCTCTACCCTACCATATCACACATGCACATGTAACTCTGCAACTTCCAAACAAATTTGAGAATTTTGAAATATGAGATTGACTCAAAATAGTGTTAACTTTATCCATCAAACATTTTGCATTTGGGGTTTACAGAGAGGATTGTGTATTTATAGAGAGCAGCCAAGGAGCGAGTGGCAAATCCAAACTTGGCAATCCTCCTAGTTCACGAGGAGTGACATTGTCTCATATTTGCAAACAATGGAGAACAAGTACAAGAAGCAGTGTGACGAGCTCCTCTATGTTACCAGATTCCTAGTTGAAGTCCTTGAGAAACCGTTCATCACGTAATGGCTTCTTTCATTAACCTTGACGAACGGAGCCCCTTCCATAATATTTTCTTGGTGTGTCGGTCGCAGCTGATCAACCATATTCATCACAGACCTAGCGTGCTCTAAGACATCTGTTACACACATAAGGGGACCCAATAACCTATCAAATATGGAGTCCTTCAGGATATGGAGCATCCTGGGTGAAGCTGCATTTCCCAGTGACAACAATGATGCAAGCTCTTCGACAAGAGAGTTATTCTTGTCGACAATACCAACTCCTGGCAGGTCAAGGATACAATTTCCGTGCAATGATTCTAAAGTAGTGCTTAGGTGTTTGAGCAATTAGCAGGGGCATTTGAGGATGACATGTTTGTAATGGAACCACCGACCGTCTTCAGCAAGAATAATCTTGGAATCATTGTAGAGCCTCATATTAGGTTGCTCCTTTGAAGTCGGTGTGTTGACAAGTGGCACTCATAGGATTGGTTGTGACTGGAGTCATCTGCACATAGTGGCATCCATGGAACAGGTTTAGATTGAGCCTTCTTTAGTCCTCTTGCAGTTACTTGGCACCCATGCATGCCTAGTTCTCACCTTCTTGTTTCTCTAGCTACAGCAATTGTATGTTCACCATTTGGATTGATTACGATGCTCCCTGCAAGTTGATCCAAGTTTGGATGACAAACAGTAGCTCGAAGGAGTGTCCTGTGGATGCAATTTTAGTCACCTCTTATGATCTGTCAAGCATCTTCTAGAAATATATGTATGTTGGATTTTCAGCCTCAACGGGTGCATCGTATGAAGGGTATGCTCTCTACTCTTGGAATTTTCTTAGTCCGGCTCTAGCACCATCTAAAGCTTCATTTCCATTGAATATGGCTCCAAGGGCAACCAGTTATGAGACACCTTCAAAAAGGAAACAATGGCCTCACTCTAGTGGGCTAGGGCCTGGGCTTGTTTTTCTCAGTGGGTACTTGCATTGCGATGGCCTTAGTGCTTTGGTACTACAAGACGGTACCATCTAGTCATGAGAGAGATGACCATAACATGGATTTGTCGCTACAGCTATTGCGAGCTCAACCGAGCTACCCAAGCCTTCAGCCATAAGAACCTAATGGGTGAACAAAGGTATTATGCGTGACCCTAACAAATCCACGGTGGCCGTGAAGACACTGAACGAGGGTTCGGGAAAGAAAGTAGCATTGCCTTCCGAGATAAGAATCATCAGCAGCATTTGACATCACAACCTTCTACAGTTACGAGGATGGTGCCACGAGAAGGAGAGAGCACTGCTGACCAGTATATGATTACTTGGCCAGTGGTGGCAGCCTAGACAAGCATCTCTTCTACAGAAATTCAGAAGAAACTCTCACAAGCGAGACCAAATTGAACATCCTGCTTGGGGTAGTTGCTTTGGAGTATTTGAATGAAGGATTGGGAGAATTCGTATTGCACAGAGATGTGAAGGCAGCCAATGTTCTGCTAAATGTCAAGTTTGAACCTGTTTTGGGCGATTTGGGCTTGCACGATTGATAGGCCAACTCATCCTAAGATGAGGGAAGTGCACCAAGCATTGAAGGAGGTAAGGATCTCATCTTGCCTACCTCTCGGCCAGATTTCTGTTACTCCATTCCCCCAAGATCACGATACTTTCCCAACATCCTCTCCCATAATTCACGCCCTCCTCTATTCTTCAATTCTACCTTCTCTATGTCGTTCTCTTTCCCAACATCCTCTCCCACAATTCAGCCCTCCTATACTTCTTCAACTTTTGCTAGATCTCTCTTGGTCGTTCTCTGCCTACTTTGTAGTATGGCTATCTTAACATTATAGCATAGCTTCAAGCTACTCCTAACCGTGGTATAACTTGAACATTATAGTGTAGCTTCAAGCCTATTCCTCACAATGGATTAATTCTACGAGAAATCCAACTTCGAAGAAATGGAGAGTCAAGCAAGGTCGGTGACATCATGGAGGCAAGAGTGTTTGAGGCGCTTCTTGAGGCGTTTGAAAGTTGTTTCATCCAAAGCACATATCGATTGACTTTATGTTGAAAGCTCATAATTGAGTAATCTTATCTCATGCAAAGGTGCATAAGCTAAGAGCAACAATGTAATTGTTTTAACATACAATTTGACTTAAAAGCAACAAAAGTTCACCGGGGCAATGCTGTTGGGCACAGAAGAAAAAAGGCCAATTATGGCCATAAAACATATTCCATTGCTATACGACATAAGAACGGATTACAACTTAAAGGGGAAGTGCCAGCCTTGAGGTGGACTCCCTTGTCGCTGGTCTTTTCCAGACTCGCCAGCTGCTTTCTTGGCCCGTCGCTATAGTAGCTCGGGTGAATCTCTGTGCCGGTGTTTGAAGAGTTCACGTCCACCACAATGTCGCACCACCTCTTGTAGTTGTGAACGCCCAGAGCCACCAAGAAGTAGTCACCCTGAGGGTTCTTGAAGCGCGAGGTGCCACTGCCACCCATGGTCAGGGTCTGTTCGCCTTCCACCTCACTCCAGGTGCCGCCGTGGGCGAAGTGCCAGACGGTTTTCTCCACGATGCTGTACCAAGCGGAGGGCTCGGTCTGGATGACTCTCACGCGGGTGGTGTAACTCATGCTGATAGACTGAACTCAAACGGAGCGAGCTAGCTAGTGTGTGGAAAGTGGATCGCCCAACTGCAACTGTGAAAGATTGTGGTGAGCGATGGTGTCACTAAACGATGCTTATATACCCTGATCAGCGGTATGGTCACGAACCCGTGCCAGTCTATGGAGGCTCATGCTTCAAGCAAAGAAGAACAACACCGGAAGTGGTGCTGGAGCGCCAAGCGCAGAGAGGGGCCACCATATGCACGATTGATGGATCGATCGATCGATCGCACTGGATTTGCGGTGGTGGTGGAGGTGGAGAAGAAGCTGCTCCCAAAATATTTTCAACCTGATCTCCCTCACCCTCCCGGACACAGTTGCTTCTTATACTGTGCTGCACAACAAAGACACTGTTGTGGAAGCTTGCTCACTTAGCTTGCTTTGGCTTTGGCTATGGCTATGGCTATGGCTATGACGGCTCTTACTTCATCATCTCCCTTCCCTCCCTCATCGCCCGCCCTTCACACATCTGCAGACTTCATCCCCCCCTCACCTCCCATTCCCCAACTTTGTCCTCCCATTGTCAGCTTTCCTCCTCCCTTTCACATGCATTCATCACCTCCATCGCCACTCCTCACCTTGCGGGTACGCCTCGCTCAGCCTTCCACCCCTCCACCCACCTCTCTCCTTCTCCACTTCTCATCGCTCCTCAATTCCCAGCTCTCTCACAACCTCTCTCTCTCTCTCTCTCTCTCTCTCTCTCTCTCAATTCCCAGCTCTCTCACAACCTCTCTCTCTCTCTCTCTCGTCTCAAGTCTTCCTCCACACCATTTTCGGTGGAACTTGTTAATGTCTTAATGCACCTATGGATTTTGAGGACCCCCAATTAACAAATGCATGGAAACGGATTACTTAGAGTAGATAGATTTGCCATGCTATAAGAGGGGCCATGTTCGAGTGATCTCAAATGTCCACCGCTCATCAAAGTCACCTACCATTATTCTAAGTACCCAATTTTGTAAGGCCTCCACATGAGGAGAATCCATGATGGGCACCGAATATACGGAGGGTCCCCAATCCCTCCCTGATTGACACTGAAGGGGTCTTAGTTTGTAGACCTGATGGTTATGAGATTGCCTATTTAGACTTGACATCTAGTCGAGTGGGATAGAGCTTGATACCAGCCTTGAGGACTCCTGACTTGGGGGTTGTTAGCCCCCAAGAGATCAATAGACCCCACAGTTGAGGGCCTAAGGGTTCTTCAAAGGTCTTATTCTCGATGGTCAACCTCTATATCATCTACAGTCGGCTCGCTTGTATGATCTCCATATGACTTATAGTGAGCTTATAGTCAGCTCATCAACTATATGACTTCTAAAACATCTATGGTCATTTTGATTGATCTACATTTGTTGTCAGTCTAATTGATTTACATGGCACATTAGATACTAGCCAGTCCTCTTGTCTTAAGTTATCTATAATCATCAGTGCTCGCAGTCCTTTGTCTAGCATCTATCCAGACCATCATCTAAGCTATCTCTTAAGAGCGCACAGGTGGATAGCTCAATAACCATCAATTGTATCAATAATTTTCGTATCTCAAAATTTGTTATTCTCTTTATTATTTTGTGTACTTACATTTTGTTATTACCTTCCACAGTGTACCATTATCTTTCATGGTATTGGAGCTCAGGTGCTCTAAGTAGCAATGTTTGGTGCAAGTTTAATGAGCTTTTTGTAGCAATTCAAGACATTTGGAGTGATGACTATGGAAAGTCAAGTAACCCCAAGACATTTGGTGCAAGTTCAATGATATTTCTACAACAGTTGAAGACATTTGGAGTGATGACTACGGATAGTCACGTAGCCCTAAGATCCCCAATGACCCAAGTGTAAATCATGCAAGGTCATCGACCTACCTTCACCAAAGGCAAGCTTGATGGGACCAATTACAAACTTTGAAAGTGGAAGGCCAGTGCCATTTTGGATGCATACGAGCTCTTGGATATTGTTCTAGGATTGGATCCAAAACTAATCACAACACGAAACCCAAGCCACCCCAACAACATGATCGCTCTCTTGGTGTAACTCTTCAATGTTCTAGGACACGTAGAAACGTAGATGCACTATAAATTATTGTGACTAGTAGAAGTAAGTCTATGTTGACATTTATTTAGCATATCTCCAAAGCCAGCGAGGCTTGGAACAAGTTGAAAGGTCAGTATGAGATGCAAAATCAGATCAAGTAGAGAAGTTCTTATAAGGTGAAGTAGCCACGAGACTTTCATCACATGGATCAATAATATTTGTGATCAAACAATAGTAGTGGGGATAACAAAGAGTTGTGCTGGTCTCTATGACACCCTCGACTGGATTAACCTTGTGGTGGCTACAACCAATGCATGTGCGCCTCTAGTTTTGTGCATAGCTCCTAGAACGTCTAGTGATGCAGTGTTCTACGGGGATCGATCCCTCACAAGTAATGGCACTAGAGACTGAAGTTCTTCAACTGCGAAGTGAGAATGAGGCACTGCAAGGTCAGAATGCAAGGATGCAACAACTACAGGAGTAGGTTGTAGTCTTAGAAGCCCAAGTGCAAGTAGCTGAAGATCACTTAGAGGCCACATAACGGTTGCATGCGGAATACATTGCAGGTATTCATGATGAGCTGTTGCGACATTGTACTACTGATGCGCTAGCAGAATATTTGCAACCTTTCCCTAGCCCAGTTAGCGTTAACATGGAGCAGATGGATTTGCTCCTTGAGGCTTTGCAAGGAGATGTGCGAGTAGAGTGGGATAGATAGATCGTATGCTAGCGAGAGGCAGTGGCTACGCCAATCTGTTGGGCTTTTGTTCCACACCAATGCCGACCAGATGCAGATGGTGATGTGGGTGCCAGTGCGGGGTCAGCACTGCAAAGTGGTCCTCAAGTGCAAATAGTCTCTTGTCTGATGGGTTTGAGTGCTTCTGTAGATGGGAGCGGTAATGCGGACAAGGGAAAGGGGGTGGTTGCAGAGTCAGCACTTGTTGAAGAAGATTGGCATGCAAAGTATGAAGAATTTGTAAAGCCATCTCTCTCTCTCTCTCTCTCTCTCTCTCTCTCTCTCTCTCTCTCTCTCTCTCTGTGCTACTCTCCTACCTCCAAAGATAGCAAAGGGGAACATGTACCCAACACAAGTGCGGACAAGGATAGTTAACCTACAGGAGCTATCAGATTTTCATGATGCAACCTCTAACACAACATGACACCTAGAAGCACCAATGAAGCATAGCCTAATGTCCAAAGTTGAAGGAAGGTCGATCATGGGAACATGAATTTGCGAGAATAGGATCATGAACAAGAGTGCACCAAAGAGGATCGAGAGGACATGGACAAAGTCAAGAGGGGGGGGGGTGTTAAAGGCAAAGAAAGGTTGCATTAACATCAATGACAAACCCTAAAGACCAAGAGAAAAGATAAGAACAAAGATGAAGACAGATGAACAAACCATCTAGAATAGGGCTAAGAAGGAATGTCAAAGCTCCAAATCTAAAATGGAAAGATGAAGGTTAAAGGAAAGAGAATGAAGACAATAGTGAAAGGAGGAGGGAAAGGCAAATGTGAAAGATGAAGGATGAGACACTAGTGATGAAGACAAAAGTGACAAGCAAAGGAAAAGGCCCTAAGCACCAATAAACAAAGTAGCGAGGCTAAGAAAGTGGGTATCCCAAGGTGGTGATGAATTGATGAGTGCGGTGTGGCAGTCTAACAAGCACTACAATCAAGACCTATTGACATGATGATGGGGCAAGGATGTCAGGATAAGTATGGCTAAGGAAATCCAAGAAATTGCATAATTGGATGAGAATATCCAAGTGGATGTCATGGCTAAAAGCTATAAAAGGGATACCCTTGGGGGGCGACTTATTGGAGGGTGGCACAAAATATAGAAACTAAGCTAGATGATGTAAAGATTGTAGCTTTGGCCCTACATGTGTGTAGTTGGATGAGTCAAAGGTGCAAATCTTCTAGGCACTTGGAGGCCTAGCCCCAAGTTATACAAGCTTTGATCCCCAATGAGGAAAATAGTAGTTGAAGGATTTTGCAAAGCAACCAATGTGTTTAACATAGAAATGTAATTTGTTGCAAGAATAGTAAGAAGTGACTACCAACTAAATGTTGTAAAGCCTTCTCTCTCTCTCTCTCTCTCTCTCTCTCTCTCTCTCTCTCTCTCTCTCTCTCTCTCTCTCTCTCTCTCTCTCTAGCTATCTATCAATCTATCGATATATCTCCTTGCTAGTCTCTCTCTCATTAGCTATCTATCAATCCATCTATCAATATATCTCCTTGCTACTCTCCTACCTTAGCAAAGGTGACACTCGCCCCCAAATTAAAAAGAAGGAAAACAATTTGGGATGATTTTACTAGTTAACATGTGGTGATCCTATTCAGGAAGGGCAAGTTGATGCATGGGAGAGTGTCTGAGAGAGCGTGTAGAGAATATGCAGAGATTTTGGAGATTAGGCTAGATAGAAGGGATGGTGAAGGTAGGTATGGATAGGTAGGAGTTGAGAAAAGGTTGTGGATCAACAACTAGTAGAAAACGAGCTCAAATTAGCTCTAGCAGCAAAAGCAAAACTACAACCCTCAAAACAAAGATGGCAATTTGGGAGATAGTTGTAGACCGTGCAAACTATTCCATGCAACAATCCCATCTTTGCAATGCTAAATCCAAAAAAGGTTCTGAAGAGGACAGTAGATAAACTCGTATGAATCACTCAAACAATGTCAAGAATGAAGATGGATGGTTGCAAACTATTGATGCTTCAAATCAAAGATGCCAAGAGTTTGGAATCATCCCTCTCTCTCTCTCTCTCTCTCTCTCTCTCTCTCTCTCTCTCTCTCTTTGATGTATAGATGATATATGTATGCATATGTATATGGATGGTAGATGGATATAGAGTGATATAGTGTATGATGATGAGGCATCTTGCAAGTATAGGTGTAAAGAGTCCTCCGGTCTCTCTTTGGTAGAAGAATGTAATGGAGGTGTAATCCTTTTCTCTTCCCATAATGCAAAAGAAGTCTCATTCTCTATGTTGGCATCTCCCCCTTTCCATCTTTAGTTTGGTATCAGAGCCTTGAAAACTGACTTGCATAATCCTTTATTTTGCTATTGCCAATCTGGACAAAGCATCTCAATAGCCAAATGAGAGCAATGTTGTAGATCAAGCTGTAAAAGAATGCTCATCAGGATAGATTGGTAAATTTTTGTCTTGTGCAAGACACATATTCAAAGTTGATGACAAGATGATTGATAACAAGAGTGTTGGGTATGTTATGAATGAGGACAAGTCTTTATGTTGGATTCAAGTGCTGCCAAAGGTAACATGAATGTGAAGTTGAGCTGCCTTGTCATTGGCAAGCAATTCACTAGAAAAGAGATATTTGTTGTTGCTGAGGTATTGAAGAAGCAATAGATGGAGATCTAGAAGAGCTCAGTTGAGCTAAAGAGAAGCAGAGAAAAGAAGTGCACAGCTCTAGGAATGGCAAATAAGACGTAGATTAATCGGGACACTTGTTTGACACGACATCCAGCTTAACACTATTTGTGATGATTGACATTTCTTCAAGCAAGCATGAATTGCAAGAATCCCACAAAATCTTTTAGCATTGATTGGCACCATTCTCAAGAATTTAACATTCAGGGGCAAGTGGAAGATGAGAACGTCTTGACCATTAGAGGCAAGAAAAAATGGGATGATGCCATAGATGACGGTGAGAAATTCATACGGATGGAGAGGCAACCTGCCAAATTCTTCTAGAAGTTCATCCTTCCATTGGATGCAAACATGGAAGCGATCACAACAACTTGTGCATATGAGGCACTTACTATGAGTATGCCAGAGCTTCCCCCACCTGAACTAGAGAAGCCAAAAACAATCGTGGTAAAGGTGTGCTAAGACAGGGAACTCCTACGGAGTTAATGTTATAGCTTTGTATTTTGTTGTGAAGGGGAGACAAAGAGTCTTAATTTTTCTTAGAGAGACTTCTTAACTACTCATCCTAGCTAAGGTGCAAGGAGATTGTAATCAAGCATGTGCAGTTCTTTCCCCTCCATTCCTTAGTTTGGTATCAACATGAGGTTGTCAGTAGAGAGATTAGGAAGATTTTAACAGATCGTGTAGCAAACTTCAACATAGCTCTTGATGATTTTTTGATCATAAATCTTGGGAAAGAATTCACAACTTCATTTGAAGAAAAGAAGGTGATTGCTCAAGAAGCACAGAGAGCAAAGTGTATAGTGAACAAAGCTGAGCAGAGAGAAGTGCAATTGTCTGTGCTCAGGGAGAGGCAAAGGGTAATCCATCTCTTACTATCCTCAAAAAAATTGAGAGTAGGTAGATAGCCAATACCAATTGCAAATTAAGGATACCTCACTTTACTCACCCTGTTACTCATTATAAGTTGGATATGAATGCTTTTGTTATAGTTCTTCAATAGTGATTAAAGGTCAAATGTAGTGATTTGCAACAAAGAGTATAAAGGAAAATTGTTCTCCATTCCATTTGAGAACCAAGGAAGTGTGCATTCCCCTTATGTGACCACAAAGTGTGATTTCTTTGATTGCAAAAAATTCAACATAGTACCCATGTGTAGCACGAATACTATGATTTTTTTGATTGCAAAAGAACCAACATAGAACCCGTGGGCACTGGGTAGCACGGTGGAAGGAATTGCCATTTGGAGTAGAATTTGTTGCAAGAATTCCCATAAGAATCAGGAAATTGCACCTTCGAACACGAAAAAGCTAGATACTAGAGGTCAAATGCCCAATTTGTGAAGTGTGAATGCACTTGAGCACTTCTAATAAGATTTCCTAGAAAGTTTGAGTTGGAGGATGTATATGAGGGTGTAAATGCCCAGATTTGGATACATTTAACGCCCAAAAGAGTGGAATAAATTTTAGTTTGGCACAACAGTGCAAGAGCAAGCTTGGATTATATTTGAAAATCATTTGATGAAAAAATACATGCACTTATAGAACGTGGAAAATGCCATGAATGCATTAGTAAATGCTTGAATTGATGTTCAAAAGTGGACTGGGTGATGCCCCAAATTGAAGCTCTTAGATGCCTAAAAATAGAGCAAGGTTGAGCGCTTGAAAAGAGGGTAAATTCCCAGATTTGGATGTCATTTATCTCACTTGAATTGAGTGTGATTAGAAAAATCAAAACAGTGCCTTTGATTTGAAGTTTGCTAAGTTGCATTTGGAAGTAAAGGTATGCATAAGGCTTGTGATTCAAGCATGGATGAGACCTCACAAAGTAACCCAAATCGTGGGTGAAAATTTGACCAAGGATAATTATAGCACGTGGTCTTATAGAATGGAGAATTTTCTCATGGGAAAACATGTTTGAGATTATGGGCAAAGATAAATGCCCAGAGTTGCCATGGGATGAACCAACAATGAATGAGCAAAGACTGGATTACAAAACATGGGTGGAAAAATCAAGAAAAGTATTGCATTGGATATTTCTATGCATTTCCGATAACTCATCCCTCACATTAAGAAGGCTAGTACACCTAAATAAGCTTGGGAAATCATTCAAAAATTATATAATACAAGCACGGAGGCAAGGAAATTCAGCTCAAGTAGTGGCTCCATGAAATGTGGAGAGGAAATAGAAGTATCCTATACTATGTGGCTGAGATAAGGCAAATTATAAAATATTTAGTCTCTCCAAATTACAATGTAGAAGATGATGATTTGGTGTCTATCATCTTGGATGGTTTGGTCCCTCAATACAAATCATTAGATGCTTCTATTTCTGTGTGAGGCACTATGCCTAATTTTGAGGAGTTGGTTGTATTATGCATGACAGAAGAGGTAAAGCTTGGGCTCTCCACAAGTACTAGAAGAGATACTTTTTTTAATTACTTGGATGGTAGAGGTGATTTTAGATGGCGAAGAGGACCCTCAAGAGGTCATGGTAGAGCCTCATTTGCCCATCAAAACACTATGGACAGAAATGAGTTTTCCCAAAGAGGACGTAGTTATCTGCCAAGAGGAAGGGGCAAACACATGAAAGAGGACGTGATTATATGCCAAGAGGAAGGGGTAGAGCAAAAACCCATGGAAGATGAAGGGCCACTCCTACTTTAGAAGTTAAAAATTTCCACTTTTGTAGTAAGTTTAGGCACTTTGAGCAAGATTGTTATGCAAAGCATAATGCCACACATAGAGGGCATGGTGGAAGACCACAATACAATCGGTATGTTAGTGGAAGAGAGTATGCACATGAGCATGGATATGGCACTCACCTCTTTACTATGGAGCATGTTATGAGAGGCATGCAGGAGCCTTCATTTAGTGATGATTGGTTTATAGATTGAGAGCCACAAATCATATCATGCATCATGGTCATCATTCACAAGGAGAGATGCCTGGTGAGGAGTTTGTTGCTACCGTGGATGATACCATGCACAAGGTTACCATATTGTTGGTATTCCCTTGAGGGATAAGTATGGTGTGGAGAATACATTGGGAGATGTTTAATATATGCCCACAATCATAAAAAACCTTGCTTCCATTGGTCAAATGGCCGACCAAAACTATCAAGTGCATTTTAATAAGTTTGGATGCTTTGTGGAGAGTTTCATAATGGTAAAGTGGGCAAGATTGTTGCCAAAGAGAAGGTTATTCACATTTGATGTAGGAAAGCCCTATCCATAGCAAGGCATGTATGCCAATATTGCCCCAAAATAATATTAAGAGGCTAAACTTTGGCACAAAAGCTTGGGCACATTAATTATAGATGCTTAAAGGAGATGCAAACCAAAGAATTAGTGAGAGGGCTGCCTATATTTAGTCATTTAGATTAAATCAACCATGTATGCCCAGCATGTCAATTTGCAAAACAAAAAAGATTGTCAATTCCAAAGAGGGGAAGAATGATTGAGTACTCTTTGGAAATAGTTTTGGGGACCTATAAACAATGCAATACTCGGGGGAGCAAGACAATATATCACTTTTATAAATGATTATACCCAAATGATGTGGGTTTATTTCTTGAAAGCTAAATGTGATTCCTTTCAAGTGTTTTGCCAATTTAAGAGAATTATAGAAAAGGAGTTTGGGTGTTACATAAAGTGCTTTCATACAAACAATGGTGGAGACTACATGTCCTATGAATTTGATGAGTTTCTATATGGCCATGGCATCAAGAGATGGGTCATTGATAGATATACTCCCCAATAAATTTCTATTGCAGAAAGGAAGAATAGGGTGATTGGGGACATGGCTAGAGCCATGATGGATGAAATGAATATGCCATTGACTTTCTGGGTTGAAGCAGTGCATGTCTCCATGTTTATCATGAATAGAACACCCACGAGGATGCCATACAGGGGTTGACACCATTTGAGAAGCTTTATAGGTACAAGCCAACCTTGTCTTACTTAAAGGTGTTTGGCTATGTTTGTTATGTGCATGTGCCAAATGAGATAAGGAGGAAGATGGAGCCAAGGGCTATAAAATGTGTGTTTTTGGGATACCCATATGAGAGAAAGGGATATAAATGCAATGATCCCATCACTAGACAAATATATGAAAGTCGGGATGTGAAGCTTAGTGAGCATGAAGCATGGTATTAGCCCAAGCCAATTGTTGTTGAGGATGAGCATATGCCAAAGGGTGAAAAGGTAAAATTACAACAAGTTGGACCCTCAAATAAAGTGATGTCAGAGCCATCAAAACATAAGGAAAGTATTGATAGGGTGAGCCCAAGGAGTGGAAGATAAAGGGGGAGCAAGCATGTGGACAAAGGCAAGCAAAAAGTTGAAGTTGAAGAGAGTGTCGAGGATACAAGTAGTGATGAAGCGAGTGATTACAAATTGTTAAAGATCAAGAGACAAAGCATGTATCAAAGTATGTGCCATCACATGCTAGAAAGCAAATGGAAAGTACACAGTCCTTTAAAAAAGATCGAAAAAGGGTGAGACACCCTAGTCAACCAATGCATATTTTTGAGACATCATAGCCTTCATTTGGTTTAAAAATGGCCAAAAAGTGACATTAAAGTGGGATATTAATTAGGCTCTAAATCTCTAAAAGTTTACATAAAATTTTTCATTTTACACATTCATGGTTGGGATTATGGAACCTTAAGATTATCTTCTAATTTTTATCTTTTATGCACCATTAAAAATTCATAGAATATAAATTTTCCTAGTTTCCTTGTGTGATATTGTCACACAATAATAACAAGCTATTATCCATAAATGAGATATATTAGTTACATGTGAAGGATTCATCAGATATCTTAAGCATACCACTCATATTACACATGGTGTTTGAAGAATAGATTATAGGAATCTTATAAAGCCATAACATTCCACTTCATAAATGATACTATTCATTAGTAAATTGCAAAATAAAAAACAAAGTTTATAGGTATTAAGAGTAACTCACAAAATCATAAAGAGGTTATATGGAGAGTTTTCCATGCAACGTTCAAGCCTATTATTTGACCCAATGTACTAATATCATCACTATCTTGTCATATAAAGCATCCATAATGATTGCATCACCAACTCTAATTGCTACATAGGCAACTCCTATTGGTATGTGTGAAATCTAAATGTACGATCCAAACTAGCTAATAATCCTAATCCAAATATATTTTTAATATTTATGTAAAACCTTCTTTTTGCCCCCTTTCAAAAATACCAACCTACAAAAAATGCTTGAGATATAGAGATCATTCATGTATTATTTTGAAATCACATCCTTATATATAATTTTGAAAAATGTTAAGATTATTTTAATACTTACTTGTCTTACATGTATTTCATTTGTTTGCATTCTTGTCTTTTCTACTTCAATCAATGATCCATGACCCTTTTGAAAATAATTTACAAACTAATTATGTTTTATTTGAAATAGATTTGAAAACTATTATGAAAATAAGAGAGAGAATTACCAAAGGCGATGTAGAAATGCTTCTTGCCAAATCATTAAGTCGCTCTTGTGACGAAGCCATAGCCTTATCTTTTTCATCAAGATTTCTTTGTAGGTGACTAGCCTTTGTATATATCAATTTGTTAAAATCATTGGTTGTGAGATTTTTTTCATCACTTCTAGTAGGCGATCTCCTTTAAAATGTTGCGAATATGATGGCTCGATCTCATTGTCCGACTATTTGATATTTGGATTTAGCTTTTACAAGCATTGTAAGCTTGGCAATCGTCTCTCAACACATGAGAATGTCACAAAGAATGTAGGCATTTGAGTTGGCGTATCATTGTGAAAACATTTTTCTTTGATTTGTTGTTGTGGTCCCATAATGCTCACAGAGCATCGAAGTATTTATACCCTACTTTTGATTTTAGCAATTGCTAAATGTTTGTGTCATCTTGAACATCCTTTGCATTAAGCTGGTGACCTTGTAATTTCCCCTTTTGCAATCACACCCGTGGAAGATAGAATCTTTGAGATCATTATTTTCATCGTTTTGAAGGATATATTCTCTATGTTTCTTGCAAATATCCTATCTTCATTGATTAGTCCCATTTTGCAATTATGATGCATTTCCTTCAACATGACCAAACATCTAGCTTACAGTTTGTCTTCTGTGAAATTCACCAAGCCATTGTCAATCGAGTAGTCCATTTATGAGTTCTGTTTGTCTGAAGATCTTGTTTCTTGGTATGGATTGACTTTGCTTCCATTGTACAATTCAAAGAACACATTGGCCTGTAAATCTTTGAGCTGAACTGTTCCATTCTCAAAGACTTCCACTGGTTGGATAGGGTCCATTCCCCATCTCTGAAAAGCTTCCCATGGATGAGTGGGTTGCAAGGCATAGACTGATTAGCTAATAGATGTCCACTATACTCACAAACATAACACTACGTTCAATTATTCTAAGCATTAGATTGAACAAGGTTTCCCACCATAAACTTGCCTATAAGGGCATTGCCAATGATGGCTAAAAAATGTGATCATCTCGATTATCATTTGGATTACCTAAAGTCTCTATACTCTAGAATAGCATCCTATATAGTCAAAACAACAAATATATTTTAGCCACTCTTATCTACCATCTAATAACAATTATATTCATAAAATTAAGATAAGATGCATTTGAAATTTCATTTTACTAGTATTTGTCACTACTATTGCATTGAACATCCCTTCTCTCCAAGTTAGGGATAGGCATTAAGACTCCTTGGGTGCCCCTTTACATTCCTTGGACATTATGTTAACCTTGAAACATTGGCACTCAAAACTATCTTTATCAAAGTACACCTTGTAAATTGAAGTCACCTTCCTTTCTTAGGGCAACTTGGCCTCCACCTTTAGTAATATTTGAGCACGTTTATTTTTCCATAAAAAGTGTATCTTCTTTGCTCTAATAGTGTGTTGAAAAAGGACTACACTTGTCTCCAGTTCAAACAACATGTAGGTAGATTGATGACCTTGTACCTCGCCAGCTAATGAACACAAGTCACCCACTATATCTCACCTCACAATACATGTGTCTAGAATGCTTCATATTTGAAGAAAGTATACATAGACATACAAACAAAAGAAGTGCATAATAGATGTCAATACAAGTACAAAACATGTCCAAATCATGTACCATCACCTATAACATACAATCATTGAGGTATATTACCAAAGTAGCATCTGTATGTTTACTCTTGAGCCTACTGCTATGGACTCCTTCTAGATTACCACATGCCTCATGTAAGCTTTAGTAGATGCTTAAGGAAGAACACCCTACATAGAATGCTTCCTACTATCTTATGCACCACTAGATGCTCTCCAACTCACTATCAGTATGCCCTCTAGTTCCCTAGAAACTATCCTTGGCTAGCTATTAAGACCACATGCAAAATGAACTAATTTGCCCCTTCAAAGGGGTCTTTATATAGGGCATAAAGCCTTCTAATACAATCAACTAGGGCCCACAACTAGGGCCCAAATTTGGCCAACCACATCCCCCAACCAATCAACTCTTTATATAGATTGTTGACTCACTATCTATTGAATGTCAACTAGTCATCGACAGAAGGCCAATCTAGGCAATCTCGATTGCATATAAATGGATATGCATCACAAGCACCTTTGGTTGGCTATATGCCAACTGTTCTACCCATCATATGGGCTTGTACTAGGGCCTATGTAGGCCTCCACAATGGCTCACATGGATGCAGTTTTGCCAACTTTGCATGGTATCTAGGTTGGCCTCCTTGGCTATCCTAAAACAATAATAAGGAGATCTGTGGCTATTGCCCATGTGCCAACCTCTCTCAATCCCTCCTCACCACAAGTTTTACTACCCCTTTTCCTCCTCATATGATGACTATCAAGTGGAGACTTTCCAACATGAATTACTTGCTGTCTCTAAATAGTTATTAGGTCACCACAAATGTTAACGTAAATATGAGTTTTGGAAATGTCATTATAATGAGTCATCATGTGATTACGTCGGCACATGAACAAGGCATGCAAATCCCTACTCCTAAGTCCCTAGTACCTCCCTCCCATAGCTCCCCTACTCTCTTACCCTGCCTGCTCTCCTTCCCCTTCTATTGTAGCTCCCTTACCCCTTCGTTTTCTCTCGCCCTACCTATTCTCCTTCTCTTGTCCCATGTCCCTCACCCCCACCTCTAGATCTCCAATTGTAGATCCCCCACCCTTCCATAACCAGGCATCTCCTCCACCTTGTTGGATGCTACTAATGCTGCTTAGCTTGAGCCGTTTATTAGTAGGCCATGCCCACCTGCAAACACTACCTCTCCTTTCACCTGGATCTTTCACCTGGATGCTACTGAGGCTACTGAGTTTGAGTAATTTATTAGGATCCCATAACCCTTGTATTTCCATGGTACAAGGAGGGTAATCATGAGGTGTCCCTTATTTATAGTCAACCATGGGGGAATGTTGTAATTTGCTAATACTATGGCCATCTTCACTAAGAGAGATCATAATACAAGCTATTCATCATGAGCGCAAGGTGCAAGCTACATTACTCTCTGTAAAGTCTAGCTATGTGTTAATATATATACTTCCATGCTCTATATCATTTTATTTGCAGATTTCTTCATTTCTTTTTTATTTATTTCTAATGGCTTTCCATCTTTGGCCAAATTTTGCTATATAACTACATCCTTTTGGTGATGATACAAAAGGATTTTTGCATGGAAGTAATCCTATACACAATTGAAATTAATTAATGGAAGAGGCGTGCATACAAGAAAGTAAGGAAGAGATATGAAATCATACAATATACTTTGGAATCCTTGCTATTATTTTCCATTTTATTATCCTCGATCTTGCCTCTCACTCCCTACAAAGATCGTTTGAGCTATTTTTTTAGTGACCATGACAAAATCTCTAGTTCATTAATAAGGCTAGGAATGAAAAAAGATGGGGAAGCTTGGAAATGAAATAGCTTTGGCTAGACACCTTAAATTCTCTGTCAATAGACATAGGTTGACTCCTTATCACGCCATAGATGGCAAGATCATGTTGTAACAATCCATGTTCCTTTCCTAGCTATTAAACAACCTTCAAAATTTCATGTTGTACTTGCTATGCTCTTGTCCATGCTATTGAAGAAAACACCCAATGAGAAGCCTCCAATACCTTCCACATGTCCCAAATTTGCATATTCAAGAAACCTCTTTTGTGGTTTTTCAAAGAAAACTAGAAAAACTCAAGAAAGTCACAGAGCTATTGAGTCATAAATGCACAATAATGAGGAGTACAAGTTTCATGGCATTGGCAATTAGAAAAATGATCTAATTCAAGCACCTACACTATTTGGTGGTGTTGGGCTAAAACCCATAAAAATTGCAAATTTTGAGCTAATTATCCTTTGTACTCTTGAGTCCCCACTATTCATTTCTAGCCATTGATTTATTTGAATCTTGCACTTCCTCCATTGCTGTGCACTCAAGTCAAGTGATTGTTGATCAAAATGAGGTGAAAAAGTGAAATGGACATGGTTTGATAGGATATATACACAAATACAAACTTACATTTGCTTGGAATCGATTGCTTTGATAGGATATATACACAAATACAAACTTACATTTGCTTGGAATCGATTGCTTTAAATGAATCATGATTTGTGAGCTACAATAAAGCCTTATCAAGTTGCAAATTTTTTTTGGGCAGAAAAAGTTTGTGTTATATTAGAATATCATCATCATCATCATAAATATTTACTTGTTCTTTGGTAAAGAACAACCAGCCCCCATGGGGAGAGTTTCATCAAAACATTTCTGAGAAATCTTCTTGAAGTTGGAAATTTAGTTGCAAATAATTTTGTGGAATCATTTGGAATAGCATTGAACCTTTCTCAAAGAGACACTAATCAATGACGCATTAGGAACTTTGAGTGACGCGAAATAGACGCTAGAACATTGGATTTTATGTTTCTATGGTGACTTCCATCTACATGAGTGTATTTATTTTTTTCATGAAGTTAGTCTTTTAGCCTTTTTCATTTAGTGCATTTGTTCCCAAATGGAACATACTTTCTAACGGCGGTGACTTCCAACTACATTTTCTCCATCTTTAACCTACAGAGGAGTTGCCACGTGTCAGCATTCTAGGATGATAACCATTTTTCCATCCGGAGAGGTGGTGCAGGAGAAGGTTGTGACAAATGGGGAAGTGAGCACGGAAGAGTTAGGCAAGTTGAAGGGACGGCTGCAACGTTATGAAGGGATTTTGAAAATTCATCCCGATGATTTAAATTCTTTGGAGGGAGCAGCAATCACAGGCAACTCCAACAAATGTTGAAGCGCTCCGATTGCTGGGTGAAGTACAAAATGCTCTTGGAAAGTATGAGCAAGCTGCTGCTACTTATCGGAGGGCTCTAACGGTCTCTCCAAAGGGGAGCATCACACTCCAGCAAGGGTCATATCAGGTCAGAGGTAGAATCCCTTTTCCAAATGCGGTATGCATCAGAAGGAGCAATGCATCCGATGAAGGGGATGACAGAACTTTCGATGAGGAAAGTAAGCTCCATGTGGAAACCCCTCATACGTCGAACAGTAGCTATGACTCTGAGCATATTAGCTCACCAACCCACCCCAAGGCGTAGCTGCAACTAGACGTGCGCCCTCGCACTTCGATTAATTTGGCTGAGACATGCAGTTCAACATGAAAATGTGATTTAGGCTACTCTATCAAGCGTTTGAAAAGTAAGAGACGTCTTCTAGACACCCCCAAAAACGCATGCAGATTTGAATAGAGAAGTTTCTGACGTCGAATTTCAATGCCGAGACCCAGCAAATTGTGACTCCTCCTCGCTTTGAACAATTCGATCATCTCAAAGGCGAGATTGAGAGGTAAGAAAGCGATGCTCAAGTAGGCAGCATGTAAACATTGTTCAATCATGCAAATAGTTTGCGTTTGGTCGGATTCGTCAACCTGAAAATCGGTGCATGAATGGAAAGAGCTTCTCATCTTGCATATAACCCAGTAACTACAGCATGTGGCTACCCCTGATGCTCAAGTACAAGAAAAATTCTAGCTGTTTAAGCAATTTTTACAAGTGGTTTTTGGTTGTCTGCCGTGGGCATTGCACAAACAATGGAGTCACGACTTTAAATAGTTTTGCTCATGAAGGAAAGCTATGGGGGGTTGTCAGACCTCATTTTTAAAAGAAAAGAGAGTTATTTTGTTGAACTTATAAATATTTAATCTCTTTCTCTTTTGGCATTATTGCAATTAAATTTGCATGTTCTTCATAGTATAATGAATGCTGTGCTGATTGTAATGTGCATCCAGTAATAACTTATTGAATAACACTAGCTCATTTGAATATTCTCAGCACGATCGAACACACAATATTACTAGGTAAGCTTCTTTGAATAATAGTATGCATCATATGATCAAGTCTAAATTTTTTGCACCATATGGAAAAATAACATTATCTTTAACCTATTAACCATGGACACTAAAAAAAAAAGGAGAGGACACATGGCAGCTTAGAGGAGAAGAGCCTGCCACATGTCACAAAGAAGGAGCTCTTGGATGGAGGCTTAGAGGAGGGAGGAGGTGGAAAAACAAGAGGTAGGCTCTGGGGAAGAGGTGGAAAGACAAGAGGCAGCTTTAGGGGCAAGGAGGAGTTAGAAGGTCAATGGAATGGAGGAGATGGAAGGTCACCTTCGGGAGGAAGGAGGAGATGGAAGGTTAATGGAATGAAAGGAGGAGATGGAAGGTCTCAGAGCCATGGGTTAAGACTTAGCCAAAATTTAAGAATCAAACATCCACCTTCAGATGGGGAGTGGTTGAGGACGGTCATGCATCTTTACCTGTGCAAAGCACGGGTTCAGTACTCGTTTTCTATTATCTTCACCCACTTATGTGCCCATGCCTTTTCCTTTTGTATGGTGCAAGATGCAATGTATTGTAGGACACCAATGTCAATATTGCATTGAATAATGGGGACGTTGTTTACTCATGGAAAATTGGCTGCACAACGTCACGTTTCATCTTAATGTTTTTTGTGCAATGCTCTTTGTATTTCATTCCAAAAGACTGCTCTCTTTGGAGAAGCTTTGTATTTCATTCCAAAGACCACTCTCTTTGTATTTCTTTCCAAAAGACCACTCTTTTTGGAAAAGCTTTTGTGCTACCATCATTGCATATCTATCTAGGAGATAAATTATACGCCTCCGCATCCTTGTAGTTATCTCCTTTTTCTATATTTTTCCCTTGTTAGTAAAAAGGGTTGGGATTTCACATGTTAGATCTAAATTGTCCAAAAACTAAAGGGGAGACATTACAAGGTGGTGAACATCTTAGATGCTCAAGATTAAGGGTGTTTAAAAACTAGCACACCATGGGTGCCACCCACGGATCATGGACGGGCAAGATTGACTGCCCATGTCCAAGCCACTGCCCAAATGCACCTCCAAACCTCCAAACCTCCAATTTCCACTTGTAAGTCACAAGCCCTTTTGTGTTGACTTGCATTTATGTGCACAATTTCCCCTCCTTGTGGAATAAAAAGAGATAAGGGTAGCACCGCTTGCCCTCTTGTATTCCCTTGCTTGTTTTCCGTTTACTTCTCCTTGAATTTCAAGCTGTGTGAGGTGATTATGGCTCTCCATTTCACTCAAGGTGGATGGACTGGCCGAATTTTGAAACACCAGAATTGGACTCCTCCATCCATTGTCTGCATGAGGTTGGTGTGTACGTTATGTTTGTTGTTGCACCATTTCATAATCATGCTTTAGTCTTTGCTGACGCTTGTAGTTTTGTTCAGCCTGTCACTTTCAATGACATGATACTGGAAGCTAGTTTATGAGGTGGGTTTTACATCAATGAAGTTACGAGCCTTTTGACTATTGGTTTATTCTCCACATGATCATAGATTATCAGCATATCGTACGAGAATGAGATGCTTCACACATCCTAGAGTTTTCAATGCTAGGGAGTTCAATGTCCTTAGATCTTAGTTTTAACTGCCTAAGTACATGCTTAACCTTGAAGATTCTCTCATCTAGCCCGAAACGGTGGTGCAACTCACTCCAGCCATGTCTACTATCCTTCTGACAAGGGAGACGAGGAAGGATTAGCTGGGAGCTCAACTTCTTGCTCCAGTCAATTTTGGGAAAGCCATCATCATCCAAGGAAGTGGAAGCGTATCTGAGGTGACATGCAATCTTGTAACTGGAGTCGCATCAGGTTCAGAAACCTCTGCTGGGTTAGATTTGGTGGTAGAGGTCAAGTTGGGGGGGAGCTCCTTCCCTCTAGAGTCCACCTCCATCCCTCTCCCTCCAATTGTGGATTTTGACATTTGCAAGTCTTTGGGAAAGCTCTTAGAGTAGCTTTTGAAGGAAGCTTTTGGAAAAAGCAATGACTTTTGGGGGAAAGTTATGTTTTCTAAAAGCAGTTAGTTTTTGGAGGACAGTATAGATTTCGAGGCAGCTTTCCAAAAGCACAGAGTTAGGGCCAGCCCCATAGTTATAAAACCACACCCATCCCTTTCCTTTTCACTTCTACATCAGTCTGTGCTCTTGGAGCCGCACTTCCATCCATAGAATTTCTCCTACAACTATTGTGATTCAGAGAAGGTGTCTGTTACATGGAGTTCAACTGGTTTCCAGCTCTTCCTCTTCATCATTTCACCCCTTTGCCTGCTGTATTTACTGTTCTAGACATCCCTCTCTTGCTCTCTTGCTGCGAATTGCAATTCTCCCTCTTCTGGGTCCAATTTCAGATTTTGATTACCTGTTCCAAGATCCTGATTTGTGCCAGACTCGCTTGCTCTGCATCCCAGGCAGTTTTCAGATTTTGGAGTTGAAATTTGCTGCCCAAAACAGCGGATTTCAGTCTCTCTCTGTCTGCAACCTTCAATGAGTTGCAGAAATTTCCTATGCTAGGACGAAATACAGGGCGCAGATCATGGTATTGACCTATCTGGGACTGATTTATGTGCAGCACCTCCTGGTACCACCTCCTTCAGTCATGTTCCCGCCTTTGAACTCAACCAACCCAGCCTCTATGATCTTCCAATTGTCCCCCTCATAATGAGTGAACAACCTGGAGTCTTCCAGGCACCATGCTCTGAGGGTCTGGTTCAACCCGTCCTTCCTTTGGCAAGGTCTGCAACAAAAGTACATCTCCAGATAACCTGGACCGCAAACTTTAAACGCACCTAAATGAACCTGAGTCACACTCCTTCTCGCAAGGGCACAATCCTCCAGTTGTGGAAGTCGATTCCCAAGAGCATCTGAATCAGGGTCGTCCTTCAGCAAGGTCCTTGCCTTCAGGCTCCCACACCTGTGAGCCTCCTACTTGGGCTCTGATACCATATTAGAAATTACCCAATAGAGGGTACGTACAACGGAAGACTGATAGTAATGCCTAGGAGCTCACATAGTGTGCGTGTGGGATGTGGAATCACAAACTTCTTAACTTATGTGCATGAAATAGATGTGCAGACTCATCAATAGACAATGAACCAGCCAGATAGAGAAACCACCAAAATAATATATTTCCATCCAAAACTATGGACACAATACAAAAGAGATAGATCTAGAGTCCCACCAATGGTGTGGTCCTTTGATCTTACCACAAGGTACTTCTCCTATCTGCTGGCTATCTCGAGACATGAGCCCGCGTGCTCCACCTCGAGCGTCTATAGACTTTCCGTCTAGTGTGTTCTTCTCCACCTTACTGCCTGTGAATCAGCTTAGGTGGGCAGCCCCTGCCAAGCTTTGTCTGCAGCACACAAGTCCCCTTGGTCCTCCTGAATGTAGGCCCAAAGATAGCTGTTCCACTGCTCCAACCTGCTTGCGAATGGCTGCTCCAGAAGGTATGATGATCACGACACCTTGCTGCCCTGGTAGACAGCCAAGGTCCAGCCCTTCCTGGCTAAGTCTGCAGCCCTTCAAGCACCCTTTCACCTCCCGATATAGGCCGAGAGGGTGGCTTCCTGCTGCTCCTTTCTGCCTCCTGGATTGCTGGCTGCTGGATAATGAAATGAGGCAAGTGCCTCTCCTTTTATAGGCCCTAATGGGCTGGCAAAAAACTGACCAGTCAGAGGCTACGCACAGGGGAAGACTGATAGTAATGCCCCCAAGAGCTCACACAGTGTGCGTGTGGGATGTGGAATCACAAACTTCTTAACTTATGTGCATGAAATAGATGTGCAGACTCATCAATAGACAATGAACCAGCGAGTAAGAGAAACCACCAAAATAATATATTTCCGTCCAAAACTATGGACACAATACAAAAGAGATAGATCCAGAGACCCACCAATGGTGTGGTCCACTGATCTTACCACAAGGTACTTCTCCTATCTGTTGGCTATCTCTAGACTCGAGCCCGCGTGCTCCACCTCAAGCGTCTATAGACTTTCCGTCTAGTGTGTTCTTCTCCACCTTTGCCTGTGAATCAGCCTAGGTGGGCAGCCCCTGCCAAGCTTTGTCTGCAGCACACAGGTCCCCTTGGTCCTCCTGAATGTAGGCCCCAAGATAGCTGTTCCACTGCTCCAACCTGCTTGCGAATGGCTGCTCCAGAAGGTATGATGATCAAGGTTCAGCCCTTCCTGGCTAAGTCTGCAGCCCTTCAAGCACCCTCTCACCTCCTGGATATAGGCCGAGAGGGTGGCTTCCTGCTGCTCCTTTCTGCCTCCTGTATTGCTGGCTGCTGGATAATGAAATGAGGCAAGTGGCTCTCCTTTTATAGGCCCTAATGGGCTGGCAAAAAACTGACCAGTCAGGCTGCCTATGGCGGACCCAAACAGGCCGACTAGGCCCTGACCTGGTCTGCCTATAAACGCCCCTTTGGGGCCCTCTTTTCTAGGGCCTGCTGGCCCACAATTCCATGCAAGGGCTGAGCCCTTGGCCAGCCCTAGATAGGGCCTGGTTGGCTGGCTTTGCCCAGCCCAACCAGCCCTCCATATGGGCTGCCATGTGCTGCTCCATCCCCCACCATGTCAGCGCCTGTTCACCCTGCTTCTGCTGCGCCAACCTATGCACCATCATCAGGTTCTGTTGCAGGCCCTGCGCCTGCCCACCACCCTCGCCATATGGCTCGCCATGCTGACGCCATTTGCTGGTGTCTGTTGCAGGTCGCAATCCTGCCCACAGTCCAACCATGACTCCATGCCTTGTGTCATCCTGAAGCTGTCCTCTGAGTGCCTCATGCCAGGCCTGATCCAAAACAATGTGTCCCCGCCATCTTCCTGCACATGAGCTGCTCCTGATGCAGCCTTTCATCCTTGGGATACCCCACCAACCATGAATGCTCCAGATGTGTCCCAGATCCACACATCCAGGTATTCTCTTTGGGCACATCTTGCCCTAGGTCTCCCTCCCCCACGCTCTCCTCATTTGGGGGCTTACACATGGGGAGGTGAACTTTCCAACACCCCCTCTCACCGACACATCTCGGCCCAATGCCAACACGTCGATGACGTTGCTCCAGTAACTCCCTGGCCGTAGTCCTCTGGAACATTTTGATGTCGAAATCTTTTCCTGGCTTTTCATCCAGTGGCTCATGCTCCACCAGGTCTGGTTCCGCTTCCACACACCATCTTGGTACACAGGTCCATCTTTGGTAGCACCTCCTGGCACCACCTCCTTCAGTCACGTTCCCGCCTTCAAACTCGAGCAATCTAGCCTCTATGATCTTCCGATTGTCCCCCTTATAATGAGTGAACAACCTAGAGTCTTCCAGGCACCATGCTCCGAGGGTTTGTTTCAACCTGTCCTTGCTTTGGCAAGGTCTGCAACAAAAGTACATCTCCAGATAACCTGGACCGCAAACTTTAAACGCACCTGACTGAACCTGAGTCACCCTCCTTCTCGCAAGGGCACAATCTTTCAGTCGTGGAAGTCGATTCCCAAGAGCGTCTGAATCAGGGTCGTCCTTCAGCAAGGTCCCTGTCTTCAGGCTCCCACACCTGTGAGCCTCCTACTTGGGCTCTGATACCATATTAGAAATTACCCAACAGAGGGTGCGCACAGCGGAAGACTGATAGTAATGCCCAGGACCTCACACAATGTGCGTGTGGGATGTGGAATCACAAACTTCTTAACTTATGTGCATGAAATAGATGTGCAGACTCATCAATAGACAATGAACCAGCCAGATAGAGAAACCACCAAAATAATATATTTCCGTCCAAAACTATGGACATAATACAAAAGAGATAGATCCAGAGACCCACCAATGGTGTGGTTCTCTGATCTTACCACAAGGTATCCCTCCTATCTGCTGGCTATCTCTAGACTCGAGCCTGCGTGCTCCACCTCGAGCGTCTATAGACTTTCCGTCTAGTGTGTTCTTCTCCACCTTACTGCCTGTGAATCAGCCTAGGTGGGCAGCCCCTGCCAAGCTTTGTCTGCAGCATACAGGTCCCCTTGGTCCTCCTGAATTTAGGCCCCAAGATAGCTGTTCCACTGCTCCAACCTGCTTGCGAATGGCTGCTCCAGAAGGTATGATGATCACAACACCTTGCTGCCCTGGTAGACAGCCAAGGTTCAGCCCTTCCTGGCTAAGTCTGCAGCCCTTCAAGCACCCTCTCACCTCCTGGATATAGGCCGAGAGGGTGGCTTCCTGCTGCTCCTTTCTGCCTCCTGGATTGCTGGCTGCTGGATAATGAAATGAGGCAAGTGGCTCTCCATTTATAGGCCCTAATGGGCTGGCAAAAAACCGACCAGTCAGGCTGCCTATGGCCGACCCAAATAGGCCGACCAGGCCCTGACCTGGTCTGCCTATAAATGCCCCTTTGGGGCCCTCTTTTCTAGGGCCTGCTGGCCCACAATTCCATGCGAGGGATGAGCCCTTGGCCAGCCCTAGATAGGGCCTGGTTGGCTGGCTTTGCCTAGCCCAACCAGCCCTCCATATGGGCTGCCATGTGCTGCTCCATCCCCCGCCATGTCAGCGCCTGTTCACCCTGCTTCTGCTGCGCCAACCTATGCACCATCATCAGGGTCTGTTGCAGGCCCTTTGCCTGCCCACTACCCTCGCCATATGGCTCGCCATGCTGATGCCATCTGCTTGTCTGTTGCAGGTCACAATCCTGCCCCCAGTCCAGCCATGACTCCACGCCTTGTGTCATCCTGAAGCTGTCCTCTGAGTGCCTCATGCCAGGCCTGATCCAAGACAATGTGTCCCCGCCATCTTCCTGCACATGAGCTGCTCCTGATGCAGCCTTTCATCCTTGGGATACCCCATCAACCATGAATGCTCCAGATGTGTCCCAGATCCACACATCCAAGTATTCTCTCTTTGGGCACATCCTGCCCTAGGTTTCCCTCCCCCATGCTCTTCTCATTTGGGGGCTTACAGATGGGGAGGTGACCTTTCCAACACTCCTTTGTTTCAAGTGCTTGATATTCATTTCAGTTTGACTCGAGGATTCATCCTATCATTTGAAGGTACGAAGCCATTTTATGTCTCAGAGGCTGGTGGTCAGATGGCCAGCTGTGTGGCCAGCCTGTCTGTATTTTCTATCATTGGCATGGCTTTATGTGTAGCTTAGGGCAGTTAGCTGCTTGTAGCTGTACCTGCTGACCTACTGTATCTCTTGAAGCTCCATCCTCAATTATGCACATTAGAATCCCTCTAGGGGGCATGTCATGGGGTGCAGAGGCCCAGGCACTTGGCATATATGGGACATGGTTAGCAGGGAATGGGAATGTTCTGGGAACGTCGTATGTTGAAACAGGAACGATTCGGGAAGGGGAATGGGAAGGGGAACGCCACGTCATATGACACGCCATCATATGACACAAAACTATACTAGAACATGAATGACACGAACTTTTTCCAGCTTTGAACTTCGACAAAGACACATTTGGAACGTTTTGAAACCCTCCCCCCCCCCCCCCCCCTCCCCCCCCCTCCCCCTTTAAAAACACTTTTTCCCCGTTCCGGATGTTTTGGTTCCCCCTTGCTTCATGGAACGGGGTTCTGGCCATTCCGGAAGGGGGAACGGCGTCCCCCTTGCTAACTATGATGTAGGGTTCCTTGTTCTGCTAACTTTGTCAGGGCTTTCCATTCAGATTTGTGGATGTCATGTGTAAATCAATCCTTTGTAAGGGTTTATGCGTGCTTTCTTTCTTCTATATTTTACTCGTTGTTAGATCCTATCCTCTAGATGAGGTTGGGATAATCTAGAGTATGAGTTATACAATCGATGGTCAGCATGCTATAGGTTGAAGTATGAGGCGTGGTAGGGCAAGTTGATTTTGCTTGATTTTCTTTGATTCTCATAAATTGAATCAGGGATTTTGGTTTAATTTCTCGATTCAGTGCCATTGAATTTTTGTGATAAATGGAAATCTATGAAATTGTTGAGCAGCTCAGGATTCTTCTGTTTCAAATCAGCAGATAATGTTATGTTTCACATGGCATTTTTCCCAGTTGATTGAAATGCAGCAATAATGGTGGGGCCAAATGCCACAAAACCTTATGTCTTAAGGCTCAATATATCACTCCGATACACTTCAGCAATAGTGATTCACAGGCCTTCCAAGAAATGTGCAGCTTCTGCTTCTTCACAAGAGAGAGAGATCAAGAAGTCATTCCTTGAGAATGGGGAGAATCCTAGGTCCTTAAAGGTAGCACGTCATATAGGGGACATACTTGCTCAGAGACTCTCCTTGAAAAATGTAATGAAAGTTCATCTCAACCTAGAGAAGGAGGCGGCTAAGCAGGAGCGTGATACAAAAAGGTTTTGGGCAGTTGTAGATGGTTTACGTGAAAATGGAATTGAAATAGTTCCATGAGCAGTTTGGTGCCTTTTATTTGAAGTAGCTTCATTTCGTTGTCCTTGTATGACAGTTGAGAAATGACACATGTCAATAGACACATGCTAGACACTCCTGTTTTTTAGATTGAACTTTTTTGTGATTTTTGTCTTGGTTTTACAGCTCAGTATTTAGTATACGAGTTGTGCATGGTGCTGGGTGCAAGGTAGTTGGCACTTGCCTACTTGTTGACTTCTCAGACCTTAACCCTCGTTATCTTCATGAAGGTTGGCCCAGAGTCTACATCAAAGTTACCAGGTAAAAGGAACGTTCCAGAAATTTGGGTGTCAGATCAGGAACGTTCCAGGAAGGGGGAACGGGAACCGGAATGCCGCGTCATCATATGACATAAAATTATTCTAGAAAATGAAAGAAACTAACATTCTACAGCTTAAACTTTCTATATAAGCTCTAAAATACCCATTTGAAACTGTCAAAGGCAAAAAAAAAAGGGGACGTTCCAGGGCTGTTCCGGTTCTGCCTCGCTTCCTGGAACGGCGTTCCAGACGTTCCGAATGTTGGAACGCTGTTCCCTCGTAACTATGCTCTACATTCTACTTTAGACATTGCCGCATGTTCAGTAACCGTTGGCAACTGCTGTGTTGAAATTGCTTATCATGATGTTCTTAATGGTGATGTATAAACTGTGAGATTCCAAGTTCTGAACCTAAAACATTTACAGGTGGTAGGTTGTAGGTAGCAGTTTCAATTGAAGCTAAATCTTGAAGTTTTAAGCTTTTGAATCCATATACAATTTACTATGTATGTTGAATATTTTGTTTTGTATGAAGACATACAGACAGGTAGATAAAAAGTATGAAGGCAGGGAGACAGATTGGTAGATAAATAAGATGTAATTTTGTAATTAAAGATTTGTTTCTGAAGTCTAGACACTTGTATTAAAAGCATGGTTAACTACTCGAGTCTTAACAATCGTGTTCAGGTTTTTTGGCAACTTTCACCTTTAGAATCTCTGTAGCTGCTGGTGTTTTTGGTTGAAAAAGCTTGTACCACTTGTATTGCTATAAAGAGATGCTACAAAGTACAATGGCAAAACCTAGTACTTTACTTTGCCTAAACAATAATGAATGCCTTTGAAGCATGGTTACATGTTTTGATTGGTTCATCTTATTTATGGCTCATCATTTTAGTCGGCTAATGTGTAGGGAGCTATTAAAAATAGCTTGAAACTACTGTAGACACATTGCCATCCGGTACAAGGGTTTGCTATTTTTTGTATACTTTGCATGCGCGTGCTCCTAATTCTTGATGCCCCCCAAGAAAATTATTGCAAATCTTGTGTGAGGTAGCTTCTAAAGGTTGTTCTGTCATGAATCTACGACTTGGAGAGTTGGATTATTTGGGAGAACCCATTCAGGAATGCATTCTTTACACTTGCCAAAAGAGGTATCGGACTTGCTCACTACATCCTTCGTTTGCTGTTGCCTCTGCCTTTCCTCTACTTGCTTTGGCCGGGGGCTATTCGTCCTCTCTTGTTCCGCCCACCTTGGCCTAGCTCTTGGGGTGTGCTTAAGCCTACTAGTCGTGCTCCCTTCCACCTCTTCTAAGCCTCCCCGGTCAGCATTTTTGGGCTCATGTCTATTCCTCTGCTTACCTTTAGGTGTTCCATATGGTATCTTAAGTGCTCATCTCATCTAGCTTGGATATCACCATTTCCCAAGCTTCTTTGGGGCTCATTGCATCCTTTTCTTCCCTTTCCCCTCCTCTTCTAGCCTCTTTCTCTCTATTCCTCTTTCATTTCTTACTAGAAGGTATAGGTTCTATTGTTTGACTAAGAGAAGGTGGCTTTAAAGGTCACCAATTGGTATGGTTCAAAGGAGCTTAAATGGTGGGTCCCCTTCCATCCATAGCTCCCTTTACTTTGAGGATAGGTATGTAGAGATGTGAAGGATATCTAGGATAGAGCCGTGAAGGGATGCATGGTCAGCCTCACCCTTGCACAAGTTTGGAATTGTACCTAGGTAAGTATATGTTGGGTGCAACCTCTCATGCCATAAGTGTGTCTGAACTTACAAATTTAGTAGCATAGGCAAGTGAATTAGCTTCAATGGTTGGCCGTTTTTCATATGCATCTAGATGATATAGCCTCTGAAAAGTGTCCCAGTAATTGCAATGCAGTTATCATGCCGATTGCCATAAATGGCACAATGGTAGACAACCTTGAAGCCATTGGTAGAAATGGTTGAAATGAAAATCAGATTTTTCTTGATGCATGGAATAAATAACACTTCTAAAAGAGTGACTGTATTCCTTGACACATAAATAACCTCAACTTAGAAGTGCTCAATGGTTGAAATATCTCTCTGTAGAATGTAATGTGTTTGGAAGCACTACTATCAAAATACCATGCTAGAATCTGAAAGTGATAAGGCTGGAGCATCCCCTGACGGATTATCATGGCCAGTCACACCAAAGGCCCACTCATCATGAGCACAATGTGTTTCCTCGTGGTGTGCTCATGGTCAGTTGATGCATTTGTGATTGCGAGTCCCTGATGTTGCTACTCCTTCTCGGAAGCAATGCGCTTTTGGCACTTAGATATGTCATGGCTTGGTTTCTTGCAACAATTATAGCATTTCCTCTTCTTCCATCAACGTGGAAAGAAGAGGATGAAGTGCCAGATGAATATTTGGGCTTGCTGTAATCCCCTCCCCTCCCCTCCCCTTTTCCCCCTTTGCCTTTGCCCATGTGATCGGTAGCAAAGGCTTGATCTGTAGGAATAAAAGCAGCCTGATTTTGATGACTCTCCTCCTCCTATAGGAGTAGGGAAACAAGCTGTACAAAGGAATAGTGGTTGGGGGTCACCCATAGCCACTAATCTCAATGCTATAGCAAATCACTGGTATAGGTCAGGGAGCCCATCAAGTGTCGTGGAAACAACCTATGCACACAGGAGAATCTCACCCACATTAATAACTACTCACAAAAGTCCTTGACTTTTGTGAGGTAAGCATGCATGCTCTCCCCTTTGTGCATGTGTACATCATCAAGCTGTCTCCTCAAAAGGCAGCTTTGGTCTCATTACGAACTTGATACAAATGGGCCAAAGTATGCCATGCATCCTTGGCTATCTTGCAAGATTTGATGTGAGGGATAATGAATCTCTTGCATGTAAATGTAACCATGGCATGGTCCTAGGCATCACAGTGGGTTTGGAGGATCTGGTGCAGTAATGGTGTTAGAGCTAGAAGTGGCTATACTACCAGTAGCACCAGCTAGCAGATGCTATGGAAGTAGGTGCCTATACCTAAGAGCTAGTCTTTGATATGGATACAATGCTCTAAAAATTCTTGGATACTAAGAAGTGGCACACCAAGTACAACCACATGGGATAGTTGGTGTTATCAAGTCTTTCTTTAGCTGAATCATTCCAAACAAATCCATGTTGGCAATTGCAGAAATTCCCTTTAAATAAAGTGCATGGAAAATCCTCAATGCTCGTTGTAATGAGGAGGGTGCTTAAAAGTTGCCACAAAAATCTGCAAATGTCAACCTAAAAATGACGGTAAAAGGTTTGCAAATGTGAATGCCTGATGAAGTGCTCAAACCTTTTGCCTGATGAAAGGCAAAAGGTTGCCTTGCAATATATGACGATAACAATTGCAAATGTCAAGGGCATCGAAAGCATAAAGCTGCTTTGCAAAAGCTTATCTAGTTCTCAAATCTACTCAAAAGCGATCGAAATTAAACCCTAAGGCAAAGGGGATGACTGCAAGTGTGAATCTTGCAAAGGACCCAATTTTTCCAAAAAGAAAAGTATTCTACAAAAGAGGGAAATTTGACATTCATGCTCAATGTCATTGTCCCAGCATACAATCACTGCAATAAATTGTTACTGGTTTAAAAAGCCCCAAAATTTGCCAAATCAGGTTGCTAAAAAAAGCAAATGTTGACAAATCTGAGTCAGACTAAGTGGAAAAATGCTTGAAAAGCTACCAAATGTCTTTTTAGAGGAAAATTGTAGCCCAGTGGTAAAAGCCCCAATTTGTGTAGCAAGGTAGAGTAAAAAAGAGGGCAATTTCAAGAAAAGCCCCAACTTTTTCTGCAACTGTGCATTGGATCGCAATTCTAACAATGTTAGAGAATGCTCCAAATTTTGTAGGTGCCAATTTAAATCTAAACTGGAGGTGTGAATACAATGGTCAAGTGACAATTCTATGACAAAAATTGTTATAGCTGTGGATGAATATACAAGCCCACGGCAATGACGGCACCTGCATGAGTTCTACAGCGATGACACAGTTTAGCCATGTATACAGGCAACGATGTTTGTTGATTCACATATGGATGACTCACAGTTTATATGACACTTGTATAGATGAAGTCAGACGTTGTACGATGCTTGTATAGTGCAAGTTGCAGGACTTGATCACAACGCTTGTACGAGAAACTATCCCGTATACGTGGTGACACATTATATGGATGCCGCATGTAGTTATATGGAGGCTATAGCAAATAGTACTCTAGCAAGGTATTGTATAAAAAAATAGCGTTGCAAGATTGATGCTATTACAAGTACTGTGGAGTCTACTGGTGTTGGAGCTGTTTGTGGTTGGCTAAGCTGCAAGGAGCAACTGAAGCAAGTCATTGAAGAGGTGAAGAAAAAACAAGTAGAATAGCAAGCAAGGGGGGACCAGGGAGGATCAAGATTGATGCTTTGATACCACTGTTGGGTGCGAGAAGCAATGGAACAAGATGGAATACATGGGAGCAAACAACAAGCTGACCTAATTGAAGAATACTTGCAAAATCGATAATGAGGAAAGTACAAGAGTGGCCAATGTATGGCTCCAAGTCAACTCATGACTAAGTCCATTGGTTGCTTGGACTAGTCCTAACTAGCCTACAAGTACATACCAGGGCTAAGCGCTAATAGTATAGAGATTGTGAGTGATCTTATTCAGGAGGTTAACATTTATAGGGGTATTTTTTCCCTGTAGCTTGCGTCGCATTGGTGGATCAAGTTTAGTATATTTCATCACATGTCTAGATTTGTGATCATGCTTGCTTTCAAGGACATACTCTTTGATTATGGTCTGTTGAAGGTATGCTTGATTGTGGCAAATGTGCCACCTAACCAAGGCCTTGGGCCTTCTTTAGGTAGAGGCGTTGATAGTGGTCACTTCTTCTTTGGAGATAGGCCTTAGTTCTTTGTAGACTACCCTCTTATTAGACACGACAATGGGGCTTTTTGCAATCAAGCCTAGCTCCTTAGCCTCAATTGACAAAGGTAACTGGGGTTTAGACTAAGAAAGAGTTAAGGCATGTATGCATAAAGGAACACCAAAAGAAGGGCCCATGGGGACAGCAAGTGCGGGAGCAACTTTCAATAGAGCTCCCTCTTGATCTTAGGTATCTGTGGATGTCTATTACTTATTGGATGTTTGCTGTATGGCCTTTGCGGATAGAATATTTTGGATCATGTCAATCGCATTCCTTGCAAATATGGAGGGATCCATTAGATGGATGAGACCCTTAGCTTCTGTTGGATTCCTTGCAGTGAGACCATGATATAATTGATATCTCGTATAGGTAGAGGTGAGAGTGTGTCTCATTTGAATTGGAATGTTGCCAAACTCTCCCTAGTAGAGGGAGAGTGTTGATGATCAACGAATTTTACTTGCCATGGCCGGGTGCCTTCATAAAGGATCCATGGGGTAATTGAGGCGCACACATGCCACATTAGAGCAATTGTGGCTTGGCAGACAATGATAATGCCTCATTCACTTAGAAACACAAAGTCTAGCCCTCGTAGGCAAGCTTATCATCTATGGCCTTCAGACCCCTAGGAGCTGCTTTTGTAGTAGATGCTTCTTTGGATTACTCCTAAGAAAGGCCACATGCTTGGTCACATGATACACATTAACTACGCATGGTGGGATAGCCACATGTTGGTCACATGATACACATTCACTATGCATGGTGGGATATTGGACTACCCAAATCATGGGGTTTTGGAGTCACTCTTTGCAACACTCTAAGGAACATATAAGGAGGTTAGCATAGGATTGAGAAGATAAAGATATCCATCTCGGAGGCATAGAGGGAAGGCTCGAGATGGGAGGATGAGGACACCGTAGTTGGATGTCAAGTTAGTCGTGTGGCTTACTAGTATAGATGGTGTGACAATGGAGCTCGCTTTGACATGTCCTCACATGTCTTCTTTAGTATAGGTTTTAGTGTGGTCTTCCATCTAGAAATATTAATAGTTCACAATGTCCTTTGGGGGGACCAAGTATTGGGGCCTCTATAATGATAGAGCTTAGAGTGGTAGGCCTTCTAGAGAAGCAACAAGCCATCAATCTTATGTTAAGTGGGGAGGAGTACCCCTAGTGGAGGGTTTGGCTCTGGCTCTAGGGGGGGCATCCCTTGAGAGAGTTGTAGTGGGACCCAAGAGTGGTTTTGGCCTGCATCGATAGAGAAATTTGAGAGAGTTTAGATGTCTTTCTTCTTATCGACAACCAACAGTGTCTATAGTGAGCCTTTAGCTAGGGAATACCTCATGAGAGAGACACTAGTTGGAGTAGTCGGTGCTACAAAATGTACACACTAGATTTTTCTTGATTGTGGATAAACATTTGCTTGCAGAGTATCTTTTATTTTTTCTTAGTTGGTGGCCCATGGTGGCTTCCCATAAGCCCATGGTTGGAGTAGATAATGGAAGATACATATGGTTCTTGTATTGCGGATGAATAGGGGGGCTTTGAGAGAAAAAATTCCATTAATTTGTGGTGGCAAGTAAGAGGGGTGAAAAGGAAACGTTGATAATCTAAGGTGCACCAATAATTAAAGATCTTTCTAGATGGAGGTTACAAGGTTGTTAAAAAGTTTATTCACGATGTCGCCTTCGTCATAGCCACTTCCTCTTGTCGCCATCCATCGTCCCCTGTCCTCCATCGTCTCGTGCTTCGGACATCCAACGTTGCTGCTCCTACTCGCCATCGACCATCCATGCGTTGCTGCTCCTGCTCGCTCCTACCATCCCTGCATTGCTCGACGCCAATTGCTGCTCCTGCTTGCAATAGCATCGTCCCGCGCTGCTTCATAAAATCTAATGCTTTAGTTGGAGGGGCTTTTTCCCAAGCCGTGATCCTGAGGGTACCGCTCTTCCCCCGCCATACCCACAAAATCCTCTTCCAAGATTGAGAGAGGGAGTGGAAAGAATGGGTTGGTGGCCCTTATTCCGCATGGATCTGTTCTAAGGATCATGATGCATGCAGGCTGCTGTAACTTCTGATTTCACTGCTCGTTAGTTGCCGTAACTCTAGGGAAGGTTATCACCGCGCCTCTGTTGCATCTCATAGCAATGCAAGGGACTGCTGGGAGAGTCTGAGTGGAGGGAGTGAGAGAGGGGGCAAGGGTGACACAGAGGGAGATGGAGGAATGGAGGGAGTGAAAGAGAGAGGAGAGGGGCGGCGAGGCAGAGGGGAGGGAGTAGGTGGCGAGGCTGAGCGGAGGGACGGGAGGGATTAATTTAATTGGATTAATTAGATTAGTTAGGTTAATTAGATTAGGACCCTTATGGACCCCTCTTTTTTGTGTACCTAACCTAATTGCTTATTGGAATGAATTTCATATATGACTTTTGCAAATTCATGATTTTCCTTTGATGTAATGCCAATACCAAATGCATGGTCGATTAGATCACAAAATTACAATCCCAATGCAAAAATTTTGATGGAAATCAAAAGCTTGAGCTCAAAGATTTTGATTTTTTTTCCATTAGTAGAAAATTACCCACTATTTATGGAGGTGCTGAATAGCACACCATATATGGTAATGCTCGCACAAGTTTGTTGCACAAACATGATAGAGGCGATGATTGTTCAAACATAATAGATGGGATGAATGCTTAAACATAATAGATGTGATGAGTGTTTTCACTTGAGTAACAATATTAATAATTTTAATAATTTAATTTAAAAAATAATAAATTCATTTTTAAATAATTAGTAAAAAAATTCAACTTGCACTTTCAATGTAAAAACAACAATAATTTTAGTATAAAATCAACTATGGCGACTCTTCAAAAATTTTGCTTGTGATCCAAGTATTGAAGTGATTTCTCACCTCTTATATATGCATGGATAAAATATGATATAAGAAAGACCCTCTCAAATATGCCCCCCTTGACATTGTAAAATGGAAATTACCTATTAATCAATTGTGGAGAAAAGAGGATGGGTGAAAAGGAAGAGGACAAGGCCATGATCAAACTAGGGGATAAACAAGGAGGGGAGGAGTTTCAATTGAAGAATAATGGAAGGTAGGGGGCATTAAAGAGGGAGCTATGTGAGATCTGGGAGGGGGGAGAGGGACCACTTACGAAGGGGGCATTAAAGAGAAAGGGGCATGCCAAAGGGGGGAGGGAGGATGGACCATTTATTAAAGAGAAAGGGGCATGCCAAAGGGGGAGGACGGACCATTTATAATATTATAGTTATCTTTAGAGTTGTTATACTAGTTTATAGCTTAGTGGTAGAGGTCACGCGTGCAAAACACAAGATTATGGGTTTAAATCCCTTCTTGAATTTCACATATAATGTGCACCTTTCTTAGACATAGTCTTAAAAGATTTACCTCCCCATAAAATAAAATAACCCATGCACAAACATGGGTTGATTAGCCTCCATGAGCTAAAACAAATACAAGAAAAATATAAATAAAGTTAAGCTGAGCAAGTATGTCCCTATAGATGAATGTATTTTCTATTTAGTGCTTTTGTATTTTAAGATACTTCCAATTTATAATGATTTAATTGTACCTTCTTATATC
Organism: Dipteris shenzhenensis; assembly: GCF_047967505.1. Lineage (NCBI taxonomy): Eukaryota > Viridiplantae > Streptophyta > Polypodiopsida > Gleicheniales > Dipteridaceae > Dipteris > Dipteris shenzhenensis. Next base: position 41,498,509 of record NC_141619.1, read on the forward strand.
CACTTGAATTGGTGAAAGTATTCTACCATTGTTTATTCATTGTAATACTTAAGTGCTTAGATGTTATTCTACCATTGTTCATTCATTGTAATACTTAAGTGCTTAGATGTAATTAAGAAGAAAGGAACCAATATATTCCACCTTTAAAAAGCATTCAAAACCAAAGAACCTTAGAAAAAAAGTAATTATTGACTTTCTATTTCTATCACTTGAAGGGGTAGCATAATTCTAGACAGATCTTGATTTTTCAATGTGATACTTTCATCTTGAGTAATATTTCCTAGATGTAGGGTATGTACTATGAATGCAAAGGTGATCATAATCACAAAAGCGATCACTATCCAATACCAATACTATTATTAATAGATTGGCATTACCTTTCAAGCCTAATTCCTTTTCCAACATTTCAAAATTTTATTTACAAGACTTATGGTGATGATATTTTCCATGTTGGTGGTAAGACACTAAATGAGATCGAATACCACATGCTTAGAGGCATCTCATTTATAATCATAATTCATCCAATGTATGCACGGAACATCAAATTCTTGAAAATTGCAGTAGTACTCTATACTATCATGGTATCTTGGGGTGGGCATGTCTCGTATTTGAAAGCAAACATCAAGAATGAAGTTTTCTTCATATTCAAACGCCTTCTTCATAATCATTTCCCATTGCTATCATCTTTGTGTTATAGTTCACAATACGATATTTGCATGGTTTATGATCTTATATATCTACATAGCATTTTACATGGTTGTGTACCATTTATCTTTATGTTATACTTTCATTCAGGTAGAGTTTCTAAGATGCTCCATCTGTGAGCAAGGAAGATCACATCTCTATCTTGCTTACTGGCCAACATCAAATGGGTCGTGCATTGTGGTCCTGAACTATTTACATGAACCACCTTAGAACCCTGTTTTCCTTTCTTCGTATCTAGTATACAAGCAACACATGAGTATTATGTGAAGCAAGTGGAAGAGTCTAGATAGATGCAAACTAACATGTGGCTATATATGGCACCTCATCAAGATCAACATTAGTGGAATATCATGTGCAAGCCATTTTGAAAAATGCAAGACCAAATTACCAACCTATATGAAAAGGAGGTTATCAAAGAGTTGCAATCTTAAATAAAATTAAAAAGTAATGGAGCTGATATACGGAACAATGGTGATTTATACACATTGTGTTGGCTTAGAAAGAGCTTTAATTGGAGAACAAATACAAGAAGATAAGATTAAAATAGCCTACTTATTTGAATAATGTGCAAAGATGTTCATATGAGTGGTTATCACCAAGAATAAAATGCAAGCAAGAATACTAGAGTGTTCTCATTTCTTTGGTCAAGGATTAGAATTTTCATGCCAAACACAATGGGGGAATACACACAAAGGTGGAGGCTGAAAATAGTTTTCCTCTTCTTAGTTGTGAAAGCCAAAAGAACTCTCTCTCTGAGTACAAAAGGAATAGGTGAACCCTATATGTGGGTCTCAAACGAAACTCAGCTAACCTAGGTGGCATACTAACTGAGCCACTAACTAGAGTACATAAAGATAGCTGTCATCCAGCTATTATTCATGGGCGGTGTACCAACCGCATCTGTAGCTAACAAGTCAGTGACATAAATGCACAACGGTCACCCTGGCATATCACGAGTGGAGCTTGATATCTCAACACTCCCCCTTGAGCTTAATCCCAATTCCTGCACACCAAGCAGGTCTCTGAACTTGCGCAGCTTCTCTGCGCCCAATGCTTTCGTGAATATGTCAACTACCTGATTCTTTGTGCTGACATAAACTAGATCAATAGAACCTACTAGAACCTTCTCCCGCACATAGTGATAATGCACCTCAATGTGCTTTGTTCTAGCATGATAGACTGGGTTCTTAGCCTCTGTGCTCGACAAGGCAACTGTAGGCTGTTTCTTGCTGCTCCAAGTGACTGCAGCACTCCCAAAAGAAAACACATATCCATTGGTAGATCGTCTATCAGAAATACTACCAACCCAAGTTTCATAAAATAGTCCACACTGCAATGTGGACTTCACATAGCTTAGTATGCATCTAGCCACATCCAAATGTGGTTTCCTTGGAGCCTGCATAAACTGACTTACCAACCCAACAGCATAGCTCAAATCTGGCCTAGTAATAGTCATATAAATCAAACTTCCTACTATGCGTCTGTACATAGTAGGGTCTTCTAGAAGCTCACCTGCATCTGTGCTCAACTTCACATTCTGCTTCAAAGGAACTAAAATAGGCTTACAGCTTGTCATCCCATATTTGGACAGCATGTCCAATCCATACTACATCTGCAAGAGCCATATCCCACTTGTGGATCTAATCACCTCAATACCCAAGAAGTAACACAGCTCTCCCAAATCTTTCATCTCAAACTTCTGCTTCAATAGCATTTTCACATGAAGGATATCTTCATCACTATCACCTATGAAGATCAAATCATGAACATAAATGACAAGCAACATAATTTCTTTATTTTTCTCACATAAAGTGAGAAATCTGCCTTGGAAATTTGAAAGCCAATAGTGACAAGATAATGTATCACTTTGACCATATAGGCATAGTGAATGGCTGTAAATCCATCATATTTCAGCCTATCCACAGGATACTTAACTTTGGTAGACTTGTGCAAAATAGGCTCACTACCAGGTGCTCTCAAAACATCCCTTGTCTTCCTTACTGCAGGTGTAACAATAGAAGGAATACCCAACTCATCATCAAGGCTTTGTTTTGAGCCAGTGGATTCACCATCCACATAAGAGTGACCTGCATTCACATCAAACATGGGCTGATCTACTTTCTCTTTTCTTTTTTGTGATACTTGCATACCACTATTTGCATTGCTTTGAGGAGATCCTCTTGATCTCAATCTGCTTGTCCATGGTAAAGTATGTGAACCACTGCTAGAGGACACTATAGGTCCACTAATATTTTGTGATTACTACTGTCAATTCTATGCAACATTACCATTTTGTGCATGTACATCATTAATCACATTTACTGGTTTATACCAGCTACTCATCTCATAAAAAACAACATATCTGCTCAGTGTAAACTTACGAGTAGAAGGGTTATAGCATCTATACCCTTTCTACTGCAGAGAATAACTAATAAAGATGCACTTCTCAGCCTTTGGATCCAACTTGGATCTCAACTCATCTGGCACAGGAACATAGGCAATGCAACCAAAAACTTTCAAATGAGAAATATCTGGTTCCCTACTAGTATACCTCTCCTCTGGCATCATGCCATGTATTGCTACAGTGGGAGTCCTGTTCATTATGTAGATTGCTGTAGCAATTGCTTTAGCCCAATAATAATATGGCAGGTGTTTTTCATTGAGCATGGCACGAGATACCTCTCCAATATGCCTGTTTTTCCTTTCTGCAAGTCCATTTTTCTGTGGGGTACAATTGCATGAAAATTGTTGCTTTATGCCATGCTCCTGCAGGAACCTTGCAAACTCATTTGAGAGGTACTCTCCCCCTCCATCTGACCTTAGGCATTTTATTTGCAGGCCTGTTTCTTTTTCAACTATAGCTTTAAAAGCTTTGAAATGCCCAAACACTTCACTTTTCTTTTTCATAAAATACACCCAAAATTTTATGCTATAGTCATCAATAAAAGTGACAAAATAATGACAGCCTCCAATAGATGTAGCTTTAGTAGTCCACACATCAGAGTGGATTAATTCCAATGGCCTCTTACTCTCTTGGACATGTCTAGGAAATGGTTTCCTTGCCTGTTTTCCAAATTGACAGGATTCACATACCTTATGCATTTCTGCAACCTTGAACTTAGGCAATCCTGCAATAATATTTTGGGCCTGCATTAATTTAAGTCACTGTACATTAACATGACCAATGCGTTTATGCCAGATATCAATATTTGCAACTACACCAATCCCATGTGCAAACATTGCTGCACTCAATTCAAGCATGTTTGCATCCAACATAAACATCCTGCCCTTCTTCTTCCCTTTTGCTATCAAGCGACCTTTATTTTTCATATCCTCAACAAAGCATCCATGAGGATTAAATCTGACCTGCAAGCCCTGCTCAACCATTTGACCAATAGAAACCAGGTTCTTGGAGATATTCGGGACATGAAATACATCAGACATGTATTTCTTTTTCCCATCCTGCATAGACAAAGGAATTTTACCAATTTGCACAATAGGATGTGCAATATCATCACCAGTCTCCACAAATCCTAGTCTTTCCATTTTCCTTGCATCCTGCATCCATTTTGCATGACCTGTCATGTGGTTTGATGCATCTGAGTCAACATACCACACATCATTGCTTTCTTCTGCACTTGTCACAGAATTGGTCATGTCCTGCACCATAAACAAATGCTCATTTCCGTCATCACCCTGTCTACTAGAGGATGCATAATTGCCTTGCTGCAATTTTCCAGTCATGATGTCATTCTGCTTTTTATAGCAATCTTTAGCCATATGACCCATTTTACCACAGCATTAGCATTCAACATTGCTGTTTGCATTTTGGCCTCTCTGCCATCCACCACGACCTCTTTGGCTCCCCTTGCCTCTAAGGTTACCACGTCCTCCTCCATAGGACTGGTTTTCTTGAATTTTTTGCATATTCTGATTTCTGCCATGGCCTCCAAATCGGCCTGCGCTGCCTTGGCCTCTACTGTTTCTAGCATTTGAGTAGAAGACAATTTCTTTTGAAGTTCCTCCTGAAGAAGATGCACCACCATTTCTCTGCTCTTCAGAAATTAGAAGAGCAATCAACTCCTCAAAATCTGGAAAATTCATACGAACGGCAATGGATGTCCGGAATTGTGCATAATCCTTTCCTAGACCATTCAAGGTCACAAAAACTAAATCATCATCTTCCACTGGTGACCCAATGAAAGCAAATGCATCTACAATCTTCTTCACCGTCATGTGGTAGTCATTGATGCTCATATTTTCTCTCTACACATTATGCAACTCCTGCTTGAGCTACATTTTCCTGGCTTGCGTATTTGTGCTATACATTTTTGTCAAAGCATCCCATGCCTCCTTCGGCGTGGTTGCATCCTAAATATGCACAATTATAGAATCTGAAATACTGATAGACAGCCAGTACATAACTTTTCTAGCTCTCTCATGCTAGCCTTTAAATGCTTGCAACTCCTGTTGATTGGAAACATTAGGGATAACTGGTTCTTGTTCAGCTCCAGTAATGAACTCCCAATAGCCTTTTCCCTTAAGGAAATCCATCATTCTAAACTTCCATGCTTGGAAGTTGTTCTTGTCAAGCTTTTTAGTGACTATCTATGAAAGAGCATCAGACGCCATTACAGAACACTGCAAAAATATTCTATCACTGCAAAAAACACAACTTCTGCCTCACAAGGGCAAATCTGCAAAATTGATGAAAGTGGTATTTGACCACACAATCACTTCCTAGTGATGATTTTGCATCAACAGGCAATAAGAATGATTCTGTCACTCCCAATATCTCTGTGCACAGGCATACGATGCAATTTCTACGGCAACTTTTCACCGACCTGCGGAACAGTGGTCGCACAGCAAAAACAGGGCACTTTTCTAAGTGCCTGTGAAAAACTTCTGCCACCAAAACGGGCCCCGAATCAAAAAAATAATGTCACTGAGGGCTTTCCCTTGTCTGCAGCATATACTGCCCTCTCACCACGCTGCAAAGGGTGTCCCAATTTGAGACAGTGCACTCTTGCACTTTTCGACTGTGCTACCTGCAGGGATTTGCTCCCAAACTCAAAAAAGGAAAGCAACACTGATCCTCTTACCAAGACGCTGCAAACTTGGTCTACTTTCTTGAGCTCCTTACCATGAACCGAGCTTTGATACCATTGGAAGAGAGTGGGAGAGAAGTAAGGAGTCTCACTTGCAACTTTCTTACTTACACAATGTGGGAATACACACAAAGGTGGAGGCTGAAAACAGTTTTCCTCTTCTTAGTTGTGAAAGCCAAAAGAACTCTCTCTCTAAGTACAAAAGGAATAGGTAAACCCTATATGTGGGTCTCAAACCAAACTCAGCTAACCTAGGTGGCATACTAATTGAGCTACTAACTAGAGTACATAAAGATAGCTGTCATCCAGCTATTATTCATGGGCGGTGTACCAACTGCATCTGCAGCTAACAAGTCAGTGACATAAATGCACAACCGTCACCCTGGCATATCAGGAGTGGAGCTCAATATCTCAACATTGGGTGTATAGGTGCCTTGCACCTACAGCTTGAATGATTGGATAGTCATGTGAGGATTTGCTAGGGGTCCACATAAGCTTCCCAAGAGAAAGAGAGGTGCTTTTTTGCATGAGTGGAAGTGCCGCATCATGAAGTTCAAGATTGGGAAGAAAGGATGGCTTGCAAAGGCACAACACATCTACATGGGGAAGGACATGCACTTGGCTCCATGAAGCAATCAATCGACACTACCATCCATTGTAAGTTTGTTTTTTGTGTAAGTTTTCTCAATGTAATGAGTTAGTTTGAAATTTTATTTTGAAATAGAACTTGTGCACAGCAGATGTATTTCCTTTAGACTTTAAGGAGTGGGAACCAAGTGAGTGCTTCTGAGCTAAGCTTACTACCATTCATAAGACTTTAGGTAGGAAAATTCATGCTGGAGAGAAGTCCTCTACTTTGAAACAGAGAAATATCTATTGATATAATGCCAATTATATTACTCCAAGGAAGGCATCATGCTATGGCTTTCTTCAATGCATTGTACCACCACAACTTGAAGATATGGATTGTAGCATGGTGGACACAAGAACAATGCAATCATAGAAGGATAAGATTGCAAAGGATGCGGGCATGACCATGGAGTTTTTATTTGGCTCTAAATGGGTAAGGTTGTCTTGGTTTTTGCTTTTGCACATTTTTACTTCTAGTTTTCAGAATATCTAGATGCACATAACAAAAACCATGTAGTCATGCAAGCACCTACATGACAATTCCCTGGAGGAATTGCTTGGGGTGAATTGGGGAAGTAGGTCAAGTGAACAAAAGGTGATTTGTTTCAATGCCATGCTTGTAAGGACAATGTGGTTGTCAAGTACCACATCTCCCACCAAATGTTATATTTAGCTTTCCAATATAGGCATTGGAAAAAAAATTGGTGGAAATTGGCTCCCCCTTGACTCTAACAATAGGATGGCATGTCTGAGTCCTTCCATTTTACCTTAAATGGTGAAAATGTAGGCAAGCGTGCAAAGGAGCACATGCATAGTGCCACTTTTATCCCTCCCACAATATTGAAGATGGTAAACAATGTGGGGTAGAACAATTATGGATTTTGACATTTTCAAATGATAGTGATAAAATTTATTTTGATGTTTTAAATGGTTTGGTTCCATGTCAATTTTTAACCCAGAAAATAGAATTTATTTTATTATTTATATTTAGAACATTTGGGTAAATATAGGTTATAAAGTTACTTTAGTTTCAAAGTTTCACTATCATAGCCATAGTTCTCCTAGCTACCAAACTATCATGGATTTTGTTCGTCTTCCTTCCACAATTTCATCTCCCATACTCAGTTGATAGGGAGGAGGAGTAATTTTTAGTCTTTGATATGAGCATAGATGTCCTAGGCATCTACTTGGGAGCTTGAGACTCATTTTGAAGACCTCATCAAGTATATGCAAGACCACATCATGAGTTTTGCATATCCACTTGATGAGTCTACAAAAAGATGGGTCCCAATTGATTACTTAAAGTACCTATTCAATAAAGAACCCAAGTTTGTGAAGCATTTAGATCACTTTCAAACCTAGCTTACACCTAGGGAGTTTAAGGAGGTGGATACCAATGACCTAGTAGAATTTGGAGTCATCGAAAACACATGAAATAGATTCCCATCCTAGGAAATGACCTTTATTTTTGTTCTCTAGGGAGGACGAACGAAAGAGGAGGCCTCGACCTCAAAGCTCTGACCCTACCCCTGCCCTTGCCCCTCAAGATCCTCTTGTTTATGTAGATAATCCCAACATCTACAGTGAAGAGCCCATTGAAAAAGAAGCTGAGAAGCAAGAAGTTGTGTTGGCCCTGAAAGTGCTCCAAAGACATCCTCAACCTCCTTCCACTTCTAAAATTCCATCTATCTCAAGCACCATCTCTGTCGACCCTACAACAGAGATATGGTTTCTTGCTCCGCTTCTTGTCGATGGAGAATAGTACCTCTTTCTCCATGACATTGAGGTTATGTTTGGTCTTTAGGAGGATGAAACTCTTGGTGTCCTGTGTGGGTACAAGGTGGACACTACTATGTAAGAACCTGGGTTTTTGGAAGTAGATGATTCAAAAAAAGAGTTTCTTGCTTTCACACTGGCCACAATCAAAGATGCAAACAAATTAATCTACTCCAACGTACCTGATGTGCCGAAAGAAGCCACCATATCTTACTTCAGACTATAGGAGATCCCTAGATCCTTCCTCGTTGACAAAGAGGAAGGGATCGAGCATGACAACTCTGTAGTGGCAAGAAAATTATGAGCTTTGAATTTCTTCTCTTGATATAATTTTGATTTATCAGCATTCTAACGTAATGTTGGATTGTTGTAGGAGGCATTTGAGGTCAACCTATTCTCATCTCAGCAATGCATTGGTTACAGTAGCTTCATTCGAGATCACTCACTAGCACATTACCTCAGCCAAGCAAAAGGGCACTTTGTGGTTATCCACAAAATTCTTTTGCCATAAGGCACTTAGGACCTTCTGAAGTGCAAGGCCTTGTCATGGGTGATTGGTCATGCTGACATCAATCAGAAATCTGACAAGGTCATTTTGGTGAACTGCATGGCTTCCCTCAATGCTTTTGGAACCAATTTTCAAGGTATGGCATTGACGTCAAAAGCCATGTCCCTAGCCAACAAACACTAACAAGATCCTTGATGCTCTATTGACCAGGCTTAGAGCTAGGAGTTTATTTGGAAATCAAAGCTTGATATTCTCAATGTTTTAGATGTAGCAGAGAACAAAGACATAGGCTGTGATGCCTTATTGTATAGAAATTTTATTTTAAATGAATATAGATATGCTTGTTCTATAGTGTCCCATTTTTCATTCTTTTACAAAATTTCTTTTATGTTGTCATTGTATTATGTAACTTTACTTGTTGCTGGTATTAATGTTTTCATTCATTATTATATTCAAAAGCATGCTATCAGATAACTTTTTGCACTATAATGGTCAATTTTTAGCAATCCAACAAGAATCTCACCTTTTCAAACATGCCCATATGCACCATGGTGGGTTTTTACATTTTTTGGCCTCTTGTGTGATGTTAAGCACTTTTGCCTTCTGCCACATCAAAAAAACTTCTTTTGACCACTCAAATTCACATTGAACTTGCATAAAGTGATGGAAAGCATCGCATAACATGTAGAATAAAATGGGTACAATAATAGAACATAAAAATATCTTTCATTAATTGGCCTAAAAGGGTAGATATTTACAATATGATTTAGATGACACCAAGGGAAACCCAAGAAAAGACATATATGGCCTAAGGGAGGTATTGGAGCATATGCTCTTGGCAAGTGCAAGGTCCTTGTCCATCACTATTACTCTTTTGGCATGGATCCTACATAAGTTTGCATCTTCAAAAAGACCTACCACCGTCTATTTCATCACCTCCTAAATTGCTCCAATAGCACCTAAAGTAAAATGCACATCATCCTTGTATTATCGTGCTATTTCATGTACAACATGTTGGAAGGGAACACGGGGAATAAGATTGTCGACAGTAGCCTAGAACTTGCGGATCTCTTGAAGTGCCTTCACTTCTGACGTCTTGCACCTATTAATCTTTGGAGACCTCTCTACTCCCACGGTTAGTTGTATGAAGGTCCAAGAGGACCCATGATCATGTTGGGATCCCTAATCGGGCTGAGATCCTAGGTCATGAGGGGATCTTTATGAGAGTCAGACGGTGGGGAGTCATGTTGCTCGGACTCCTGTTAAATGAGAAACACCCTGGGATCCCTGCTAATCATTGACCTGTTGGTCGTTTGGTCTCATAGTGTGTTGGAGGGCCATGGAGTTGTGAGGAGAAGAGCTAGTAGCATTTAAATAGCATCTAGTGGGTTTAGCAATTTGTTTAACTCATGCCATAGAAAAGTGGGATTTTGGGTTTTGAAAACCCACACTATTTTGGGACCTTGGGATCTGGTGCACTTGGATCTCCTGGAACTCTCCACAAAGTTGCATGGTGCATGGATGGCATGAGGCTAATGTTTCACTTCGTACCTTCCAATCACCACTTGGTGTCAGACGACTCCACACTTCAAGTTGGCTGACTTGATGATCTTTTGCCTTTTGCAAATCAAAGATAAGAGGTGAATATTCTGCTTGACTGCAAGTGTTAGCTACCATAGGGCTATATATCAGAATTCTACCCTTTTGGGTGAGAATAAGGTCACATAGGCTCCTATTGCTTTGGTTGAGGACTTGAAAGCACCATCAAAATTCATCACATATGCCGAAATTATATGAGAACCAAAATGTGTACATCCCAAGTCTCTCTGTAATCCAAGATCAAAAGAATGGGGAGAAGCCAAGACTTCGGCCAAGCGCTGAGGACCAAACAACCTTACAATTTTTTGTTGAAGGTTTACCTTGTGGCCAAACAATATTACAATGTGCAATTCATGATGTGGAACAAAAGGTTGTTTTGGTACAAAAGCATTTCGAGGCTGGTGGAACATGCTAACCATAAAAATGCATATTGCTATAGAGGAATTTAGAGAAACCTAGCTTCTTGGCATAATCATAATAATAACTCTTGGGTTGTTCTAGTACCTTGCCCTTTTTCTTGAAGACTATCTTCTTCTTAATCTTCTAGTGCACTACTTTAGATGAGCATGAAGAATTAGGCATCTTCATTAGCTAAGCCAGCATATACAACATCTTCTAGGAAATCCTTACACCCCACTGGCCTTCTTCTCTTGAGAGAAACCTTTCCAAATGGAATTTATAGTAATTATACAATACAAGTTTACTGACTGGAACCAAGTAGCAAATCCTTTACAATGAACCCTAGTCTTTGGGCAGTTCCCACTCGTCAATGAACCTTCCTTCTTGCACTACCTTAGATGAGGCTAAGACCTCGATGATCGTGCAACTTGGAGAACTAAAGTCAAAGTTGTGCTAGTGGATATATAATACCTCGATCTCCCTTATGTCCCATGATAGGAGCTCCCATCCATTATTCGACTCAACCCATTGGCAGACTACGTGGTGCTGCAAATTGAACGGTAGGTCTAGGAACACATCCCACCAATTGTTCGTAGTTGTTGGCCTTAAATTGCAGAGGAAGTCCTCCGATTTGTCATATCAGACATGCAAACTGGATGATCCTAATTGCTTTGAACTTGTTGAGAGTTGTGGTGCCATGAGCACTTGTAGAGCAAAGGTATGAGTAAAGGGCAAGCTGCCACATGGCATGGAGGAGATATCCCACATGTGAGCAAGCAAATGGATGTAAGTACCCTCACCTATAAAAGGGAGGTTCATTTGAAGTAATATCAATCAAGCACTTTGCACTATCTCAAGATTCTCTTTATGAGTCCAAGCTAATCTATCTTGGAACCTAATTGACTTGAGGTACATGTCATGAGCACTCTCTTCATCATGTTTCCACATAGGTTCCATCCACCTTAGAGTGCTCCATAGATCCTGAGGCACACATATTTTGTCATGGTATTAGAGCTTAGGTCTAGTCTCCTAGATTAGTTATAGGCATGTCTTAGGAGCTCATGTTTTTTCTCCTAGGTTAGTTTTAGTTGTAGATTGAGTACAAATTTCCATCCCTTGAGAGAGAAATTTTCCGTCCATCCATTTCATGAGAGATTCATTGTGAGCTTGAGTGATCCTTATTACTGTGAGAGAGAGAGAGATAGGGAGACTCTTCCAAAGAAAGATTTGTGAGAGACCTCCTGTGGATCTGCTGAGAAGGAGAGATGTTTTTAAACATACTCTTGACTAAAAGAGACAAAGCAAGAGAAGCTCCCAATGACTCAAAGAGCGCAGGTTTGGCACTACTGATCACAACATCGACTGCACCAACTAAAGCCTCCTTCAGCGCTCCCGATGGGTATGCCTCAGCCAGCTACAGCAGCAGCTCTCTGCATCAGCCTTCTACAAGGCACCATGGCTCACAACCAACGACCCTGCAACAAGTCGCTCTGGAGAGCAACAACTCCCCAATGACAAAGCCGACCTCCACATAGTTCAACGCCTTAACCGAACGAGCAGTTCCAGCACCTTGGTAATTGACCCGGCCTGAGCGGCATCTCCTTTAACTGAACTACGGGCCAGAAGCTGACCAGTATATACAGTAGCAAACAACACCCAACAACAGAGTTGCGACTCCATAGACCTGCATCGGCTAGTGATTACATCGGATGGTTCGTTAATCCACCACATGACTTTAGCTATAGAAGCAAGCAGTGAATAAGGATGCCCTCCATCGACAATGCAGAAACTCCATCACCGACTAGCTTTGACCCTCCAGGCTCAGCACACCTCCATCGACCTCCAGAAGCTCCCTGTAGCCAGTCACCAACACACTACCTACAACCATGACCCTGCAACACCCACAGCTGAACTACTCCATCAACGTGACGAGCTTCTGCCAAAGCCACCAAGCAGTGCCATGCCATAGCTTCAGATTTGCAGCGGACTCTACAATGACTCGGGTTACCAATTGTGGGATATGAAGGTCCTCCGAACAAGCTTTCGGCACTTCCTTAGAGACCCGATTTCCTTTGCATGAGGAAAAACCCAACCATGCACCCTCGAAATGATGACGACCCTCGCCATAGCCGTCTTCATCGTCGCCACGCCATTCCGTCGACCTCTCACCGTCGTTGCTTCTCTGCATGGAAGCTTCAACCTAAGGTTTCAGACCTTAGGCCACCTGGCTGATTGCCATGTGGCAGATAAGGTGGTAACCTTTAACTGTGGTTAACTATTTGGGTCAGTTGAACCTTGGAACAGTTTGAGTAACTGTGCATTAACTAAACTGGGGTTAGTTAAAAGTGCCACATCACCAAGTGCCACCTAAGCACAGAGTCCCCTACTAAGCATGTATGCAATTCAGCATGTGAATCCCTGTGCCACATCATCAAAGGCCCTCTTCTTCACGGAAACTTCGACATGGCATAACTTTCAATCCAGGAAGAATTTGGACATGCTCCAAAAGGGAAAAGTGATCGTCTTTTCAAGCTCTACGCACATGTTGGATCAAAATTTGCAACAACTACAAAATCAAAGCATGAATGCACACATCGCTATCATAAGCATGCCAAAAGCACAAGTGCATGAGATGACCATAGCATGAAGCATGGCATCCACACATAAAGCATCAAGGCACATGGAAGAACAAAGCATCATGCATGAAGCTACACCAAGAAAAGAAGCAAACGACATCATCATCAAGCCATGAGCCAAAAGGTGACATCAATGGAATGTATTGAGAAACAAAAACCTTGCCAACCTTGCCTATAGTTTGTAAATCAAACCTAACCACCTGAGAGTAGCTATGAAAGCACCCAGGGGAGGTATTGACATGTAAAAGCCACACTTGACCACCTTAAGTAGCGATGCAAGCACTAAGGGGAGGTGATGGAATGTAACTCACATCTGACCACCTTACAGTAGCCAAAGAATCATGGCACCAAGGGGAGGTGTTGAGAGTTGTGGTGCCATGAGCACTTATAGAGCAAAGGTATGAGTAAAGGGCAAGCTGCCACATGGCATGGAGGAGATATCCCACATGTGAGCAAGCAAATGGATGTAAGTACCCTCACCTATAAAAGGGAGGTTCATTTGAAGTAATATCAATCAAGCACTTTGCACTATCTCAAGATTCTCTTTATGAGTCCAAGCTAATCTATCTTGGAACCTAATTGACTTGAGGTACATGTCATGAGCACTCTCTTCATCATGTTTCCACATAGGTTCCATCCACCTTAGAGTGCTCCATAGATCCTGAGGCACACATATTTTGTCGACACACAATTGTCAGATTCTAAACTCATAGATTCAAAGTACACATAAAAATAGGAACTTTTCCTTTTTACACCATAAGAATCCGAGGTGCGAGATACGGTCGGTCAAAGTTCGGGGGAGGCACCGTTAGCCATGCTGAAAATGAACTACACCACCTACCTATTTCTTACTTTTGAATAGCTAGGGTTGTAGAGCCCAACAAACTATGCACTTTCTTTTACAGCACTAAAATTCCTCAATAGTCAAAAGTTATAACCATTTCAAACTTTCCAAAGATAATAATATATTGCTAGCTTCTCCATTAGTTTCATGGATTTATGCATGGCTTGGTGGTAAATCAAAATTTGCCCAAATAGAGGTCAAGGATTCAAGTCCCATACAGTCTCCTCAGGGCCACATCATCAAGTCTACAGATCGCCACATCAGTAAGGCAAGGTGGCACATCACCACTTTTGCCACATCATCAAGGTACAAATTATGCCATGTCAGCATACAAATGCCACATCATCATACGAGACGGGGGCCACATGGTTGTGCAGCTTGTATAAAAATGCAAGGTTAGTAGCCATGGGGGACTACCACCTCAATAGTCCATGGAGGACATGTCAGCAGCCCTGTGGCTTGTACGAGGCAATGACAGGTGGTACGTGGCAAATGGTGGGGCAAATGATATGGCAATCACTACTACACATGAGCCTTATTCCGATGCTTAAGCACCGACATTTAGCGTGCGCAGGGTGCTAATCATCGGTAACCAAAGCGAGATTCGTTAAGTGTTGCTATATAGCGACTTTAGGCAAGTGTCGCTATATAGCGACATTTTAAGAGCATCGCTATATAGTGACACTTATTAGACTTGTAAATGGTCGCTATATAGTGACACTTATTAGACTTGTGAATGGTCGCTATATAGCAACACTGAGATAGTTTCCTATAGCGATGTTTTACAGAGTGTTTTTTCCCATACCGACCTTAAAAGATAGTTTAATCACTTGGCAATAGCTGGATCATAAGCACAATTTTGGAAGAGTCGCCATAGTTAATTTTATATTAAAATTATTGTTTTTATATTGAAAGTGCAAGTTGATTTTTTTACTAATTATTTAAAAATGAAACTATTAATTTATTATTCTTTTTAAATAAACAAAATATTAAAAATATTAATATTGTGTTGAGAGTTCAAGCTTAACATCATGTGATCATGTGTGCATAGCACCATCACGTGATCATATGTGCATAGCACTAACCTTATAGAGCTTTGCTCACTGGTCACAGACTTTTGAAACATAGCCTTCTAAGGATCCAATAGCCAACGCGGTCGGGAGGAGCTAAGGAGCTCTTGCTCAACACCAACGATCGCCACCAACTCCAGCTCCGATTTAAGCTCCAGTGACTTGACCGCCAAACAACCCTACTGCTCGCCTCATTCCAGCACCCAAGCCATCATCTGCATCGCTGTGCTGTGGAGCTAGCCCGCTCCAAAGGTAGCGCTCCAAGTGCATCTACTGCCCAATGCCCAAAGCTCACGAGCAGTAACAGAGCTCCTAAGGCTCCAAAGCCCATCAACAACACTACACATGGATCGACTCCATTAGCGCCTCCTTCTGCATCAACGGAACCTTTGCAGACAACCACCCACCGAAAGATTCTGACAAAATCTTTCATAGATTCTGGTGGCCAATTCTCCAACACGTGGCAAGATAAGGATTTAACTATGGTTAAACTAACTCGAGTCTATTAAACCCTGGGTTAGATTTATGGATAAGGTAGGTGAGGGCAACTAGGGTTGGTCATCCAAGTAAACACGTGGCACCCTATCTACATGCCACATCAATAGCCCCGTGCAGTTGCCACATCATCAACCCTTATCTTATCTACCACGTTATTTGCCATGTAAGCAGTCACGTCATCTGACCATGTTATCACTACCACGTAAGCAAGCCACATCATCTAGCCACGTCACCCTACCAGCTCAGCTACCACGTCAGCATTACCATATCACCTATGCCACGTCATTAATGCCACATCATCTGCCACATCATGATTGCCACATCATCTACTGACATCATCATCTATGCCACCTCAGCTATCCAGTCAGCACTGACCTCTTCAGGCACACATAGTGCTCCACAGTCACTTCATGTGACCACTCCTGCCACCTCAGCACAGGCTTCACTAGCACACCTCTTGCTTAGGATAGTGCCACATCACACTGCATGTGACCCATAGTGACACATCATCATTGAGCACCATTTGCACTCTTTTTGCCCCTCCACCTAGATCAAGTCATATCTCTTGATCCCAGAAGAATTTGAGGGCACTCCAAAAGGGAAAGTCGCTCATTTTTTCATGCTCTATGTGCTTGTCACATCATACGCACATTTCGACGCAAGTTACACTCACATTTGAGCCTCACCAACAAAACCACTTCCTTCACACACATTTGCCTCTACATCGACGCATCTAACCCAGCACTTAAAAAGAACAAAAGAAAAGGAATTATTTGCTATTCTTTCATCGATCGATGGTTGGTATAGATCTAGATCATAGTAGACTAGATCGCCATAGAGGGGACGCTTTGAATTTCCCCAAGTTGCCAATCTAAGCCATGCCTGAATCCTGACTAGTACCTACTCAGAGTCCAGTCCATATGCTCACATATGGTTTCACATTATTACATTACCTAAAACCTTACGTTCATCAGTTCAATGAGTAGACTTTAGAGAGTACAAAGGCATTGCAAATTGTTTCAGTGGGCAGATAGCACTTGATTTCACACACACATGCCACCATTATAAAGCCTATTTGGCTATCTCACGGCATTGTGCACATCATTTCAGCCTTGTAAAGCCTCTTGGCTATTCCTGGCATCATTGCCACAAGCATTGTAATACAGATCAGATTTTATATATTGCAGTTCGATCTTCACCAATGGTTCAGAGATTTCACTTGGCATAGTCAATGTATTTGCAGTTGATTCATACAGAGATTTTCACGACACTTTTGAGTACATTTCTTGCACCATGTCTACGACTAGCAACCTCAATCTGGAGGCATCTGCTAAGTTAGACAACTCCAATTACGGTACATGGAAATACCGAATAGAGACCACTCTTGTACTTCAGGACAAATGGGAGTATGTTGATGGGTCTACACCTAGACCATTGGACAATACAGCCACAAGTAGCTCTACTCCATCTGTTGTCACAGCACTAGCAATGGGATCTACAGCTACACAAACTGTTTTCGCACCAGTAGCAGATCCTACCATTGCCCGAGCTTAGGCAGAATAATGCGATAAGAAAGACAAGTACGCCTATCATCTGATCAAGCAGAATGTGCAAGACATCATGCTAGGATACCTCAACACAATCAAGACATAAAAAGAAGCATGGGATATGTTCGTAGCTCTCTACGAGTCCAAGAACACATCTAGGATTCTCACACTAAGAAACCAGATCAACCAGAGTTTTCACAACAGCAGCGAAACCGGTCATGCTTATGTACTCCGCATAAAAGACTACAACAATCAACTTGTAGCAGCAGGAGAGACCATGAACCCTGCAAAAATGGTTCAAGTAATCCTGAATGGACTAGGAGAGAGATATGAGAATCTAGTTCAAAATATTACCATCTAATCGCAAATTCCGACACTGGAAGAACTTCAGTTAGTCCTACTTGGTAAAGAACTCAGGACTCAAGCTATTCAAGCACGTAAAGGTCATTCTAATGATCAAGCATTCACAACTTCAGACAGAAGCAGAGGCAGAGGTAGATCATATAAAAAAAGTGGTCATCATCAACAAAATCAAAGTCAGCATCAGCATCAGCATCATCCTTAGCAACATCAAAATTAGCAAAGAGGAAATCATTCCAACCGAGGAAGATTTCAAGGACAAGGGAATGCATTTACCAATGTGTCAAACATCAAGTGCAACTACTGTCACAAGTTTGGACACTATGAAAGAGATTGTTGCAAGAAGCAATAGGACCAAGGCGGTCAGTCGAGGTAATTCCCGAGGTAGAGGAAATCATCATGGTGGACATCCTAGTCACAGTCATTTTGCAAATGAACATGGGAATATGTTTCTTGCAAGAGAGGAAATGCATCAGACTGATACAGTGTATCTAGACTCTGATTTCAATTCCAAAGAGGATTTCAGCTATCACGTCAACCAAGTGGAAGAGGATCCTTGGTACATCGACAACGGTGCATCAACTCACATGACAAATCATTAGGAATGGTTCACAGAAATGAAGCCATTAGAAGGTCAGAAAAATGTCATCTACACAACAGACAATACACCGAATCCAGTTCAAGGGACATGTGTTATCCCTATGAACAATTTCATTGGTACGAAAGGATTAGTGAAAGATGTGCTCTATGTTCCGAAGCTCAGCAAGAACCTCTTGTCAGTAGGCCAAATGACCAAACACAATTACAAAGTCATCTTCGACGATGATGAATGCACTATCAGAGACAAATCCAAAAGATGTCAGCTAGTAGCAAAAGGTGTCAAGGAAGGATGCTTATACAGAATGCTAGCTACAGTCCCATATAAGCATGCCATGTCAGCTCAACCGCAATAGATGCCACTATCTGCAAAATGGCACAAGAGATATGGTCATGTCAACTTCAAGTACTTGTTAGATCTCAGGAATCAAAATATGGCAATTGGGATTCTGAAGCTACACTTTCTTGGAAAAGTTTGTGAAGCATGCTGCTTCGGCAAACAAAAGGGAACCAACTTTGGTAGAAGTACCTCTCATGCACGAGGTATTCTTAACTTGATACATATATTGTTGGGTCTACTTTCTAAAAGAGAAATCTAAAGTGTTTTCTAGATTTCAAGAATTCAAAGCCATGGTAGAAAACCAAACAGGTAGAAAGATCAAGGCCATGAGATCAGATAGAGGAGGTGAATACATGTCTTCAACATTCATGAACTTTTGCAAAAATCACGGCATTTGAAGACAATTCACATGTGCAGATACTCCTTAGCAAAATGCAAGAGCTGAAAGGAAGAATGGGACTTTAGCAGACAGTGCTTGAGCAATGCTTAGTGAGAAGCATCTTCCGAATCAATATTGGGTAGAAGCAATAGCCACTGCAAACTATTTGCTTAATCAGCTTCCTACCGAACCGATATAGGGTATGACTCCTTATGAAGCATTCATTGGAAAAAAGCCACACATTGGGCATCTCTGCATATTTGGTTGAATGGCATATGCCCACATACATGATCATCATCGTAGGAAATTGGATGCGAAGTCATGCAAATGCATCATGGTTGGCTACAGTGAAGAAAGAAAAGCATACAAATTGTATGATCCCATCAACTGCAAGGTCATTATCTCCAGAGATGTAATCTTTGATGAGGAATTAGAATGGAAAACCTCACCTACACAGGAGATAGAAGCATCGACTTCACAATCATCTACAGAACAGGTTGATGAAGAAGAGTAAGAATTGCCAGCAACACCCCAAGCAGAGCTACATTAGCTTAGACGGTCTGCTAGGGAAAGCATACCTCCAGCCAGATTGACATATGCTCAGAAAGGTAAAGCAATTCAGGTGGAAACCACCAACTATGCTCTTATGACTACCATCATGGCTACAAAAGAGCCAGTGTACTTCGAAGACGCAGTAGACAAGCCAAAATGGCAAACTGCTATGAATGAAGAAATGGATGCTTTGCATAAAAATAACCTTGGGAATTATGCGACCTTCCACCAAGAAAGAAAGCCATAGCAAACAAATGGGTATACAAAGTGATGTACAATCTAGATGGAAGTATTCAAAGATACAAAGCCAGACTAGTTGCAAAAGGATTTGCACAGTAATATGGTCAGGACTATGATGAGATTTATGCTCCAGTAGCAAAGATGGATTCCATACGGTTCTTGATATCACTACCGACACTCAACAGATGGAATGTGTACCAACTCGATGTCAAGAATGCATTTCTCAATGGTTATCTAGACGAGGAATTCTACATGCAACAACCAGCAGGTTATGTTGAACCAGGAAAGGAGAATAAGGTTTGCCATCTCAAGAAAAGTCTCTACGGCTTAAAGCAAGCACCCAGAAGTTGGTACAGCAAGTATTTTGCTGATTTGGGATACATGAAGTCCAATGCAGATCATCCTCTCTACTACAAAATTCAAGGGGAAGACATTACTATTGCACTTTTGTACATAGATGATCTGATTGTGATAGGAAGCAAGGATAGCTTCATCAGAAAACTAAAACAAGACTTATCTGCAGAGTTCGACATGAAAGACCTTGGACTTATGCACTATTGTCTTGGAATTGAGTTCTAGAGAAACTCAGATAGCACATTCATGACTCAGCTCAAGTATGTTGATAGTCTCCTGAAGAAGTTTCATATGGCAGATTGCAAGATTGGAGCTACTCGCATGGAACAAAGTTTGAAACTTACTAAAGATTCAAAAAAGCCTACAGTCAATGACAGGTACTACAGGCAGCTCATCAGATCTCTTATATATCTGACAATCACACGGCCAGATATTTGTTATGCAGTAAACTCACTAGCACAGTTTATGGCAAATCCAAAACAGTCTCACTGGAATGTAGCCAAAAGAGTCTTGAGATACATAAGAGGTACAAGCCAGTTTGAGATAGAATATAGAGGAAGTCATCCACGGTTGCATGGATACTGTGACAGTGACTATGCCAGAGATCATGAGACCAGGAGATTGACACAGGGATATGCATTTTTCCTTGGTCAAGGTGCTATATCATGGTTGTCAAACAAACAGCCAACTGTTTCTTTGTCTTCGACTGAAGCAGAATATAGAGCACTCACTACAAGTGCATGTGAGGCTATATGGCTCAGAAGACTATTGTTAGAAACAAATAACTTTGATGAGTAAAAGCTAATAACAATATACTGTGATAATCAATCGGCTCAAGCATTGGCCAAGAATCCAATATATCACTCCAGGACAAAGCACATTGATGTCAGAGAGCACTTCATCAAAGAAAGAGTGTTACTTGGTGATATCACACTGCAGCATTGTGATAGCAAAGAGAATGTTGCAGACATCTTTACCAAACCACTCAGTAAAGAGCTATTCGAGAAACACCGACTAGCTCTTGGTTTGACACAGAGGAAGGACATTCCCATTAAAGGGGTGTGATGGAATATAATGCTCAGTCCTTCTTCGATTCCTCAGCATCATCATCTTGAGGGAAGGCCTGCTTCATGATGTTGATCTTGAGGGAAGGTGTTGAGAGTTCACGCTCAACATCATGTGATCATGTGTGCATAGCACCATCACGTGATCATATGTGCATAGCACTAACCTTATAGAGTGCTATAAAGGTTATGGCGGGGGAAGAGTGGTACCTTCAGGATCACGACCTGGGAAAAAGCCCCTCCAACTAAAGCATCAAACCTTATCGAGCAACGCAAGACGGTGCTATTGCAAGCAAGAGCAGCAATTAGCGTCGAGCAATGCAGGGATGGTGGTAGCGAGCAGGAGCAACAATGCAAGGATGGTGGATGGTGAGTAGGAGCAGCAACACTGGATGTCCGAAGCACGAGACGGTGGAGGATAGGGGACGATGGATGGCGACAAGAGGAGGTGGCTATGGTGGAGGCGACGTCATGAACAAACTTTTTAACAAGCTTCTAACGTCCATCCAGAAATAACTTTAATTCTTGGTGCACCTTAGATTATCAACGTTTCCTTTTCACCCCTCTTATTTGCCACCACAAATTAATGGAATTTTTTCTCTCAAAGCCCCCCTATTCATTCACAATACAACAACCATATGTATCGTCCATTATCTACTCCAACCATGGGCTTATGGGAAAGCCACCATGGACCACCAACTAAGAAAAAATAAAAGATACTCTGCAAGCAAATGTTTATCCACAATCAATAAAAATCTAGTATGTACATTTTGTAGCACTGACTACTCCAACCAGTGTCTCTCTCATGAGGTATTCCCTAGCTAAAGGCTCACTATAGACACTATGGGTTGTCTATAAGAAGAAAGACATCTAAACTCTCTCAAATTTCTCTATCAATGCAAGCCAAAACCACTCTTGGGTCCCACTACAACTCTCTCAAGGGATGCCCCCCCTAGAGCTAGAGCCAAACCCTCGACTAGGGATACTCCTCCCCACTTGACGTAGGATTGATGGCTTGCTGCTTCTCTAGAAGGCCTACCACTCTAAGCTCTATCATTATAGATGGCCCAACACTTGGTTCCCCCAAAGGACATTTTGAGCTGTAAATATTTCTAGATGGAAGACCACACTAAAACCTATACTAAAGAAGACATGTCAAAGTGAGCTCCATTGTCACACCATCTATACTGGTAAGCCACACGACTAACATGACGTTTCTCATCCTCCCATCTCGAGCCTTCCCTCCATGCCTCCGAGATGGATATCTTTATCTTCTCAATCCTATGCCAACCTCCTTATATGTTCCTTAGAGTGTTGCAAAGAATGACTCCAAACCCCCATGATTTGGGTAGTCCAATATCCCACTGTGCGTAGTTTCTGTGTATCATGTGACCGAGCATGTGGCCTTTCTTAGGAGTAATCCAAAGAAGGATCTACTACAAAAGCAGCTCCTAGGGGTCTAAAGGCCATAGATGATAAGCTTGCCTACGAGGGCTAGACTTTGTGTTTCTAAGTGAATAAGGCATCATCATTGTCTGCCAAGCCACAGTTGCTCTAATGTGGCATGTGGGCCCAAAGAAAGGTAGGCACCAATGCCTCAACTACCCCATGGATCCTTTATGAAGGCAGTGGGCCATGGCAAGTAAAATTCATTGATCATCAACACTCTCCCTCTACTAGGGAGAGTTTGGCAACGTTCCAATACAAATGAGACACACTCTCACCTCTACCTATGTGAGATATCAATTATATCATGGTCTCACTGCAAGGAATCCAGCAGAAGCTAAGGGTCTCATCCATCTAATGGATCCCTACATATTTGCAAGGAATGCGATTGACATGATCCAAAATATTCTATCCGCAAAGGCCATACAATAGACATCCAACAAGCAATAGACATCCACAGATACCTAGGATCAAGAGGGAGCTCTATTGAAAGTTGCTCCCGCACTTGTTATCCCCATGGGCCCTTCTTTTGGTGTTCCTTTATGCATACTTGCCTTAACTCTTTCTTAGTCTAAACCCCAGTTACCTTTGTCAATTGAGGCTAAGGAGCTAGGCTTGATTGCAAAAAGCCCCATCGTCGTGTCTATTAAGAGGGTAGTTTAGAAAGAACCAAGGCCTATCTGCAAAGAAGAAGTGACCACTATCAACGCCTCTACCTAAAGAAGGCCCAAGGCCTTGGCTAGGTGGCACATTTGCAACAATCAAGCATACCTTCAACATATCATAATCAAAGAGTATGTCCTTGAAAGGAAAGCATGATCACAAATCTAGATATGTGATGAATTGAGTCCATACCAGATATACTAAATTTGCTCCACCAATGCGACACAAGCTAGAGGGAAAAAATACCCCTATAAATGTTAAACTCCTGAATAAGATCACTCGCAATCTCTATACTATTAGCACTTAGCCCTAGTATGTACTTGTAGGCTCGTTAGGACTAGTCCAAGCAAGCAATGCACTTAGTCACTAGTTGACCTAGAGCCATACATTGGCCACTCTTGTACTTTCCTCATTATCGATTTTGCAAGTATTCTTCAATTCGGTCAGCTTGTTGTTTGCTCCCATGTATTCCACCTTGTTCCATTGCTTCTCGCACCCAATAGTGGTATCAAAGCAAAATTAACACAATCCTCGTTCAATCTTTGAACACAAGTTCCCTACCAAAATACAAGGAAGATCTGCTTCTATTCCTATAGATAAGGCCTTTGCTACCGATCATATGGGCAAAGGCAAAGGGGGAAAAGGGGAGGGGAGGGGATTACAGCAAGCCCAAATATTCATCTGGCACCTCATCCTCTTCTTTCCACGTTGATGGAAGAAGAGGAAATGTTGTAATTATTGCAAGAAACCAAGTCATGACATATCTGAGTGCCAAAAGCGCATTGCTTCCGAGAAGGAGAAACAACATCAAGGACTTGCAATCACAAATGCATCAGCTAACTATGAGCACACCCATGAGGAAACACATTGTGCTCATGACGAGTGGACCTTTGGTGTGACTTGCCATTATAATCTGTCAGGGGATGCTCTAGCCTTATCACTTTCAGATTCTAGCATAGTATTTTGATAGTGGTGCTTCCAAACACATTACATTCTACAGAGATATATTTCAACCATTCAACGCTTCTCCCAAGAGAGCATTGTCTTGTGCCAACAATGCCTCTTATCCTATCAAAGGAATTGGACAAGTTGAGGTTATTTATATGTCAAGGGATGCAGTCACTCTTCTAGAAGTGTTATTCATTCCATGCATCAAGAAAATCTGATTTTCATTTCAACCATTTCTACCAATGGCTTCATGGTTGTCTACCATTGCGCCATTTATGGCAATCGGTATGATAATTGCATTGCAATTACTGGGACATTTTTTAGAGGGCTATATCATCTAGATGCATATGAAAAACAGCCAGCCATTGAAGCTAATTCACTTGCCTATGCTACTCAATTTGTAAGTTCAGACACACACTTATGGCATAAGAGGTTGCACCCAACATATACTTACCTAGATACAATTCCAAACTTGTGCAAGGGTGAGGCCGACCATGCATCCCTTCACGGCTCTATCCTAGATATCCTTCACATCTCTACATACCTGTCCTCAAAGTAGAGGGAGCTATGGATGGAAGGGGATCCACCATTTAAGCTCCTCTGAACCATACCAATTGGTGACCTTTAAAGCCACCTTCTCTTAGTCAAACAATAGAACCTATACCTCCTAGTAAGAAATAAAAGAGGAATAGAGAGAGAGGCTAGAAGAGGAGGGGAAAGGGAAGAAAAGGATGCAATGAGCTCCAAAGAAGCTTGGGAAATGGTGATATCCAAGCTAGATGAGATAAGCACTTAAGATACCATATGGGACACCTAAAGGTAAGCTGAGGAAGGAGCCAAAATGCCTCTGAGTCCCGAAAAAACTAGGGAAGAGACTGTCTTCCGAAAGAAGTGAGGAAGGAGAAAATGAACCGGGGGACTGGAGAAGGAGCAAAACAAAGGTGAAGGAATAAACAAAAGATTGAAAATTTAGCAGGCGAGGTGAAGAAGAAACAGAACAAGGAGGACACAAGGAGTTTCAACAAACAAGGGATGGATGGGCATAAAACTTGTCCTTAAGCCAACCTAAAGGCTAGGAATAGAAAGAGCAATAGACATGAGCCCAAGAGTGCTGACCGGGGAGGCTTAGAAGCGGTGGAAGGGAGAACAACTAGTAGGCTTAAGCACACCCCAAGAGCTAGGCCAAGGTGGGCGGAACAAGAGAGGATGAACAGCCCCCGACCAAAGCAAGTAGAGGAAAGGCAGAGGCAACAGCAAACGAAGGATGTAGTGAGCAAGTCCGATTCTCACAGTTTATACATCACCATTAAGAACATCATGATAAGCAATTTCAACACAGCAGTTGCCAACGGTTACTAAACATGTGGCAATGTCTAAAGTAGAATGAAGAGCATAGTTACCAGGGAACAACGTTCCGACATCCGAAACGTCTGGAACGCCGTTCCAGGAAGCGAGGCAGAACCAGAACAGCCCTGGAACGTCCCCTTTTTTTTTTTGCTTTGAAAGTCTCGAATGGGTATTTTAGAGCTTATAAGCTATAAAATGTTAGTTTCTTCATTTTCTAGAATAATTTTATGTCATATGATGATGCGGCGTTCCGGTTCCCGTTCCCCCTTCCCGGAACATTCCCGTTCTGACACCCAAATTTCCGGAACGTTCCTTTTACCTGGTAACTATGATGTAGACTCTGGGCCAACCTTCATGAAGATAACGAGAGTTTAGGTCTGAGAAGTCAACAAGCAGGCAAGTGCCAACTACCTTGCACCCAGCGCCATGCACAACTCGTATACTAAATACTGAGCTG
Source organism: Dipteris shenzhenensis (assembly GCF_047967505.1). Taxonomy (NCBI): domain Eukaryota; kingdom Viridiplantae; phylum Streptophyta; class Polypodiopsida; order Gleicheniales; family Dipteridaceae; genus Dipteris; species Dipteris shenzhenensis. The sequence continues at coordinate 41,524,576 of NC_141619.1, forward strand.
TAAAACCAAGACAAAAATCACAAATAAGTTCAATCTAAAAAGCAGGAGTGTCTAGCATGTGTCTATTGACATGTGTCATTTCTCAACTGTCATACAAGGACAACGAAATCAAGCTACTTCAAATAAAAGGCACCAAACTGCTCATGGAACTATTTCAATTCCATTTTCACGTAACTGCCCAGAACCTTTTTGTATCACGCTCCTACTTAGTCGCCTCCTTCTCTAGGTTGGGATGAACTTTCATTACATTTTTCAAGGAGAGTCTCTGAGCAAGGATGTCCCCTATATGACGTGCTACCTTTAAGGACCTAGGATTCTCCCCATTCTCAAGGAATGACTTCTTGAGGTCTCTCTCTTGTGAAGAAGCAGAAGCTGCACATTTCTTGGAAGGCCTGTGAATCACTATTGCTGAAGCGTATCGGAGTGATATATTGAGCCTTAAGACATAAGGTTTTGTGGCATTTGGCCCCACCATTATTGCTGCATTTCAATCAACTGCGAAAAATGCCATGTTAAACAGAACATTATCTGCTGATTTGAAACAGAAGAATCCTGAGCTGCTCAACAATTTCATAGATTTCCATTTATCACAAAAATTCAATGGCACTGAATCGAGAAATTAAACCAAAATCCCTGATTCAATTTATGAGAATCAAAGAAAATCAAGCAAAATCAACTTGCCCTACCACGCCTCATACTTCAACCTTATAGCATGCTGACCATCGATTGTATAACTCATACTCTAGATTATCCCAACCTCATCTAGAGGATAGGATCTAACAAGAGGTAAAACATAGAAGCAAAGAAAGCACGCATAAACCCTTACAAAGGATTGACTTACACATGACATCCACAAATCTGAATGGAAAGCCCCGACAAAGTTAGCAGAACAAGGAACCCTATATCATAGTTACCAGGGGGGGACGCCGTTCCCCCTTCCGGAACGGCCAGAACCCCGTTCCATGAAGCAAGGGGGAACCATAACATCCGGAACGGGGAAAAAAGTGTTTTGAAAGGCGGGGGGTGGGGAGGGTTTCGAAACGTTCCAAATGTGTGTTTGTCGAAGTTCAAAGCTGTAAAAAGTTCATGTCATTCATGTTCTAGTATAGTTTTATGTCATATGATGGTGTGTCATATGACGTGGCATTCCCTTCCCCTTCCCGAATCGTTCTTGTTTCAACATACCATGTTCCCAGAACATTCCCATTCCCTGCTAACCATGTCCCATATATGCCAAGTGCCTAGGCCTCTGCACCCCATCACATGCCCCCTAGAGGGGTTCTAATGTGCATAATTAAGGATGGAGCTTCAAGAGATACAGTAGGTCAGCAGGTACAGCCACAAGCAGCTAGCTGCCCTAAGCTACACATAAAGCCATGCCAATGATAGAAAATACAGACAGGCTGGCCACACAGCTGGCCATCTGACCACCAGCCTCTGAGACATATAACGGCTTCGTACCTTCAAATGATAGGATGAATCCTCAAATCAAACTGAAATGAATATCAAGCACTTGAAACAAAGGAGTTCAACTATTCAAAAGGTCAGGCCCCTTTTCCCCACTACCTTTCTCATCCACCTTGATACGATGACATCCTTAACCCTATAAGAATTCAAGAAGCGTTGCTCTGTCTGAGGCTCCATCAAATCCCACCAAAGACGTGCTTTGCCTAACAAATACCCTATGGCAAGCTGAATTTTCTTGTCATCAGCATAGGGATCAAATTCTGCAGCTTTCTAGTGATGAGGCCCAAGACAAGCTCCATGCTGCTCCTTTCTGCTGGGACTTGTGCTGCTCCAAGTGAATGGTTGTATTAGGCACACTGGCCTCTTTTAATAGGCCCAAGGCCTGCCCCAACAAAACCAACCCGCAGCCTCAATCTTGCCGACCCAAACAGGCCAACCAGGCTGCTGCAAAACCGCCCTAAAAGGGCTCTCATAACAAGGGCCCCTGGCCCACAACACTAGAGCTTTGGCCCTCACTTTCAAGCGCAAATGCCCTCCTATATAATCAGGGTCCAGACCCCAAACCTGCTGCAAACCTGCACCTTGCACCTGCCACTTGTGTAGCCAAGAATCTACCACCTCCTTTGTTATGGCCTTTTGTTCTCCAAAATAAGGATCCAGAGTGATGTTTGGACGCAACACAAAAGCCTTTTGTTCTCCAAAATAAGGATCCACAGTGATGTTTGGACCCAACACAAAAGCCATGGCATCCACATGGGTAAGAGCCTGGATGGTATTCGTCATCAATGTGACGGAAGACTATAGTGTAGTGATCTGCTGAGCTAACTGGGTATGATTCAAAGCAACCCCATCAAATCCCGCATCCAAAGTGGTTGAGGAATCCTTGAAAGCATCCTTTGTGATCAAATCTTCATATAAATCAGTCCCAGATAGGTCGAAACCATGATCTGCCCCCTGTATTTCGTCCTAGCATAGGAAATTTCTGCAACTCGTTGAAGGTTGCAGACAGAGAGAGACTGAACTCCGCTGTTTTGGGCAGCAAATTTCAACTCCAAAATCTGAAAACTGCCTGGGATGCAGAGCAAGCGAGTCTGGCACAAATCAGGAGCTTGGAACAGGTAATCAAAATCTGAAATTGGACCCAGAAGAGGGAGAATTGCAATTCGCAGCAAGAGAGCAAGAGAGGGATGTCTAGAACAGTAAATACAGCAGGCAAAGGGGTGAAACGATGAAGAGGAAGAGCTGGAAACCGGTTGAACTCCGTGTAACAGACACCTTCTCTGAATCACAATAGTTGTAGGAGAAATTCTGTGGATGGAAGTGCGGTGCCAAGAGCACAGACTGATGTAGAAGTGAAAAGGAAAGGGATGGGTGTGGTTTTATAACTATGGGGCTGGCCCTAACTCTGTGCTTTTGGAAAGCTGCCTCGAAATCTATGCTGCCCTCCAAAAACTAACTGCTTTTAGAAAACATAACTTTCCCCCAAAAGTCATTGCTTTTTCCAAAAGCTTCCTTCAAAAGCTACTCTAAGAGCTTTCCCAAAGACTTGCAAATGTCAAAATCCAGAATTGGAGGGAGAGGGAAGGAGCTCCCCCCCAACTTGACCTCTAACACCAAATCTAGCCCAGCAGAGGTTTCTGAGCCTGATGCGACTCCAGTTACAAGATTGCATGTCACCTCAGATACGCTTCCACTTCCTTGGATGATGATGGCTTTCCCAAAATTGACTGGAGCAAGAAGTTGAGCTCGCAGCTAATCCTTCCTCGTCTCCCCTGTCAGAAGGATAGCAGACATGGCTGGAGCGAGTTGCACCACCGTTTCGGGATAGACGAGAGAATCGTCAAGGTTAAGCATGTACTTAGGCGGTTAAAACTAAGATCTAAGGACATTGAACTCCCTAGCGTTAAGAACTCTAGGATGTGTGAAGCATCTCGTTCTCGTACGATATGCTGATAATCTATGATCATGCGGAGAATAAACCAATAGTCAAAAGGCTCATAACTTCATTGATGTAAAGCCCACCTCATAAACTAGCTTCCAGTATCATGTCATTGAAAGTGACAGGCTGAACAAAACTACAAGCGTCAGCAAAGACTAAAGCATGATTACGAAATGGTGCAGTCCAAGTGAAGGTGACAAGGTCGTTCTCAATATGATACTGAAGACGGTACAACTATAACCACAATAAAGGTAGCATAACCATACTGAAGATAGTATGCTTCCATGATAAGAGATATCTCTACGCTGAAGGCAATCTGTGAACAAGAAGTTATCACTCCCCTTTGTCCGCCTCGTATGAGGGCTCATATGTGGGGTATTGACCCGCATTCAATGCGTCCAATGCGTCCATCAGCTCCCTTGCAAGAGCACTCATGCTTATGTGTATTGAGTCTGATAGCTGATGAATTGTTGTGTCATTTTTTGATAGGTCACTTTTTGTGAGGGCACTCAAAAATGGCAGGTTAATGAAATTGACAATTTTGATTAGTCTAGAAGGTATCAATATCCAAAGGGGGGGAATTTGATCCCTTTACGTTAACAAGGGCCATCACAAGTACCACACAACAACCCAAACTACAAAGCAACACTGTAGACAACAAACACAATCTAATGCCATGCCCTAAAACATGGACTTTAAAAACAACCCAACTTATGCAGCACTCGCATCCACGTAAACTTTGACGATCAACACACAAACTTCAAGACAACTGCTACAATATGGCTTGCTATAGAAGCGAACAGTCTATATAAAGAGTTGGTTCGCTGGGGGATGTGGTTGGCCAGATTTGGGCCCTAGTTGATTGTATTAGGAGGCTTTACGCCCTATATAAAGACCCCTTTGAAGGGGCAAATTAGTTCATTTTGCATGTGGTCTTAATAGCTAGCCAAGGATAGTTTCTAGGGAACTAGAGGGCATACTAATAGTGAGTTGGAGAGCATCTAGTGGTGCACAAGATAGTAGGAAGCATACTATGTAGGGTGTTCTTCCTTAAGCATCTACTAAAGCTTACATGAGGCATGTGGTAATCTAGAAGGAGTCCATAGCAGCAGCAGGCTCAAGAGTCAACATACAGATGCTACTTTCGTAATATACATCAATGATTGTATGTTGTAGGTGATGGTACATGATTTGGACATGTTTTGTACTTGTATTTGACATCTATTATACACTTCGTTTGTTTGTATGTCTATGTATACTTTCTTCAAATATGAAGCATTCTATACACATGTATCGTGAGGTGAGATATAGTGGGTGACTTGTGTTCATTAGCTGGCTAGGTACACGGTCATCAATTTACCTACATGTTGTTTGAACTGGAGACAAGTGTAGTCCTATTTTTCAACACACAAGTGACGTACAGGAAAGAGTAAAGACACTTATTAACTCAGGCGAATTGAAGGTATACATTTCTATATTGTAATTTTAATAATATGATTGTCGTTTAATTTTCTTATAACTAAATCACATGTTAACATATTCTATTAATAATATAGTGAACATAATAAGCGAGGAAGGCCACAAGTAAACATCACAAATATACACCAAAATGGTTATATTGGAATCAAAGAAGAACTTTTTTTTTTTTCATAATTGATAGTCTTATAGTAATATTCTATGATGCATCAAAACATATTCATATAATGATTTCCATTTCTCACAAAATGTTTTGAATATAAAACTTTCTTGACTTCAAAGATCTTTACTTTGAGAGGTGCTTTTAAAAGCTCCAACATCTAAGGATATGGGATGAAAGAAAAGGAACATTGTTTGATCATTCTTCTGAAGGCTCTACTAATAATGTTGATCCATAAGAGGTGGTTCATCTTATCTTAATTTTATGAATATAATTGTTATTAGATGGTAGATAAGAGTGGCTAAAATATATTTGTTGTTTTGACTATAAGGGATGCTATTCTAGAGTATAGAGACTTTAGGTTATCCAAATGATAGTGGAGATATTTTTTAGCCATTATTGGCAATGCCTTTATAGGCAAGTTTATGGTGGGAAACGTTGTTTAATCTAATGCCTAGAATAATTGAACGAAGTGTTATGTTTGTGAGTATAGTGGACATCTATTAGCTAATCAGTCTATGCTTTGCAACCCACTCATCCATGGGAAGCTTTTCAGAGATGGGGAATGGACCCTATCCAACCAGTGGAAGTCTTTGACAATGGAACAGTTCAGCTCAAAGATTTACAAGGCAATGTGTTCTTTGAGTTGTACAATGGAAGCAAAGTCAATCCATACCAAGAAACAAGATCTTCGGACAAACAAACCTCATAAATGGACTACTCGATTGACAATGCCTTGGTGAATTTCACGGAAGACAAACTGTAAGTTAGATGTTTGGTCATGTTGAAGGAAATGCATCATAATTGTAAAATGGGAACTAATCAATGAAGATAGGATATTCGCAAGAAACATAGAGAATATATCCTTCAAAATGATGAAAATAATGATCTCAAAGATTCTATCTTCCACTTGGGTGTGATTGCAAAGGGGGAAATTACAAGGTCACCAGCTTAATGCAAAGGATGTTCAAGATGACACAAACATAGAGCAATTGCTAAAATCAAAAGTAGGGCATAAATGCTCTGTGAACAATATGGGACCACAACGACAAACTAAAGAAAAATGTTTTCACAATGATACGCCAACTGCCTATGTTCTTTTTGACATTCTCATGTGTTGAGAGACGATTGCCAAGCTTATTACAATGCTTGTAAAAGCAAAATGCAAATATCAAATAGTCAAACAATGAGACCGAGCCATCATATTCGCAACATCTTAAAGGAGATTGCCTATTCATTAGATTTCAAAATTATATGTAACGATGTGATTTCAAAATAATACATGAATGATCTCTATATCTCAAGAATTTTTTGTAGGTTGGTAATTTTGAAAGGGGGCAAAGAGAAGGTTTTACATAAATATTAAAAATATATTTGGATTAGGATTATTAGCTAGTTTGGATCCTACATTTAGATTTCATAGAATACCAATAGGAGTTGCCTATGTAGCAATTAGAGTTGGTGATGCAATCATTATGGATGCTTTATATGACAAGATAGTGATGATATTAGTACATTGGGTCAAATAATAGGCTTGAACGTTGCATGGAAAACTTTCCATATAACCTCTTTATGATTTTGTGAGTTACTCTTAATACCTATAAAATTTAATTTTTATTTTGCAATTCACTAATGAAAAGTATCATTTATGAAGTGGAATGTTATGGCTTCATAAGATTCCTATAATCTATTCTTTAAACACCATGTGTAATATGAGCGGTATGCTTAAGATATTTGATGAATCCTTCACATGTAACTAATATATCTCATTTATGGATAATAGATTGTTATTATTGTGTGACAATATCACACAAGGAAACTAGGAAAATTTATATTCTATGAGTTTTTAATGATGCATAAAAGATAAAAATTAGAAGATAATCTTAAGGTTCCATAATCCCAACCATGAATGTGTAAAATAAAAAATTTCATATAAACTTTTAGAGATTTAGAGCCTAATTAATATCTCACTTTTTGGCCATTTTTAAACTAATGAAGGCTATGATGTCTCAAAAATATGCATTGGTTGACTAGGGTGTCTCACCCTTTTTCGATCGTTTTTAAAGGATTGTGTACTTGCCATTTCTTTCTAGCATGTGGTGGCACATACTTTGATACATGCTTTGTCTCTTGATCTTTAACAATTTGTAAATCACTCGCTTCATCACTACTTGTATCCTCGACACTCTGTTCAACTTCAAATTTTTGCTTGCCTTTGTCCACATGCTTGCTCCGCCTTCATCTACCACTCCTTGGGCTCACCCTATCAATACTTTCCTCATGTTTTGATGGCTCTGATATCACCATACTTATCCCTCAAGGGAATACCAACAATTGTTGAGATATTGGGCTCCACTCGTGATATGCCAGGGTGATCGTTGTGCATTAATGTCATCGACTTGTTAGCTGCAGATGCGGTTGGTACACCGCTGACAGCTATCTTTATGTACTCTAGTTAGTGGCTCAGTTAGTACGCCACCTAGGTTAGCTAAGTTTGGTTTGAGACCCACATATAGGGTTCACCTATTCCTTTTGTACTAAGAGAGAGTTCTTTTGGCTTTCACAACTAAGAAGAGGAAAACTGTTTTCAACCTCCACCTTTGTGCATATTCCCCCATTGTGTATGTGAGAAAGCTGCAAGTGAGACTCCTTACTTCTCTCCCACTCTCTTCACATGGTATCATAGCTCAGTTCATGGTAAGAAGCTCAAGAAAGCAAACCAAGTTCACGGTGTCTTGGTAAGAGGATCAGTGTTGCTTTCCTTTTTCGAGCTTGGGAGCAAATCTCTGCAGGTAGCAGAGCCGAAAAGTGCAAGAGTGCACTATCTCAGATTGGGACGCCCTTCGTGGTGTGGCGAGAGGGTAGTATATGCTGCAGGCAAGGGCAAAGCCCTCGGTGACATTATTATTATTTATTCGAGGCTATTTCAGGTCCCGTTTCGGTGGCGAAAGTTTTTTGCAGGCACTCAGAAAAGTGCCCTGTTTTTTGCTGTGCGACCACTATTCCGTAGGTCAATGAAAAAATGCCGCAGAAATTGCATCGTATGCCCGTGCACAGAGATATTGGGAGTGACAAAATCATTTTTATTGCCTGTTGATGCAAAATCGTCACTAGGAAGTGACTGTGTGATCAAATACCACTTTCGTCAGTTTTGCAGATTTGCCCTTGTGAGGCAAAAGTTGTTTTTTTTGTAGTGACAGAATATTTTGTAGTGTTCTATAATGGCGTCTGATGCTCTTTCACAGATAGTCAATGAAAAGCTTGACAAGAACAACTTCCAAGCATGGAAGTTTAGAATGATGAATTTCCTTAAGGGAAAAGGCTATTGGGAGTTCATTACTGGAGCTAAACAAGAACCAGTTATTCCTAATGTTCCCAACCAACAGGAGTTGCAGGCATTTAAAGGATGGCATGAGAGAGCCAAAAAAGTTATGTACTAGCTGTCTATCAGTATTTCAGGTTCTATGATTGTGCATATTGAGGATGCAAGCATGCCGAAGGAGGCATGGGATACTTTGACAAAAATGTACAGCACAAATACACAAACCAGGAAAATGCAGCTCAAGTAGGAGTTGCATAATGTTTAAAGAGAAAATATGAGCATCAATGACTACCACATGAAGATGAAGAAGATTGCAGATGCACTTGCTTCCATTGGGTCTCCAGTGGAAGATGATGATTTAGTTTCTGTGACCTTAAATGGTCTAGGAAAGGATTATGCACAATCCATTGCCATCCGTGAAAAATTTCCTAATTTTGAGGAGTTGATTGCTCTTCTAATTTTTAAAGAGAAGAGAAATGGTGGTGCATCTTCTTCAAGAGGAACTTCAAAAGAAACTGTCTTCTACTCAAGTGCTGGAAGAGGTAGAGGCAGAGGTAAAGCAAGCCCGATCTGGAGGCTGTGGCAAAAATCAGAATATGTAGCAAATTCAAGAAAACCAGTCCTATGGAGGAGGACGTGGTAACTTTAGAGGCAGGGGGAGCCAAAGAGGTTGTGGTGAATGGCAGAGAGGCCAAAATGCAAACAACAATGTTGAATGCTACTACTGTGGTAAAATGGGTCATATGGCTAAAGACTGCTACAAAAAGCAGAATGACATCATGAATGGAAAATTGCAGCAAGGCAATTATGCATCCTCTAGTAGACAGGGTGATGACATAAATGAGCATTTGTTTATGGTGCAGTACATGACCAATTCTGTGACAAATGCAAAAGAAAGCAATGATGTGTGGTATGTTGACTTAGGTGCTTCCAACAGGGGTCCGGGCTGTCAAACCACGTCTCCCGGAAATTCTCAGTACATATGGCGGAAAACGCATCAAACCACATGACAGGTCATGCAAAATGGATGCAAGATGCAAGGAAAATGGAAAGACCAGGATTTGTGGAGACCAGTGATGATACTGCATATTCTATTGTGCAGATTGGTAAAATTTATTTGTCTATGTAGGATGGGAAAAATAAATACCTATCTAATGTATTTCATGTCCCGATTATCACCAAGAACCTGGTTTCTGTTGGTCAAATGGTTGAGGAGGGCTTGCAGGTCAGATTTATTCCTCATGGATGCTTTGTTGAGGATATGAAAAATAAAGGTCGCTTGATAGCAAAAGGGAAGAAGAAGGGCAAGATGTTTACGTTGGATGCGGACATGCCTGAATTGAGTTCAGCAATGATAAACACATTGGTCATGTTAATGTACAATGACTTCAATTAATGCAAGCCCAAAATATTGTTGCAGGATTGCCTAAGTTCAAGGTTGCAGAAATGCATAAGGTATGTGAAGCCTATCAATTCAGAAAACAGGCAAGGAAACCATTTCCTAGACATGTTCAAGAGAGTAAGAGGCCATTGGAATTAATCCACTCTTATGTGTGGACTACTAAAGCTGCATCTTTTGGAGGCTGTCATTATTTTGTCACTTTTATTGATGACTACATCATAAAAGTTTGGGTGTATTTTATGAAAAAGAAAAGTGAATCCCGTGATTTCCCTCATGCAATCCCATGATTCCCATCATGCATGCCCTCTTTTCCTATCATGCCCTCATTCTTTATTCCAATTTCCCTCATGCAATCTCTTATTTCCATCATGCATGCCCTCTTTCCATATCCATATATAAAAGAGTTATGCATATGCATAAAAGAGTTATGCATGTGCATATGCATGAAAGAGTTATGATGTATGAAACATATGCATCAAATCTTTATTCATACGAATTGATCCTATGCTTATTGCTTTAAATTTTTAAAGCTTCATGCATGACACTTTTTGCATGACCATCAACTAGAAGGAAGGAGCAATGCATTGTTACCTACCCCATCTCATGAATTCTTAAGGCATTGAAAATTTAACTTAAACATGCATGCAAGGGAAAGGAGAAGGAAAGGATCGAGAAAGAGAAGATAAAGATAAGGAGAATAAGAAGGAATGAGTATGGAAAAAAGGAAAAGGGAAGGAGAAGGAGGAGAAGAAGAAAAATGGGAAAAAGGAGAAGGGCAAATGGAATGGGAAGGAGAAGGAGAAGGGAGAATGGAAGGAGAAGGAGAAGGGAGATGGGAAGGAGAAAGAGAAGGGACATGGGAAAGGGAAGGAGGAGGAGAAGGAGAAGGAAATGGGAAGGATAATGGATGAAGAAGGAGAAAACTGTCGCTAGCGAGAGTCTATACATGCGGCTAACATTGCATCTATAGGCACGGGTGCATAGTCTAGAAAATAGTTTGATACGCTATTAGATGCGCTCCGATAAAGAATCTCAAAAAAAAAGTGTCCAAAATCTTGCGACGGAGGGTGAATCTGAAGAAAACAACTTTCCACAAGTACAAGAAGCATCATAGATTGAGAGAGAAGAGCAACTGATACGAGACTTACCTCAGATAGAGGTTTAAAAAGCTTCTTCTCCTTTTTCTCAAAAGCTTCTTCTCCTTCTTCTCAAAAGCTTCTTCTCTTTCTTCTCTTGTGGCTTCCTTCTTCACCCTCTTCTCTTGTATGGTTGGAGATGAATGTGTATGCTTGGAGATGAGGTGTAAGATGCTTGGAGATGAGTTCCTCTTGGAGATGGGTATACAACTTGAAAGGAATGCAAGCGCGGTGGAGTGAGGAAATGAAGAAAATGTAGGTTTGAAAACTAGTTAGCACATCTAAAAACATGTCTATTAGCACGTCTATTAGATGCGTCTATAGATGCATTTCATAGTACAGAAGCACTTAGAGATGTGTTACATGGTTTTGGGATAAAAATTTCAAGGGATGGCTTCACTAACATTTTGGACTTTCATTTTGAGTTGTTATTATTTGTAGGATGTCTTCATCTTCAACAAGCACCTCCAGTGTGGGTGAATCCCTCCATATCCGCCACTGAGAAATGTGGTTTGAGCAAAAAATCAAATGTATGTGTGATCGATGTCGAGGGAACATGTATCATGCATGTAGAATCACACTTAGTAACATCTCAAAGTACAGAGAATGGGATGAGACCATATCCATGGTAAGTGTTAAAGCGTTGAGGTTGATTGAGATACCTATGGGTGTTCAAGTGTTGGATATATAATCCTTTTCTAATTTGATACAGTCCATGCAGTGCCACACCCGCATACGTTGCCCTATGCTCGTCGTGAGGAGGTGAAGCATCGATGATATGAGGTGATACTTTCAAGAGGGACCGTTATGGATGCATGGGCTGATGGTGATAGTAGCCCTCCACTATTACCTCATGAGGCCATGGAGGAGGAAGTGTTCGATGATATGGTGCGAGATTTATTTGCCCATCAGTCCTTAGGTAGGGATGATAGCATGAAGTAGGATGATCTTTTTACTACAGCATTGATACCAATATTTGATGGGTGCACATTCTGTGTTCTACATTCCTCCCTTGAGTTACTAATCTTGCAGAATATTTAAGGATGAGTAATGCAAGTTTGAATGCATTACTCAAGTAAGCTTTCTCTTTTGCAAACATGGTGAATTATTGATGGATCAATTAGTGGAATACTTTTTCTCATTTATGGTCTTCACGTGCAGTCTATTGTCTCATTAGAGGAGAAATGGGGTCTCAAAAGGGCCTCCAATTAGTGTTTCCTAATTTCAAGGGATTAGAGAGGGATTTGAGGTGTACCAATGAGAGTGCTCCTTTGTGTGGGGCAATGGTATGTTGAGGTGGAGGGATGGCAGGCATGCGGAGATCCCCTATAGGCTATTCCTCTTACATTGGGGACCACCCAAAGCATCCTCCCCCCCCTTAACCCATGCTTGGCCACCCCACATCATCCCCAAATCTAATTTATGTCTTTGTGGGGGAAGGTATGGGAGCGAGAGAGAGAGTGAGGGAGAGAGAAAGTAAGAGAGAGAGTGAGAGGTTGGGAAGGTATGGGACTAGAGAGAGAGAGATATGAGACTAGAGAGGGAGCTCCATCGTATAGAGAGGGAGCTCCATTAGAGAGAGAGAGAGCCCACTACATAGAGAAGAGGAGTAAAGGGAGCTCAGAGGGAGAGAGGTCGAATTCTTACAAGAGCGACAAATAAGATTTGACTTAGGAAAAGAATGAAAGGGACTTACGAGAAGAAAGTATCAAGAAGAATGTTAAACACAAATTTGAATTCTTACAACTAAGAGTAGAACTATCACGAGCTCTTCAATACAAATTTGAATTCTTACAACTAAAAGTAGAACTATCACGAGTAAGAGCGACAAATAAGATTCTTGCTCAAATAAGATTTGACTTACTATCACGAGCAAGAGCGACAAATAAGATTTGACTTACTATCACGAGCAAGAGCAACAAATAAGATTTGACTTACTATCACGAGAAGAATGAAAGGGACTTACGAGAAGAAAGTATCAAGAAGAATGTTGAACACAAATTTGAATTCAAAAGGAATGTACGAGAAGAAAGTATAAGAAGAATGTTGAACACAAATTTGAATTCAAATTTATAATGAATTCAAATTTTGCTCTCTTTTTTAAAAATTCAAATTTATGCGTGGGAGGAGTGGGCTAATTTTTCTTATATATACTCTTCTTTCCATTCATTCATTCTCATTCTCTCCTCATTTCATTGAAGCAACCAAGAGCGAAAGAGAAAGGATAAGTGGAGCCTTACTTTTTTCACTTTTTCCAGGTACTTGCATTCTTTTTCATTCGTCTTGTAATTCTTTTTCTTTACTTATAATTCTTTTTCAATTAGTTTCTTGTTAAAGTTTTTGAGTTCTATTTCTTAAAATTCGTCTTGTAATTCTTTTTCTTTACTTACAATTCTTTTTCAATTAGTTTATTGTTAAAGTTTTTGAGTTCTATTTGAATTAATTTCTTATTGAAATTTGTGTTCTAAATTTGAAAAGAGAGATAGAGAGAGCTAGAGAGAGAGAGGAGAGAGAGAGAGAGTGTGTGAGAGATAGCATTAGATTAAGAGAGAAAAGAAAGGAGGGAGAGAAAGTAGGAGAGAGAGAGAGAGAAAGAGAGAGAGAGAGAGAGAGAGAGAAAGAGAGAGAGAGAGAGAGAGAGAGAGAGAGAGAGAGAGAGAGAGAAAGAGAGAGAGAGATTAAGAGAGAGAAGAGGGGCGGAGGGAGAGAGAGAAAACTCTTGGCAGCCGTGGCAGCTAGAGGACGGGGGTTTTTTAGAAGGCATTACAATTCTTTTTAAATTAGTTTCTTATTTGAGTTTTTGAGTTCTATTTTAATTAGTTTCTTATTTATATTTGAGTTTGTAAATTTGAGAAATGAGAGAGAATAGGGAGGGAGAGAAAGAGAGAGGAGAGAGGAAAAGAGTAGCCAAATTCGCACTATGGCAGGTTTGTGCATTTTTGGACACCCCATGATGTCCTTACCAACTTTGCCTTCTGCGTTGTGGTAAAATTCCTCCTTTATTTGCCAAAAATAGACATCAAAATGGCCGAAGTTGTCAAACTCCTTCATCTACCTCTTCAAAATCTATATTTCTTCATAGAAAATCATGAAGTGCATCAATCCTTTACAAGGTGATATAGTAGCAAACCTAAAAATTAAATAAAAGATACATGGACATAGCCAACCTCCATGACTAAGAAAACATAGAAAATGAAATTTTTAGATTCCTCTTTAAAATATATATTTTCTCATGTAATGCATCAAATTATTTCAAGGTGATTTAGTGATATGAAATCAAATATTTCATTGACATAGCCAACCTAAAAGGTGGCTCCAAAGGCAAGATAAACAAAGAAAATGAAAATTTACAAGGTGATGTAGTGGAAGATCAAAGTCTTCTAGATTAAATTAAAAATTACATTGACATAGCCAACCTACAAGGTTCCTCCAAAGCATAAGAAATTATATAGAGAATATATTGCCTACACCAGGGCTGTGCTACAAGGCACATAAGTTGTCATATTGACCAACCGTCATTTGCTAAGTTACTTTGTAAATATTTTCTTTTCCATGTTTATCTATGTTGAAGTTGATGCATCTATAAAGACACATGGATTTTAATTAGGTAGATGAAGGAATTTGACAATTTGGGCCATTCCAATGTCCATTTTTGGCAAATGTTGAAGGAATTTGACTACGACACTAAAGACAAAGTTGGTTGGGATGTTAGGGGGTGTCCAAAAATGCAAAAACCCACCACGGCATGAATTTGGCCATTTGGAGGGTGTCCAAATGGCCAAATTCACGCCATGGTGGGTTTTGGAATTTTTGGACACCCCATGATGTCCCGACCAACTTTGCCTTCTCTGCCGTGATCAAATTCCTCCTACATTTGCCAAAAATTGACATTGAAATGGCCAAAGTTGTCAAATTTCTTCATCTACCCCTTCAAAATCTATATTTCTTTGTAGAAAATCATGAAATGCATCAATCCTTTACAAAGTGATGTAGGAAAATCTCAAATTTTGGTTTTTAAACACTCCATCTAATCAATGTGGTGCCATGGTCAAATCCCTTCTACATATGTATTGGAATGGCCAAACTTGGCAAACAACATTTTATTGACTTGTAAGTTACATCAAAATGTGATATAACTTTTGTGTGCAAGCTGATATAAAAAAAGATGCAATATTTAAAAAAATAGATAATTAAAATAGATATAACAAAAGATTCACCATTTGGCCATAGATACATGAAATTTTTTTTCTTGTAAGAGGTGTTTGGATTTCAAATTGTATTTACAAAGAGGTGGGAGAAGGGAGGAGGAGGAAAAAGTAGCAGGGGGAGGAGGGGGATGCATGTGGGAGGAGGGAGGAGGAGGCGTGTGGTCAAAGGAAGGAGGAGGGGGGGAGGGAGGAGGGAGGCAGGGGGAGGGAGGAGCAGGAGGAGGAGGAGGAGGAGGAGGAGGTGGAGGAGGAGGAATGGGACGTGTGGAAGAGGAGGAGGGAGGAGGGAGACAAGGAGGATGATGGGGGAGGAGGAGGGAATTCAAATTCAAAATTCAAAATTCAAAAGTTTGACTTTGGAGGATGGGGGGAGGAGGAAGAGAGAGGGAATTCAAATTCAAAATTTGAAATTTTGACTTTGGGAAAAGTGCCCCCTCCTTGGTGTAAGAGGTGGCCCCCTCCTAGGTGTAAGAGGTGGGATCAACCACCTAGGTAGGGGGGTTGAGACTCCCTTGGACCCCACAAGAGGACTTGCATTAGGCCTAATCCATTTCTTAACCCATTCCTTATGAGACCCTTTTGAGACCCCAATTCTCCCCTAATGAGAATTCTTTCAAGGGAGAATGAATTACCGACCTCAAGAGATATGGCAAGGCAGTATGTGACATCTCTTGAAGGACTATATTACAAGCGCATCCATGCATGCATCAATGATTGTGTTCTGTTTCATGGAGCACATAAGGAGGCTCAAGAGTGTCCTACTTGTGGCAAGGTAAGATATAGAGCAGATCCCAAAACTTTGGATGTGCCTTGAAAGGTTATGCGACATTTACCCATAATCCCTCGCATCCAACATATGTTCAAGTGCAAATCCATTGGCAGAGCTCATGTCATGGCATTCCTCCCATCAATCAATCGATGGCAAGTGGAGATCTCTCGCAGACACTCTTATGTGGAAGCATATTAAAGACACGTGGCCAAGCTTCAAGGAAGAACCTAGGAACTTGAGACTTGGATTGGGTATGGATGGTGTGAACCCATTTGGTCTCAAAAGAACCTCTTATAGTGTATGACCAATGATATTGGTAAATTATAATCTTCCACCATCTATGGCGACTAAGAAAGGACATGTTATGTTATCTTTTCTAATTCTATGAAAACATAAAGTAAAAAATGTGGTTGTTTATCTAGAGCCTTTGATTGATGAGCTGGAGATACTTTGGAGAGGTATCAAGGTGCATGATGTGAGCAGGCCTCCCTCACACATGCCTTCACATGCAAGTTCTTGTGAGTGACTGTGGGGGGACTTCATTCCAAGGGGTGAAATTCTAAGTCGCGATATATCTGCCTTGCATGCAATATATTGCTCCATCCATAAATGGTCTACAAGTTTAGTAACTCAAGGGAGGCACGTAGAATAAAGAATGTGCACCCCTCAAATACTGGTGTCGATGCTACAATAAAAAGATCGTCTTGCTCCAAGCTATCATCCCTACTTGACGACTAATGGGCAAATAAATCTCACACCATATCATCGAACACCTCCTCATCCACGACCTCATGAGGTAATGGTGGAGGGCTACTATCAACATCACTCCATGCATCCATAACGATCCCTCATGAAGATCCCATCTCATATCACCGATGCTTTGCCTCCTCATGATGAGCATAGGGCAACATATGCAAGTGTGGTATTGCATCTTGTATCAAATTAAAAAAGGATCATATATCAAACACTTGAACACCCATAGGTATCTCAATCAACCTCAACGCTTTAACACTTACCATGGATACGGTCACATCCCATTCTTTGTACTTTAAATGTGACTGAGTGTAATTCTACGTGCAAGATACATGTTCCCTCGACATCAATCACACATACAGTTGATTTTTTGCTCCAACCACATTTCTCGATGGTGGATACATAGGGATTCATCCTCAATGGAGGATAAGCCTCTCAATCCTTGGCAAATGGCATGATTGCCACATCAGCATTCCACCTTGATAGTCAAAGTCAAAGAGCCACATCATCAAGGTTGACCAATCAACTACCACATCACCCTACCTAGTCAACAGTGTCGCATCATCAGTGCCACGTGGCACACTGCCCTCTGCAGGCACACACAATGCTCCACAGGCACTTCATGTGACCAGACCTACCACCTCATCATTGCTTCATAGGCACACCTCTTGCTAGGCATTGTGGGGGTTAAAGGTCACTGTGCCTTTACCCCGTTTATGTACAATACTCAAACACATATATAAATGAATGAAAAAGAAGAATAGGGTGGTTCTGCACCCACCAAAACTTGTGTGGCTCTCTGTCTCTCTCTCTCGCTCTCTCTCCCTCTTCCATTCTTGCTTCCGTTGAGAGCACTCTCAACTGGTATTAGAGCCCGAGTGATCTAGCTGAGCGTGCGTGAATGCTTAGAAGCTCAGCAGCTCTGTGGGAGGAAGGAGAAGCTTTGTGGGAAACTTTGTGGGTAACTTTACTTGCATCCGAGTATGCAGAGACCTTGGAGGAACCTTTGGAAAAGTCACTTTGGTTTTGCGAAGTGGTTTTGAGAGCCTGTTAAGAGCTTTCAAAGAAAAAGTCGTTTTTTGAGCTTTTCCCAGTTCCGTTCGATGACAGAGACTCCGTATTGACTTGTAGAGGCAACTATTGCTTGCTTTTGGTGTCCACATTACTTCAGGAGCTTAGAAACACCTTCATTCTTGAATCTGGGATCATTTCAGTGGATTTCTGACTCACTGTGTCAGTTCCTGCGTTTTTTGCCCGGGTGTTGGAACTCAAGTTTGGAGCAACCATTTACAGATCTGTCAGTTCCGGTGGACTCAGGAGGTCCCAAACTTCTATGTTGCTCATCATTCGCACTCCGGTGGAGTTTACAGATAGCTCTGTTTCCAAAAACGTTTTTCAGTCCGTGTGTTGGACCCAGTGATTGAGACCACGGTTTCCAAAACCGTCTGTCCCATTGCGTTCCGGACGCCCAAAAACCCCTACCTGTCAGTCCTTGCACGATTCGGTGGAGGATTTTCAGAGTTATAAATCTCTGTGTATTCGATTTCGTCTCTCTGTTATGCATTTTTCATACTAAGGTTTTGAAACCTTAGATTTATGCCACATGGCAGTGGATAAGTATTGACTCCCGTTTCTCACTCATCGGTTGAGATTTTGGAGTTCTGGCAGAAGAGAGATATTTGCAGATTTTCTTACTGAGTCGGATTATGCAATGGCGCCCATGTTTTGAAGCATCTCAGGTTCTATTTTCAGTAGCGCTCATTACCGTGGGACTATGATTTCTTGAGCATACCTTATGCAGATCACTCTGGTTGCAGTTTGAGCAGTGTGCGCTCATTCGTGGTATGCATTGGGTTGCAGTGGATGATTTATAGGCCATTTGGATGCATTGCGGTCCTTGTTGGATGCGCTGATAGGCCCAAATTGCCTTGTGGGATGCTATTTTTTATGGACGCTTTGCACATGGATGCTATTTTATGCTGAGGGACAGCTTTGAAACATTGCAGGTGATGCACTGATAGTGCTATGCTCTCTTGGATGAGACATTATTGATGTATATGCCAGTGGACAGTGTTTATGCTTGAGTCATTTGGCACTTATTGGCATTTTCTTTTGGGCCAGATTTGCTCATATGGATGCATAGTATATGCACATGAGTCAGATGCATCTTTTGATGCTTTGAGCTTTGAGTTTGGTGATATTTCAGTCTATTGTGGCATACACATTTGGGTGCACCTGGTATTTGGTGTGATTCTCTCTTGCAGGCACTAGCATTTGGGATTTTGCTTTATTTGCATCATGGCATCCTCTTCCATGCCTGAAAAGGAGTTTTTCAGCATTAAAAAGTTTGATGGGACAAACTTTTCTTTGTGGAAAGAACAAATAAGGGATGTGCTTATTCAAAAGAAGCAGATTAAACCCTTGGCAGGGATTGAAGCTAAGCCTACGGATATGTCTGAGGATGATTGGAATGAGTTGGATGCATTAGCAAAGTCTACTATTAGACTTCATCTTGCAGAGTCAGTTTATTTCACAGTAGTAAATGAGCAGACTACGGAAGATTTATGGAAGAAACTGTGTGCCACTTATGAGAAGGAAACTGCCTCTAATAAAGTTTACCTCATGAAGAGGTTGTTTGAGTTGCAGATGAAGGAAGGGGTCTCCATTGCTTCTCATTTGAATGAATTCAATATTATTTTCAGCCAGCTTCAGGCTCAGAAAATGAATTTTGATGCGGAGACTAAGGCAATATTTCTCTTATGTTCATTGCCATCCTCATGGGATACCTTCCGTACAGCTGTCAGTAACTCTGCACCTGGTGGAGTACTGAAATTTGATGATGTTGTGGGTAGCTTGTTGGCCGAGGAGATTAGACGGAAGTCTATGGATGGCAACAAGCAGGATGCAGCCTTAAATGTGCAAAGGGGCAGATCACAGTTCAGGGGGAAGTCCCAAGAAAGAGGGAAGTCTCGTAGCAAATCCAGGGCACGGAACATTGAGTGTTACCATTGTGGCAAGAAGGGCCATATGAAAAAGGATTGCTACAAGCTGAAAAGAGAGCAAAAGGATAAGAAAAAGAATGCAAATTGGGGTGCAAATCAAAAGGAAGAGAGTCCAAGGGAGGACAAAGGAAAAGTGAAGATTGAGGAGATCAATGCAGTCACACGTGATAGTGACAATGATGTTCTCTTCATGTCTAGTTTATCTGCAGAGTTGCTTACCACTTCAGATGATGCATCTTCCCAGGATTGGATTTTGGATTCTGGTGCTTCATTCCATGTTACTCCCCATAGGGAATGGTTCTCCACTTATGATAGTGGAAAGACAGGTTGTGTGCATCTTGGAAATGACTATGCATGTGACATAGTGGGAGCAGGTGACATAAAGTTTTCTTTTGCAAATGGGTCTGCATTTGTTTTGAAACATGTGAGACATGTGCCTAAGCTGACCAAGAGTCTTATTTCAGTGGGTCAGCTAGATGATGCTGGTTTTCACACCACTTTTGGCTTTCAGAGTTGGAAAATTCAGAAGGGCTCTATGCTTTTGGCCAGGGGTGCCAAGTGTGGGACTTTGTATCCCTTACATGTATCAGGGGTATTTGATCATGTTGTTGCAATAACCGAGCAGCCAAGCACTTCTTTGTGGCATTGCAGGTTGGGGCACATGAGCCAGAATGGAATGAAACTCTTATGCCGTTTGGGTTATGTACCGCATTTGAGTTTCTCTGATTTTGAATTTTGTGAGCACTGTCTCTATGGGAAGCAGACTAAATCAGCCCATAAAAGAAGGGGAAAGAAAGAGTTTGAAATGCTTGGTTTGGTGCATTCAGACGTATGTGGTCCCATGCCTACACGGTCATTAGGCGGGGCTGAATACTATGTGACATTCATTGATGATGCAACTAGGAAAGTGTGGGCTTATGCTATAGCTCGGAAGAGTGATGTGTTCTAGGTATTTCAGAAATGGTTGGCCTTGGTTGAGAATCAGTCAGCTAGAACGCTTAAATGCCTATGGACTGACAATGGTGGAGAGTATCTCTCTCATGACTTTCAGCATTTCTGTGATACACGTGGGATTAAGAGGGAGCTCACATCCCCTCGTACTCCAGAGCAAAATCCAGCTGCAGAAAAGATGAATCGTACCATTCAAGAAAGGTTGCAATGCATGCTTTCCAATGCAAGTCTTTCTGGTGGTTTTTGGGCTGAGGCAATGAAGACTACAGTGCATGTGATCAATAGATCACCTAGTAAGAGTTTGGATGGTGGTATTCCTGAAGAGGCATGGAGTGGCAAGAAGCCCTCTTACTCTCATTTGCGTATATTTGGGTGTGAGGCATATGCACATGTGCCAAAAGAGCTTCGAAAGAAGCTAGATCCTAAGTCTAGGAAATGCATTTTTCTGGGCTATGGTGAAAGTGGAGAGATGGGCTATCGTCTCTGGGATCCAGAAGCAAAGAAGATCATACGCAGCCATGATGTGGTCTTCAATGAGAAGAAGATGCATAAGGCACCCATGAGGGATGTGGAAATGAGGAGAATCACTTTCCAGGATGTGAATCCACCTGCATATGTTGATAGACAGCAAGCTGTCCATGCACCAAATGTGCAAGAAATGGTGCCACCAAGTACTCCCACAGGTATACAATCAAGGGTAGATGATGGATCATCTATTGGTGGAAATGATGAGCCAAATGTGGCTGATATGCAAGTGGGACAGCAAGCTGAAATGCCCTTGAGAAGATCATCTAGAGTGTCTAGACCGCCTGATAGGTTTGTTCCAGGGGTAGACTATGTGATGCTTACTGATTGCGGGGAGCCTTCTTGCTACAGAGAGGCTATGATGCGTGAGGATCAACGCAAGTGGGAGTATGCTATATGCAATCAGAGATGAGTTCACTTATGAAGAATAAGACTTGGGACTTGGTTTCTTTGCCACATGGAAAGAAAGCATTGCCATGTAAATGGGTCTACAAAATGAAGGTCACAGGTGATGATGTGCCTAGGTACAAGGCCCGTTTGGTTGCTAAAGGGTTCAAGCAAGAGAAGGGTGTGGACTTTGATGAGATATTCTCTCCGGTTGTGAAGATGACCACATTTAGATGCATGCTTGGACTAGTGGCATCAGAGGATATGGAGCTTATGCAAATGGATGTCAAGACAGCTTTCTTGCATGGGGATTTGCATGAGGAAATTTACATGGTGCAGCCGGAAGGCTTTGAAGAAAAGGGCAAAGAGCATTTAGTTTGCAAGCTGAAGAAGAGTCTCTATGGTCTTAAGCAAGCACCTAGAGAATGGTATCAGAAGTTTGATGCTTTCATTCGGTCCCAGAATTTTAGAAGGAGTGAAATTGATCACTGCCTCTACACTAAAAGGGCTAAGGATAATAGCCTGATAATCTTGGCACTATATGTGGATGATATGCTATTGGCTAGCAAGAATACTTATGAGCTAGATGCTTTAAAGGCCAAGTTGCATGAGGCCTTTGATATGAAGGATTTGGGACTTGCAGGTCATATTCTTGGTATGCGCATCATGCGTGATCGGAGTAGGAAACTCCTTTGGCTTTCACAAAAAGAGTATGTTACAAAAGTATTGCAGCGTTTCAATATGGAGGGGGGGAAGGCAGTGAGTACTCCATTGCCTCCATATGTGAAACTGAGTCATACAGATAGTCCCAAATCAGATGAGGAGAGGGCCATGATGGCCAAGGTTCCTTATGCATCAGCAGTTGGGAGTCTTATGTATGCTATGATAGCTACTAGACCAGACATTGCATTTGCAGTGGGAGTTGTTAGCTGGTATATGGCTTATCCAGGAAAGAGGCATTGGGAGGCACTTAAGTGCATCATGAGGTACATGAAGGGTACCAAGGAGATGTGCATCTGCTTTGGTAAAGGAGACATGCGTGTACTTGGGTACACAGATTCAGACTATGCAGGGCATGTGGATAGTAGGAGATCCACTTCTGGTTATGTGTTCACCTTTGCAGGTGGTGCAGTGTCGTGGATGTCTCGCGCACAGAAGTGCGTTGCTTTGTCTACCACAGAGGCTGAGTATGTTGCAGCCACAGAGGGTTGCAAGGAGGCTATATGGCTTGATCGGCTAGTGGGAGATTTGGGGATTCATACAGGTGTACCGACATTGCATAGTGATTCCATGAGTGCTATTCAGCTAGCACGGAATCCGGTCTTTCATGCAAAGACCAAACACATTGAGGTCAGGTACCATTTCATTAGGGAGGTACTTGAGGACAAGCGCATAGAGCTTGTCAAGGTTCATACAGATGATAACCCTGCAGATATGCTGACGAAGAGTCTACCTAGTCAGCGATTTGAGTATTGTCGTGTATTGATGGGCATTGGATAGTATGCTCACTGGTTGTTCTCCCTTAAAGGCACATTGTCCTTTAAGTGGGAGGTTGTGGGGGTTAAAGGTCACTGTGCCTTTACCCCGGTTATGTACAATACTCAAACACATATATAAATGAATGAAAAAGAAGATTAGGGTGGTTCTGCACCCACCAAAACTTGTGTGGCTCTCTGTCTCTCTCTCTCGCTCTCTCTCCCTCTTCCATTCTTGCTTCCGTTGAGAGCACTCTCAGGCATAGTGCCACATCATCATTGCATGTGACCCCCAGTGACACATCATCATTGAGCACCATTTGCACTCCTTTTGGCCCTCCACCTAGATCAAGGCGTATCTCTTGTTCCAGGAAGAATTTGAGGGTGCTCCAAAAAGGAAAGTCGCTCAATTTTTTGTGCTCTATGCGCTCGTCACATCATGCACATATTTCAATGCAAGTTACACTCACATTTGAGCCTCACCAACAAAACCACTTCCTTCACACACATTTGCCTCTACATCGATGCATTTGACCCAACACTTAAAAAGAACAAAAGAAAAGGAATTATTTGATGTTCTTTCAGTTGGTATAGATCTAGATCAGAGTAGACTAGATCGCCATAGAGGGGACAATTTGAATTTCCCCAAATTGCCAATCTAAGACATGCCCAAAATTCCCAACTAGTACCTAGTCCATATGCTCACATACAGTTTCACATCATTACATTACCTGAAACTTGATGTTCATCAGTTCAGTGAGTAGACTTCAGAGTTCAGAGGCATTACTGATTGTTCAGTGGGCAGATAGAATTTGATTTCACACACAGATGCCACCATTGTAAAGCCTACAACGGCTATTTCACGGCATTGTGCACATCATTTTAGCCTTGTAATACAGATCATATTTTATATATTATAGTTCTATCTTCACCGACAGTTCAGAGATTTCACTTGGCACAGTCAATGTAGTTGTAGTTAATTCATACAGAGATTTTCATGACACTTTTGAGTACATTTCTTGCACCATGTCTATGACTAGCAACCTCAATCTGGAGGCATTTGCTAAGTAAGACAACTCCAATTATAGTACATGGAAATACCGAATGGAGACCATTCTTGTACTTCAGGACAAATGGGAGTATGTCGATGGGTCTCCACCTAGACCATTGGATGATCCAACCAATGGTAGCTCTACTCCACTTGTTGTCACAGCACTAGCAGTGGGATCTACAGCTACACAAACAATTTTTGCACCTTTAGTAGATCCTACCATTGTCCGAGCTCAGGCAGATTGGAATAAGAAAGACAAGTATGCCTATCATCGAATCAAGCAAAATGTGCAAGATGTCATGCTAGGACAACTCAACACAATCAAGACATCAAAAGAAGCATGGGATATGTTTGCAGCTCTCTATGAGTCAAAGAACACATCCAAGATTCTCACACTGAGAAACTAGATTAACCAGAGTTTCCACAATAGCAACGAAACTGGTCATGCTTATGTACTTCAGATAAAAGACTACAACAATCAACTTGTAGTAGCAGGAGAGACAATGAACCCAACAAAAATGGTTCAAGTCATCCCTAATGGACTAGGAGAGGGATATAAGAATCTAGTCTAGAGTATTACATCCAACGGTAAATTTCGACACTGGAAGAAATTTAGTTAGAGTCCTACTTGGTGAAGAACTCAGGACACAAGCCATCCAAGCACGTGAAGGTCATTCTAATGATTAGGCATTCACAGCTTCAGGTAGAGGTAGAGGCAGAGGTAGATCATATCAGAGAAGTGGTCATTATTAGCAACATAATCAAAGTCACCATCAGAATCAGCATCAGCATCATCCTCAACAACATCAAAATCAGCAAAGAGGAAATCATTTCAACCGAGGAAGATTCCAAGGACGAGGGAATGCATCCACCAATGTGTCAAACATCCAATGCAACTACTGTCATAAGTTTGGACACTATGAAAGAGATTGCCGCAAAAAGTAGTACGGCAACGGCGGTCAATCCAACAGTAATCACAAGGGAATTTTTGAGGCATAGGAAATCATCGTGGTGGACATTCTAGTCACAGTCATTTTGCAAATGAACATGGGAATATGTTTCTTGCAAGCGAGGAAATGCAGCAGACTGATACAATGTACCTAGACTTTGATTTCAATCCCAAAGAGGATTACAGCTCTATCGAGTCGACCAAGTGGAATAGTATCCTTGGTATATCGACAATGGTGCATCATCTCACATGACAAATAATCAAGAATGGTTCACAGAGATGAAACCATTAGAAGGTCAGAAAAATGTCATCTACACAGCAAACAATACACCGAATCCAGTTCAAGGGATAGGTGTTATCCCTATGAACAATTTCACTGGTACGAAAGGATTGGTGAAAAATGTGATCTATGTTCCAAAGCTCAGCAAGAACGTCTTGTCAATAGGTCAAATGACAGAACACAGTTATCGAGTCATCTTCGACGGAGATGAATGCACTATCAGAGATAAATCCAAAAGATGTCAGCTAGTAGCAAAAGGTGTCAAGAAAGGACACTTATACAAAATGCTAGCTACAGTACCAGAAAAGCATGCCATGTCAGCTCAACCGCAACAGATGCCACTATCTGAAAAATGGCACAAGAGATATGGTCATGTCAACTTCAAGTACTTGTTAGATCTCAAGAATCAAAATATGGCAATTGGGATTCCAAACCTATGGTTTCTTGGAAAAGTTTGCGAAGCATGCTGCTTTGACAAACAAAAGCGAACCAACTTTGGGAAAAGTACCTCTCGTGCACGAGGTATTCTTGATTTGATACATACATATGTAAGGGGTTATGCCCAGACCCACAGCATCAATGGTTCACTTTACTACTTGACTTTCATCGATGACTACAACAGATATTGTTGGGTCTACTTTTTGAAAGAGAAATCTAAAGTGTTTTCCAGATTTCAAGAATTCAAAGCCATGGTATAAAACCAGACATGTAGAAAGATCAAAGTCATGAGATCAGATAGAGGAGGTGAATACATGTCTTCAGCATTCATGAACTTTTGCAGAAATCATGGCATTCAAGGACAATTCACATGTGCAAATACTCCTTAGCAAAATGCAAGAGCTGAAAGGAAGAATGGGACTTTAGCAGACAGTGCGTGATTAGTGAGAAGCATCTTCCGAATTAGTATTGGGCAGAAGGAATAGCTACAACAAACTACTTGCTTAATGGGCTTCCTACCGAACTGATACAGGGTATGACTCCTTATGAAGCATTCATTGGACATAAGCCACACATTGGGCATCTTTGCATATTTGCTTGCATAGCATATGCCCACATACATGATGATCATTGCAAGAAATTGGATGCAAAGTCATGCAAATGCATCATGGTTGGCTATAGTGAAGAAAGCAAAGCATACAAATTGTATGATCCCATTAAACGCAAGGTCATTATCTCCAGAGATGTAATCTTTGATGAGGAATCAAAATGGAAAACTCACCTACACAGGAGATAGAAGCATCGACTTCACAGTCATCTATAGAACAGGTTGATGAAGAAGAGCAAGAATTGTTAGCAACACCCAAATAGAGCCACATTAGCTCAGACGGTCTACTAGGGAAAGCAGATCACCAGCCAGATTGACATATGCTCAAAAAGGCAAAGCAATTTAGGTTGAAAACACAAACTATGCTCTTATGACTACCATCATGGCTACAGAAGAGCCAATGTACTACGAAGACACAGTAGACAAGCCAGAATGGCAAACTGCTATGAATGAAGAAATGGATGCTTTGTATAAGAATAAGACTTAGGACTTATGTGACCTTCCACTAGGAAAGAGGGCCATAGCAAACAAATGGGTATACAAAGTGAAGTACAATCCAGATGAAAGTATTCAAAGATACAAAGCCAAACTAGTTGCAAAAGGATTTGCACAGCAATATGGTCAAGACTATGATGAGACTTATGCTCCAATAGCAAAGATGGATTCCATACGGTTCCTAATATCACTAGCGACACTCAGCAGATGGAATGTGTACTAGCTCAATGTCAAGAATGCATTTCTCAATGGTTACCTAGATGAGGAAGTCTACATGCAACAACATGCTCA
Organism: Dipteris shenzhenensis; assembly: GCF_047967505.1. Classification (NCBI taxonomy): domain Eukaryota; kingdom Viridiplantae; phylum Streptophyta; class Polypodiopsida; order Gleicheniales; family Dipteridaceae; genus Dipteris; species Dipteris shenzhenensis. The sequence continues at coordinate 41,551,659 of NC_141619.1, forward strand.
GTCCTTCTTCGATTCCCCAGAATCATCATCTTGAGGGAATGCCTACTTCATGATGTTGATCTTGAGGGAAGGTGTTGAGAGTTCACGCTTAACATCATGTGATCACGTGTCCATAGCACCATCATGTGATCATATGTCCATAGCACTAACCCAATAGAGTGCTATAAAGGAAAGGGTTAGATCCCCTTACCCTAACCCTAAATGGGTTTGTATATATTCTACATTTTCAACTAAATCTAGTGTACAGTTAGTCATTTGTGGTGTGCTCTCTAGCTGTGCCCTCTCTCCTCATCTCCACTCTTCTCCTCTCCCCTCTTCATATATTGTCAGTGTGTGTGTTGGCATATATATATATATATGTATATAATTATTTTTACAGTTTCTAAAGCAAATCATAATTCCATACTCATTTTGAAAGCTTTTTCAAATTATCTTTAAAAGAAAATTTTCCTTGAAGGGAAGGGGTCAACGTACACACATTTTAATATTCTTGCAGACACATACACACACACATGCATCAATATAGCCACATATATCGACATGTACCTATATGGCTACACACACACAATGAAATATTATGGACATAGAAATATTTTTCACAAGTTATTTTGGAACAATTGCATATTGTTGTCTCTGTCCCAACATGGACTTAGGTAGAATAGAATGTGTGTGTAGAGTAGTGGCAAAGCTCCACTTGTACTTGCATAAGGCTTGAAATAATCCCTCAAAGAAATCCAACTTGCAAGTTCTACATACGACTTCTACATGCAACTCCTATATGCGAGTTGTACATGCAAGTTCTACATACGACTTCTACATGCAACTCCTATATGCAACTTCTATATGTGAGTTCTACATGTAGAGAGAGAATGTGTTACAACTTCTATATGCGAGTTCTACATGTAGAGAGAGAATGTGTTACAATTCCTACATGCAGAGAGAGAAGCTCTCCAACTTGTATAAATACCCCATAATGGAATGAAGCCCACACTCTTTGGGGCATTGTGTTGAGTTCTACTTTGGTATTCCAAGCAATTGTCTCAAGTGTCCATGCTTCCTTGCACTCCATGTCCAAAAGCATGTCTTAACCTTGCAACTCCTCCTCCCTTCTCATCCAACCTTGCAACCCATCCTCTCCCTCTCCTCCTCCATCCTCCTCCTCCTCCTCCCTCTTCCTCCTCCTCCTCCCTCCTCCTCCTCCTCCTCCTCTCTCCTCCTCCCTCCTCCTCTTCCCTCCTTCTCCTCCTCCCTCCTCTCTCCTCTTTCCCCCATGCTCTTACACCTTCTTCCTCTCCCACTCCTATGCTCCCCCTAAACCCTTAGTTCCTCAACCCTTAATCTCCATGATCTACAAGGAAGACGAGCTCTCCACCATGTACTCTACTCTAAACCTTGGAACCTCTTCTAAACTCTGAAACTCCTTCTAACCCTGGAACCTCCTTCTAAACCCTGGAACCTCCTTCTAAACCTTGGAACTCCTTCTAACCCTGGAACCTCCTTCTAAACCTTAAAACTCCTTCTAATGCTAGAGCCCCTTCTAAACCTTGGAAGTCCTTCTAACCCTAGAACCTCCTTCTAAACCTTAAAACTCCTTCTAACCCTAGAACCCCTTCTAAACCTTGGAACTCCTTCTAACCCTGGAACCTCCTTCTAACCCTTAAACTCCTCCTAAACCCTACAACCCCCAATGAAGGTGAAAGCCTTCATTACCTCAACCATGATGATACACGTTCCTTTTACACATGCATGCACTATGTTTGCTTACCACACTTAAGCCTACATCTCTCAACGAAACATGCCTAGAGGTCCTCAGCTACACGTATACTACAAACGACAACCTCAATATATCTGTAGGTGACAAAAAGTCTCGGAACCCTACACACTGAGAAAACCCTACTCTTCCTGCGAAAGCCGTAGGAAAGAGCCAACATTTGGAGCCACTGGCGGGGAGACTAGCATCTCAAGTAATGAGTAAACATACGCAGGTATGTGTAAAAAACAAACTACTTCGAACCTTCATGAACAAAACACTCAAGGGCAAGGAGAGTAAATTTTTTTTCCATTTCTAGCCAAACATATCTACCCCAAGCATCAACCTTGGGATACTATCTTAATAAGTTTTCTTTATTTCTTAAATAGAAGCCACTTGATAAACAATTAGGCTAGGTAGTGGACACGGATGCGTAGAGCTTGCAATTTTGACCATTTCACCTTTTTGCAGAAGAGCAAACTGAGCTATCCATAACAAGTTATGGCTCGGGAAGACTTTAGGGTTTAACCCCAAACCTAAACTCATTTCCTATAAAAACCCACTTCACCCCCTCATTCTTCATCTTTCACATTTTGCCTACATCCTCTTCTTCATTCCGAGCCTTACGCAAGACACTCCTCCCTCTCAATCGACCACGACCTTACTCCCATCCTTACATTGTAAGTGACTTCGAGCCCATCTCGTAGCGATAACCTAGCCATCCACCCACCGTCCATTGTTCCTCAACAATCCCATTACATTGAGAAAGACTTGGAGAGCGTTCAAGTGACCACCTCTTCCTCCCTTTGGATTTCCGTTTGTCAAGTTTTTTTTTCTTCTCTCTTTTTTTTCCCCCTCCCATTTCCACGCCCCCCCCTCCCTCCTCCATCTCTACCACCCCCTCCCCCTTTCCCCCCTCCATCTCCACCTCCCGCTCCCCCCTCCCCCTTTCGCCCCTCCATCTCCCCCTCGATTTCCACCACCCCCTCCCCCTTTCCCCCCTCCATCTCCCCCTCCCCCCTCCATTTCCACCACCCCCTCCCCCCTCCCCGTTTCCCCCGTCCATCTCCACCTCCCCCTCCCCCCCTTCCCCTTTCCATCTCCACCACCCCCTCCCCCCTCCATCTCCACCACCACCCCCCCTCCCCCCTCCATCTCCACCACCACCACCACCCCCTCCCCCTTTCCCTCTCTCTCTTTCTTTCTCTCTCTTTCTACCTCTCTTTCCCTCCCCCTCTCTCTTTCTTTCTCTCTCTTTCTACACCTCTTTCCCCCTCCCCCCTTCCATCTCCACCACCCCCTCCCCCCTTCATCTTCACCACCCCCTTCCCCCTCCCCCCTCCATCTCCACCACCCCCTCCCCCCTCCATCTTCACCACCCCCTTCCCCCTCCCCCCCTCCCCCCTCCATCTCCACCACCCCCTCCACCACCACCCCCTCCCCCTTTCCCTCTCTCTCTTTCTACCTCTCTTTCCCTCCCCCTCTCTCTTTATTTCTCTCTCTTTCTACCTCTCTTTCCCTCCCCCTCTCTCTTTCTTTCTCTCTCTCTCTCTCTTTCCCTCCCCCTCTCTCTTTCTTTATCTCTCTCTCTCTCATTCTCTCTCATTCTCTCTCTATCCCTCCCCCTTTCTCTCTCATTCTCTCTCCCCCTCCCCCTCTCTCTTTCTTTCTCTCTCTTTCTACCTCTCTTTCCCTCCCCCTCTCTCTTTCTTTCTTTCCTTCTCTCTCTCTCTTTCCCTCCCCCCCCTCTCTCTCTCTCTCTCTCTCTCTCTCTCTTTTTCCCTATCTTTCTCTCTCTAGTGTTCTCTCTCTCTCTCTCTCTCTTTTTCTCACTCTCTCACTCTCTCTCTCTCTCTCTCTCTCTCTCTCTTTCTTTTCCCCCCACCCCCCCCCCCCTCTCTCTCTCTCTCTCTCTCTCTCTCTCTCTCTCTCTATACCCCCCCTGGCTGGCCGCTCCCTCCCCTAAGCTACCACAATAAGCAAGGGCCTTAAGGCCCTTGTTGCCACGGGCCATTGCCCACAGCGACGTCCGTCGCCTGCGTGCAGCATCGGCCACAGGGCGACGCAACACCCTACCTGCCCTGCCCGTCGCTCCCCTCCTCTCCCTGCCCCTGTGTGTCCCCTTCGCCCCCGCCCTTGCGTGCCCCCCCTCTGCCCTCATTCGTCTCCCCTCCCCGCCCCTGCATGCATTCCCCCCACCCCCGCTCCCCGCCCGCTTGCCCTTGTGCCCCCCCTTCCACCCCCTCTCCCCTCTCCCCTCCCCTCCCCTCCCCTACAGACCCCCCTCCCTTCCATCCCCTTTCCCCTTACCCCCGTGCTCGAAACCCCCCCTCGGCGCCGTCGTCGGGGAAGCTCCGCCACAGTCACCCAAAAAAAAACTAACCTAACCTAACCACTAAACTAACCCTAGGTTAGATTAGGTTAGTTGCACATAGGTTAGGTTAGATTACTTTAGTTAGTTTAGTTACCCTAGGTTAGGGTAGGTTAGTTGGTTTCATTAACCTCGGTTAGGTTGCATTAGCTAGGTTAGCTTAACCTTAGTTAGTTTTAACCTAGGATCGATTATCTTTAACTAGGTTAATTTAACTGTTAGTTAGTTACACTAACTGGACCATTAGGTTAGTTTAGTCTAACTAGGTTAGGTTCACCCTAGGTTAGTCACTGACCGTTAGGTTAGTCTAACTAACTTTCAGTAAGTAACTAATTGTAGTTAGTCAACTTAGTTACATCAACCTCCTAGTTACAGTAACTGGGAGGATCTAGGTTAGTTAACCTAGCTAGAGTCACTTGGTTCCAACCCCTCAATTGGACTTAAAGTCCATTCATACCACCCTTAGGACCCCCTCCATAAAAAGCAAAATTTACCCCTACTTTAACCCCTCGTATCTCATCCATTTGGGACCCAAATTGGACTCCGTTTGAACCCAGATTTCACACACGGAAACACCATGGTATGGGGTATTTTTCCAGCCCATTGCACACCATTTTGGCACCCCCATGTGGGCCTCGTTTCACACAAATTTGCTCATATCTTCATGCCATGACCTCCGATTAATGCTCCGTCTGCACCGGCACATTTCCCTACACACGTAGGAGAATCTTAGGCACATTCTTAACATGACGGTCCCTACACAAACTAACACCACTCTAACCCTCCCAACAAAACTACATCCACACCCGCACTTGTGGCAGAGACACCCTTGGCAAATCTTGCCCAATCTGCATGTAGCTACGTTCCGGCCAATGCCTTCGACTCCAACGCTCGCCACATCTGCATATAACTCTGCTGCAGCCACCACCCCTGCCAATCCTCTACACTGAATCCCCCCCTGAGATTCAACCACTCCCTTTAACTCCTCCACGCCCCAACATGGGCATCATGATAATGAAGTGGATATCGACCTCGATGCAGAGGCTGACAATTTCTTTAATCGAAGAAATAATAACAATCAAGGCAGATGCCCCTTGGGAAAAGTGGAACTTCCCAAATATAATGGTAGGGGAGATCCGGCCCGATTCCTCTAGCATTTTGATGCCGCATGCCGAGTAGGTGGAGATCAATTCCATGAAACCAAGGTGGCTTGGTTTCCCATGGCCTTAACTAACGAAGCGTCTGAATGGTACCTAGACCTTCTAGTGGAAGAACACGCCACATGGGACCTACTTCAAACAGAATTCAAACGACACTTTCAAACAAAACGGCTACAAGATGATCCCGCTCTCCAACTAAGCAAGCTTGAACAAGGCCACCGAGAAGATCTACGCACGTACCTGGGTAAGATGAAACGATTAATCACCAATGTGGCCCATGCCCAGATGCAAAGTACCTCACGGCATGGTTCATTGTAGGACTACGAAAGAAAATCCAAAAGGATATGAAAAAGATAAGCAGCTATGAAACATTCAGTGCTACTCATGTGGTAGCCATTGACATTGAGGATGGCATGATCGACTCAAACACTAGCAGTATGATGGCAAAACTAGTACACTCGATAAGTGCTCGAAAAAGGGAAAATCAAAGACCACTGCCAAAACATCAAATGAAGATCCGCCTAGAGGCCATGACCCTGAAGCTGAAAGAAGACATGATGCAGGCTGTGGAACAAAAACTTCAATTGTCTCAGCTGCAAACTCAGACATATCCATGGCGAGAAAATGTCTGGTGTCCACATTGCATGGCCAATCATACAGCAAATGAGTGCCCGGTCCTAACAGCCAGGATCACTACACAAGCAAATCCACCGCCAAGGTTGTGGTGCCATATCTATGTTGTCGGTGGCCATGATGAGAATAGTTGCATCTTCAACATGCGTAACAACATGCTGTAAAGAATAAGGGAGAGAGATAGGAGACTCAAGTTCAGCTTTCTTCACAACACACAAAAGAGAGAGGACACAAGGTTGGAGGGTGAAGCCTTTCTTCACTTTTGCACACAACAACAATACAATAGAAGAGGGAAATACCCTATATGTCAAACCCTAGAATACGTGGTTCATATGTGAACCCAAACCAAAAACATACGTGGTAGTCTAACTACACCACGAGTACAACTAACATAGGCGGTGACATAAATGATAGTCATCTAGGAGATATATCGGAGGTAGAGCTTGATATCTCAACACGTGCCTCAACCTCAACAATACCAAGTGGCACCCATGCCAGTATACAGACAACTGGCACTTGCACAAGCACCCCCAACTCTGAGGCTAAAAATCTTGTTCCCGTTCCGACACAAGTCCCACAACTACTCAGGAATCCGAATCCACGACCATATCCAAGAGCACAAAATCCAGCTCCTCAAGTAGTTTCAATACATCAATTACAAATCAATTACAAGCTGAGGAAGTAGACTCACCATTTGAGTATGAAGCAGACTACCCAGTGTACTATGTAGAAGGGGCAGAGTGTCTAATACCAGTTTGTGCAAATCAAGAACGTCCCAACACATATCATGCACCAATCAAGTGCTACGGTTGTGGAGAAAATCACTGGATCGCAGAGTGCCCTCATCGTGGTAGTCTAGCTACTTTCCAACCACTCTGTAGAGATTGTGGCATAACACATGCTTGTATGGATTGTCCCATGAAAAATAAGGTCCCAGAACAAACAGAAATTAAGCCTGATGTCCCCATCGACATCATTGGCATGGACCATCAAAGTCTGGGTCTGGCAAGTGTAAAATCACAACCTGTAAATGTAATTACACGCCAACAGAAAGAGGCCACCAAGGACCCTAACATTCCAATCCAACCAAAGTGCCTTCTAAAAAAGAAAGCACAAGTGCTTCCACCTTTGCCAAGCAATGAGCAGCCGAGCTCATCCACATCAAACGAGCCTCAAATAAAAGAAGCTCCATACCCAAATGCAGTGGTGGAGAAGGCTCGTTTTCAAGCACTTCAACAATGGCTACAAAATGAACAAGCTCAATTTGAGGCTGAGAAATAAGCTCAAGCCCCAATCCATGACTTGGCCCCACAAAGTATTGATACTATACTCGAGCCTTTGTTCCAACAACAGACATCACAACATAATGTACTGCCATGTCAACTTGAAGGAGCCGCACTCTCTAGCATCCTGAGTTGCCTTGTGTCAATTCCCATTGGCATCCTCCTACGGAATTGTCCCAATCTCTGGGAGAGTTTCAAAGGATGGATTGAACTCGCAAATCCCCCTCCACCTATGAACAACATTGAAGATATCCCTATGCAGATGGGTGAGATAGATGACATATGCAACATTATTGTGTCTTTGATCCACAAGGCATATAATGAAGTCCAAGCCATAGTGGATGGTGGAGCAGGTGTAAATGTCCTATCCAAGGAGCTCTATGAAGAATGGGGTCTCCCACCAATGCAAAAGGCTAATTTCAACATACGCATTGCCGATGATTCACGGGCTAAATCCTTGGGGATAGTGAATGGTGTGTCCACAAAGAGTGTAGGAGTCTGCTTTTCCCTTTAATTCACAAGCTTGGATCTCCCCAAAAAATCCTATCAAATCTTACGGGACGTCCTTGGTTATGGGAAGCATCAGTCCTCCATGACTGGGGAACTGATAGACGGACAATCCAGAATCGTGACACCGCAGTCAGGGTGAATGTGGGGACATGAGCTATTAAACCAATTGTTCCTAAGGCGTTGGATGACACATCTTCAACAACAACCTCAAGCAATCCAGCTCCCTTGCAACAGCATGCCATAGCAGGTGACTCACAAAGCAGGGTCAATAACTGGATACAAACCTTGGCAACCATCGACAACTGCCATTCATTAGACCCCATCTTCTCACAGATAGATGCTAAGGCGCTAGGTAGATCCTCGACTTGTTGAGATATCGAGCTCCACTCACGATATGCCAGGGTGACTGTTGTGCATTTATGTCACCGACTTGTTAGTTGGAGATGCGGTTGGTACACCGCTCACGAATAATAGTTGGATGACAGCTATCCTTATCTACACTAGTTCGTGGCTCAATTAGTATGCCACCTTAGTTAGTTGAGTTTGGTTTGAGACCCACATATAGGGTTCTTCTATTTCTTTGTAAAAAGAGTTCTTTTGGCTTTCACAACTAAGAAGAGGAAAACTGTTTTCAGCCTCCACCTTTGTGTGTATTCCCCCATTGTGCATGTGAGAAAGCCGCAAGTGAGACTCCTTCCCTCTCTCCCACAATCCTCACATGGTATCAGAGCCTTGTTCGTGGTAAGGAGCTCAAGAAATCAAGCCAAGTTCGTGGTGTCCTGGTAAGAGGACCAGTGTTGCTTTCCTATTTCGAGTTTGGGAGCAAATCTCTGCAGGTAGCATAGCCAGAAGTGCAAGAGTGCACTGTTTCAGATTGAGACGCCCTTCGCGGTGTGGCGAGAGCGTAGTGTATGCTGCGGGCGGGGGCGAAGCCCTCAGTGACTTTATTTTTCTGATTTGAGGCTATTTCAGGGCCCGTTTTGAAGGCGGAAGTTCTTCGCAGGCACTCAGAAAAAGGCCCTGTTTTTTGCTGTACGACCATTGCGCGGCTAGTCGGTGGAAAGGTGCCACAGAAATTGCATCGTATGCCTATGTGCAGAGATATTGGGAGTTGCAGATTCATGCCTGTTGCCTGTTGATGCAAAATCGTCACTAGGAAGTGACTGTGTGGTGAAATACCTCTTTCGTCAGTTTTGCAGATCTGCCCGTGTGAGGCAAAAGCTGTGTTTTTTGCAGTGACAGAATATTTTGCAGTGTTCTGCAATGGCATCTGATTCCCTTTCACAGATTGTCACTGAAAAGCTTGACAAGAACAACTTCCAGGCATGGAAGTTTAGAATGACGAATTTCTTGATGGGAAAAGGCTATTGGGAGTTCATTACAGGAAATGAAGAAGAACCTGTTCTTCCTAATGTTCCCAGTCAACAGGAAATGCAGGCATTCAAAGGATGGCATGAGAGAGCCAGGAAAGTTATGTACTGGCTGTCTATCAGTATTTCGAACTCCATGATTGTGCATATTCAGGATGCAAGTACGCCAAAGGAGGCATGGGATACTTTGGCAAAAATGTACAGCACAAATACGCAAGCCAAGAAAATGCAACTCAAACAGGAGTTGCACAATGTGCAGAGAGAAAATTTGAGCATAAATGACTACCACATGAAAGTGAAGAAAATTGCAGATGCACTTGCTTCCATTGGGTCACCAGTGGATGATGATGATTTGGTTTCTGTGACCTTGAATGGTCTAGGAAAGGATTATGCACAGTTCCGGACATCCATTGCCATCCGTGAAAAATTTCCAGATTTTGAGGAGTTGATTGCTCTTCTAATTTCTGAAGAGCAGAGAAATGGGGGTGCATCTTCTTCAGGAGGAACTTCAAAAGAAACTGTCTTCTACTCAAATGCTGGCAGAGGTAGAGGCAGAGGTAGAGGAGGCCGATCTACAGGCCGTGGTAGAAATCAGAATATGCAGCAAACGTAAGAAAACCAGTCCTATGCAGGAGGACGTGGTAACTCTAGAGGCAGGGGGAGCCAAAGAGGCCGTGGTGGATGGCAGAGAAGCCAAAATGCAAACAGCAATGTTGAATGCTACTATTGTGGCAAAATGGGTCATATGGCTAAGGATTGCTACAAAAAGTAGAATGACATTATGAATGGAAAATTGTAGCAAGGCAATTATGCATCTTCTAGCAGGCAGGGTGATGACAGAAATGAGCATCTTTTTATGATGCAGCATATGACCAATTATGTGACAAGTGCAGAAGAACAAAATGATGTGTGGTATGTTGACTCAGGTGCATCAAACCACATGACAGGTCATGCAGAATGGATGCAAGATGCAAGGAAGATGGAAAAGCCAGGATTTGTGGAGACTGGTGATGATACTGCACATCCTATGTTTCTCGGAACCAATGAACTCATCCACTCTAGATAAGATGTCACTTCTATAATTGAGTACATTGAAATCATCCACATTTAAAGTGATAGACCCTGGCACATGGGCACGCTTTTTAGGTCCTTTGATATTGTAGTATACCTTGTCTTTATCATTGAAAACCACGTGCCTCTTTCTCATGTTTAAACATTGCATGTTCCATCTCATATTCTTGCCTACCTCATAGTAGGGATCACATAAGGATGTTATGTTATCAACCATACCATCATCAGTGACTTTTAGAATCCTCATCTGTGCAAATGACCATTGCTCCACTTGTTCAAATCCCAATACTTCACCTTCTGCTACAGTCTTATTTGCAAATGATCTCATTTGTAAAATGTCCCCTATAGTAAAATCCAAGGTGGTGCACTTTGTATTCTTGATAATGTCTCTTGCATAAGTCTCATCTTTGTCCCTTGCTATAAATGATTTGTTGGATGTATTGTAGGGCATAACATCTCCAAGTGTTTCCATATCTCCACATTTATACTTTAGCTCAACATGTGCGCTAGGAATCTTTGATACAGAATTGCCACCTTATCTTCGCCAAGTCTTCGAAAGTTGCAAACTGAATTGGGATCACTATCATGGATTGTAGCAAATGCAACTACTTCTCTTTTGCTACATAAAAAAACCTTTGTCTATGTAGGATGGGAAAAAGAAATACTTGTCTGATGTATTTCATGTCCCGAACATCACCAAGAACCTGGTTTCTGTTGGTCAGATGGTTGAGCAGGGCTTGCAGGTTAGATTTAATCCTCATGGATGCTTTGTTGAGGATATGAAAAATAATGGTCGCTTGATAGCAAAAGGAAAGAAGAAGGGCAGGATGTTTACGTTGGATGCAGACATGCCTGAATTGAGTGCAGCAATGTTTGCACATGGGACCGGTGTAGTTGCAGATATTGATATCTGGCACAAACGCATTGGTCATGTTAATATACAGTGACTTAAATCAATGCAAGCCCAAAATATTGTTGCAGGATTGCCTAAATTCAAGGTTGCAGAAATGCACAAGGTCTGTGAAGCCTGTCAATTTGGGAAACAGGCAAAGAAACCTTTTCCTAGGCATGTTCAAGAGAGTAAAAAGCCATTGGAATTAATCCACTCTGATGTGTGGACTACAAAAGCTGCATCTATTGGAGGCTGTCACTATTTTGTCACATTTATTGATGACTTCAGCAGAAAACTGTGGGTGTATTTTATGAAAAAGAAAAGTGAACTGTTTGGGCACTTCAAAGCTTTCAAAGCTACGGTTGAAAAAGAAACATGCCTGCAAATAAAATGCCTAAGGTCAGATGGAGGGGGAGAGTACCTCTCAAATGAGTTTGCAAGGTTCTTGCAGGAGCATGGTATAAAGCAGCAATATTCATGCAGTCATACCCCACAGCAAAATGGAATTGCAAAAAGGAAAAACAGGCATATTGGAGAGGTATCTCGGGCTATGCTAAATGAAAAAGATCTACCAGATTATTATTGGGCTGAAGCAGTTGCTACAGCAGTTTATATAATGAACAGGACTCCCACTGCAGCAATACATGGCATGACGCCAGAGGAGATGTATACTGGTAGGAAACCAGATATTTCTCATTTGAAAATTTTTGGTTGCATTGCCTATGTCCATGTGCCAGATGAGTTGAGGTCCAAGTTGGATCCAAAAGCTGAGAAGTGCATCTTTATTGGCTATTCTCTGCAGCAAAAAGGGTATAGATGCTATAACCCTTCTACATGAAAGTTCACAGTGAGCAGAGATGTTGTTTTTGATGAGATGAGCAGTTGGTATAAACCAATAAATGTGATGATTGATGTAGATGCACAAAATGGTAATGCTGCACAGAATGCACAGCAGCAATCACAAAATATCAGTGGACCTGGAGTGTCCTCTACCAGTGGTTCACATACTTCGCCATGGATAGGCAGATTGAGATCAGGAGAATCCCCTCAAAGCAATGCAGAGAGTGGTATGCAGGTATCACAAAAAGGAAAAGAGAAGGTAGATCAGCCCATGTTTGATGTGAATACAGGTCACTCTTGTGTGGATGGTGAATCCAGTGGCTCAGAACAGAGCATTGATGATGAGTTGGGTATTCCTTCTGTTGTTACACCTGAAGTAAGGAAGACCAGGGATGTTTTGAGAGCACCTGGAAGTGAGCCTATTTTGCGCAGGTCTACCAGGGTTAGGTATCCTGTGGATAGGCTGAAATATGATGGATTTACAGCCATTCACTATGCCTATATGGTCAAAGTTATACAGGAACCAGAACCCACTTCTTTTGAGCAAGCCATGGGAAATGAAAAATGGGAGAAAGCCATGGATGAAGAAATGGATGCCTTGGATGCTAATGCTACATGGGAATTGGTGCCTTTGCCTAAAGGCAAGAATGCAATTGGTTGTAAGTGGGTTTATAAGATCAAGCACAATGCAGATGGTTCTGTGAATAGATACAAGGCAAGATTAGTTGTCAAGGGGTATGCACAGACATATGGCATTGATTATGAAGAAACTTTCAGCCCGGTTGCAAGGATGGCAACCGTAAGAGCAGCCATTGCTATGGCTGCATCAAAGGGATGGTCTTTACATCAGATGGATGTAAAGAATGCCTTCTTGCATGGTGATTTGCAAGAAGAGGTCTTTATGGAGCAGCCAGCAGGTTATGTTCATGCTACTCATCCCGAGTTTGTTTGCAGAGGTTGAAGAAAGCCTTGTATGGCTTGAAGCAAGAACCTAGAGCATGGTCTGACAAGATAGGACAGTATCTTGTCACTATTGGCTTTCAGATTTCCAAGGCAGATTTCTCACTCTATGTGAGAAAAACAGAGAAAGGGATTATGCTGCTGGTCATTTATGTTGATGATTTGATCATCACAAGTGATAGTGATGAAGATATCCTTCATGTGAAAATGCTATTGAGGCAGAAGTTTGAGATGAAGGATTTGGGAGAGCTGCGTTATTTCTTGGGCATTGAGGTGATTAGATCACCAAGTGGGATACAGCTCTTGCAGAGGCAGTATGGATTGGACATGCTGTCCAAATATGGGATGACAGGCTGTAAGCCTATTTCAGTTCCTTTGGAGCAGAATGTGAAGGTGAGCGCAGATGCAGGTGAGCTTCTGGAGGACCCTACTATGTACAGACGCATAGTAGGAAGTTTGATTTACATGACTATTACCAGGCCAGATTTGAGCTATGCTGTTGGGTTGGTAAGTCAGTTTATGCAGGCTCCAAGGAAACCGCATTTGGATGCGGCTAGACGCATACTCAGGTATGTGAAGTCCACATTGCAGTATGGACTATTTTATGAGACTGGGGTTCGTATACAGTTGCATGGATACACTGATGCTGATTGGGCTGGTAGCATTTCTGATAGACGATCTACCAGTGGATATGTGTTCTCTTTTGGGAGTGCTGCAGTCACTTGGAGCAGCAAGAAACAGCCTACAGTTGCCTTGTCGAGCACAGAGGCTGAGTACAGGGGTGCAGCAATGGCTGCATGTGAGGTAGCTTGGTTGCATAAGCTACTTTATGATATGCATCAGTCTACAGATGGGCCCGTTGTCATTTATTGTGACAACATGAGCAGTATACATTTGGCAAAGAATCCAGTCTTTCATGCTAGAACAAAGCACATTGAGGTGCATTATCACTATGTGTGGGAGAAGGTTTTACTAGGTCTTATTGATCTAGTTTATGTCAGCACAGAGGATTAGGTAACTGACATTTTCACGAAAGCATTGGGCGTAGAGAAGCTGCGCAAGTTCAGAGACCTGCTTGGTGTGCAGGATTTGGGATTGAGCTCGAGGGGGAGTGTTGAGATATCGAGCTCCACTCGCGATATGCCAGGGTGACTGTTGTGCATTTATGTCACCGACTTGTTAGCTGGAGATGCGGTTGGTACACCGCTCACAAATAATAGCTGGATGACAACTATCCTTATCTACACTAGTTCGTGGCTCAGTTAGTATGCCACCTTAGTTAGTTGAGTTTGGTTTGAGACCCACATATAGGCTCGGGGGGGTCACTCATCATATGTAACCCTATCATGTGAGTTCAACTGAAGATATTTTTAATTTCTAAAATTTACAGAAATAAATATACATAAGGTACTATTTAAAATAGCTTTGGAAAAAATTTGAAGATTTTTGTATAAAAAAGGGGTACATTTTATTAATAAAAAATTTACAGATAAGGGATTTGGAAAATAGGCCTTGAACGCACGTGATATAGAGGGTTTAAACATAGTGACCCCCCGAGCATATAGGGTTCTTCTATTTCTTTGTAAAAAGAGTTCTTTTGGCTTTCACAACTAAGAAGAGGAAAACTGTTTTCAGCCTCCACCTTTGTGTGTATTCCCCCATTGTGCATGTGAGAAAGCCGCAAGTGAGACTCCTTCCCTCTCTCCCACAATCCTCACACGACTCCCACATGAAGAACCAATCGATCTAGAGATGCCATTTTTTATGGCTGGGGATAATGAACCTGAAGAAGGTACCCATACCAATGATGACTCCGATTTTCCTTGGGACCTTGAAACAGAGGCTGAGAATGCTGAAATTGAAGGCCAAATATTTGATAATGACTTAGCCATTTTGCATGCCCTAATGGCAATTGAGCTCCCAAAAGTTGAACCTCCAAAGTTGAATAACATCAAAAGATCCCGCAAGAAAGCTGGAGGAAATCGCAGAAAAGCCAAGGCTGAGCACTTCAATGAACTCGAACGAGTCCAATCAAGGATCATCGAATTGTACCTTGCAAAGTCAACTCCCTCAAATCAGAATCACCGCCTCTTGAATGGTCCCCTGAGGGACTGGAAGAAGTATGCGCAACAAATGAACCCTTACTTGGAAACATCTTACCATTGGAAAAGTTACCCCATAGTTCCCAACGTAAGAAGTTTCGGAAATATAAGCCACATGTACGGATGAAGCATCAAGAGACTTTAGAAAAAGAAAGTCAAGAGGAGCCTAACAAATTAGTAAATGTAACTATGCCACCCAGTACACATGCCACATGTCAGGCCAGTTCAACACCATCAAAGGCCGATCTTCGAGAAGTACCAGTTACTTCAAGAATTACACAAGTGGTAGTGTGCCAATAGCAATGCCAAGACCACTAAGAGAATCTGAAGTTCAAAAAACTGATAGCATGGGAGAAACTCCAATCTATGAGGGCTTGGCAAAAACACACACAATAAACCTCGCCCTTGAAGGGGAGCAAGAAAAACTGGTTTTCATTGGGAAACAGCTTCATCAAGAAGATGAAACCAAACTCAAAGCACTCCTAATGGAATACCGTGACTGCCTAGCATGGTCATACAAAGAGATGAAAGGAATTTCACCAGAAGTGGTAGTACACATGATACCTATAAGAGAAGGTGCTCACCCTAAGGTATGTGGACCTTATCGCACAAATCTTAAATATGGCACCATGGTTTATGACGAGCTTCAAAAACTCCTAGATGTCGGATTCATCTATGAGATAGAGGACACTGATTGGGTTTCACCCATCGTCATTGTGCCTAAATGCAATAAGAAGCTCAGAATATGCATAAACTTCTTGAAAGAAAGGCTCTATCAGTTGGAGAAGCATATAGAGACAAGACTAGTTAGCTACCATGCCATGACAATAGAAAAACGCAGAAGAAAGGCATGGTTTGACAAAAACCTTAGAGCTAAAGACATCAAGGAAGGCAACTTAGTCCTATTATACAATGCCAAAGTACACAAGGGGAAACTAAAGTATCTAGCCATACCGAGTATAAAAGATGAATCCCATCAAAGCTGTGCTACTAGAAACATTTGATGGAGTCCAATTCAACACAATGATAAACGGGAGCCGACTGAAGTGCTACTACATCAACATGCATGCCATCCCCGACAAAAATGCAGATTTGGGAAACCAAGTCTTCCTTAGTTAGGATAAGATTGTATCACAAGCACTCACTTGCATATGTACATCTTCGCACATATAGGTAGCATCAATTGATTTCACCTAGGGCTCAGAAGTGATGACTGAGTTATAGCTGCCCTATGAAAATCCCAGAAAAAAAAACATATAGTTAGTCCCTACCTAGCTACTAGGTCATGTGCACTCACGCTCACTTAGACAAATAGATGATTGCATGAATAATTGTACCACACACTTTCATTCCACACTCTCAAAGCATGTATAAAAATAAGATCTCTCTCTCACACACAAACACACACAGAAAGGTCATACCGACATGGCAATCAATCTAATGATCAATGGTACATTACATGCACATGGATGCAGGTTCAGAAAACATGCCGCCACTAAAGAGGATGCATAGAAAGAGCCCACCACCTCAACCACGAGACCCCCTCCAAAGTTCGTAGCCATCTACATCCTCTTAACCATGGCAACCACAGGCATTCATGGTCCTAAGCAATAGCTCCAAAGAGGATTCAATGCATGACCAAGTAGAACAAATGCCACCCCAGTCACCACTGACCTACACAGCCATTGATGGGGCCCAGTCACTGGAACTTCTCTAGCCACCCACATTGACTTATGCTCTTTGTGAAGATAGTGGGAGAGAAGGAAGGAGTCTCACTTAGGGCTTTCTCACATACACAATGGGGGAATACACACAAAGGTGGAGGCTGAAAACAGTTTTCCTCTTCTTAGTTGTGAAAGCCAAAAGAAGTTTAGTACAAAGAAATAGGAGAACCCTATATGTGGGTCTCAAACCAAACTCAGCTAACTAAGGTGGCATACTAACTGAGCCACGAACTAGAGTACATAAGGATAGCTGTCATCCAGCTATTATTTGTGGGCGGTGTACCAACCACATCTGCAGCTAACAAGTCGGTGACATAAATGCACAATGGTCACCCTAGCATATCACGAGTGGAGCTCGATATCTCAACACTCCCCCTCGAGCTCAATCCCAATTCTTGCACACCAAGCAGGTCTCTAAACTTGCGTAGCTTCTCTGCACCCAATGCCTTCATGAATATGTCAGCTACTTGATCCTCTGTGCTGACATAAACTAGATCAATAAGACCTAGTAAAACCTTCTTCTGCACATAGTGATAATGCACCTCAATGTGCTTTGTTCTAGCATTATAGACTGGGTTATTTGCCAAGTGTATACTGCTCATGTTGTCACAATAAATGACAACTGGCCCATCTGTAGACTGACGCATATCATCAAGTAGCTTATGCAGCCAAGCTACCTCACATGCAGCCATTGCTACACCCCTGTACTCAGCCTTTGTGCTCGACAAGGCAACTGTAGGATGTTTCTTGCTGCTGCAAGTGACTGCAGCACTCCCAAAAGAAAACATATATCCACTGGTAGATCGTCTATCAGAAATACTACCAGCCCAATCAGCATCAGTGTATCCATGCAACTGTATTCGAACCCCAGCCTCATAAAATAGTCCATACTGCAATGTGGACTTCACATACCTGAGTATGCATCTAGCCACATCCAAATGTGGTTTCCTTGGAGCCTGCATAAACTGACTTACCAATCCAATAGCATAGCTCAAATCTGGCCTGGTAATAGTCATATAAATCAAACTACCTACTATGCATTTGTACATAGTAGGGTCGTCCAGAAGCTCACCTGCATCTGCGCTCAGCTTCACATTCTGCTCCAAAGGAACTGAAATAGGCTTACAGCCTGCTGTCATCCCATATTTGGACAGCATGTCCAATCCATACTGCCTCTGCAAGAGCTATATCCCACTTGGTGATCTAATCCTCCATGGCTTGCTCAAAAGAAGTGGGTTCTGGTTCCTGTATCACTTTGACCATATAGGCATAGTGAATGGCTATAAATCCATCATATTTTAGCCTATCCACAGGATATCTAGCTCTGGTAGACCTGCGCAAAATAGGCTCACTTCCAGGTGCTCTCAAGACATCCCTGGTCTTCCTTACTCCAGGTGTAACAATAGAAGGAATACCCAACTCATCATCAATGCTCTGTTCTGAGCCATTGGATTCACCATCCACATAAGAGTGACTTGCATTCACATCAAACATGGGCTGATCTACCTTCTCTTTTCCTTTTCTTGATACCTACATACCACTATCTGCATTGCTTTGAGGAGATTCTCCTGATCTCAATCTGCCTGTCCATGGCGAAGTATGTGAACCACTGCTAGAGGACACTGCAGGTCCACTAATATTTTGTGATTGCTGCTGTGAATTCTATGCAGCATTACCATTTTGTGCATCTACATCAATCATTATATTTACTGGTTTATACCAGCTGCTCATCTCATCAAAAACAACATCTCTGCTCACTGTAAACTTACGAGTAGAAGGGTTATAGCATCTATACCCTTTCTGCTACAGAGAATAACCTATAAAGATGCACTTCTCAGCTTTTGGATCCAACTTGGACCTCAACTCATATGGCACATGAACATAGGCAATGCAACCAAAAATTTTCAAATGAGAAATATCTGGTTTCCTACCAGTATATGTCTCCTCTGGCGTCATGCCATGTATTGCTACAGTGGGAGTCCTGTTCATTATGTAAACTGCTGTAGCAACTGCTTCAGCCCAATAATAATCTGGTAGGTCTTTTTCATTTAGCATGGCTCGAGATACCTCTCCAATATGCCCGTTTTTCCTTTCTGCAAGTCCATTTTGTTGTGGGGTATGACTACATGAATATTACTGCTTTATGCCATGCTTCTGCAGGAACCTTGCAAACTCATTTGAGAGGTACTCTCCCCCTCCATCTGACCTTAGGCATTTTATTTGCAGGCCTGTTTCTTTTAAAACCATAGCTTTAAAAGCTTTCAACTGCCCAAACATCACTTTTCTTTTTCATAAAATACACCCAAACTTTTCTACTGTAGTCATCAATAAAAGTTACAAAATAATGACAGCCTCAATAGATGCAGCTTTAGTAGTCCATACATCAGAGTGGATTAATTCCAATGGCTTCTTACTCTCTTGAACATGCCTAGGAAATGGTTTCCTTGCATGTTTTCCAAGTTGACAGGCTTCACATACCTTATGCATTTCTGCAACCTTGAATTTAGGCAATCTTGCAACAATATTTTGGGCCTGCATTGATTTAAGTCGCTGAACATTAACATGACCAATGCATTTATGCCAGATATCAATATCTGCAACTACACCAGTCCCATGTGCAAACATTGCTGCACTCAATTCAGGCATGTCCGCATCCAACGTAAACATCTTGCCCTTCTTCTTTCCTTTTGCTGTCAAGTGACTGTTATTTTTCATATCCTCAACAAAGCATCCATGAGGATTAAATCTGACCTACAAGCCCTGCTCAACCATTTGACCAATAGAAACCAGGTTCTTGGTGATGTTCGGGACATGAAATACATCAGACAGGTATTTCTTTTTCCCATCCTGCATAGACAAAGGAATTTTACCTATCTGCAGAATAGGATGTGCAGTATCATCACTAGTCTCCACAAATCCTGGTCTTTCCATTTTCCTTGCATCCTGCATCCATTCTGCATGACCTGTCATGTGGTTTGATGCACCTGAGTCAACATACCACACATAATTTCTTTCTTCTGCACTTGTCACAGAATTGGTCATGTGCTGCACCATAAACAGATGCTCGTTTCTGTCACCACCCTGTCTATTAGAAGATGCATAATTGCCTTGCTGCAATTTTCCATTCATGATGTCATTATGCTTTTTATAGTAGTCTTTAGCCATATGACCCATTTTACCATAGTAGTAGCATTCAACATTGCTGTTTGCATTTTGGCCTCTCTGCCATCCACCACGACCTCTTTAGCTCCCCCTGCCTCTAGAGTTTGCTGCATATTCTGATTTCTTGAGTTTGCTGCATATTCTGATTTCTACCATGGCCTACAGATCGGCCTGCTCTACTCTTCCTCTACCTCTTCCAGCATTTGAGTAGAAGACAGTTTCTTTTGAAGTTCCTCCTGAAGAAGATGCACCACCATTTCTCTACTCTTCAGAAATTAGAAGAGCAAACAACTCCTCAAAATTAGGAAATTTTTCACGGATGGCAATGGATGTCCGAAACTGTGCATAGTCCTTTCCTAGACCATTCAAGGTCACAGAAACTAAATCATCATCTTCCACTGGCGACCCAATGGAAGCAAGTGCATCTGCAATTTTCTTCACCTTCATGTGGTAGTCATTGGTGCTCATATTTTCTCTTTGCACATTGTGCAACTCCTGCTTGAGCTGCATTTTCTTGGCTTGCGTATTTGTGCTGTACATTTTTGCCAAAGTATCCCATGCCTCCTTTGGCGTACTTGCATCCTGAATATGCACAATCATAGAATCCGAAATACTGATAGAAATCTAGTACATAATTTTTGTGGCTCTCTCATGCCATCCTTTAAATGCCTGCATTTCCTGTTGATTGGGAACATTAGGAAGAACTGGTTCTTCTTCATTTCCTGTAATGAACTCCCAATAGCCTTTTCCCATAAGGAAATTCATCATTCTAAACTTCCATACCTGGAAGTTGTTCTTGTCAAGCTTTTTAGTGACAATCTATGAAAGAGAATCAGACGCCATTATAGAACACTGCAAAATATTCTGTCACTGCAAAAAACACAGCTTTTACCTCACATGGGCATATCTGCAAAACTGACGAAAGTGGTATTTGACCACACAGTCACTTCCTAGTGACGATTTTGCATGAACAAGCAATAAGGATGATTTTGTAACTCCCAATATCTCTGCGCACAGGCATACGATGCAATTTCTACGGTCGCATAGCAAAAACAGGGCCTTTTTCTAAGTGTCTATGAAGAACTTCTGCCTTCAAAATGGGCCCCGAAATGGCCTCAAATCAAAACGGGCCCATAGCATATACTACCCTCTCGCCACACTACGAAGGGCGTCTCAATCTGAGATAGTGCACTCTTGCACTTCTGGCTGTGCTACTTGTAGAGATTTGCTCCCAAACTCAAAAAAGGAAAGCAACACCGGTCCTCTTACTAGGACACCGCGAACTTGGTTTGCTTTCTTGGGCTCCTTACCACGAACCAGGCTCTGATACCATATAAAGATAGTGGAAGAGAGGGAAGGAGTCTCACTTGCGGCATTCTCACATACACAATGGGGGAATACACACAGAGGTGGAGGCTGAAAACAATTTCCTCTTCTTAGTTGTGAAAGCCAAAAGAACTCTAGTACAAAGAAATAGGAGAACCCTATATGTGGGTCTCAAACCAAACTGAGCTAACTAAGGTGGCATACTAACTGAGCCATGAACTAGAGTAGATAAGGATAGCTGTCATCCAGCTATTGTTCATGGGCGGTGTACCAACCACATCTGCAGCTAACAAGTCGGTGACATAAATGCACAACGGTCACCCTGGCATATCATGAGTGGAGCTCGATATCTCAACAGGACATACCCTTCTCACCAGTATGGGAGCCATCACCAACTTCTTCTACTATCACATTGATAAGTACAGATGCCTTAGCAGAAATACCTATTCTGGAGGTCGGGATTGTGGAATTGCCCCACGAGATGCTACAGCTCGATGCACAATTGCAACCAATATGGCTCCCCCAATAGCAGCAACCAGAGCTCGAGATAAGATTGGCACCCGAACCTGAGGAAAGATCGGCACCAGAGCCTGAGGCTACATCAACACTCAAATCGCCCATCAATGCCATGCCAGTTGATGAGCCACAAGGGAGCTAGTGCCCGATCAACAGTATGACTATTGTACACAAGGGACTGAAATGCCATTGGAACAACCTCCCCCAAGTACTATAGAATCATCGGGATGGCTACATGGGCACCACTTGTATCAAGAATATCATTAGACCTCATCACCATTTGTCATTCTCCAACATCAAGCTAGCCAATTGATCCAAATGTCAGAACTATTCACTAGCTTAGCCAAGGAAGAATATGCAAGAGAATTGGAAAGGCAGACTGCATCAGAAATCGAAGACCAATTCCAGGCAATCGCCATAGAGGTCAAGGCACTTCGAGCACAGATAGATGAGAAGGAGGTAGAAGAAGTGTGCATGAACCAAGCTCTCCAAGCTCAAGAGAAGGTAATAAGGGATGTGACCTCCAACCTCCACCAAAGTCAAACACAACTGACTACGACAATAGAAGCAACGGTAATCCTATAGAACTAGTATAACTCCTTGACATCCGCACATGTGCAACAGATGGAGGTAGTGGCACAAGCTCGACTCACTCTAAGAAGAGCTCCAGGATTCCAAAGACAAGCTTGAAGACATGAAACAATCTTTGGGAGTACGTGCCTTCAGCATTGACGAGCTTACAAGGGAATGCAGAATCTTAAAAGACCAACTTGCTACCGTTCAAGAGGCCAGCACTTCACAAGCATAAGTCTTGAACCAATGTCTAATGCCACTGAAGACATTCCTCAACAAGCAAAGGTCACCTTGCAAATGAGAAAGCTTAAGGAGGCATACACAACCATCTACCATCAATACAAAGAAAAAATGAATGAGATGCACTCCCAAAAGATAATCATCTGCAAGCTTGAACTCCAATTGCTAGTGCATAACAATGAGGCATTGCTACTTTGTTTATTGGTGCTCAGGACCTTTGCCTTTGCTTGTCACTTTTGTCTTCATCACTAGTGTCTCATGCTTCATGTTTCACATTTGCCTTTCCCTTCTTCTTTCACTATTGCCTAATTCTCTTTCCTTTAGCCTTCATCTTTCCATTTTAGATTTGGAGCTTTGACATTCCTTCTTAGCCCTATTCTAGATAGTTTGTTCATCTATCTTCATCTTTGTCCTTATCTTTTCTCTCGGTCTTTAGGCTTTGTCATTGACATTAATGCAACCTTTCTTTGCCTTTAACATCCCCCCCCCCCTTTGACTTTGTCCATGTCCTCTCGATCCTCTTTGGTGCACTCTTGTTCATGACCCTATTCTCACAAAATCATGTTCCTATGATCAACCTTCCTTCAACTTTGGATATTAGGATATGCTTCATTGGCGCTTCTAGGTATCATGTTGTGTTGGAGGTCGCATCATGAAAATCTCATAGCTCCTGTAGGCTGACTATCCTTGTCTGCACTTGTGTTGGGTCCATGTTCCCCTTTGCTCTCTTTGGAGGTAGGAGAGTAGGAAAGAGAGAGAGAGAGAGAGAGAGAGAGAGAGAGAGAGAGAGAGAGAGAGAGAGAGAGAGAGAGAGAGAGAGAGATGGCTTTCCAACACTCGATTTGGCGGTTGCTTCCCATTCTACTTGCAATGAAACACATTTTGCATTAAGTACAATGGTTGATGTGCAAAATCCTTCTAGCATAGTTCCTTCATAGGGATTGAAGCTTTTATAACACAAGGCTAGGAATCGAAGAAAGTGGAAGTTTTGCACCTTCGACTCTCCTAACTACACACATGCAAGGTTGAAGTTATGTTCTTTACATCAGTCTCCATCTAGTTTAGTGTCTAGATTTCATGAGTCTCCAATAAGGACATCCCCTTTTATAGCCTTTTGGCCTTGAAATCTTTCTGCATTCCCTCATGCACGTGTGTAACTACTTGGATTTCATTGATAATCCTTATTTTGACATCCCTATCCTTTCACCATGTCGACAGGTCTCAATTGTAGTGCTTTGTGGTGCTTGTCAGTTGGTCTGTTGCACTTGCACACTGCCTTGGGGGCTACCTTTCTTGGCCTAAATGCTTCATTTTTTCGTGCTTTGGGTTCTTCACTTTACTTGTCACTTTTGCCTTCATCATTGGTGTCCCATGCTTCACCTTTTTCCTTAAACTTTTCCCTTTTCCTTTCACTATCATCTTTGCTCTCTTTCCTTTTGCCTTCATCTTTCGTCTTTGGAGCTAGACCTTTGTTGTACAACACTGCGTATTGCATATCTCTCATATATCAAGAATGAATGGAATCAGAATGCTAGTAATAGCAAGCATACAAGATAATGATCAAGAACCATTTGAGAGAGATTTGAGAACCTAATCATCAGCCGTTGCAACTAACCTACCGGCACACACCCCTCGCAGTCACTGTTGCTAACCCGCATAGTGTTGCTTGTGAAGAGAGTGGGAGAGAAGGAAGGAGTCTCACTTGCAGTCTTCTCACATACAGAATGGAGGCTGAAAACAGTTTTTCTCTTCTTAGTTCTGAAAGCTAAAGGAACTCTAAGTACAAAAGAATAGGTGAATACTATATGTGGGTCTCAAACCAAACTTAGCTAACTAAGGTGGCATAGTAACTGAGCCACTAACTTGAGTACATAAAGATACCTGTCATCCAGCTATTATTCATGGGTGGTGTACCAACTGCATCTACAGCTAACAAGTCGGTGACATAAATGCACAATAGTCACCTTGGCCTATCATGAGTGGAGCTCAATATCTCAACACTCCCCCTCGAGCTCAATCCCAATTCTTGCACACTAAGTAGGTCTCTGAACTTGTGCAGCTTCTCTACACTTAATGCCTTCGTGAATATGTCAGCTACCTGATCCTCTACATTGTGCTTCACCTTATAAACCCACTTGCATCCAATTGCATTCTTGTCTTTAGGCAAAGGCACCAATTTCCATGTAGCATTTGCTTCCAAGGCATCCATTTCTTCATCCATGGCTTTCTCCCATTTTTCTTTTCCCATGGCTTGCTCAAAAGAAGTGGGTTTTGGTTCATGTATCACTTTGACGATATAGGCATAGTGAATGGCTGTAAATCCATCATATTTAAGCCTATCCATAGGATACCTAGCTCTAGTAGACCTATGCAAAATAGGCTCACTACCAGGTGCTCTCAAAACATCCCTTGTCTTCCTTACTCTAGGTCTAACAATCCACATAAGAGTGACTTGCATTCACGTCAATCATGGGCTGAGCTACTTTCTCTTTTCCTTTTTGTGATACTTGCATACCACTATCTGCATTGCTTTGAGGATATCCTCCTGATATCAATCTACCTATCCATGCTGAAGTATGTAAACCACTGCTAGAGGACACTATAGGTCCACTAATATTTTGTAATTGCTGCTGTGAATTCTATGCAGCATTACAATTTTGTGCATCTACATCATCAATCACATTTGCTAGTTTATACCAGCTGCTCATCTCATAAGAAATAACATCTTTGCTCATTGTAAACTTATGAGTAGAAGGATTATAGCATCTATACCCTTTCTAATGTAGAGAATAACCAATAAAGATGCACTTCTCAGCTTTTGGATTCAACTTGGATCTCAACTCATCTGGCATATGAACATAGGCAATGCAACCAAAAACTTTCAAATGAGAAATATCTGGTTTCCTACCAGTATACCTCTCCTCTGGCATCATGCCATGTATTGTTGGAGTGGGAGTCTTGTTCATTATGTAGACTACTGTAGCAACTGCTTCAGCCCAATAATAATCTGGAAGGTCTTTTTCATTGAGCATGGCACGAGATACCTCTCCAATATGCTTGTTTTTCCTTTTTGCAAGTCCATTTTGCTGTGGGGTATGACTGCATGAATATTGCTGCTTTATGCCATGCTCCTGTAGGAAACTTGCAAACTCATTTGAGAGGTACTGTCCCCCTCCATCCAACCTTAGGCATTTTATTTGCAGGCCTGTTTCTTTTTCAACCATAGCTTTAAAAGCTTTGAAATGCCTAAACACTTCACTTTTCATTTTCATAAAATACACCCAAACTTTTCTGTTGTAGTCATTAATAAAAGTGACAAAATAATGATAGCCTCCAGTAGATGTAGCTTTAGTAGTCCACATATCAGAGTGGATTAATTCCAATGGCCTCTTACTCTCTTGAATATGTCTAGGAAATGGTTTCCTTGCCTGTTTTCCAAATTGACAGGCTTCACATAGCTTATGCATTTCTGTAACCTTGAACTTAGGCAATCCTGCAACAATATTTTGGGCCTACATTAATTTAAGTCACTGTATATTAACATGACCAATGCGTTTATGCCAGATGACAATATCTGCAACTACACTGGTCCCATGTGCAAACATTGCTGCACTCAATTTAGGCATGTCCACATCCAACATAAACATCCTACCCTTCTTCTTCCCTTTTGCTATCAAGTGACCTTTATTTTTTATATCCTCAACAAAGCATCCATGAGGATTAAATATGACTTGCAAGCCCTGCTCAACCATTTCACAGTAGAAACTAGGTTCTTGGTGAGATTTGGGACATGAAATAAATTAGACAGGTATTTCTTTTTTCCATCCTACATAGACAAAGGAATTTTACCAATCTACACAATAGGATGTGCAATATCATCACCAGTCTCCACAAATCCTGGTCTTTCCAATTTTCCTTGCATCGTGCATCCATTCTGCATGACCTGTCATGTGGTTTGATGCACCTGAGTCAACATACCACACATCATTGCTTTCTTCTGTACTTGTCATAGAATTGGTCATGTACTACACCATAAACAGATGCTCATTTCTGTCATCACCCTATCTACTAGAAGATGCATAATTACCTTGCTGCAAATTTCTAGTCATGATGTCATTCTGCTTTTTATAGCAGTCTTTAACCATACGACCCATTTTACCACAATAGTAGCATTTAACATTGTTGTTTGCATTTTGGCCTCTCTGCCATCCACCACGACCTCTTTGGCTCCCCCTGCCTCTAAAGCTACCACGTCCTTCTCCATAGGACTGGTTCTCTTGAATTTGCTGCATATTCTGATTTCTGCCATGGCCTTCAAATTGGCCTACTCTACCTCTGCCTCTACCTCTTCCAGCATTTGAGTAGAAGACATCTTCTTTTGAAGTTCCTCCTGAAGAAGATGCACCATCATTTCTTTGCTCTTCAGAAATTAGAAGAGCAATCAACACCTTAAAATCAGGAAAATTCTCACGGATGGCAATGTATGTCCGAAATTGTGTATAATCCTTTCCTAGACCATTCAAGGTCACAGAAACTAAATCATCATCTTCCACTGGCGACCCAATAGAAGCAAGTGCATGTGCAATCTTCTTCACCTTCATGTGGTCGTCATTGATGCTCATATTTTCTCTTTGCACATTATGCAACTCTTCCTTGAGCTGCATTTTCCTGGCTTGGGTATTTGTGCTATACATTTTTGTCAAAGTATCCCATGCCTCCTTCGGCGTGCTTGCATCCTAAATATGCACAATCATAGAATCTGAAATATTGATAGACAGCCAGTATATAACTTTTCTGACTCTCTCATGCCAGCCTTTAAATGCCTACAACTCCTGTTGATTGGGAACATTAGGAATAACTGGTTCTTGTTCAGCTCCAGTAATGAACTCCCAATAGCCTTTTCCCTTAAGGAAATTTGTCATTCTAAACTTCCATGCTTGGAAGTTATTCTTGTCAAGCTTTTCAGTGACAATCTATGAAAAAGCATCAGACGCCATTGCAGAACACTACAAAATATTCTGTCACTGCAAAAAAACAAAACTTTTGCCTCACAAGGGCAATCCTACAGAACTGACGAGAGTGGTATTTGACCACACAGTCACTTGCTACTAATGATTATGCATCAACAGGCAATAAGAATGATTCTATCACTCCCAATATCTCTGTGCATAGGCATACAATGTAATTTTTGCGATAACTTTTCACCGACCTGCAGAACAGTGGTCGCACAAAAAAAATAGGGCACTTTCTTGAGTGCCTGTGGAAAACTTCTGCCACCAAAACGGGCCCCGAAATTGCCTCAAATCAGAAAAATAATTTCACTGAGGGTGTTGCTTGCATCTGTAGCATATAGTGCCCTCTTGCCACACCACGAAGGGCGTCCCAATCAGTGCACTCTTGCACTTTTCGACCGTGCTACCTGCACATATTTGCTCCTAGACTCAAAAAAAAAAGAAAGCAACACTTATACCATGTGAAGAGAGTGGGAGAGAAGAAAGGAGTCTCACTTGTAGCTTTCTCACATACACAATGGGGGAATATACACAAAGGTGGAGGCTGAAAATAGTTTTCCTCTTCTTAGTTAAGAACTCTAAGTACAAAATAATAGGTGAACCCTATTTGTGGGTCTCAAACCAAACTCAGCTAACTAGAGTACATAATGATAGTTGTCATCTAGCTATTATTCCTAGCTATTATTCATGGGCAGTGTACCAACCGCATCTGTAGCTAACAAGTCAGTGACATAAATGCACAACAGTCACCCTGGCATATCACGAGTGGAGCTCGATATCTCAACATTGCTAACCCGCATGGTTATGTAATAACACATGGCACTCACGGTGGACTGTGAGAATCCACAATAGTTACCCATCCCCTATTATAGAAATCAAAATGTGCTTGTGTACTTTGTGCAACAATCATTTTGGGCAAAGCGTCAACAGAGAACCAGGCGCAACTTAGGAAGATTACAACTAAATCACTAACAATGCCTGACAACAAGCATCTCTTTTCGAATTTGTCTTCACTGAATAAGTAAGAATTGGTTTGTTGCCACATGCTTGTGCAATAGGACACAATGCTCCAAATTCTCTTCGAACTTGCTCCGAATGCTCTTTGAACTGCAAGGCTACCCAAAAGCCACCGCTCCAGACTCTTATCATTCGAACTCAAACCAGAGTGCAAGTGTGCACACCAAGAACTCCGAATTTGCTCGGTCCTACATCACTTCGTTCACTCAACTCCGGTCTCAATTGCTTTACAGGCTCAGCTTCACTCGATCTTGCATCAGCAGTCTCTAGTTGTCTCTTGTGCAACCACACCTTCAACGGCCGGTCTTTTTCCATATCCATCAGCCATCTAATGGATGCGGCTTAGACCAATCCACTGGTTGATGCTCAGGCCACTGCTCAAGAGGAAGTACCTCTTCAATCCATGCACCCCATGGCAGTAGTTGTTGCTCCAAGCGCTCCTCTTGTGTAGATGGGCACTCTATGACAATCGGCTCATAAGAAGGAGGATCAGGTAGACTAGGAAAACGAGTATGATTATTGTAAAACTTTTGCAAAAATTGATCTACTTCTTTTTGTTAGATATCAATGCTCCACTCTCGTGTAACTACGCGGGAACCAGCTAACTTTACTTGTAAGCCCCCCATATGAGGAGAGGGCATTTGAGTAGCTCGGTTATCCGGTCGGTCCTGGTTTGGACACCAGATGGGGGCCATGTATGGCCTGATGGCTGGACGGCTTTAGATAGAGTTGGGACACCGCTAACTAGGCTACATGCAAGTGTAGGAAGGCATCCCTTGACTGACCGCATTGAGGGTAAACGGAGCATTTCTCGGGCTAGCCCACTCTCAGGTTGCGGGGCCCATTTGGAGCCTTACATGATCCCGAATGGCTCTGTTTTGTGCACCAGTTCTATCGTATGGTTGGTGGCCTATTTCAGGACTGACCCCGAGTCGACCGTTTTGGGCGGACTGGGTCGGTCACCCAATTGAGCCTAACCGACTTTGACTAGTGTCTATATAAGAGCAAGCCCGTGAAGCCCATTTCATCACTGGCTATAGCATTCCTGATTCCTTATCATCCAGCCTCTGCCTTCTACTGTTTTCGGCATGCCATCGAAGCTTCTTTCGCAGGAGCACACGGTTGGGAGGTAGCGCCATCTATTGTATCAGTTCTATAGTAATCAAATTTTTGATTCTCCATACTATCTTGTTTTCTCTCTTGCGTATGAGATCCTGTTATTTATTGAGCACAGATGTTGTATTATTTTCTTACATGGTATCAGAGCCTGGACTCTAGCAAGAAGATTTGGTAGTGTGTTTCTGTTTGTGAGCAAATTGTGAGAGATGGCCCAACCTACAAGACTGCGAATCCCACCATTCAGCGAAAGCAGAAAGTTGGACGGCTCTAACTATCCTCTCTGGAAGTTCAAGATGAAGACTATCCTAAGTGCATATGAGCTTTGGGACACTGCTACTGGGGTGGACGTGAGGCTGGAGATCCAACCAATGTAGGATAACAGATAGTACCAACTGCGGATGATATTCTCGCGTGGACAAGAAGAAATGCAGATGCGTTGTGTTCTATTGTCTGTAGTGCTAGTGATTCTATCATGGCATTAATTCAACATGTCACCACAGCGGAGGAGGCATGGACGGCCTTAAAATATTAGTACGATACCATGAATCAGATGCTGATTTAGAATCTGGAGACTCAAGTCGCGAACGAAAAATTGTCTGAGTCTGAAGCGATAGAGAAGTTCATCACTAGGGTGAAGAATCTGCGCGATCAGATGACTGCGATTGGAATCACCATCACCAGCGGGAATCTAGCACGAAGGTGCATACGGATTCTCCCACTAAAGTACGATGGTCTTGTTACGGTGTTGAATACACAGAATAGAAATCCGCCCCTCAACTTTGAGGATTTCAGTGCGATGCTTCTGGAGGAGGAGATGCTTTCTAGACCGGATCAAAGAAAGGTGAGGGTAAGGACTCTGGTAACCCATCTTCTTCTAATGATAAAAAGAGAAAGAAGAAGATCGAGTGCTTCTATTGCAACAAGGCAGGGCACAAGCAGAATGAGTGTCACAAGAAGATTATAGATGAGAAGAACGGAGTAAAGAAAGAGTCCAGCAATAGCGCGTAGGCAGTACCAATAGAGCTGTTTGTCGCAATTGAGGAGATTTGCATGGAGGCAGTTCATGTACCTGCAGATGAACCGTGGATCATTGACAGTGGTGCATCGCACCACATGACCAGTCAGAAGGATTGGTATACCTCTCTATAGCCGATAGGGAATGACATCATGGTAGCAGTCGGCAATGATGCAAAATGTCTAGCAAAAGGAAAAGGTACGATTGCTCTCAAGTCAGATGGAGTTGTGAAATAGTTGTCCGATGTTCTTTATGTGCAAGATATCAAGAGAAACTTGTCCATTTCTGCGATCATGGATCGGGACCTCAAAGTTCAATTCGATAAGAATGGTACACAGATCCTGGATCTTCAAGGAAAGGTCATTGGTAAAGGTACACGGTGTAACAACATTTAAAAACTCTCAACTTTCAGTGCTCGAGCGGATGTAAAGAACACTAAGCTGTGGCATGAGAGGTTTGGTCATCTAAACCTCAGTTCTTTGAAGGAGATGTATAAAAGTGGAATGATTGCAGACTTACTAGAAATTTCAGATCTGCCCGATGTATGTGAAGCTTGCATGATGGGCAAGCAGTATCGGTAGCCCTTTCCTAAAGTGGCTAGCAGGGAGAAGGCTCCTCTAGAGCTTATTCACACGGACCTATGCGGAAAGATGGAGACAAAATCTTTGGGTGGTTCCTTCTACTTCATGATGCTGATCGACGACTACAGTAGAAGGATATGGATATACTTCCTAAAGACGAAAGACGAGGCTTTCAGTAGGCTCAAGGAATGGCATGTAATGGTCGAGAAAGAATCGGGGAGGAAGGTGAAGAAGCTGAGATCAGATAGAGGTGGAGAGTTCACATCGACTGAATTCAAAAGTTACTACAAAAGTCACGGAATCAAAAGGCAGAAACCCCCACCACATACATTACAGCAAAATGGAGTTACAGAACGCAAGATGCATGTCATCTGCAAAATAAGCCAAAGTATGATGAAAGGGAAAGATTTGCCATAGACTTTCTGGGCTGAAGCATGTAACACTGCAGTTTACATTCTCAATCGTAGCTACAGGAAGGCTGTGAACGGGATGACTCCACTGCAAGCCTTTTCTGGTAAGAAATCTTCAGCTGCACATTTCAGAGTTTTTGGATGTGACTGTTTTGTGCATGTCCCTGATGCTACCAGGAGAAAATGGGAACCGAAGAGCCGGAAGTGTATTTTCTTGGGCTACAGTGAAGAGGCAAAGGGTTACCATCTCTTTAACCCTGTTACCAAGAAGGTAATTGTAAGTCGCGATGTGGTCTTCTAAGAATAGCCGCATCAATTGGAGGAGGATGCTTCCTTCCCAGACAACCAGGACTAGGATATCCATCCAATACTGCCACCAACAACAGACCGAACTCCCCCAACGGTGCTTGGGAGGATTCAAGACAAAGAAGATGAAGAAGAGCTTGCAGAACCACAATGGCAATGGCCATTCCCGAAGTGGGTAAAGCAGCTTTTGGATGGCAGAGAACCTCTAGCCATTGAGGAGGAACCATTCGAACACCATCGGTCCAAGAGATTGGAGGAGCAAAGAAGGGCGCAGGAACACTTGGTCAACTATGCTTTGATGACAGAAGTAATCTGTGCTGATGAACCCAAGTGTCTTGAAGAGGCACAGGGTGATGATAGGTGGATGGAGGCTATGCAGTTGGAGTATGGCTCCATAATGAAGAACAACACTTGGGACCTTGTGGATCGACCACCAAAACGCAAGGTAATCGGAACCGAGTGGGTGTACAAGACCAAGTACAAGTCCGACGGCACATTGGATAAGTACAATGCTCAACTCGTGGCAAAAGGATTTGCACAGGTACATGGTTTTGATTATTGAGATACTTTTGCTCCCACAGCTTGACTAACCACAATTCGTAGTATTTTGGCTTTAGCTGCCCAAGAAACTTGGCCCGTGTTTCAGATGGATGTGAAATCCGCCTTTCTGAATGGAGATCTCAAGGAGGAGGTATACGTGGAACAACCACCAGGTTTTGAGATCCCCGATTCAGAAGGTAAAGTCTGCAAACTGAAGAAGGCACTTTACAGGCTGAAACACGCCCCATGAGCATGGAAATAGCGAATTGATGCCTCCTTTCTGCAAAACAGGTTCAGGAGGAGCCCATTTGATGCAAATTTGTATATCTTCAGAGAAGGAGGCAGGTGTATGATCGTGGTCCTTTATGTGGATGACCTTGTCATAACAGGGAACCATGAAGAGATCTCACAGATGAAGCATTTGCTAGGAAGAGAGTTTGAAATGATAGACCCTGGACCGATGCATTTTTGTTTGGGAATTGAAGTGTGGCAGGAGCCAAAACAGATCTTCATTTCATAACTGAAGTATGCTGGAGAGATACTAAAGGCATTTGGCATGGCTGAGTGCAAAACAGTTGGTACCCCTACGGAGGTTGACGCGAAGCTCTCAAACGAGGATTCATCACCACTAGTGGATGAAGCGCAGTATAGAAGACTTGTGGCAGCTTGATCTACTTATGCAACACACGGCCGGACATCAGTTTTGCGACTGGTGTACTAAGTAGGTTTTCCAGTAAGCCCTGGGAGAACCATTGGAGGGCAGGGATGCAGGTGCTAAAATACATCAAAGGCACACTTGATTATGGCAACACCTATACCAAGGGCATCATCTTGGCCAGATTCTGTGACTCGGATTGGGCAGGAGATGTGAACAGCAGGAGATCAGTGACAAGGTACTATTTCTCACTTGGATCTGGAGTTATGTCATGGGTCAGTAAGAAGCAACCCACAGTTGCTCTTTCTTCTACCAAGGCCGAGTACAAATCTGCATGCTTTGCTTCTTGCGAGGTAGTGTTGTTGAGGAGGATTTTGGGGGACATGGGTGCAGTGCAGAACAAGCCTATGCAGTTATCATGTGACAATCAGAGTTGCATGGCGATTGCAAAGAACCTGATGTTCCACGCTCGCACAAAACACATTGAGATTCAATATCACTTTGTACGCGAGCTGATCATGGATGGAGAGGTCGACTTGGTGTACTGTCCGACTACAGAGAATGCTGCGGACATTATCATGAAGGCTCTTGGAAGAGACTTGTTGGAGAGGCATCTTCATTGAGTTGGCATTGGGGCCGAAAACGTAAGTTTACTTTCAGGTGGACATTGAGGGGGGGTGTTAGATATCAATGCTCCACTCTCGTGTAACTATGTGGGAACCAGCTAACTCTACTTCTAAGCCCCCCATATGAGGAGAAGGAATTTGAGTAGCTCGGTTATCTGGTAGGTCCTGGTTTGGACACCAGATGGGGGCCATGTATGGCCTGATGGCTGGACGGCTTCAGATAGAGTTGGCACACTGCCAACTAGGCTACATGCAAGTGTGGGAAGGCATCCCTTAACTAACCGCATTGAGGGTAGACAAAGCATTTCCTGGGGTAGCCCACTCTTGGGTTGCGGGGCCCGTTTGGAGCCTCAAATGATCCCAGATGGCTGTCGGCCGAACGGAGCCCGTAGGTTAGTTGCTCTGTTTTATGCACCAGTTCTATCGTATGGTCGGTGGCCTATTTCGGGACCGACCCCCAATCAACCATTTTGGGTGGACTGGGTCAGTCACCCAATTGAGCCTAACCGACTACGACTGGTGGCTATATAAGAGCAAGCCTGTGAAGCCCATTTCATCACTGGCTACAGCAATCCTGATTCCGTAGCATCTAGCCTCCATCTTCTACTATTTCCGGCATGCCATCGAAGCTTCTTTCACAGGAGTGCACGGTTGGGAGGCAGCACCATCTATTGTATCAGTTCTACAGTAATCAAATTTTTGATTCTCCATACAGACGTTCTATTATTTTCTTACACTTTCCACCAAAGAGGGCGAGGAGGTAGGGACATGCTGAAGGAGTGGTCATAGGGAATGCCTTTGCTACTTCAAAACCTATAATTTCTTACCTGAATGAGCAGCAACTTCCACAATGTCTTGAGCCAATTCTTTAGACTTTGCATCCCAATCTTCCTCAATAGGTACTGACTCTGCAACCATCCCCTTTTCCTTGTCCGCATTATCGCTCCCATCTATAGAAGCACTCAAACCCATCGGACAAGAGACTAACTGCACCTAAGGGCCACTTTGCAATGCTGACCGTACACTGGCACCCACATCACCATCCACATCTAGTCGGTGTTGGTGCAGAACAACTGTGCAACACATCGGCATAGCCATTGTCTCGCACTAGCATATGATCTATCTATCCCACTTTGCTCGCACGTGTCCTTGCAAAGCCTCAAGGAGCAAATCATTTTGCTCCATGTTAACGCTCACCGGGCTAGGGAAAGCTTGCAAATATTTAGATAGCGCATCGGTAGTAGTATGTCGCAACAGCTCATCATGAATACCCGTAATGTATTCTGCATGCAACCATTGTGTGGCCTTTAAGTGACCTTCAACTACTTGCACTTGTGCTTCTAAGACTACAACGTACTCCTGTAGTCGTTTCATTCTCACATTCTGACCTCGCAGTGCCTCATTCTCACTTCGTAGTTGAAGAACTTCAGTCTCTAGTGCCATTACTTGCGAGGGATCAATCCCCGCAGAACACTGCATCACTAGACGTACTAGGAGCTGTGCATAAAACTAGAGCTGCACATGCATTGGTTGCAGGCACCACAAGGTTAATCCAGTCGAGGGTGTCATAGAGACTAGCACAACTCTTTGCTATCCCCACTCCTGTTGAACATTGATCACAAATATTATTGATCCATGTGATGAAAGTCTCGTGGCTACTTCTCCTTATAAGAACTTCTCTACTTGCTCTGATTCTGCATCTTATACTAACCTTTCAACTAGTTCCAAGCCTCACTGGCTTTGGAGATATGCTAAATAAATGTCAACATAGACTTACTTCTACTAGTAACAATAATTTATAGTGCATCTATGTTTCTATGTGTCCTAGTACATTGAAGAGTTACACCAGGAGTGATCATGTTGTTGGGGTGGCTTGGGTTTGGTGTTGTGACTAGTTTCGGATCCAATCCTAGAACAATATCAGAGAGCTCGTATGCATCCAAAATGGCACTGGCCTTGCACATTCAAAGTTTGTAATTGGTCCCATCAAGCTTGCCTTTGGTGAAGGTAGGTCGATGACCTTGCATGATTTACACTTGGGTCATTGGGGATCTTGGGGCTACTTGATTGTCCGTAGTCATCAATCCAAATGTCTTCAACTGTTATAGAAATACCATCGAACTAGCACCAAATGTCTTGGGGTTACTTGACTATCCATAGTCATCACTCCAAATGTCTTGAATTGCTACAAAAGCTCATTAAACTTGCACCAAACATTGCTACTTAGAGCACCTGAGCTCCAATACCATGAAAGATAATGGTACACTGTGGAAGGTAATAACAAAATGTAAGTACACAAAATAATAAAGAGAATAACAAATTCTGAGATATGAAAATTATTGATACAATTGATGGTTATTGAGCTATCCACCTGTGCGCTCTTAAGAGATAGCTTAGATGATGGTCTGGATAGATGCTAGACAGAGGATTGTGAGCACTGATGGTTGTAGATAACTTAAGACAACGTGAGTGGCTAGTATCTAATGTGCCATGTAAATCAATTAGACTGACAACAAATGTAGATCAATCAAAATGACCATGGATGTTTTAGAAGTCATATAGTTGATGAGCTGACTATAAGCTCACTATAAGTCATATGGAGATCATACAAGCGAGCTGATTGTAGATGATATAGAGGTTGACCATCCAGAATAAGACCTTTGAAGAACCCTTAGGCCCTCAACTGTGGGGTCTATTGATCTCTTGGGGGCTAATGGCCCCCAAGTCAGGAGTCCTCAAGGCTAGTATCAATGATGTCGCCGACCTTGCTTGACTTCTCCATTTCTTCGATGTTAGATTTCTCTTA
The DNA here is from genome assembly GCF_047967505.1 of Dipteris shenzhenensis. Classification (NCBI taxonomy): domain Eukaryota; kingdom Viridiplantae; phylum Streptophyta; class Polypodiopsida; order Gleicheniales; family Dipteridaceae; genus Dipteris; species Dipteris shenzhenensis. Next base: position 41,588,229 of record NC_141619.1, read on the forward strand.
GAATTAATCCATTGTGAGGAATAGGCTTGAAGATACACTATAATGTTCAAGTTATACCACGGTTAGGAGTAGCTTGAAGCTATGCTATAATGTTAAGATAGCCATACTACAAAGTAGGCAGAGAGCGACCAAGAGAGATCTGGCAAAAGTTGAAGAAGTATAGGAGGGCTGAATTGTAGGAGAGGATGCTGGGAAAGAGAACGACGTAGAGAAGTGGTAGACTTGAAGAATAGAGGAGGGCGTGAATTGTGCGAGAGGATGCTGGGAAAGTATCGTGATCTTGGGGGAATGGAGTAATGGAAATCTGGCCGAGAGGCAGGCAAGATGAGATCCTTACCTCCTTCAATGCTTGGTGCACTTCGCTCATCTTAGGATGAGTTGGCCTATCAATCGTGCAAGCCCAAATCACCCAAAACAGGTTCAAACTCGACATTTAGCAGAACATTGGCTGCCTTCACATCTCTGTGCAATACGAATTCTCCCAATCCTTCATTCAAATACTCCAAAGCAGCTACCCCAAAGAGGTTGTTCAATCTGGTCTCGCTTGTCAGAGTTTCTTCTGAATTTCTACAGAAGAGATGCTTGTCTAGGCTGCCACCACTGGCCAAGTAATCGTATTACTGGTCAAGAGCGCTCTCTCTTTCTCATGGCACCATCCTCGTAACTGTAGAAGGTCGTGATGTCAAATACTACTGATGATTCTTATCTCGGAAGGCAATGCTGCTTTCTTTCCCGAACCCTCGTTTAGTGTCTTCATGGCCACTGTGGATTTGTTAAGGTCACGCGTAATACCTTTGTTCACCCATTAGGTTCTTATGGCTCAAGGATTGGGAACTCGCAATAGCTGTAGCGACAAATCCATGTTATGGTCATCTCTTTCATGACTAGATGGTACCGTCCTGTAGTACCAAAGCACTGAGGCCATCGCAATGCAAGTACCCATTGAGAAAAACAAGCCCAGGCCCAAGCCCACTAGAGTGAGGCCATTGTTTCCTTTTTGAAGGTGTCTCATAAGTTGTTGGCCTTGGAGCCATATTCAATGGAAATGAAGCTTTAGATGGTGCTGGAGTCAGACGAAGAAAATTCCAAGAGTAGAGAGCATACCCTTCATACGATGCACTCGTTGAGGCTGAAAATCCAACATACATATATTTCTAGAAGATGCTTGACAGATCGTAAGAGGTGACTAAAATTGCATCCACAGGACACTCCTTCGAGCTGCTATTTGTCATCCAAACTTGGATCAACTCCCGAGGAGCATCGTAATCAATCCAAATGGTGAACATACAATTGCTGCAACCAGAGAAACAAGAAGGTGAGAATTAGGCATGCATGGGTGCCAAGTAACTGCAAGAGGACTAAAGAAGGCTCAATCTAAACCTGTTCCATGGATGCCACTACGTGCAGATGACTCCAGTCACAACCAATCCTATGAGTGCCACTTGTCAACACACCCGAATTCAAAGGAGCAACCTAATATGAGGCTCTGCAATGATTCCAAGATTATTCTGAGAGTGCTCTCAACGGAAGCAAGAACGGAAGAAGGAGAGAGAGAGATAGAGAGCCACACAAGTTTGGTGGGTGCAGAACCGCCCTAATCTTCTTTTTCATTCATTTATATATGTGTTTGAGTATTGTACATAACTGGGGTTAAGGCACAATGACCTTTAACCCCACAACCTCCCACTTAAAGGACAATGTGCCTTTAAGGGAGAACAACCAGTGAGCATACTATCCAATGCCCATCAATACACGACAATACTCAAACCGCTGACTAGGTAGACTCTTCATCAGCATATCTGTAGGGTTATCATCTATATGAACCTTGACAAGCTCTATGCGCTTGTCCTCAAGTACCTCCCTGATGAAATGGTACCTGACCTCAATGTGTTTGGTCTTTGCATGAAAGACCGGATTCCATGCTAGCTGAATAGCACTCATGGAATCACTATGCAATGTCAGTACACCTGTATGAATCCCCAAATCTCCCACTAGCCGATCAAGCCATATAGCCTCCTTGCAACCCTCTGTGGCTGCAACATACTCAGCCTCTATGGTAGACAAAGCAACACACTTCTGTGCGCGAGACATCCACGACACTGCACCACCTGCAAAGGTGAACACATAACCAGAAGTGGATCTCCTACTATCCACATGCCCTGCATAGTCTGAATCTGTGTACCCAAGTACACGCATGTCTCCTTTACCAAAGCAAATGCACATCTCCTTGGTACCCTTCATGTACCTCATGATGCACTTAACTGCCTCCCAATGCCTCTTTCCTGGATAAGCCATATACCGGCTAACAACTCCCACTGCAAATGCAATGTCTGGTCTAGTAGCTATCATAGCATACATAAGACTCCCAACTGCTGATGCATAAGGAACCTTGGCCATCATGGCCCTTTCCTCATCTGATTTGGGACTATCTGTATGACTCAGTTTCACATATGGAGGCAATGGAGTACTCACTGCCTTCCCCCCCTCCATATTGAAATGCTGTAATACTTTTGTAACATACTCTTCTTGTGAAAGCCAAAGGAGTTTCCTACTCCGATCACGCGTGATGCGCATACCAAGAATATGACCTGCAAGTCCCAAATCCTTCATATCAAAGGCCTCATGCAACTTGGCCTTTAATGCATCTAGCTCATAAGTATTCTTGCTAGCCAATAGCATATCATCCACATATAGTGCCAAGATTATCAGGCTATTATCCTTAGCCCTTTTAGTGTAGAGGCAGTGATCAATTTCACTCCTTCTAAAACCTTGGGACCGAATGAAAGCATCAAACTTCTGATACCATTCTCTAGGTGCTTGCTTAAGACCATAGAGACTCTTCTTCAGTTTGCAAACTAAATGCTCTTTGCCCTTTTCTTCAAAGCCTTCCGGCTGCACCATGTAAATTTCCTCATGCAAATCCCCATGCAAGAAAGCTGTCTTGACATCCATTTGCATAAGCTCCATATCCTCTGATGCCACTAGTCCAAGCATGCATCTAAGTGTGGTCATCTTCACAACCGGAGAGAATATCTCATCAAAGTCCACACCCTTCTCTTGCTTGAACCCTTTAGCAACCAAACGGGCCTTGTACCTAGGCACATCATCACGTGTGACATTCATTTTGTAGACCCATTTACATGGCAATGCTTTCTTTCCATGTGGCAAAGAAACCAAGTCCCAAGTCTTATTCTTCATAAGTGAACTCATCTCTCTGATTGCATAGCATACTCCCACTTGCGTTGATCCTCATGCATCATAGCCTCTCTGTAGCAAGAAGGCTCCCCGCAATCAGTAAGCATCACATAGTCTACCCCTGGAACAAACCTATTAGGCGGTCTAGACACTCTAGATGATCTTCTCAAGGGCATTTCAACTTGCTGTCCGACTTGCATATCAGCCACATTTGGCTCATCATCTCCACCAATAGATGATCCATCATCTACCCTTGATTGTATACCTGTGGGAGTACTTGGTGGTACCATTTCTTGCACATTTGGTGCATGGACAGCTTGCTGTCTATCAACATAGGCAGGTGGATTCACATCCTGGAAAGTGATTCTCCTCATTTCCACATCCCTCATGGGTGCCTTATGCATCTTCTTCTCATTGAAGACCACATCATGGTTGCGTATGATCTTCTTTGCTTCTGGATCCCAGAGACGATAGCCCATCTCTCCACTTTCACCATAACCTAGAAAGATGCATTTCCTAGACTTAGGATCTAGCTTCTTTCGAAGCTCTTTTGGCACATGTGCATATGCCTCACAACCAAATATACGCAAATGAGAGTAAGAGGGCTTCTTTCCACTCCATGCCTCTTCAGGAATACCACCATCCAAACTCTTACTAGGTGATCTATTGATCACATGCACTGCAATCTTCATTGCCTCAGCCCAAAAACCACCAGAAAGACTTGCATTGGAAAGCATGCATTGCAACCTTTCTTGAATGGTACGGTTCATCTTTTCTGCAACTGGATTTTGCTCTGGAGTACGAGGGGATGTAAGCTCCCTCTTAATCCCACGAGTATCACAGAAATGTTGAAAGTCATGAGAGAGATACTCTCCACCATTGTCAGTCCGTAGGCATTTAAGCGTTCTACCTGACTGATTCTCAACCAAGGCCAGCCATTTCTGAAATACCTGGAACACATCACTCTTCCGAGCTATAGCATAAGCCCACACTTTCCTAGTTGCATCATCAATGAATGTCACATAGTATTCAGCCCCGCCTAATGACCCTGTAGGCATGGGACCACATACGTTTGAATGCACCAAATCAAGGATTTCAACTTCTTTTTTTACCCTTCTTTTATGGGCTGATTTAGTCTGCTTCCCATAGAGACAATGCTCACAAAATTCAAAATCAGAGAAACTCAAATGCGGTACATAACCCAAACGGCATAAGAGTTTCATTCCATTCTGGCTCATGTGCCCCAACCTGCAATGCCACAAAGAAGTGCTTGGCTGCTCGGTTATTGCAACAACATGATCAAATACCCCTGATACATGTAAGGGATACAAAGTCCCACACTTGGCACCCCTGGCCAAAAGCATAGAGCCCTTTTGAATTTTCCAACTTTGAAAGCCAAAAGTGGTGTGAAAACCAGCATCATCTAGCTGACCCACTGAAATAAGACTCTTGGTCAGCTTAGGCACATGTCTCACATGTTTCAAAACAAATGCAGACCCATTTGCAAAAGAAAACTTTATGTCACCTGCTCCCACTATGTCACATGCATAGTCATTTCCAAGATGCACACAACCTGTCTTTCTACTGTCATAAGTGGAGAACCATTCCCTATGGGGAGTAACATGGAATGAAGCACCAGAATCCAAAATCCAATCCTGGGAATATGCATCATTTGAAGTGGTAAGCAACTCTGCAGATAAACTAGACATGAAGAGAACATCATTGTCACTATCACGTGTGACTGCATTGATCTCCTCGATCTTCACTTTTCCTTTGTCCTCCCTTGGACTCTCTTCCTTTTGATTTGCACCCCAATTTGCATTCTTTTTCTTATCCTTTTGCTCTCTTTTCAGCTTGTAGCAATCGTTTTTCATATGGCCCTTCTTGCCACGATGGTAACACTCAATGTTCCGTGCCTTGAATTTGCTACGAGACTTCCCTCTTTCTTGGGACTTCCCCCTAAACTGTGATCTTCCCCTTTGCACATTTAAGGCTGCATCCTGCTTGTTGCCATCCATAGACTTCCGTCTAATCTCCTCGGCCAACAAGCTACCCATAACATCATCAAATTTCAGTACTCCACCAGGTGCAGAGTTACTGACAGCTGTACGGAAGGTATCCCATGAGGATGGCAATGAACATAAGAGAAATATTGCCTTAGTCTCCGCATCAAAATTCATTTTCTGAGCCTGAAGCTGGCTGAAAATAATATTGAATTCATTCAAATGAGAAGCAATGGAGACCCCTTCCTTCATCTGCAGCTCAAACAACCTCTTCATGAGGTAAACTTTATTAGAGGCAGTTTCCTTCTCATAAGTGGCACACAGTTTCTTCCACAAATCTTCCGTAGTCTGCTCATTTACTACTGTGAAATAAACTGACTCTGCAAGATGAAGTCTAATAGTAGACTTTGCTAATGCATCCAACTCATTCCAATCATCCTCAGACATATCCGCAGGCTTAGCTTCAATACCTGCCAAGGGTTTAATCTGCTTCTTTTGAATAAGCACATCTCTTATTTGTTCTTTCCACAAAGAAAAGTTTGTCCCATCAAACTTTTTAATGCTGAAAAACTCCTTTTCAGACATGGAAGAGGATGCCATGATACAAATGAAACAAAATCCCAAATGCTAGTGCCTGCAAGAGAGAATCACACCAAATACCAGGTGCACCCAAATGTGTATGCCACAATAGTGTGAAATATCACCAAAACTCAAAGCTCAAAGCATCAAAAGATGCATCTGACTCATGTGCATATACTATGCATCCATATGAGCAAATCTGGCCCAAAAGAAAATGCCAATAAGTGCCAAATGACTCAAGCATAAACACTGTCCACTGGCATATGCATCAATAATGTCTCATCCAAGAGAGCATAGCACTATCAGTGCATCACCTGCAATGTTTCAAAGCTGTCCCTCAGCATAAAATAGCATCCATGTGCAAAGCGTCCATAAAAAATAGCATCCCACAAGGCAATTTGGGCCTATTAGCGCATCCAATAAGGACCGCAATGCATCCAAATGGCCTATAAATCATCCACTGCAACCAAATGCATACCACGAACGAGCGCACACTGCTCAAACTGCAACCAGAATGATCTGCATAAGGTATGCTCAAGAAATCATAGTCCCACGGTAATGACTGCTACTGAAAATAGAACTTGAGATGCCTCAAAACATGGGCACCATTGCATAATCGGACTCAGCAAGAAAATGTGCAAATATCTCTCTTCTGCTAGAACTCCAAAATCCCAACCGATGAGTGAGAAATGGGAGTCAACACTTATCCACTGCCATGTGGCATAAATCTAAGGTTTCAAAACCTTAGAATGAAAAATGCATAACAGAGAGACGAAATCGAATACACAGAGATCTATAACTCTGAAAATCCTCCACCGAATCGCGCAAGAAGGTTTTTGGATGTCCGGAATGCAATGGGACAGACGGTTTTGGAAACTGTGGTCTCAATCACTGGGTCCAACACACGGACTGAAAAACGTTTTTGGAAACAGAGCTATCTGTAAACTCCACCGGAGTGCGAATGATGAGCAACATAGAAGTTTTAGGACCTCCTGAGTCCACCGGAACTGACAGATCTACAAATGGTTGCTCCAAACTTGAGTTCCAACACCCGGGCAAAAAACGCAGAAACTGACACAGTGAGTCAGAAATCCAATGAAATGATCCCGGATTCAAGAATAAAGGTGTTTCTAGGCTCCTGAAGTAATGTGGACACCAAAAGCAAGCAATAGTTGCCTCTACAAGTCAATACGGAGTCTCTGTCATCGAACGGAACAGGGAAAAGCTCAAAAAACGACTTTTTCTTTGAAAGCTCTTAACAGGCTCTCAAAAAAACCACTTCGTAAAGCCAAAGTGACTTTTCCAAAGGTTCCTCCAAGGTCTCTGCACACTCGGATGCAAGTAAAGTCACCCACAAAGCTTCCCACAGAGCTGCTGAGCTTCAAAGCATTCACGCATGCTCAGCTAGATCACCCGGGCTCTAATACCAGTTGAGAGTGCTCTCAACGGAAGCAAGAACGGAAGAAGGAGAGAGAGAGACAGAGAGCCACACAAGTTTGGTGGGTGCAGAACTGCCCTAATCTTCTTTTTCATTCATTTATATATGTGTTTGAGTATTGTACATAACTGGGGTTAAGGCACAATGACCTTTAACCCCACATATTCTTGCTGAAGATGGTCGGTGGTTCCATTATAAACGTGTCATCCTCAAATGCCACTACTAATTGCTCAAACACCTAAGCACTGCTTCAGAATCATTGCATGGAAATTGTATCCCTAACCTGCCAGGAGCTAGTATTGTCGACAAGAATAACTCTCTTGTAGAAGAGCTTGCATCATTGTTGTCACTGGGAAATGCAGCTTCACCCAGGATGTGCTCCATATCCTCAAGGACTCCATATTTGATAGGTTATTGGTTCCCCTTATGTGTGTAACAGATGTCTTAGAGCACGCTAGGTCTGTGATGAATATGGTTGATCAGCTACGACCAACACACCAAGAAAATATTATGGAAGGGGCTCCGTTCGTCAAGGTTTATGAAAGAAGCCAAAAGATTACATGATGAACGGTTTCTCAAGGACTTCGCCTAGGAATCTGGTAACATAGAGGAGCTCGTCACACTGCTTCTTGTACTTGTTCTCCATTGTTCACAAATATGAGACAATGTTGCTCCTCGTGAACTAGGAGGATTTCCAAGTTTGGATTTGCCACTCGCTCCTTGGCTGCAAATGCAAAATGTTTGATGGATAAAGTTAACACTATTTCGAGTCAATCTCATAGTTCAAAATTCTCAAATTTGTTTGGAAGTTGCAGAGTTAGATGTGCATGTGTGATATGGTAGGGCAGAGGAGGGGTGGGGCAAAGAGCTAGCATTAGCAAACAAGTGACAAAAATGACAAACGCTAATTTAAAAGGGCCTATAAATAAAAACCCTAAAGTTCTTTAAAAAGACTATATGAAGCATTTCAAAACCCTAAAATCCCACTTTTCTATGGCATGAGTTAAACAAATTGCTAAACCAACTAGGCGCTATTTAGATACTACTAGCTCTCCTCCTCACAACTCCATGGCCCTCGAACACACTATGAGACCCAGCGATAGGTGATAGTTGCTTGTCATTTATGTTGATGATTTGATCATCACAGGTGATAGTGATGAAGATATCCTTCATGTGAAAATGCTATTGAGATAGAAGTTTGAGATGAAGGAGTTGGGAGAGTTGTGTTACTTCATGGTTATTGAGGTGATTACATCCACAAGTGGGATATGGCTCTTGCAGAGGCAGTGTGGATTGGACATGCTATCTAAATATGGGATGACAGGCTTTAAGCCTATTTCAGTTCCTTTAGAGTAGAATGTGAAGTTGAGCGCAGATGTAGGTGAGGTTTTGGAAGACCCTACTATGTATAGATGCATAGCAGGAAGTTTGATTTATATGACTATTACCAAGCCAGATTTGAGCTATGCGGTTGGGTTGGTAAGTCAGTTTATGCAGGCTCCAAGGAAACCGCATTTGGATGCAGTTAGACGGATACTGGGGTATGTGAAGTCCACATTGTAGTATGGACTATTTTATGAAACTGGGGTTCAAATACAATTGCATGAATACACTAATGCTGATTGGGCTGGTAGTATTTTTTATAAACGATCTACCAGTGGATATGTGTTCTCTTTTGGGCTGAGTACAGGGGTGCAGTAATGGCTACATGTGAGGTAGCTTGGTTGCATAAGCTACTTTATGATATGCATCAGTCTACAGATGGGCCAGTTGTCATTTATTGTGACAACATGAGCAGTATACACTTGGCAAATAACCCAGTCTATCATGCTAGAACAAAGCACATTGAGGTGCATTATCACTATGTGCGGAAGAAGGTTCTAGTAGGTTTTATTGATCTAGTTTATGTCAGCACAGAGGATCAGGTAGCTAACATATTAACGAAGGCATTGGGTGCAGAGAAGCTATGCAAGTTTTGAGACCTGCTTGGTGTGCAGGAATTGAGATTGAGCTCGAGGGGAGTGTTGACATATTGAGCTCCACTCGTGATATGCCAGGGTGACCATTGTGCATTTATGTGACCGACTTGTTAGCTGCAGATGTGGTTGGTACACCGCCCATGAATAATAGCTAGATGATAGCTATCTTTATGTACTTTAGTTAGTGGCTCAGTTAGTATGCCACCTAGGCTAGCTGAGTTTGGTTTGAGACCCACATATAGGGTTCACCTATTCCTTTTGTACCTAGAGAGAGAGTTCTTTTGGCTTTCACAACTAAGAAGAGGAAAATTGTTTTTAGCCTCCACCTTTGTGTGTATTTCCCCATTGTGTATGTGAGAAAGCTGCAAGTGAGACTCCTTACTTCTCTCCCACTCTCTTTACATCCAATGCATTTTTGCTCCTTTGAGACACAAAGAAGGGCATATATGCCTCCTCACCATGCTTTTAAAGAGGTCACAATAGCAAGAATGGACCTGAAAGTGTAGCTTGGAGGGAGAGAATAGCTCCAATAGAGGGAGAGAGGGGGAGAGGGGGAGAGGAGGGTGCGGTGGGTATAGAGGGTGTAACTAAAGATGGAGGGGGTTGCAGAGTAGCTCCAAGAGGTGGTGTAGCTAGGAATGAGGGAGAAAGATTAGAGGGGAATGAGAAGCACCTACTACAAGAGGCGTTGTAGCTAGGAATGGAGGGAGAACAAGCAGAGGGGGATGAGCAGCTATTGCAAGAGTTTTTGTAGCTAGGAATGGAGAGAGAAAGAGTTGGACTAGAGTAGAGAGAGATGAGAAGCAAGAGGTGCTGTAGCTAGGAATGGAGGGAGAAAGAGTAGAGGGGGATGAGCAACTACTGCACGAGGTGTTGTAGCGAGGAATGGAGAGAGAAAGAGTTGGTCCAGAGTAAAGGGGGATGAGCAGATGTGTTATGCTCTAGTCGAGATAGCATGACCTCGGATAGATCAGTGGGCATTTTCTCTTAGATGACCAACTTTTGTAATAGTTAATGTGCGTAATTGAAATGGTCAAGAGAAGTAACTGCCAAGGTCCTAGGTGAGGGTGGAATGGCATTGACTAGGTAGTTCTGAGTGCTAGGGCCTAGGTGCACCTAAATGTGCAATAATGCCAAGGGGCAAGTGGTTTTTAATGTGCCCCAAGAGAGGGGTAAAAAGGTGCACCAAGTGGAGAGGCTAAATTGATGACATTTGGCAAGGAGAACTATCTAGGGAATTGAGGGTCTCATGGATAAGCATGAAAGAAATAACGTGCATATTGGATGATCTGCTATCCATGAGAATTTGGCTGGGTGGAACAACCAAATGCCATCGCCCGTGATTGATCTAACGAGATAGCGGGGAAAGAGATTCAGGCTATAGAAAAAGTTGTTAACATTTGGTATCAGAGCTTGTGGGGACCGCTTTCTGCTAAACAGGAGTAGCATGGGGAACTTGACTATCTGTTCACGATGAACAAGGTGATGCGACTAACATGCGATGGGCTGTCAGCGTGGAAAAACAGTCGCAGGTGACGGGTCAAGGAGCAGACGTCGACAAGAAGACTGAATCGTCGAGCAATCAGTAGCCGAGCAGGGAGTTGAAAGTGTAAGAAAGCAGGCTCGGAGCAACTGCTGGCATCCTTGCATGTGCAAATAAAGGGCGACTCTGGATTGGAGATGTAGGTCTATTGTTGAGCCATCATTTCGGGCTTGGACCTCCACCCACTGGGCTGCCCAGTTTCTCTCGTGAGGCAACGCCAGCCTTGGCTCCGCAACGTCTGATTACTTCATCATGAGCTTTATGCTGTAGTAACCACTGTTGAAGAGATCAACCACTGAGCAGAATTGCGACGTGCATAATTCAAATTGATGCCAGCACCTGTGTGACTTTGATGAGAGCATAGGAGAGAGAAAAGCTTAGGCTGAGCCTAACATTTGGTATCACGTAAGACAGCGCAGAGGTGACGTGATCTGTCGAATCGTTTGAAGAGGAGAAATCAGGGAGCCCTTTCTTTTCATGCAGTTTTTTTGTTTTTCATAGGTCTTGTTATTTCTGCACCATCAAAAAGAAAAAAAAAACCAGGAAAGTAGAACAAAAGTGAATGGTGTATATACTGGTTATTTGGGTTTTAGAAAAGACTGAAAAAAAAAAAAACTATTTTCCCTTTTGAAACTATGGAGGCAGAAGGGTAGAATTCTAGGGTGAATCCTAGTGAGTCTAGAGTACAGTCTACACAACAGATGTCACATCAGGCAACACCTACTTTGATTGGTAGGATTTTGATATTAGAAGATGCTTTACAACAGATTATGAACCAGCAGCTTCAAGTGAATGCTGGTCAAAATGAGATCAGGGAGATGTCCGCTAGACCATCTAGAATTGATAAGGGCAAAGCTCCAGCAGAGCCAGAGCCTAGTATACATTCCTTAGAGCACGCAAGGGTCAAAGTGCCTAATATCGCTAATTATAGACCGGAGAAGTACGCTGGTCGGATGACCGAGCGCAGCTCTGATGTGATCGAGGTTTGGTTACACAAGTGGGAAGAATCCTTCGCCATTTGTGAAATTAGATCCGATCTAAAGAAAATGCACGAGGCCACACACCTGTTTATTGAGGCAGCGGACAGATGGTGGATAAAGCAATAGAAGGATCAAGTTGCTCCAACCACCTGGGAAGGGTTTAAAGCTGAATTCAAGAAACACTTTCTCCCACCTGATGAAGAATCCTGAGCTTGGGATGCTTATAGAAATCTTCGTCAGAGGAGTCTGTTAGTGGCAGAGTACACTGACAAATTCAGGGAATGTGTCATGAAAATAACAGACCCTCTCCCTATGTCGGTTCAGTTAAAAGACTATATCTATGGACTGAACGACAAAATCAAAATGGAAGTTTGGGCTAAATATGTGACTACATTAGATGAATCTATTGCAGTAGCCCTGAACTATGAGGATGCCAGAGGCAGATCTGGTGGATTTGTGCAGGCAGGGACTCAGTATGAGTACCCGAAGAAAGGGGGATTTCAGAGGAAATGGGTTTCAAAGACAAGTGTCTCACAGCCAAGTGGCCAAACCAAGCAGGTGAAGCCGGTTGAGGGACCAGTAAAAACAAGTACCACCGTTGGGGTGAAAAGGAAAATAACCCCAATGGCAGCCCGGTCGAAGTCCTCGTTGACCCCTGAACAAAAAGAGAAAGCTAGAAAAGAAGGATTGTGCTTCGGCTGCCTTCAGCGACATCAGTGGAAGGATTGTCCACTGAATAAAGACCGTCGCACGGCTAGTATGATAATATCTGAATGCGACGTGGAAATGCAGGAGAGTCCCAATGCGGAACATATGCAAATGCAACTAGCGGGACCTTCTGAGAGGTTAGTACCTTGTTTGTTATGTGTATCTGTTGCTAAGTTAGTGACGAGTGCACCTGATAACATCCTATCTAAGCCTGCAGCAATGAGGTATACGGCCTTTAATGATACGGAGTTAATTAAAATGAAGGGGCAAGTGGCCAGTCATGATGTCATTGTGTTGTTTGACTCGGCGTCAACTCACAATGTGATTAAAACTCCAAGCTCGTGAAGAGGCTGAAATTAAAGACAAGTCCATCTGACTATGCGTATACAGTCAAGATGGCAGATGGAAGTTCAACTGAAGTATGGGACCAAAGGGTTACCCAATTGGAGCTTCGGATTCAGGACTATGTTGAGAAGCTTGATTTTGAAATGACCAAGCTTGCTCATGTAGATCTAGCCCTGGGTATGGCGTGGCATTCTAGGAAGAATCCAACCATTGATTGGAAAAAGCACATATATCAATTCAAGATGAATGATGTGCTTTATGTCTTACGAGGTGAAAACGATATACCTCAGGGACCGTTGGTTTCCGTGATGGAAATCAGAAAAGCTCAAGTAGAGTTTTTATTCCTTTGCACAGCATCGGTAGAGCCGGTGGATGATTCTTCGGCTAGCGCTGATGTTACGCAAAGTGGTGAGATGGCCAAGCTGGCTAATCTTATAACAGAGGAGTTCTCTGAATGTTTTAGGGATGAACTACCTTATGGGTTACCTCCAGAGCGAAAAGTTCAGCATAAGATTGAACTGATCCTGGGGGCAGAACCTGTAAATAGACCTCCCTATAGAATGAGTTTTGCTGAAGAAGCAGAGGTGCATAGACAACTGGAAGGATACCTCAAGTTGGGGCAGATTCAACCAAGTTTCTCACCTTTTGCTTCCCCAGTGATATTAAAGAAGAAAAAGGATGATACGTTTCGCCTCTGTATAGATTACACAGCATTGAATAATATCACTGTTAAGCACGGGTATCCGATGGCTCGGATTGATGATTTGCTAGATGCATTACATGGAGCCGTGATTTTCAGCAAGATAGATCTTAAGTGTGGCTACCATCAGATCTAGATTAGAGCTGAGGATGTGCATAAAACCACTTTTAGAAGCAGGTTTGGTCATTATGAGTTTTTGGTAATGACCTTCGGACTTACCAATGCTCCAGCGACCTTCGTCATGCTTATGAACGATTTACTATGTCCGTATATCGGAAAGTTCGTAGTACATTTCATTGACGATATCCTGATATTCAATAAAAGTATTACTGAGCATTGTGAACACTTAAGAGTAGTGTTCAGTACTTTGAGGAAAGCTAGTCTCTATGTAAATAAAAAGAAAACTATACTGTGTATGGTTAGGCTTGAATACTTAGGGTTCATAATTACTCCACAGGGGGTAGAAATGGATCCGAAGAAGGTGGCTGCGATACTAACTTGGCCAATCCCTCAGAGTTTGACCGCGTTGCGATCATTCTTGGGATTTGTCCAGTTTTATAGAAGGCATATCAAAGGATATTTCAGAATAGTATCGCCATTGACTGATCTGACCTCAGATAAAGTACCTTTTATTTGGGGACAGAATCAACAAGAAAGTTTTAACACCATAAAACAAGTTGTGGTCTCAGGACCGGTGTTAAAAATAGTTGATCCCCAGAAACCGTTGTTCCTAGAAACCGATGCAAGTGGCATTGCGGTAGGAGCAGTCCTCCTTCAAGAGGGAAGGCCAGTAGCCTTTGAAAGCAAGAAGCTTTCTCCCTCTCAAAGGAATTGGCCAACTCATGAATTAGAGTTGTATGCTGTCATCCATGCTTTGAAAACATGGAGGCATTACTTATATGGTTGAGAGTTTTATGTGGATGTGGATCATGATACTCTGAAACATTTTTGTAAACAGCCTGACTTGAGGGGCCGCCAAGCTAGGTGGGCAGAGCTCATGCAGGAGTTTAATCTAACGATTCGGTACCGAAGAGGAAAAGACAATAAGGTTGCTGATGCGTTGTCTCGCATTATGCACAACCTAAGTTTCACGGTATTAGAGAGTGCTCTAATGACCGAGATAAGAGGAACTCAAAAAGTGGACGAGTTTGTCCAGAGCTTGTGGCCTAAAGCTCATGTGTTAAAACCCGGGGAAAATGAAAAGGATGACCTGGCATCCAGAAAAGGCCAAACTTATGCAAGATATACCATAAGGGATGGTATGCTAGTTAGAAATGGCAAGGTTGTAGTACCTAGTCAGAATGATCTCAGGCAAAGAGTCATTCGACAATGCCATGATAGCCCGTGTGCGGGACATCCAGGTGTCGAGAAGACATATGATCTCGTGAAGCGAGATTTCTTTTGGCCAAAGATGAAAAAGCATATTCATGAATATGTGACACGGTGTTTCTCGTGTCAAGTAAGTAAGGCCGAGCGGGTGAAGCCACCCGGACTTTTACAGCCCTTGGAAATACCACTAAGTAAGTGGGAGAGCATTTCCATTGACTTTATTGTAGGGCTACCTACGACACAAGGAGGGTATGATTCTATCCTTGTGGTGGTTGATCATCTAACCAAGATGGCTCACTTCATTCCAACTAGAGAGTCTGTTAGTGCCCCGCAAGTGGCGGATTTGTTCATTAGACATATATTTCGTCTGCATGGATTGCCTAGATCCATAGTGTCAGAAAGAGATGTCAAATTTACCGGTCATTTTTGGACAGCGGTATTTGAGACACTAAGGACTGAGTTGGGAATGAGTAGTGGGGATCATCCTAAGACGGATGGTCAGACGGAGAGATTCAACCAGACTTTAGAGGATATGCTGAGAGCATATGTGTCATTGAGGCAGCATACATGGGACAAGTGGTTGCCATTGTTGGAGTTTGCCTACAATGATAGGAAACATTCCTCTACCGGGTTCAGTCCGTTTGAGCTGAATTATGGTTATAGACCAGCCAATCCGACTATAGTTGGAGTACCTCAGAAAGTACCTAGTGCCGCGAACTTTGTAGTTCAGATGTGGGAGATGCTAGCACTTGCGAGAGCTAATATCCGCCAGGCTATGGATAGAGCCAAGGTGTATGCGGATGAAAATCGGTCTATAAGAATATTTAAGGAAGGAGAAAAAGTTTTTCTCAAAGCTCCTTCGCACTCGAAGTCGTTGACTTCAGGAGAGTGTGCTAAGTTATCACCTCGATACTGTGGGCCGTGGTTAATTCTAAAGAGAATAGGTAGTGTAGCCTATAAATTGGAATTGCCATAGGGGTGTAAGGTGCACCCGGTTTTTCATGTTTTGCGCTTAAAGAAATTTTTGCATACAGGTGACTCACTAATCGAAGGTGTGGTTTTGTTTCAGGAGATAGAGGATATTGCAAGGCGCAAGCCAACAAGAATCCTGGACCGAGGAACGATGCAAATACGAAATCGGAAGATACCCACGGTGTTGGTTGCATGGCATGGTTAGCCTCTATCGGAAGCTACCTAGGAATCCGTATACCAGTTACGGAGAGCGTTCCTAGATTTCATCATTGAGGATGCTGATGCTTGAAGAGGGAAGGAATGTTATGCTCTAGCCGAGATAGCATGACCTCGGATAGATCGGTGGCATTTTCTCTTAGATGACCAACTTTTGTAATAGTTAATGTGCGTAATTGAAATGGTCAAGAGAAGTAACTGCCAAGGTCCTAGGTGAGGGCGGAATGGCATTGACTAGGTAGTTCTGAGTTCTATGGCCTAGGTGCACCTAAATGTGCAATAATGCCAAGGGGCAAGTGGTTTTTAATGTGCCCCAAGACAGGGGTAAAAAGGTGCATCAAGTGGAGAGGCTAAATTGATGACATTTGGCAAGGAGAACTATCTAGGGAATTGAGGGTCTCATGGATAAGCATGAAAGAAATAACGTACATATTGGATGATCTGCTATCCACGAGAATTTGGTTGGGTGGGACAACCGAATGCTATCGCCCGTGATTGATCTAACGAGATAGCGGGGAAAGAGATTCAGGCTATAGAAAAAGTTGTTAACAAGATGCTGTAGGAGGTGCTGGAGAGGGAGAAAGACACTGGACCAAAGCAGGTGCAGTTTGTAATTGCAGCCTCTCTTAGATGATTTTTTGTACCAAAAAGCTCCGACTACTACATCCCACTTCTCATAGGTTGTTCCCCAATTATCCTTAAATTCTAGCTCAACCTTGTGCTTAGGTTTTGTGCAATGCAATAGAAAGTATGGATCATCTTGCTCGTTCTCCCCAGAGGCAGCGACAACTGCAAAGTTATCCCCCTCTTCCAGATAATCAGTGAAGTCATCAAAACTCTCTCCAAACTATGGTGAGTCGTTTTTTGTCTCTCCATTGTTTGTCACTCCATCTAGACGTAGAGGGAAAACTTGAACTCACTCCCATGTCTTCACAGTTGTAATGTTCTCACAATCGTCATCATTGATCCCCTATGATGCACACACTGTACAAATAAGAAAGTTTTCTTGTTTTAATTAGTTGGTTATTTGAAAAATCCCATATGCTGTGCAGACCACAAACTCTTTAATTTTCTTATAATCGTGCAGGCTTCTCCTTTGCACTTCATCCACTTTCACTTCATGGAACACTCTGTGTACTATAGTATTCTTAAGGCTTTGTTTACTATATGTTGAATGCACACTTGTGGAGAGGTTGGTTGTAAGCCATGTTATAGCATCATGGCCATCATTGAGTTTTTCTTGAGGGTATGTTAATTGGTGTTTAAATATATCTTTCTTAATAATAGCACCACATCCATCATGTTCACCCCTCGTTCACCCTTCCCATGGCTCGACCCAAAGAAATTTCACATTATGTCTAGACCGGTCAGGGATTTGAACCTTGCTACAAAGTAGAATCCACGGGTTGATTCAAATTGAGAGCCAGCACCATCTAACCACACCTAATGTTGTTTAATATTTTTTACATGGGGATTTTCCTTTTTCAGCCATTCCCAATGCAGTAGAAAAGCATGGTGCACAAATAAGGTGTCATGTTCCCTATCATTTGAAATGTAGAAATGGTACGTGCGTTGCATTGACCTGGACTCCTATGAGTCAGCAAGCAGATTGGCATCAGTCGTTGGTAGAAGAATCGAGCAAATGATTGTACGTGCTATGTACAAGAATTGTTATCTACTTGTAGTATCAGTGAGAACTTTGTATCTCATCTTGTTCTTGAATTAAATAATTTTCCGCAAAATCTATGACAAAGACAATAGTGTCATGCCATGGGGAAAATTTGCAAGGCACGTCCTAAACTACTTAACCTGCTAGTTGGCCATGAAATTATGAAGCACATATTTTGGAATGGATTGAACCATGTGGCCTATAAGCTCCCTTGGCTAAGTGCTCTTATATGATAGTAGTCATCTCTTTTTATCAGATCCTTCAACATTGACATTTTCAAATCTCCTCCAGTTTAGAGCAATAGAGTTGTCTTCCCTCATTTCATTTGGATAGATTGAAATGTTTTCTTCTTTAGCTTTAGGCTAAAATGCTTGCATGTGCCAAAAATGCATTCAATGTTGTGCCACTCACAGTCTCACTTTGGATAAACAACTAGCTCCCATAGAGACCTTAGGCTACAAAACCTTCTCTCCCTTGCAACACATGATGAGGATCTAGGTGGCCTACAGAATGTCCATTCATCAAGGAGACATGGGCATCGATCCCTATGGAGCAATGTTCCAACACGACTAGATCTCAAGTCATTCATAGCTTCGCAGGCCAGGCCAATGTCTATGTGTGTTTTGCAACAACAAGCATTCCTCTCTTTGAGTTTCCTAATGTACCGAGGCTTAGAATGCTTAAAGCTCCTTTGCCTAATTGAATGTTAGGATTCTGATCCATAAACTTGAGATACAACTCCATCTACTGACCCAGCATGCAGGAACAACAGAACAATGATCCCTCTTTTAAATGGAATAATAGTATAGTGAGCCCTTTTTTTGCACTACTAAAACAAGACAAAACACAGTCTAATTAAAGTATATAATGAAGCAAAGCAATTTTCAACCACCGTGCTAGTCTAGAATAGTCACAATTTCAACTACCGGGCTGGTTTAGGATAGTCACAATTTCAATCACCAAGTTGGTTTAGGACACGTTTAGGATAGTCAACCTCTGCGATGGTTTAGGACACAGTCACAATTTCAACCACCAAGATGGTTTAGGACACTGTCACAATTTCAACCACTGGGCTGGTTTAGCCTGACGGTCTCAACTTCACATATTAGACAATAACAACTATATTGCTTTTAATTTATGAATTTCACAATTAGAAAATAACAATATATTGCTTTTGATTTTCAAATTTCATAATTTTAGTCAATAACTGATGTTTATTTTGAACCAGCACCAGGCTGGTTTAGGAAAATCACATTAAGTACAAGCCATCTCGGTCTAAAAATAGTTATATATGACCCAAATAGCAGGAAATTAAATTTAACAAATTTAAGTACTAAGAAACACAATAATTTCAACCATCGGGCTAGTCAATAACTAATGTCGGTTCAACCACACTGGCTCAGGACAATCACATGATAACTGGTGATTGAAGTAGCCATGGTTGCATGATGTTCCAACCACTAAGCTAGTTTATAAAAATAACAATATATTTATTTTCTAATGTGAAATATATTTTTGTTAAGTTCTGCTCCCATGCCACCGGGTTGGTCAACAACTAATGTCTGTTCAACCACGTTGGTTCAAGACAATCAGATAATAACTGGTGATTGAAGCAACCATGGTTGCATGATGTTCCAACCACTAAGCTGGTTTATAAAAATAACAATATATTTCTTTTCTAATGTGAAATATATTGTTGTTAAGTTTTGCACCCATGCCACCGGGCTAGTCAACAACTAATGTCTGTTCAACCATGTTGGTTCAGGACAATCACATAATAACTGGTGATTGAAGCAGCCACGGTTGCATGATGTTCCAACCACCAAGTTGGTCTATAAAAATAACAATATATCTCTTTTCTAATGTAAAATATGTTGTTAAGTTTTGCTCCCACACCACCGGGCTGGTCAACACTAATGTCTGTTCAACCACACTGGTTCAAGACGATCACATAACAAGTGATTGAGCTGAACCAGCCAAAGTTGCCTGATGTTCCACCAACCACCAGGTTGGTTTAGTAAAATAACAATATATTGCTATTTTGTTGCAAAAGGGTCAACGTTTGCTTGGGTGTCACCAATCACAAAACTATTTTTTAGGCCATTTTGGGGCTGCCATGTGATGCACTTCTGGGTGAATATATGAATTTTATGCAGACCCGCACTCTTGCTAGAAATTTTCTCGTTTCATGAAGGCACATTAGCGTAATAATGAGACGCAATCTATTTGTTCTGAACACCACATTGCTCAACACACGGCATCTCTACACTCCTTTGCATGGTTAATCTCTGGCCTATGCCACCTGGTCACTTATCATCATGCAGCCTTTTGCTATAGCTTTGCCACCTGTCACTGGGAACCGCACCCATGTAGATCATTAAAATTGAAGGTTGGCTTGGACAGACCATCGTGTTGGTTCTTAGCATAATAATTAGATGCGATCTATTATTTTGAACACCACTGCAGTGCAATAACTACCCGTAATCGTGCAGCCTCTTGCCACATCTTTGCCCACAGCCCATGCAAATCATAGGTTGCCTTTGAGAGACCACCACACTGGTTTTTGGTGTAATAATGAGATGCAATCTATCATTTTGAGCATCACCTCAGCATAGTCTCTTGATGACCCGTCATTGCCCAGAATTCAAGGTTGTCTTGGAGACCACCGCACTGGTTCTTGGAGTTATAGCTCCATTATCTATTTTTACATATTATAGGAGGAGGTTAATGATGACCAGTGCACTGCTAGTTCTTGGAGTTATATATTTGTGTACCAAGGAAAATGTATTCCGTTGTGCAACCAAGCAAAATGCAATTGACGATATGGCCCTTGAGGGGTCCCCTTTAGGGGCAAGGGCCATATCGACATGCCATTTCTATCCAGTGGCATCCTGAATATTGTATAATGCACCTCAATATGGCCCTTGCTCCTAGAGGGACCCCTCAAGGGCCATATTGTCAATTGCATTTTCTGAAAGTTTGATTGTATTTTCCTAGATGTATCTCCATGCAACCACAACGGTGGGTCATTGGAGTTATTTTAGCACTATTTTGGTGCTAAACCAAGAAAATTGTAGTTCTTCTTTCCTGGTATTTTAGTCCTTGTTGCATAAATACATATGAGGGCAAAATTATAATTTATCGAGTAAAAATTGAGCAAATGAGGTCACAGTGTACATCTATGTCCAATAACAAGTTTTATAAAAAATAACAGCTTAGATCGAGCAAGAATTGAATAGAGGATCTTACATTTATTAAAACTCAGCAATTGCTGAGAGCCTCAAACACCAAAAGATTACAACAGCTCTAGCAGCCATAACCATTGAAAATATAAAAGTTAACAAGAGTGCATACTAAGAGCCTCAAATTGAACAAAAAGAGATTACATAAATGTAATAAAAACTTAGCAATTACTGAGAGCCTTAGAGACCAAAACATTACATCCAGTGATCCAAAAGATTGTTGAGAGCCTTAGAGGCCAAAATATTACATCTAGCCATTGCTGAGAGCCTCATCTAAGCAAGATGGAATTTGTACAACTTAGTTTTCCGCTAGTCTAGCTTGTTGCATTAAAATTTTTTAGGGTTAGGGAGCCAAAGGAGGATATGATTATGAGACCGAAGACCATGGTGGTTGGAGCCCGGGGTTCCATCCATATTAATTGTAGGCCACCGTGGTGGAATCTTAGGTGCCACCCCAGACGGGCTAGTAATCATGAAGAAGATGCCATGTGGTGCCACTCTGGTGGCTTGTAATTAACTGCTAGCCTGATAGATGTTGTGCCACTCCAGTGCTTAGCCATGATAGACAGGCTGGTAATCATGAAGAAGATGCCATGTGGTGCCACTCCAGTGCTTAGCCATGATAGATGTGGCTGATGAGAACCGCCACCACCAGGCAGTACTTCCCACAAGGGTAAATTATCAAGCTCTAATCACTCATTACCATGCACTCTAGTTCTCTACTGAGCATGCGATCTAGATGACTGGTAATTTTGACTGCACTTGTAGTGATCATGCATGCTTAAGCCAAGTGGTGGGTGAGTAGTAGTAGCTGGTAATTTTAACTGCCATCCTGGTGGAACCATAGCCACGACAGACGTGGCTATAATCACTTATAACCATGCACTCTAGTATTCTACTGAGCATGCAAGCCCAGTGACTGGTAATTTTTAGTGCACTCATAGTGATCATGCATGCTTAAGCCTAGTGGTGGGTGAGCGGTGGCTGGTACTTTTAACTGCCAGCCCAATGGAATCGTAGCCATGACAAATGTGGCTGATGATAGCTACCACCATTGGGCAGTAATTCCCACAAAAGTAAATCATGAAGCCTAATCACCTCTAATCTCGCATTACCATGCACTCTAGTACTCTCCTGAGCATGCAAGCCTGATGACTAGTAATTTACTGCACTCGTAGTAGTAATCATGCATGCAAGCCCAGTGGTGGTAACTAGAAGCTGAGTAATTGCGGGCCACTGTGGTGGCTAGTAATTAACTGCCAGTCCGGTGGGTCGTAGTTGCCACTACAGACGTGGGTGGAAATCTTAGATGCCACCACCTCTAATCATTCATTACCACGCAAGTCAGTATTGCCGCCTCGAATTAATCAAGATTCGGGCCAATATCGCGGTGGCCACCAACTAAGAAAAAATAAAAGATACTCTGCAAGCAAAGGTTTATCCACAATCAAGAAAAATCTAGTGTGTACATTTTGTAGCACCGACTACTCCAACTAGTGTCTCTCTCATGAGGTATTCCCTAGCTAAAGGCTCACTATAGACACTGTGGGTTGTCAATAAGAAGCAAGACATCTAAACTCTCTCAAATTTCTCTATCAATGCAGGCCAAAACCACTCTTGGGTCCCACTACAACTCTCTCAAGGGATGCCCCCTAGAGCCAGAGCCAAACCCTCCACTAGGGGTACTCCTCCCCACTTGACATAGGATTGATGGCTTGCTGCTTCTCTAGAAGGCCTACCACTCTAAGCTCTATCATTATAGATGCCCCAATACTTGGTCCCCCCAAAGGACATTGTGAACTGTAAATATTTCTAGATGGAAGACCACACTAAAACCTATACTAAAGAAGACATGTGAGGACATGTCAAAGCGAGCTCCATTGTCACACCATCTATACTGGTAAGCCACACGACTAACTCGACATCCAACTACGGTGTCCTCATCCTCCCATCTCGAGCCTTCCCTCCATGCCTCTCAGATGGATATCTTTATCTTCTCAATCCTATGCCAACCTCCTTATATGTTCCTTAGAGTGTTGCAAAGAGTGACTCCAAAACCCCATGATTTGGGTAGTCCAATATCCCACCGTGCGTAGTTAATGTGTATCATGTGACCAAGCATGTCGCCTTTCTAAGGAGTAATCCAAAGAAGCATCTACTACAAAAGCAGCTCCTAGGGGTCTGAAGGCCATAGATGATAAGCTTGCCTACAAGAGCTAGACTTAGTGTTTCTAAGTGAATGAGGCATTATCATTGCCTGCCAAGCCACAGTTGCTCTAATGTGGCATGTGGGCCCAAAGAAAGGTAGGCACCAATGCCTCAATTACCCCATGGATCCTTTATGAAGGCACCCGGCCATGGCAAGTAATATTCGTTGATCATCGACACTCTCCCTCTACTAGGGAGAGTTTGGCAACATTCCAATTCAAATAAGACACACTCTCACCTCTACCTATGCGAGATATCAATTATATCATGGTCTCATTGCAAGGAATCCAACAGAAGCTAAGGGTCTCATCCATCTAATGGATCCCTCCATATTTGCAAGGAATGCAATTGACATGATCCAAAATATTCTATCCGCAAAGGCCATACAGTAAACATCCAACAAGTAATAGACATCCACAGATACCTAAGATCAAGAGGGAGCTCTATTGAAAGTTGCTCCCGCACTTGCTATCCCCATGGGCCCTTCTTTTGGTGTTCCTTTATGCATACTTGCCTTAACTCTTTCTTAGGGCCTTAGCACATGGATGGGGCTAGCATGGGTTTACGATGGAAATCTTTTTGTCATCATTACTCCCATCCTACACCAAGTGGTCTAGGATGGATTTAGAATGGGAGTAGCCACTTTTTCTCCCATCCTGGACCATGGCCTCTAGACCCTGGCAACCAGAATGGGTTCCCCTTTTTTAGGGATTCAAAAACATGCATGTATCCTTGTCCCCACGTGGTCCCCACCTCCTAAACACATGAAATGATGCCATGTGTCCTCTTCCTCTTAAACCCATCCCTAGTTCTTTTTTTGTTAGCACATGGTGGGATGGTAATAGGATAGAAATATGCACGGGACCACCTTTTCCCATTCCCATCCTATTTCTTCCCATGTGCTAAGCCCCTTAGTCTAAACCCTAGTTACCTTTGTCAATTGAGGATAAGGAGCTAGGCTTGATTGCAAAAAGCCCCATCGTCGTGTCTATTAAGAGGGTAGTCTACAAAGAACTAAGGCCTATCTCCAAAGAAGAAGTGACCACTATCAACGCCTCTACCTAAAGAAGGCCCAAGGCCTTGTCTAGGTGGCACATTTGCCACAATCAAGCATACCTTCAACATACCATAATCAAATAGTATGTCCTTGAAAGGAAGCATGATCACAAATCTAGACATGTGATGAAATATACTAAACTTGCTTCACCAATGCGACGCAAGCTACAGGGAAAAAATACCCCTATAAATGTTAACCTCCTGAATAAAATCACTCACAATCTCTATACTATTAGCACTTAGCCCTGGTATGTACTTGTAGGCTAGTTAGGACTAGTCCAAGCAACCAATGGACTTAGTCACCAGTTGACTTGGAGCCATACATTGGCCACTCTTGTACTTTCCTCATTATCGATTTTGCAAGTATTCTTCAATTCGGTCAGCTTGTTGTTTGCTCCCATGTATTCCATCTCGTTCCATTGCTTCTCGCACCCAACAGTGGTATCAAAGCATCAATCTTGATCTCCCTGGTCCCCCCTTGCTTGCTATTCTACTTGTTTTTTCTTCACCTATTCAACGACTTACTTCTGTTGCTCCTTGCAGCTTAGCCAACCACAAACAGCTCCAACACCAGTAGACTCCACAATGTACTTGTAATAGCGTCAATCTTGCAACGCTATTTTTTTATACAATACCTTGCTAGAGTAGTATTTGCTATAGCCTCCATACAACTACATGCGGCATCCATATAATGTGTCACCACGTGTACGAGATAGTTTCTCGTACAAGCGTTGTGATCAAGTCCTGCAACTTGCACTATACAAGCATCGTACAACGTCTGACTTCATCTATACAAGCGTCATATAAACTGTGAGTCGTCCATATGTGAATCAACAAACATCGTTGCCTGTATACATGGCTAAACTGTGTCATCGCTGTAGAACTCATGCAGGTGCCGTCATTGCCGTGGGCTTGTATATTCATCCACAGCTATAACAATTTTTGTCATAGAATTGTCGCTTGACCATTGTATTCACACCTCCAATTTAGATTTAAATTGGCATCTACAAAATTTGGAGCATCCTCTAACATTGTTAAAATTGCAATCCAATGCACAGTTGCAGAAAAAGTTGGGGCTTTTCTTGAAATTGCCCTCTTTTTTACTCTACCTTGCTACACAAATTGGGGCTTTTACCACTGGGCTACAATTTTCATCTAAAAAGACATTTGGTAGCTTTTCAAGCATTTTTCCACTTAGTGTGACTCTGATTTGTCAACATTTGCTATTTTTAGCAACCTGAATTGGCAAATTTTGGGGCTTTTTAAACCAGTAACAATTTATTGTAGTGATTGTGTGCTAGGACAATGACATTGAGCATAAATGTAAATTTTCCCTCTTTTCTAGAATACTTTTCTTTTTGGAAAAATTAGGTCCTTTGCAAGATTCGCACTTGTAGTCATCCCCTTTGCCTAAGGGTTTAATTTCGATCGCTTTTGAGTAGATTTGAGGGCTAGATAAGCTTTTGCAAGGCAGCTTTATGCTTTCGATGCCCTTGACATTTGCAATTGTTATAGTCATGTATTGCAGGGCAACCTTTTGCCTTTCATCAAGCAAAAGGTTTGAGCACTTCATCAGGCATTCACATTTGCAAACCTTTTACTGTCATTTTTAGGTTGACATCTGCTGATTTTGTGGCAACTTTTAAGCACCCTCCTCATTACAGCGAGCATTGAGGATTTATCATGCACTTTATTTAAAGGGAATTTCTGCAATCGCCAACATGGATTTGTTTGGAATGATTTAGCTAAAGAAAGACTTGATAGCACCAACTATCCCATGTGGTTGTACTTGGTGTGCCACTTCTTAGTATACAAGAATTTTTAGAGCATTGTATCCAGATCAAAGACTAGCTCTTAGGTATAGGCACCTACTTCCATAGCATCTGCTAGGTGGTATAGCCACTTCTAGCTCTACCACCATTGCTGCACCAGATCCTCTAAACCCACTGGGATGCCTAGGACCATGCCATGGTTACATTTGCATGCAAGAGATTCATTATCCTCACATCAAATCTTGCAAGATAGCCAAGGATGCATAGCATACTTTGGCCCATTTGTATCAAGTTCGTAATGAGACCAAAGCTGCCTTTTGAGGAGACACCTTGATGATGTACACATGCACGAAGGGGAGAGCATGCATGCTTACCTCACAAAAGTCCTTGACTTTTGTGAGTAGTTATTAATGTGGGTGAGATTCGACTATGTGCATAGGTTGTTTCCGCGACACTTGATAGGCTCCCTGACCTATACCAGTGATTTGCTATGGCATTGAGGTTAGTGGCTATGGGTGACCCCCAACCACTATTTCTTTGTACAGCTTGTTTCCCTACTCCTATAGGAGGAGTAGAGTCATCAAAATCAGGCTGCTTTTATTCCTACAGATCAAGCCTTTGCTACCGATCATATGGGCAAAGGCAATGGGGGAAAAGGGGAGGGGAGGGGATTACAACAAGCCCAAATATTCATTTGGCACTTCATCCTCTTCTTTCCACATTGATGGAAGAAGAGGAAATGCTGTAATTGTTGCAAGAAACCAAGCCATGACATATCTAAGTGCCAAAAGCGCATTGCTTCCGAGAAACAAAGCAACATCAGGGACTTGCAATCACAAATGCATCAACTAACCATGAGCACACCATGAGGAAACACATTGTGCTCATGATGAGTGGGCCTTTGGTGTGACTTGCCATAATAATCTGTCAGGGGATGCTCCAGCCTTCACTTTCAGATTCTCTCATGGTATTTTGATAGTGGTGCTTCCAAACACATTGCATTCTACAAAGATATATTTCAACCATAGAGCACTTCTCCCAAGGGAGCATTGTCTTGTGCCAACTATGCCTCTTATCCTATCAAAGGAATTGGACAAGTTGAGGTTATTTACGTGTCAAGGGATACAGTCACTCTTTTAGAAGTGTTATTTATTCCATGCATCAAGAAAAATCTGATTTTCATTTCAACCATTTCTACCAATGGCTTCAAGGTTGTCTACCATTGTGCCATTTATGGCAATCGGCATGATAACTGCATTGCAATTACTGGGACACTTTTTAGAGGCTATATCATCTAGATGCATATGAAAAATGGCCAGCCATTGAAGCTAATTCACTTGCCTATGCTACTGAATTTGTAAGTTCAGACACACTTATGGCCTGAGAGGTTGCACCCAACATATACTTACCTAGATACAATTCCAAACTTGTGCAAGGGTGAGGCCGACCATGCATCCCTTCAGGGCTCTATCCTAGATCTCCTTCACATCTCTACATACCTGTCCTCAAAAAGTAAAGGGAGCTATGGATGGAAGGGGATCCACCATTTAAGCTCCTTTGAACCATACCAATTGGTGACCTTTAAAGCCACCTTCTCTTAGTCAAACAATAGAACCTATACATCCTAGTAAGAAATAAAAGAGGAATAGAGAGAAAGAGGCTAGAAGAGGAGGGGAAAGGGAAGAAAAGGATGCAATGAGCCCCAAAGAAGCTTGGGAAATAGTGATATCCAAGCTAGATGAGATGAGCACTTAAGATACCATATGGGACACCTAAAGGTAAGCAGAGGAATAGACATAAGCCCAAAAATGCTGACCGGGGAGGCTTAGAAGCGGTGGAAGGGAGCACGACTAGTAGGCTTAAGTACACCCCAAGAGCTAGGCCAAGGTGGGCGGAACAAGAGAGGACGAACAGCCCCCGGCTAAAGCAAGTAGAGGAAAGGCAGAGGCAACAGCAAACGAAGGATGTAGCGAGCAAGTCCGATACCTCTTTTGGCAAGTGTAAAGAATGCATTCCTGGATGGGTTCTCCCGAATAATCCAACTCTCCAAGTCTTGGATTCATGACAGAACAACCTTTAGAAGCTACCTCACACAAAGGATTTGTGATAATTTCCTTGGGGGACATCAAGAATTAGGAGCACCGCATGCAAAGTATACAAAAAATAGCAAACCCTTGTACCAGATGGCAATGTGTCTACAGTAGTTTCAAGCTATTTTTAATAGCTCCCTACACATTAGCCGACTAAAATGATGAGCCATAAATAAGATGAACCAATCAAAACATGTAACCATGCTTCAAAGGCATTCATTATTGTTTAGGCAAAGTAAAGTACTAGGTTTTGCCATTGTACTTTGTAGCATCTCTTTATAGCAATACAAGTGGTACAAGCTTTTTCAACCAAAAACACCAGCAGCTACAGAGATTCTAAAGATGAAAGTTGCCAAAAAGCCTGAACACGGTTGTTAAGACTCCAGTAGTTAACCATTAATACAAGTGTCTACACTTCAGAAACAAATCTTTAATTACAAAATTACATCTTATTTATCTACCAATTTGTCTCCCTGTCTTCATACTTTTTATCTACCTGTCTGTATGTCTTCATACAAAACAAAATATGCAACATACATAATAAATTGTATATGGATTCAAAAGCTTAACACTTCAAGATTTAGCTTCAATTGAAACTGCTACCTACAACCTACCACCTGTAAATGTTTTGGGTTCAGAACTTGGAATCTCACAGTTTATACATCACCATTAAGAACATCATGATAAGCAATTTCAACACAGCAGTTGCCAACGGTTACTGAACATGCCGCGATGTCTACAGTAGAATGTAGAGCATAGTTACCACGAAACAGCATTCCGACATTCGGTAACGTCTGGAACGCCATTCCAGGAAGCGAGGCAGAACCGGAACAGCCCCCTTTTTTTTTGCCTTTGAAAGTCTCAAATGGGTATTTTAGAGCTTATATAGAAAGTTTAAGCTGTAGAATGTTAGTTTCTTTCATTTTCTAGAATAATTTTATGTCATATGATGATGCGGCATTCTGGTTCCCGTTCCCCCTTCCCGGAACGTTCCCGTTCTGACACCCAAATTTTCGGAACGTTCCTTTTACCTGGTAACTATGATGTAGACTCTGGGCCAACCTTCATGAAGATAACGAGGGTTAAGGTCTGAGAAGTCAACAAGTAGGCAAGTGCCAACTACCTTGCACCCAGCACCATGCACAACTCGTATACTAAATACTAAGCTGTAAAACCAAGACAAAAATCACAAAAAAGTTCAATCTAAAAAACAGGAGTGTCTAGCATGTATCTATTGACATGTGTCATTTCTCAACTGTCATACAAGGACAACGAAATGAAGCTACTTCAAATAAATGACATCCACAAATCTGAATGAAAAGCCCCGACAAAGTTAGCAGAACAAGGAACCCTATATCATAGTTAGCAGGGGGGACACCGTTCCCCCTTCCGGAACGGCCAGAACCGCATTCCATGAAGCAAGGGGAACCAGAACATCCAGAACGGGGAAAAAAGTGTTTTTAAAGGGGGGGAGGTAGGGTTTCAAAACGTTCCAAATGTGTCTTTGTCGAAGTTCAAAGCTGTAAAAAGTTCGTGTCATTCATGTTCTAGTATAGTTTTATGTCATATGATGGCGTGTCATATGACGTGGCATTCCCCTTCCCATTCCCCTTCCCGAATCGTTCCTGTTTCAACATACGACGTTCCCAGAACATTCCCATTCCCTGCTAACCATGTCCCATATATGCCAAGTGCCTGGGCCTCTGCACCCCATGACATGCCCCCTAGAGGGGTTCTAACGTGCATAATTGAGGATGGAGCTTCAAGAGATACAGTAGGTCAGCAGGTACAGCTACAAGCAGCTAGCTGCCCTAAGCTACACATAAAGCCATGCCAATGATAGAATATACAGACAGGCTGCCCACACAGCTGGCCATCTAACCACCAGCCTCTGAGACATAAAATGGCTTCGTACCTTCAAATGATAGGATGAATCCTCGAGTCAAACTGAAATGAATATCAAGCACTTGAAACAAAGGAGTGTTGGAAAGGTCACCTCCCCATCTGTAAGCCCCCAAATGAGGAGAGCGTGGGGGAGGGAAACCTAGGGCAGGATGTGCCCAAAGAGAGAATACCTGGATGTGTGGATCTGCGACAGATCTGGAGCATTCATGGTTGGTGGGGTACCCCAAGGATGAAAGGCTGCATCAGGAGCAGCTCATGTGCAGGAAGATGGCGGGGACACATTGTCTTGGATCAGGCCTGGCATGAGGCACTCAGAGGACAGCTTCAGGATGACACAAGGCGTGGAGTCATGGCTGGACTGGGGGCAGGATTGCGACCTGCAACAGACACCAGCAGATGGTGTCAGCATGGCGAGCCATATGGCGAGGGTAGTGGGCAGGCAAAGGGCCTGCAACAGACCCAAATGATGGTGCATAGGTTGGCGCAGCAGAAGCAGGGTGAACAGGCACTGACATGGCGGGGGATGGAGCAGCACATGGCAGCCCATATGGAGGGCTGGTTGGGCTGGGCAAAGCCAGCCAACCAGGCCCTATCTAGGGCTGGCCAAGGGCTCAGCCCTTGCATGGAATTGTGGGCCAGCAGGCCCTAGAAAAGAGGGCCCCAAAGGGGCGTTTATAGGCAGACCAGGTCAGGGCCTGGTCGGCCTGTTTGGGTTGGCCATAGGCAGCCTGACTGGTCGGTTTTTTGCCAGCCCATTAGGGCCCATAGAAGGAGAGGCACTTGCCTCATTTCATTATCCAGCAGCCAGCAATCCAGGGGGCAGAAAGGAGCAGCAGGAAGCCACCCTCTCGGCCTATATCCAGGAGGTGAGAGGGTGCTTGAAGGGCTGCAGACTTAGCCGGGAAGGGCTGGACCTTGGCTGTCTACCAGGGCAGCAAGGTGTTGTGATCATCATACCTTCTAGAGCAGCCATTCGCAAGCAGGTTGGAGCAGTGGAACAGCTATCTTGGGGCCTACATTCAGGAGGACCAATGGGACCTGTGTGCTGCAGACAAAGCTTGGCAGGGGCTGCCCACCTAGGCTGATTCACAAGCAGTAAGGTGGAGAAGAACACACTAGACGGAAAGTCTATAGATGCTCGAGGTGGAGCACGCGGGCTCAAGTCTAGAGATAGCCAGCAGATAGGAGAAGTACCTTGTGGTAAGATCAAAGGACCACACCATTGGATCTCTCTCTTTTGTATTGTGTCCATAGTTTTGGACGGAAATATATTATTTTGGTGGTTTCTCTATCTGGCTGGTTCATGGTCTATTGATGAGTCTGCACATCTATTTCATGCACATAAGTTAAGAAGTTTGTGATTCCACATCCCACACGCACACTGTGTGAGCTCCTAGGCATTACTATCAGTCTTCTGCTGTGCATACCCTCTATTGGGTAATTTCTAATATGGTATCAGAGCCCAAGTAGGAGGCTCACAGGTGTGGGAGCCTGAAGACAGGGGACCTTGCTGAAGGACCACCCTGATTCAGATGCTCTTGGGAATCGACTTCCACGACTGAAGAATTGTGCCCTTGCGAGAAGGAGGGTGACTCAGGTTCAGTCAGGTGCGTTTAAAGTTTGCGGTCCAGGTTATCTGGAGATGTAGACCTTGCCAAAGGAAAGGATGGGTTAAAACAAACCCTCAGAGCATGGTGCCTGGAAGACTCCAGGTTGTTCACTCATTATGAGGGGGACAATTGGAAGATCATAGAGGCTGGGTTGCTCGAGTTCGAAGGCAGGAACGTGACTGAAGGAGGTGGTGCCAAGAGGTGCTACCAAAGATGGACCTGTGTACCAAGATGGTGTGCGGAAGCGGAACCAGACCTGGTGGAGCAGGAGCCACTGGATGAAAAGCCAGGAAAAGATTTCGACATCGAAGTGTTCCAAAGGACTACGACCAGGGAGTTACTGGAGCATCGTCATCGACGTGTTGGCATTGGGCCGAGATATGTCGGGGAGAGGGGGTGTTGGAAAGGTCACCTCCCCATCTATAAGACCCCAAATGAGGAGAGCACGGGGGAGGGAGACGTAGGGCAGGATGTGCCCAAAGAGAGAACACCTGGATGTGTGGATCTGGGACAGATCTGGAGCATTCATGGTTGGTGGGGTATCCCAAGGATGAAAGGCTGCATCAGGAGCAGCTCATGTGCAAGAAGATGGCGGGGACACATTGTCTTGGATCAGGCCTGGCATGAAGCACTCAGAGGACAGCTTCAGGATGACACAAGGCGTGGAGTCATGGCTGGACTGGGGGCAAGATTGTGACCTGCAATAGACACCAGCAGATGGCGTCAGCATGGCAAGCCATATGGTGAGGCTAGTGGGCAGGCAAAGGGCCTGCAACAGACCCTGATGATGGTGCATAGGTTGGCGCAGCAGAAGCAGGGTGAACAGGCACTGACATGGTGGGGGATGGAGCAGCACATGGCAGCCCACATGGAGGGCTGGTTGGGCTGGGCAAAGCCAGCCAACCAGGCCCTTCTAGGGCTGGCCAAGGGCTCAGCCCTTGCATGGAATTGTGGGCCAGCAGGCCCTAGAAAAGAGGGCCCCAAAGAGGCGTTTATAGGCAGACCAGGTCAGGGCCTGGTCGGCCTGTTTGGGTCGGCCATAGGCAGCCTGACTGGTCGGTTTTTTGCCAGCCCATTAGGGCCTATAAAAGGAGAGGCACTTGCCTCATTTCATTATCCAGCAGCCAGCAATCCAGGGGGCAGAAAGGAGCAGCAGGAAGCCACCCTTTTAAATCATCGGGATGAATTTTCAAAATCCCTTCATAACCTTGCAGCCGTCCCTTCAACTTGCCTAACTCTTCCGTGCTCATTTCCCCATTTGTCACAACCTTCTCCTGCACCACCTCTCCGGATGGAAAAAGGTCCCCAAACGCGAAAACAACACCAAAAACAACTACTGCAACGCCTATCCCAACTTTCACAGGGAAACGGACGCCTTCTTTCGCATTCGGTTTTGAGACGGGAGTATCATAATCTATCGGTCCATACATCTTCTCTTCTTCCGCCCTCTTGGTTGCTTCCGCAGACCCCTTTATTGTTGCCAGGCGTTCCTCGAAGCTATTGGAAGTTTCCTTCATGCTTTTGGGTTGGGAATCCAAACCCACAAACAAATTGGGTGTATTCGTATCGGATAAGTCACCGGATGAAGTGTCTGTGTTTTCTTCTCCAGAACCTTTCGTTCTCGAAAGCTGTTTGCTTGGCAAACTATCGGATTTCTTGGCTTTACTTTTGGGTTGAGGTCCAAAACCATGAGAAACTTCTTTACAAAACTTCCAGGAGCTACCTTTTCTCCTTTGAATGTTGCCAGGCTCAATCAGCAACGTGACTTTCCTACTTGAGTAGAAGCCAAAAGGTCGCACGGGATTACGAAGAACTGTATGCACGGGATACTTGAGTAGAGTGATAGAGTCGAATGAGCAAGAGCATCATACCGGATCAGAGAGAAGCAGGAGGAAGCATGGTCGAATTGGTTGGAGCAGCTTTGCAGCACAGAAGCAGGAGAATCAGCGTCGAAAGCAGGAGGAAGCAGGGTCGAATTGGATGGAGCAGCTTTGCAGGACATCAGCAGGAGAATGCGTAGATCACAGCAGGTGTGTTGAATGCAGATCGTCAATCGTTCAATCTTCTTCAATCGTCCTCATCGTCAATCGTTCAATCTTCTTCAATGGTTATCATCCTAGAATTCTGACACGTGGCAACTCCTCTCTGGTTAATAGGTTAAAGATGGAGAAAATGTAGATGGAAGTCACCGCCGTTAGAAAGTATGTTCCATTTGGGAACAAATGCACTAAATGAAAAAGGCTAAAAGACTAACTTCATGAGAAAAATAAATACACTCATGTAGATGGAAGTCACCATGGAAACATATATCATGTTTGGGAATAAAGAAATGTTAGAACTTTGATAAAGTAAATACAATCATTGCAACATGCAAGTAGCAAAGACGTGAAAATCCAATGTTCTAGCGTCTGTTTCGCGTCACTCAAAGTTCCTAATGCATCATTGATTAGTGTCTCTTTGAGAAAGGTTCAATGCTATTCCAAATGATTCCACAAAATTAATTGCAACTAAATTTCCAACTTCAAGAAGATTTCTCAGAAATGTTTTGATGAAACTCTCCCCATGGGGGCTGGTTGTTCTTTACCAAAGAACATGTAAATATTTATGATGATGATGATGATATTCTAATATAACACAAACTTTTTCTGCCCAAAAAAAATTTGCAACTTGATAAGGCTTTATTGTAGCTCACAAATCATGATTCATTTAAAGCAATCGATTCCAAGCAAATGTAAGTTTGTATTTGTGTATATATCCTATCAAAGCAATCGATTCCAAGCAAATGTAAGTTTGTATTTGTGTATGTATCCTATCAAACCATGTCACCTCATTTTGATCAACAATCACTTGAGTGCACAGCAATGGAGGAAGTGCAAGATTCAAATAAATCAATGGCTAGAAATGAATAGTGGGGACTCAAGAGTACAAAGGATAATTAGCTCGAAATTTGCAATTTTTATGGGTTTTAGCCCAACACCACCAAATAGTGTAGGTGCTTGAATTAGATCATTTTTCTAATTGCCAATGCCATGAAACTTGTACTCCTCATTATTGTGCATTTATGACTCAATAGCTCTGTGACTTTCTTGAGTTTTTCTAGTTTTCTTTGAAAAACCACAAAAGAGGTTTCTTGAATATGCAAATTTGGGACATGTGGAAGGTATTGGAGGCTTCTCATTGGGTGTTTTCTTCAATAGCATGGACAAGAGCATAGCAAGTACAACATGAAATTTTGAAGGTTGTTTAATAGCTAGGAAAGGAACATGGATTGTTACAACATGATCTTGCCATCTATGGAGTGATAAGGAGTCAACCTATGTCTATTGACAGAGAATTTAAGGTGTCTAGCCAAAGCTATTTCATTTCCAAGCTTCCCCATCTCTTTTCATTCCTAGCCTTATTAATGAACTAGAGATTTTGTCATGGTCACTAAAAAAATAGCTCAAACGATCTTTGTAGGGAGTGAGAGGCAAGATTGAGGATAATAAAATGGAAAATAATAGCAAGGATTCCAAAGTATATTGTATGATTTCATATCTCTTCCTTACTTTCTTGTATGCACGCCTCTTCCATTAATTAATTTCAATTGTGTATAGGATTACTCCCATGCAAAAATCCTTTTGTATCATCACCAAAAGGATGTAGTTATATAGCAAAATTTGGCTAAAGATGGAAAGCCATTAGAAATAAATAAAAAAGAAATGAAGAAATCTACAAATAAAATGATATAGAGCATGGAAGTATATATATTAACACATAGCTAGACTTTACAAAGAGTAATGTAGCTTGCACCTTGCACTCATGATGAATGGCTTGTATTATGATCTCTCTTAGTGAAGATGGCCATAGTATTAGCGAATTACAACATTCCCCCATGGTTGACTATAAATAAGGGACACCTCATGATTACCCTCCTTGTACCACGGAAATACAAGGGTTATGGGATCCTAGTAAATTACTCAAACTCAGTAGCCTCAGTAGCATCCAGGTGAAAGGAGGGGTAGTGTTTGCAGGTGGGCGTGGCCTACTAGTAAACGGCTCAAGCTAAGCAGCATTAGTAGCATCCAACAAGGTGGGAGGAGATGCCTAGTTATGGAAGGGTGGGGGATCTACAATTGGAGATCTAGAGGTGGGGGTGAGGGACATGGGACAAGAGAAGGAGAATAGGTAGGGCGAGAGAAAACGAAGGGGTAAGGGAGCTACAATAGGAGGGGAAGGAGAGCAGGCAGGGTAAGAGAGTAGGGGAGCTATGGGAGGGGGGGACTAGGGACTTAGGAGTAGGGATTTGCATGCCTTGTTCATGTGCCGATGTAATCACATGATCACTCATTATAATGACATTTCCAAAACTCATATTTACGTTAACATTTGTGGTGACCTAATAACTATTTAGAGACAGCAAGTAATTCATGTTGGAAAGTCTCCACTTAACAATCATCATATGAGGAGGAAAAGGGGTAGTAAAACTTGTGGTGAGGAGGGATTGAGAGAGGTTGGCACATGGGCAATAGCCACAGATCTCCTTATTATTGTTTTAGGATAGCCAAGGAGGCCAACCTAGATACCATGCAGAGTTGGCAAAACTGCATCCATGTGAGCCATTGTGGAGGCCTACATAGGCCCTAGTACAAGCCCATATGATGGGTAGAACAGTTGGCATATAGCCAACGAAAGGTGCTTGTAATGCAGGTCCATTTATATGCAATCGAGATTGCCTAGATTGGCCTTCTGTTGATGACTAGTTGACATTCAATAGATAGTGAGTCAACAATCTATATAAAGAGTTGATTGGCTGGGGGATGTGGTTGGCCAGATTTGGGCCCTAGTTGATTGTATTAGGAGGCTTTATGCCCTATATAAAGACCCCTTTGAAGGGGCAAATTAGTTCATTTTGCATGTGGTCTTAATAGCTAGCCAAGGATAGTTTCTAGGGAACTAGAGGGCATACAGATAGTGAGTTGGAGAGCATCTAGTGGTGCATAAGATAGTAGGAAGCATTCTATGTAGGGTGTTCTTCCTTAAGCATCTACTAAAGCTTACATGAGGCATGTGGTAATCTAGAAGGAGTCCATAGTAGTAGGCTCAAGAGTCAACATACAGATACTACTTTGGTAATATACCTCAATGATTGTATGTTATAGGTGATGGTACGTGATTTGGACATGTTTTGTACTTGTATTGACATCTATTATGCACTTCTTTTGTTTGTATGTCTATGTATACTTTCTTCAAATATGAAGCATTCTAGACACATGTATTGTGAGGTGAGATATAGTGGGTGACTTGTGTTCATTAGCTGGCCAGGTACAAGGTCATCAATTTACCTACATGTTGTTTGAATGTTGTTTGAACTGGAGACAAGTGTAGTCCTTTTTCAACACATTATTAGAGCAAAGAAGATAGACACTTTTTATGGAAAAATAAACGTGCTCAAATATTACTAAAGGTGGAGGCCAAGTTGCCCTAAGAAAGGAAGGTGGCTTCAATTTACGAGGTGTACTTTGATAAAGATAGTTTTGAGTGCCAATGTTTCAAGGTTCACATAATGTCCAAGGAATGCAAAGGGGCACCCAAGGAGTCTTAATGCCTATCCCTAACTTGGAGAGAAGAAATGTTCAATGCAATAGTAGTGACAAATACTAGTAAAATGAAATTTCAAATGCATCTTATCTTAATTTTATGAATATAATTGTTATTAGATGGTAGATAAGAGTGGCTAAAATATATTTGTTGTTTTGACTATATGGGATGCTATTCTGGAGTATAGAGACTTTAGGTAATCCAAATGATAGTCGAGATGATCACATTTTTTAGCCATTATTGGCAATGTCCTTACAAGCAAGTTTATGGTGGGAAACCTTGTTCAATCTAATGCTTAGAATAATTGAACGTAGTGTTATGTTTGTGAGTATAGTGGACATCTATTAGCTAATCAGTCTATGCCTTGCAACCCACTCGTCCATGGGAAGCTTTTCCAGAGATGGGGAATAGACCCTATCCAACCAGTGGAAGTCTTTGAGAATGGAACAGTTCAGCTCAAAGATTTACAGGCCAATGTGTTCTTTGAATTGTACAATGGAAGCAAAGTCAATCCATACCAAGAAACAAGATCTTCAGACAAACAGAGTTCATAAATGGACTACTCGATTGACAATGGCTTGGTGAATTTCACGGAAGACAAACTGTAAGCTAGATGTTTGGTCATGTTGAAGGAAATGCATCATAATTGCAAAATGAGAACTAATCAATGAA
Source organism: Dipteris shenzhenensis (assembly GCF_047967505.1). Classification (NCBI taxonomy): domain Eukaryota; kingdom Viridiplantae; phylum Streptophyta; class Polypodiopsida; order Gleicheniales; family Dipteridaceae; genus Dipteris; species Dipteris shenzhenensis. Next base: position 41,626,020 of record NC_141619.1, read on the forward strand.
GATAGGATATTTGCAAGAAACATAGAGAATATATCCTTCAAAACGATGAAAATAATGATCTCAAAGATTCTATCTTCCACTTGGGTGTGATTGCAAAAGGGGAAATTACAAGGTCACCAGCTTGTAATTTGCAGATCACGGAGGTGACATGGCAGCTTCAGCATTTCTCGGATCCAAGGGCCTGTTTCCACGCAGCCCAGATGCATCCCTCTCGGTGTGCGCGGTTGCACACGTGGATTCGGTTCGGATTCGCCGAGCCACCCACGTCCGGTGCTCACAGTGCCATCGCACCTGCCTGTGTGGAAACACACCCCAAAAAACTCGTCCGCCTGCAAAACGGCGGACCATCCCCCATTAAGATGCTCCCACACATAGGCCTCTTCACACGCGTTCACTCGCCCCAGGTGCGAAAGAAATCTTAATGTCCTAAAGATGAAGGCCGCATAGAGGATTTAACCTGGGACCCTAAAAGAGGGTTCTACTAGCCAACAAAGCCGTCTTTGGTGAACAACATTTATTATGTGGATTTACCTGACCACCCTGTGAATAACGGACGTAGTATCTCACCTCTAATGGAGGCGGACACCTCTTTGGTGAACAACATTTATTATGTGGATTTACCTGACCACCCTGGTGTGAATAACGGACATAGTATCTCACCTCTAATCGGGGGCTTCACCCACCCCCTGACAATTGTGAAACCCCCCTAACAAGGCTATGGATTGGCGAGGTGGAAGCTTTGTATGAAGTAAGGAGTGAGGAGCAAATACTTTTTTTTTGGTAATACCCAGATAACACACACATTTTTTTGTGTAAGAGCCCAAATAACATACACACACACACACACACACGACCTTGAAACAACCTTGAAATAGTATTGTGGAGTTGTAGAGGACTCAAGTGGTGACTAGGGGTATGCTTGCTTAGAAGGAGGAATCGAGGAGGAGAACTTTAGATGTTGGGGGGTTGGTGGATTTGATCATTTGAGGAGGAAGACTTGGGAGTGTTGATGGTTATTGTTAGGGTCTTGGTAGCTCTACATCCACATTATAGTCCTCTTAAAGATATCAGAGAAGTTCAAATCTCTCAAAGCCCATCCCTACCTTGCCAAAAGTCGCACGTCGGCTGCTTGTTAATATTAATCTAGATCAGTGTACGTTCCATCTAGGAATCCAACCGTCGGGAGATGCGGTCGATAGTACCAATGACCCACCCTATCGAGAGTGAGCAAGGAGCAGTCCCATGCATTGCTACTCCTAGTTAGTTATGCAAGGAAAAAATAGGGAGCAAAACAAGATTACAAGCACTTTAACTTAAATTCTTTGGTCTTTAGAGCCAGTGCTTCTGTGCACCATGTGCACTCTTATTTTATTTTCCACTTCACTACTTTACATTATTCTTGTATGAAGACTTAGTGGTTGTGCTTCCTTGTTTTAATTATTAGGAATGCGGACTTGTTAAATTGTGCAAATTGTAAGTTTTCAAACTAATAACTTGTCATGTGTGTGTTGAAAGCAATTATTAGCAATAATAACAACTAACATAGCTCCAAAGGGAGATGGTCTTCTCCAGCGATGGAGGAAGCAGGGTTGCCGCCATCTCTTCCCCTAGAGGTTCTACTATCCTTCCTACTGAATTCAACAATGAAAAGAGAGCACTCGACAGAGACTTAGACTGATATTGATGGGCTGCCAGCCAGTGAATCTATCGAGAGCATCAAAAGGCCCACTGCCTCATACAAACTCCTTGTTGCCTAGTACCTATTGAAGATGGCGTTGAGATGGATGGAGGCAATGAGGAGAGTGACATTCCAGGCCACTTTGTGTCCTTCTCTAGATTTACCCTGCACCTCAAGGAATATAACCTATGTGAAGGCTGCTCAAAAGAGACCGAGGCTCTGAAGCACTTCCTTGTTGATATCGTTGGAGGCAACAAAAAACAAACCGCAATACCAACAAAGAGCGGAGAAGATCTCAGATGAGCACCGCCTCTACAATATGGACTCTGAACAAAACACCCAGCTCCTACCCACCGGCAACAACATGAGAAGGACAATCCATGGAGCGAACCAGTGTGCTAGCTACAAAATAGGACCTCTTACAGCGGGGCTCTCCAAGGGAACCTCTTCAAGGCTTTGCCACTACCCAAGAAAAGTTCATGGGAAACGCTCATCCCAGATCTTCCAAAAGGGTGTGGGAACCAAGCCAGTCAAGAAACTGCTTGAAAAGATGGGGAGCATGTTCCATGTAAGCGTGTTAAGGTGCACAATGGGATCCTAAACGATAGTACTAAATGGCTCTATTTGTGCACAGTTGTGGCTACATCCACTATCCTAGGCCCCTGGCTATGTTTCTAGAAGATTGGGTCCACATTAGCTGGACCCAAAAAGGATATGTAGTGACTAGCATTCATCCGAAATGGTTTCGTAGCCTTCGTATTCAAAAGCCGGAGATGGCTTTTAGAATCTGCAATCAGCCACTATCTGTGCAGATGTGGGATCTAACGTTCAATCCTGACATGCTACACCCTTCCAAAGCACCTATCTAGGTGGAATTCTCGAACCTTCCCCTGTCTCTGTTTCCTCAATTAGATACTCTATGCACTCCTTTGGGTCAATTCCTAGGAGTGGAAGCCGAAAAGTTTATTAGCTCGAGAGGCAACCCCCAAGCATCTGTGTTGATGGATTTGGCCGTTGACCCCCTAGCAACCATCAGAGTTGTAGATGGGGACGGGTGTGAGTTAATGCAGAAAGATTATTACAAGAATATCCCGAACTCCTGCTTCTTGTGTGGATTGAGAGGGAATTTCATTAAAGATTTCCCTTCCCAGGTGAGTTGAAAGAAAAATAAGAAAACTAAGGAGGAATAGGAAAAGAAGAGTTCTGAGAAACTTGTTGAGGTAAAGATGGTTCCTCCTCAAATGACCAAAGAACAGGAGAAGGGAAAAGGTAAACTCGCAAAAACTCAAAACTCTTTTGAGCCTCTGAGAGCAAGGATTCGAATTAAATCTAGCTCGGAGGAGAAGGTTGTTCCATACACCCAAACCTTTGAGGAACAATTCCTCCAAATCGACCGAGCCAATCATTAGGGGAGAATTGGGGTCTCAAAAGGGCCTCTAATTAGTGTTTCCTAATTACAAGTGATTAGAGAGTGATTTTAGGTGTACCAATGAGAGTGCTAGAAGGTGTGGGGCAATGGTATGTTGAGGTGGAGGGTGGGCAGGCCTACAGAGAGCCCCTATTGGTTGCTCCCCTTACACTAGGGACCACCCAAACCATCCCCCCCCTCTTAACCCATGTTTGACCCTCCTACCAAGTGCACCTCCCCCACATGAGCCCAAAACTGCCTTCAATGGGATGGTAGGGCCCTTGTGGCGAATTTTTCTTCTCCCCTCCCTCTTTCTAGGACCCCTGCCCCCCACTGTTTTGGTCCAGCCTACCAAATCACTTAGATTTGAACCAAATCCCACGCATTTTCCCTCTCCCCTCTCTTTCTCTGCTCCCTCCTGCTCTGGCCTGCTTGCTGTAACTCCTCTCTCTCTCTCTCTCTCTCCCCTCTCCCTCTCCTGTGCCTCTGTTGGAGCTGCTCTGTCCCTCTTCTTCTCCCTCTCTAGAGCCTCTGTTGCTGTTGCTCTTTCCCTCTCCTTCTCCCTCTCTTGTGCCTCTATTGCTGCTACTTTGTCCCTCTCCTTCTCCCTCTCCTGTGCCTCTGTTGCTGCTGCACTATCCCTCTCCTTCTCCCTCTTTTGTGCCTCTATTGGAGCCACATTGCCGTGTGTAGAAGTCCCATTCTTGCTATTGCAACCTCTGCAAGCATGGTGAGGAGAAAGGCTACAAGACCATGCAACGTTGTGACGTCTTGTGTCTTCCACAACACCAGAAATGCATTGGATGAGTGGATCCCTTGCACCTACAGCTTAAATGACTGGATAGTGATGAAAGGATTAGCCAAAGGTCCACATAAGCTTCCCAAGAGCAAGAGAGGTGATATCTTGCATGAGTGGAAGGGGCGCATCTTGAAGTTCAAGTTTGGGAAGAAAGGATGGCTCGCAAAAGTGCAACATGTTTACATGGGAAAAGATATGCGGCTTCCTCCATCATTCAATCAATCTAGGATACCATCACACTGTGATCCTTTCTATCTATGTACCTTTTTCACCTATAAGTGTAATGAGTCCATTTGAAAATTTTGTGTTTGGTTTCTAAGAGCTCTTATTCATGGTGGCAGATGTCTTCCCTTCGGACCTCGAGGAGTGGGAACTAGTTGAATCATTCATAGGCAAGTTCACTGCAATTCATGAGGATTTAGATAAGCAAATGCATGCTGGGGAGAAGTTGGCCTCCTTGCGAATGAAGAATGGGGGAGAAGTTGGCCTCCTTGCGAATGAAGAACGTGTATTGGTATAATGCAACATACATCACTCCAACGACATCATCAAGCTCTGTCCGTTTGCAAACCATTGCACCACCACAACTTCAAGACATGGATTGCAACAATGTGGACTCGAGGACATTGCAATCGTGCAAGGACAAGATTGCAAAGGATGTAGGCATGGTCATGAAGTTTACATTTGGATCCAAATGGGCAAGGTTATCTTGGTTTATGCCTCTGCACATTTTTGCTTCTTTATTTCAGAATATACATATGCATAGAACAAAAACTATGTGGTCCTGCAAGCATGTAGATGAAAATGCTCTTGAAGATTTACTTGGGATGAATTGGGGAATCAGGTCAAGTGACCAAAAGGGTGATGTGTTTCAATGTCACGCATGTAAAGACAATGTGGTTATTAGATACCATTTGTCATGCCAAAATGTTGTATTTAGCTTTTCAGTACAGGCGCTGGAAGAAAACAAATGGCCGGTGGCTTCCCCTAGACTCTAATGATGAAGACAATACGGGGGTAAGTTTATCTATTGATGTTGAAGAGGGAGATGTCAAGAATGTGAATGACACATCGCAATGGACTCTAAGGGATGTGCGAGAACACCTATTGGTCATGGAGGATGGCATGTCAGAGTCCTTCTATTTTACCTTAAATGGTGGTCAGATTAGCCGCCGTGTGGAGAAGTGCATGCATAGTGCCAATTTCATTCCTCCTGCAACTTTGAAGATTGCTAACAATGTGTTTGACTAGTGCAGCATTTAACTTTTTGTCTGTCAAATCCTAGTTATTGCTTCAAAACATGATGGACAATTAGATTAAAATGTTATTTCTTTTAATGTTTTCTCCTTTCAGTTCATGGTGGTAAATGTTTTTCAAAAAATTCAGGGATTTTATGATTAATTTTAATTTTTAGGGTTTTGATATATATTAAGGGGTAAGAGCTCTTTTTACATCACATTCTCACTTTCACATTTAGAGAGCCATAGAAACTCCCGTCCTCAGAAGTTACTCCGTGCATCAACTGCTATTTGCCATGGATTTAGCTAGAACTGCGTTCCATGACTTTATCTCACGAACTGTATTTGCAGATCGTGAGGAAGAGCTATTTTTAGTGTTTGATAGGACTTTAGATGTCCTAGGCACATATATGCGAGCCAAGGATGACTTCTCAGATCTCATCCTTTACATGCAAGATAATTTCTCAAATTTTGCCTATACAATTGACCACACTTCAAAGAGATGGGTTCCCATAGATTACATAAAGTATTTGCTCGTAGAGGAACCCAAGTTTGTAAAGCGCTTGGCCCGCTTTTGTGACAACCTTACAGATGAAGGGTTTAGGATAGTCGAAGTTCAAGACATCCTAGACGCAGGGATCACAGGAAATACAGGCACCAAATTCCTTTCATGGGAGATGAGATTCATCTTCCTTCTCTAAGAAGGAAATTTAGAGGAAGAAGCCTCATCGTCTAGCACCCCCTCTATTAGAACTGCTGATTTGGTCGTCCCTAGAGTAGACTCGGACATCTACATGGAAGAGAGTCTTAACGATCCAACAGATGAGATGGAAGCAGCTCAAGCATTGAGCCTACTTCAAGAGCCCCCAATAGAGCAAGAATCTACATCGGAGATCGTTGACCCAAAATCAGAATTATGGTCCTTGTCCCCCCTCATCATCAATGGAGAAGAGTACGTATTCCTCCATGACATAGAGATTCTTTTTGGACTATGAGAGGATGAGGCACTTGGAGTCCTATCGGGGTTCTATGTTGACACAAGTGTCAAAGATCCTGGGGTTTTAGGTACTGAAGACCAGACAATGGAAGACTTTCTCTTGACGATACTGGTTTCAATGAGGGATGCAGACATGTCCGAATATGATGCACAACCCTCTCATGTAAAAGCTTCCACCTCCAACACAGGTCAAGAGAAAGCATCCACCTCCCAAATGGAACATCACACAGCACCTGGTTCCATCAACATTGCAAATGAGGAAGGGATAGAAGCCGACGACACTGTAGTGGTAAGTTCGAACAATAATTTTTATTTTGATGTTCTTTCAGTATAATTTGTTTTGTCGGTCTTCTAATGTTTTTTGAATTGTTGCAGGATGCGTTTGAGTTTGATGAATTCTCATCTCGACGAGGTAATGTTCGCAGCACATTTGGGCGAGATCATTCTTTGGCCCATTACCTTGGCAAAGTCACAGAGCATATCATGGTCTTTCACGGCAAATTTTCTCCTCGAGGTCCTTCAGAGCTGCTGAAGTGCAAGGCATTGTCGCGTGCTATCAGATACTCCAACATTACTTGGAATGCCGACAAAGTCATTTTGGTACACCGCCTGGCTACTATCAATGCCTTTGGATCGAACATTCATGGCGGGGCATTGACGGCAACAGCTATGTCTTTGGTAGCAGGAGAGGAGGATGTTAGTGCTGTTGCGGCTATATTTATATCTAGGAATCCACTAGGGGATTCAAAGACCCCTATTCTCGATGTACTCGAACTAGCTAAGAAGAAAGATAGCCTGTGAGGCCTTTTGTATCTAAACATATATTTAAATGGATATTTCAATGGATACATGACTACATGTCTTTATTATTTGTTATAAGTTATCATTGCTTGTCATGAATTCCATTGTATTTTGTTTAAGCCATTGATGATATATTTTCTCCATCATTTTAATTGTGTTAATTTAATAAATTTCTAGCCAATTTAGTATCATTTTCACCAATTCTGGGTATCAAGAGTTCATTTCTATCAAAACCTGAAGGAATTTCACCGTCGCGTAGAAGGGAAAAGTGTCTGGCATGTCGCCAGGACCCCAGAAAGCCCGAAACCCGCCATGGCGTGAATTTGGGCATTCTGGCTTGAAATTTGTGGCGTGCCGGGTTTTGGGCTTTCTGGGGTCCAAGCGACGTGCCGGGCACTTTTCCCTTCTGTGCAACTATGAAATTCCTTCAGGATTTGACATAATTCAAAACTTAACATGATCATTTACAGCAAGCATTGAAATGGAAAATATACAACAATGCGAGAGTGTAGAGAATGTCGATATATTTTATTTTAAAAAATCGACCCTTGGGCCTTAGATACAAGATAGTGCCTTCAAGGGCAGGGGGTGGTCTAAGTCCTGAGAGTGGGCTTTAAGAGAATCTAGGGCTTCAAACTTGGGTCACTCCGTAGCCGCTTCGCTACAGCCATGTCCTTGTCCATGACCGTGACACGCTTTGCATGGATGGCACACAAGTTGGCATCCTTGAACAGAGCGGTGGTCACTTGCTCTACAGCCTCCTAGAGTGCCCCCATAGCTCCTGTGCTGAAGCGCACATCATCCTTGTATCCCTGTGCGATCTCCCATACCACATGTTGGAAGGGAGCATGCGGGATCAAGTTGTCAGTGATCTCTAGCATTTGCCTGATCTCCCTCAGGGCCCACGCTCTTGGTTTTGCTCGGTATGGCTTTCTGACTCTTGGTGGGGGACTTACAGGTACCCGAACACCTTCCCACGGCCTCTTGTCTGCCTTGAACTTCTTTCGTTGCTCCTGTTTGCACTGGTCCTCCTCCGAGTCCTCCTCTCCATGACATCTGGAGATTTGGCCTTCTTTGGGATGGGGCTTCCTCGGAGTCTGCTTTACCCTCCTCATGGGCACAGGGGTCATCTCTACCATGGGCTGTATCTCCGGGAGAGGGAACATGGTGCTCTTCCTGGCACTCTGTTGACCCTTAGGAAGCCTGTCTATATCCGGGAGATTATTGAACACATTTTGTTCGATCGGGAGAGGGATCTCATGGGGAGGGGAAGGCCGAGGGGAAGGCTGAGAGGAAGGCTGAGGGGAAGGCTAGGGAGAAGGTTAAGGGGAAGGCTCATGCTCTTGGGGCTGGGGAGTGGTCTCACGAGACTTCGGAGGAGAAGAAGGCTCAGGAGACTAGGGAGTGGGCTCACGGGACTTGGGGGAGTTGGGGGAGGGCTCACGAGAGTCAGGGGAGGCACCATCGGACTCGAATAGGTTTGTGTGCATGGATGCCATGAGGTGGTGGAGCTAGGGGAGGAAAGGTGGAGGCAAAATCCAGTGGGTCTAGCAGTGTTCTTCACTCTTGCCATTGAATAATGAGAGTTAGGGTTTTTTTTAACTTTTTATAAGGGCCCATCATGTTTTGACATCCCTTTTAATTACATTTAGGGTTTCATCGTGCCCCATGTCCCCGCCCTAATCCCTCCAACCCCCCCACCCTCGTCGCCCTCCCCCCGTCGCCCTCCCCCTACTTGCCCTGCCCACACTCGTTGCCCTCCCACATACCCCCATCCCCCCCTCCCCCCACCCTTGCTACCACTTCACCCCTCCCCTTGCCCTGTCCCATGCCCCTCCCTTCTCTCCCCCCTCCTTCACCATGTCCCCACTTTCCCCAACGTCATGTGAATGCAAAAATTGTGGTCAAAATAAGCAAGATATTAAAGAGTGAGTACACAAATTGTGGTCAAAATAAGCAATATATTTATTTCATATTTGTATACAATTACACCATAGCTTCTGTTGGTGGTTGGACCCATCTGCTCCCTTCTCTCACTCTAGCTTGCAACCAATGTGCGACTCCTTGACTCCCTATGGATGCTTTCCAAGCACTATGCCTTCTATTCTTTGATACAATTTGAAGTGCTTTTGCAAGTTCTGATGCCGTTGCCTTTTTAGACTTCAAAGTCCTTCCTAGTAAACATCTAAAAAACCAGTCGAACATCTCATGCAATGCATTGCTGTGAGTGATACCACTACCATGCCTTGATTTCTTGAAGTAGGTTGCCTTGGCTCTATACTGTGACTTCTCCATGCCTTGTGTATTCCAAATTGACAAAGGACCCCAATTTTGTACAAACCATGGTCTGTGTGCATAGAGAATATGCTGCAAACAGGACGAGAATCAAATCAGCAACAAAAATTATTTATAACGCAAGTGCTAAATATTACGATGGTGCCAAGATTACCATGTAATACGTAATGTGCGACTCCCCCCATGCTTTCACCATTAATTGCATAAACTCTTTCACAGTCATCCTAAACCTTTCATAATACATCTCATCGATTTGAACCTGGCGAAGCAATTTTATCAATGCATCTACCTTTGTCCATACTTTAGCTCTCAAAGTTGCTACTTGAGGATGAGAAGCCTTATTGATTGTGCATTCACACAATGCTTTCTAGTATTCCTAACCCAAACTACTTTGAGACAATGTATGGTTGTCTTTGTCGAGATTGTGGTTCGATACGAATCTCCTTGCCTTCCCTCCATGCATGGACACTTTTGTAGGAAGATTCTATGTTGCCCCAGACATTTTCTTATCCTCCTTAAGTTTGACATGTCCTCCATGGAATCCCATCTCTGACAACAACTTCTCAGCTTCTGCAATGCATCGTGTGGATACTTCTTGCGGAATTAAATTCCAAGCATAAACAAGATGCAAATACAACAACTTATCAAGTATGCGAAGTTCTGCATGTAAAGTACATATGTGTACTCTCTCAAGTGAGATGGGCAAGATGGGATCCCACTTTGGATCCTTCTTGTTGTGATTTGGAGCTTGCGTTTGGCTGCAAGATAGAATGCCATTCTCCCATTGTAAGCCAACCTTTTGCTTACATTGCGAACACATGCAATAAAGGCATGTGTTCATTGCATTTGCCCCTATATCACAACCATGCAAGTACTTGAGGGTTTTTAAATCACCAGCAAGATGCCATTCAACTTGAAAGGTTCCATGGCCATCCACTGTCAATGTTTACCCTTCCTCTTATCTTCGGATGGTCGATGGGATTCCTGTTCTATCTAGAACCCACTTCAATGTCTCATGGCACTCTTTCGGAGTCTCAAATGCTGCAAGCCACCATATATCTTTCTCTGATTGCATTGAGAAATCTTGCTCTACTTCTTTATCCCTTGAACAAAGGCTAAGGCTTTATTCATAATGCAGATGTTGACTCTCTCTAACTTGTGTTCTTTCACCAATTGAGCTTCATCCATTTTGATTACAAATATGAGCTTTCCATTGCAACTTGTACAACAAAAGAGAAAAATCATTAGGATAAACATGATATAGGAAATGAACTAAGTAAAGTGCAATGCTATAATGGATTTCCTCTTACCATCATCTCTCATGCCGTAGAATTTGACCATTGCTTGTTGCAGTTTCTCAACATCTAAGTAGACATTGTTAAAAGCATTCATCTCAAAGGTTTGCAAGCCAGATTTCTTTTTACTCTTTTAAGTTATTGTGCCCCTTACACAATGGTACCCTCCAAGCATTTCTCTTGCACATTGGTTTGTTTCTCACCATGCACATCTCACAGACCAAGGTGTGGGTACGGGCACTGTAGACTTCTTATACTTTCCCAAAATAGTAGACTTGAAAATTTTGAAAACATATGTGTAAGCTTCACGACTTACACCGGCAGTATCACAAGCTGCAAACATCTCCTTTGCATCCATAACATCCTTGAAGTCCTTCATCACCTCCTCAGCAACTTGCACACGTAGGCGCTTGTGTCTTGGGTCCCTTAGTATCCCAATGACATCGCTTGACTTCAATAAACTAGCTAGAGCATATGAATAGTCAATATCATCCCCGTCTGTTCTTCCCATCACATATTCCATGAAGTTCCTAAAGAAGAACACAATATAAACTTAGTCACAAACAGTGTAGCACAAAAGAGTGTAATCTCATTGGAACATTTGATAACCAACCTTGTAGCCCGGACTCTCCTCTTTCTAGCACCACTAGTGGGTGCCAATGCATCCATGTTTTGTAAGTACCTTCTTTTCCTCTCCTTCAATCCCAAAGGTGTTTCTTTCATCTTTTGCACTTGTTCTTCTGCCTTCTCTCGTTCCTTCTCTACGGCTCATCGTACTTGATTGTATATAGATCTTTCCAAGCCTTTTTTGGACTCAGCTAGCTTATAGAGTAACTCTTCTAATTTATGTCGCTCCAAGTCCAATGCTTTGGCTTTATCATAAAGATCTTGGTCTCCCTTTGAAGATCCTGCATAGAGTTATCCATTGCAACAATGGTGCTATTTCCTAAATGTGCTAGCATCTCTACTTGGGCTCTACCCATCTCGCTTGCTTGCATAGACATTGACTGAAGAACGCTCGAGGAAATTCCTCACAACTTTATGAATTGTGTTCACTTGAGTCAAATCTGGGAGCTGGTTAGGAGAAACATCTCCTTCTCCAATTCCATTATGTCTATATCGTCCTAGGAGACTAACCCACAAGAGACATTGTTGGTTTGATAGTTCTTAGGAGCAATGTATTGTGGAATATTTGGTCTCAAAGGTTCTCTAGTGTTTTTAAATGTGAAATTGTTGATGTTGGTTTCGCCTTGTAATGTAGTGGTTGACATCAAGCTCACGTTGATAATATGGAAAAAGTTGATTAACTATTCCAAAAAGTTCATGGCTGTTTGCAAAAGGATGCAGCCCTTAGACTATAGAGATGTGGTAGAAGCCATGGGATATAAGGTTGGTTACCTCACAATACTAGCTAGGTGCACTTCATGTGGTGCGGTTCCTTCCCTAATACCATAGTGGATTTTGTAAGACTATGGGAATAGCATGCTGTGAGTGGGGATGGACATTCAAAAATCCAAGAAATGCTCAACTAGTGGTGGTTATCGAAAATCCGATCTAGTAGTCCCTAACCCCTCACTGCTTAGATTGCCTTCCTTTCCCAACTATTCATTTGGTTCGAACTCTCGATCATACTATCTCTTGCATGTTACAATTTTACCTGTAGCCCTATTTACTTAACTCTCCCTCACATGTTTACCCACCCACCTTGTCTAAGACTTGTTATCCACCCTACCTTTACTCAACTCTGCACCCTCCTCCTTTGGCCACCTCGATTACCCTGACACCCTGTGAGCACCCTCCTCTTCATTTCCCCCATCTCCTCCTTTTGGCCACTCCACCCCATCTCCTTATTCCTATTATATACCCCTGCCTTTACTCAACTCTGTCACCCTCCTCTGGTGACCTCGAGTACCCTGACAACCTACGAGCACCCTACTCTTCATTTCCCCCATCTCCTCCTGTTTGCCACTTCGCTCCATCTCCTACACTCCCCATGTTGACCATCTTGATGATTTTCTACCACCTTATGATTCGTCCTCCCTCTTTGGTTATCTCCTCCCTTGCGTTATCTTCTCCCACCATCTCTTAATTTCCTCATAACTTTGCATGAAAACTTAAAATGGAAAGTTTCAAAATCAAAGTCCTATTATTTTTTGATGCTCTTTCACTTAAGGAGGTTTGATTAGCTATTTATGCATCTATTATTGTACTTACTTTGTTGATTTTCACCAAAAGATGTGTTTTAATATCGTTTCATGTGGTTTACATGAATCAATCATTTGCGGTGGTGAATTGTGAGCGATATTATAGGTAAATTAATGGAAATGAGAATGTAAATTGTGTTTATTCACACACTGTGCATGTTGGAACCATGATGATGTGACAGTTGGTGATTGAGACTTAAACACTAAATGATTAAAATTTTTGAATTCAGAACTCAGTTATTTCGTTCATACCTTGAAACCAGACATTGTGGGTGTGTTGAATGGGAAATGCCCTTTGGTCTACAGACAGAAACCTTGGAAAATCTATCTTTGGAGCTATAAATAGAACTACTAGATGGCTTCATTTGATTGTATGCCTTATACAATTATACATAAAAAAGGGGTATTTTAATTTACAAAATCATAATGCTCAAAAAAAGTTTTTAAAAGGGAGAGGAATGTAAGACCCATATGTATAAGTAGGGGTTTAAACATTGCCCCTTAAATGCATGTATTTAGGGTTTTCTCGTGGTGCACCTTAGGGCAAAGGTGCGTGCAACTAATTGGCAGTACATGGTAAAGTAGGGAAGTGTAGGGTGCATGATACAAGGTGTTCAGGTCAACACCACATAAATTTCCATGGTTCTCTTGTTATTGTGAAAGAGTTGTGAAGTACAACATTTAGTTTTTTAGAATTCTGTACATCCATTTTGTTATTTGTAGGAGATTTATTTATGAGATTGTTGGAAAAGATGCATCTAATAAACCTTATGCTATGTATACTACACTCAAGAAGAAATTCATTTCCATTCTCAAGGATCGTAGCCATTAAGCATTGCAATGTGCAATATACAAGAGATTCCAATTGATTTAAGAAATATTGGAGACCCTTGAAAAGTTGTTTATGCATATGCATGCAATGTTGCTACCATAAATAGGCAAGCGTCCTTAGTTGTTTATAATGTGTTCCTCAATGCACTTCAAGGTCAAGGAACCATTGAGACTCACATATTTGACATTAGCAAGGTAGAAGACTAAATTCGCTCTCCATCAAGATGTGCTAGGTGGGTTCTTGCACATATCAGACACCATAATGTTACAAGGGACCATGAAGCCAAAAGGGCAAGACACAAATTTATAAATAATTCACCATGACAAAAGAAGAAAGACAGACACAAGATCAAAATCTCTGAACATAACCAACTCCTCCTAGCCCCATGAAAAATGTGTTTCCTCCAAGGAGAAAACATGAGCATCCCCCAACATGAACAAAATCTCCAAAAGAAACATAATTTTGCCAAAAATATTTCATTTCAATGAGAGTTTCATTTTTAGACATGCAAGTATGGTTTTGCATCAATTAAAGTTTCCATGCAATTCGTGATGAAACAATAGTGAATGCATATAGCATAGAGCTTGAACCCCTTCCTCAAGGCTTTCCCTTAAACTTGTTAGTTCAAAGTTATGAAAATTCTTTATAGTAGCCAAAGTTCCTATGACCACTCAAGGTGAATGGACGAATTGATCGAGTACGCATTGACTAAGCAAACTATCTTTTACAATTGCCATTGCATAAGCCAATCAAACTGGGATTAACAGAATGTAAGGAGAAGATATTTCAACCTACAACAAAATAGAGCTACCAAAAGAAATTGTTAGGAAAGGGTTAGGCACAAGCACCTCCATGAGATGTGTCTTCTTCAAGTAGAATCACTTGCATCTGAACCAACATGAGCAAAATCTCCAAAAGCAATGTCATTAGGCACCATCATCGCCATGCAATGTGACTCCTCCAAGTCAAAGCATGCGCATCATCAACATAAACCAAATCTCCTAAGTAATGTAATTTTGATAAAATTCAATGTGATTTCATTTCAACAAGAGTTTCATTTCCAAGTTACCACACGTATGATTTTGCATAAATGAGAGTTTTATTTCAAGCATATTGCTCCCTTTTCATATAGTACTAGGTAAATCATAGATGGACTAATGAAGAGAGAGAGAGAGAGAGAGAGAGAGAGAGAGAGAGAGAGAGAGAGAGATGCCGATCCTCTTAAAATAGTCCTAAAAGTTTGTTTAAATTAAAATTATGTGGAAAATCACATAAATTGCTAGCAATTATGTTCCCCAATGCATACCTTGAAAAGCAATTGTTTCATGCTAAGACACTATTACTAAATGATGAGAAGTCTACATGTGATAACATCTACATCTACATCTGGATTCAAGTGCATGCATTCATTTTGTGTGTGTGTGTGTGTGTGTGTGTTATGAGTAGTAGCTGTCAAGTCTCCCCTTTATCACAGTGGAATTCTAAAAAGTCCACAACAGATAATGTACAAAAAAATGAGACAAAAACCATGTATTGTATTCACATATATTACATTGTAATGTATACATGTATGCATTATCCAAACAAGTGCATGCATTCGTTTTGTGTGTGTGTGTGTGTGTGTATGCATGTGTGTTATGAGTAGTAGCTGTCAAGTCTCCAGTGGAATTCTAAAAAGTCCAGAACAGATAATGTACAAAAAAATGAGACAAAAACCAAGCAAACTTCAAATTTCAATTGTTGGAATTCGCCTTCGTCTAGCAAAAACTGCGCCAGCTCTAAGTTTGCAACCACCGCTGCTTCGGATTTCACACCCCCTTTGCTCATGGCGCGGTCGAAATCGTCGCACAGACTTCTTACGATCGGTGCGTCTTGGAGACCCAGTACCCGCGATTGTTCCGCTGCCCATTTCACCACAGCTTTCAGATACGCTTCCGCTTGATCGGCACATTCTTGCGGCTTTCCTGTGCGGGCCCCCTCAACCTTGGCTTTGAAAAAAAACTCCACGCATTGCGCCAGGTGATCTTTGAAGGCAGCCAGGAAGTCGGTGGATACTGCTGCTTCCCAAGATGGAAACGATTCCAGCTCCACTTGGCACCACAGAAACTTGAGGCCAGCCAAGAGCTTGCGACAGGAAGCTCGTTCTTCTGAGCTCGAGCTTATGCCAAATGCCTCATCGAAAAGCTCCTCCGCACGGGCGAGCTTTTCTCTCTTGACGGATAAGTCCAAATTGTCGTTGTAGACATCAAGGTAAAGCGCGCTGCCTTCTTCTCCACCTCCACCACCACCAGGCAACAAACATCATTCATAACTTACATATCACGACTGCAAATCCAGTACGATCGATCGATCCATCCATCAATCGTGCATATGGTGGCCCCTCTCTGTGCTTGGCGCTCCAGCACCACTTTCGGTGTTGTTCTTCTGGTTGCTTTTTTGCGTGTTGCGTGTTGTTTTTTGCGTCTCTCTTTTTCCACTCAATGACATAAGGCCCTCCCTCTGGCCATTAGTTTGTCGGGACCCCTTGAATCTTGAAGTACCCCTTGAATCCGCCACACTTTCGTTAAAATCCTTAACTAGTCTCTTGACTCGTGGGCGCTTCGTCCTTCAAGCACGAGGGCAATGCTTCTTTTGTCTTAAGGCACCGTCCTTATTGTATTGACTGCTAGTGGGAATAGCCTGGCTCTGTGCCTAGAAATTTTCACATATGAGGAGCCTCTGATATGAGCTAACTCAAAGCCTCAACCAAAGAGAAAGAAACTAAGGACAAAGAAGACCCCAAGATGCAAGAGGCCAACTCCACTGACCCACTAGGCACAGGAAGAGGAGTGTGAAGAGGAGGTTGCAAGGATGGAGAGGTGGAAGAAGTTCAAAGCGGACAAGGGCCATGGAGCCATGTCCAGAGGCTGGTGGAAGGTACTCTAAAGATTAATAGGTACAAGAAGTCAGGAGTGAAGGTACTTCAAGAGATCCACAAGTTCTAGGCTACTGTCGACAATCTTATTCCCCGTGTTCCCTTCCAACATGTTGTATGTGAAATAGCACGGCAATTCAAGGATGATGTGCATTTTACGTCATGTGCTATTGGAGCAATTCACGAGGAGACGAAGCAGATGGTGGTAGGTCTTTTTAAAGATGCAAACTTATGTAGGATCCATGCAAAAAGAGTAATAGTGATGGACAAGGACCTTCCACTCGCCAAGAGCATATTCTCCAATACCTCCCTTAGGCCATATATGTTTTTTCTTGGGTTTCCCTTGGTGTCATCTAAATCATATTGTAAATATCTACCCTTTGAGGCCAATTAATGAAAGATATTTTTATGTTCTATTACTCTACCCATTTTATTCTGCATGTTATGCGATGCTTTCCATCACTTTATGCAAGTTCAATGTGAATTTGAGTGGTCAAATGAAGTTTTTTTGACATGGTGCAGAAGGCAAAAGTGCTTAACATCACCCAAGAAGCCCAAAAATATAGAAACCCATCATGATGCATATGGGCATGTTTGACAAGGTGAGATTCTTGCTGGATTGCTAAAAACTGACCATTATAGTGCAAAAACTTATTTGATAGCATGCTTTTGAATAGAATAATGAATGAAAACATTAATACCAACAACAAGTAAAGTTACATAATACAATGACAACATAAGAGAAATTTTGTAGAAGAATGAAAAATGGGACACTGTAGAACAAGCATATCTGTATTCATTTAAAATAAAATTTCTATACAATAAGGCATCACACCCTATCTTTGTTCTTTGCTACATCTAAAACATTGAGAATATCAAGCTTTGATTTTCCAAATAAACTCCTAGCTCTAAGCTTCGTCAATAGATCATCAAGGCTATTGTTAGTGTTTGCTGGCCAGGGACATGGCTATTGCCATCAATGCCATACCTTGAAAATTGGTTCCAAATGCATTGAGGGAAGCCATGCAGTTCACCAAAATGACCTTGTCAGATTTTTGATTGATGTCAGCATGACCAATTACCCATGACAAGGCTTTGCACTCCAGAAGGTCCTTAGTGCCTTGTGGCAACAACTTTTTATGGATAACCACAAAGTGCCCTTTTGCTTGGCTAAGGTAATATGCTAGTGAGTGATCTCGACCGAAGCTACTATAAACAAGGCATTGCTGAGATGAGAATAGGTTGACCTCAAATGCCTCCTACAACAATCCAACATTATGTTAGAATGCCGATAAATCAAAATTATACCAAGAGAAGAAATTCAAAGCTCATAATTTCTTACCACACTACCGAGTTGTCATGCTCGATCCCTTTCTCTTTGTCAATGAGGAAGGATCTAGGGATCTCCTATGGTGGCTTCTTTTGGCACATTAGGTAGGTTCGAGGAGATCAATTTGTTTGCATCTTTGATTGTGGCTAGTGTGAAAGCAAGAAGCTCTTTTTTTGAATCATCTACTCTCAAAAACCTAGGTTCTTGCATAGTAGTGTCCACCTTGTACCCACACATGACACCAAGGGCTTCGTCCTCTCGAAGACCAAACATAACCTCGATGTCATGGAGAAAGAGGTACTATTCTCCATCGACAAGAAGCGGAGCAAGAAACCATATCTCTGTTACAGGGTCGACAGAGATGGTGCTTGAGATAGATGGAATTTTACAAGTGGAAGGAGGTTGAGGATTTCTTTGGAGCGCTTTCAGGGCTAGCGCAACTTCCTGCTCCTCAACTTCATTTTTAATGGGCTCTTCATTGTAGATGTTGGGATCATCTACATAAACAAGAGGATTGGTAGGGGTAGGGGTAGGGTCAGGGCTTTGAGGTCGAGGCCTGCTCTTTCATTTTTTCTTCTTGGAGAACAAAAATAAAGGTCATTTCCTAGGATAGGAATCTATTTCATGTGTTTTCAATGACTCCAAATTGTAAGAGGTCATCAGTATCCACCTCCTTAAACTCCTAAGGTGTAAGCTAGATTTGAAAGTGATCTAAATGCTTCACAAACTTGGGTTCTTTATCGGATAGGTACTTTAAGTAATCAATTGGGACCCATCTTTTTGTAGACTCATCAAGTGGATATGCAAAACTCATGATGTGGTCTTGCATATACTAGATGAGGTCTTCAAAATGAGTCTCGAGCTCCCAAGTAGGTGCCTAGGACATCTATGCTCTTATCAAAGACTAAAAATTACTCCTCATCCCTATTAACTGAGTATGGGAGATGAAAGTGTGGAAGGAAGACGAACAGGATAGTTTGGTAGCTAGGAGAACTATGGCTATGATAGTGATACTTTGAAACTAAAGTATTTTTATAACCTATATTTACCCAAATGTTCTAAATATAAATAATAAAATAAATTCTATTTTTTGGGTTAAAAATTGACATGAAACCAAACCATTTAAAACATCAAAATAAATTTCATTATTATGAATTTGAAATGTCAAAATCCATAATTGTTCTACCCCACATTGTTTACCATCTTCAATATTGCAGGATGGATAAAAGTGGCACTATGCATGCACTTCTTTGCACAGAAAGAGTTGGACCAAAGCAAAGGGGGATGAGCAGATGCTGTAGGAGGTGCTAGAGAGGGAGAAAGACATTGGACCAAAGAAGGAGGCAGCAGAACAACCACCAAATGAGTTCCCATGTTTGAAAAATGGAGGAAGAATGGAGCTAGACAATAGAAGAGTAGGGGAAGGCTTGCAACAGGCTAAGACGGGGGGAAAATTCGCCCAAATGGGCCCACAACCTCTTGAATGCATTTATGGATTGTCTGGGTGCGAGGTGCACATGGGAGGAGGGTCAAGAATGGTTGATGGGGGGGATGGTTTGAGTGGTCCCCAGTGTAATAGGAGTAGCCAATAGGGGCTGTTTGTAGGTCTGCCCACCCTCGACCTCAACATGACATTGCCCCACAAGAAGGAGCACTCCCATTGGTACATCTCAAATCTCTTAATAACCCCTTGAAATTAGGAAACAGTAACTGGGGGCCCTTTGGACACCCCGATTCTCCCCTGATGTCTGCATGTTGCCACCCCTTGATCCAATCCACTTGTGGGCTTGAGTTGTGAGTGTCATCTTTCAAATCCCTCGAGCCAAGGCCCGCATTAATTGATTTTCTTGGGCAATTTTTAGTGTAATGCCCGACCTCCTTACAAATAAAACATGCATATGGGAAGGGACCAAATCAGACTCTCTAAGCCATTGGGGAACTTTCAAAGAAGCGGATGGCCACATACTCTGGCATCTCTTGACTTCTATCCCATAGAATCCACACTCTCGTCCTCCCCTCAAGTTGACGTGAGGAGGGAGAGAATTGGGACCACTAGCACCTTAATAAGGGAGGCCACCACCTTCTCAATTTGACCCACCATCCATGAGGGAGGCTTAGGAGATTGATCTAGACCAGGAAGTCTTGGAATAAGAACTGGTTAATGGAGAATGTCTAGACTCCACAAGATGACCAACACGGAAGTTTCTGAGAATGTGAACACTCTGCCACGAGGTCATTGTGAATTACCTTAAATGCACACCGACAGAGTAATAATCCTTTCACCAATGAACCTAGCATTGTAGTAGTTTGATGCCAAGGTCACATTCTAGACCATGAGCTGTGTAAGCTCCACCATTATTGGGATCCGCCCCATGAATAAGAGGTAGATATCTCCTCTAGAAAGTAGAGCTAGGTTTGGCTTAATTTTTTTGACGCATAGCTTGCATATGACATTGTGTTTCTTTGTTTATTCAAACCAACCCTTGTTTGCCACCTCCTTCATTCTTCGTGTGATCTTTGCATGCAAATTTGATGTGGTCCCTCATCGTCAACCTAAGAGAAGCCACCTTGAAGCTTACTGGCAAGCACATCAACATACAAAGGCATACTCTGGTGATCCTCTTCATCATTTCTTTGAGCATCGAGCTAGTCTCCTTCCCCCTCTTTGTGGGTTGTCTCATCACATCCACCCTTCCTACTCATGGCCCCTCTTGTTTGTTCCTCAGTTCAGGGTGTGTTCAAGTACACCCACACCCTGAGCCACCATCCTAGAGCAAGTGTGTGTCAAGCATGCACCAAGTTAAGCATGCACTAGGTCAAGCATGCGTCAAGCATGCAGTGGATTGAGCCAACCTCACCAAGCAGAAGGAGGGGGAAGGAGGAGGAAGGAGAAGGAAGGAGAAGGAGATGGCAGGAGGAGGAAGGAGAAGGAGATGGGAGGAGGAGGAGGAGGGAGGAAGAGGATATGGAGTAGAAGGGAGGAGGAGGAGGAGGGACGAGAAGGGAGGGAGGAAGGAGGAGGAGGAGGGAGGAGGAGGAGATGGAGGAGAAGGGGGGAGGAGGAGGGGGGAGGAGAAGGGAGGGAGGAAGGAGGAGATGGAGGAGGAGGATGAGGGAGGAGGATGAGGAGGAGGAAGGAAGAGGGAGGAAGGAGGAGGAGGAGGGAGTTCAAGGGTAGAGAGTGCAAGGGTAAGGGCATGCTAGAAGACGATAGTGTAAGAGAGCATGGAAGCAATGGAGATCAATTGCATGAACACAATAGTGAGCTTGAACACTGAATCCCAAAGAGTAGGAGCTTCATTCCATTGAGAGATATTTGTACATGTTGGTCTTTGCACTTTTGGGGGGGACATTTTGGGTCTCTACAAAAAGTGGGGGGACTTCTGGGTCTCTACACAAAGTGGAGGGACCTTCGAAAGTGTAGGCTTTTTGTCTTTCTCCCTCTAGATCCTGATTTTGCAAGTGTGATTGGATCTTTTCTAGAGAGGATTTTTACTATCCTCATCCTTTAAGATTTATCATACTATCTTTCAGGCTCAAGATTTTACAAGTGGAGCTTTGTCGCTACTCTACACACACAATGCTCTCATAGTTGTTAAGCTAGACTACACTTTTGGCCCTTGTTGCCACATGGTTAACAACTGACTCAGGTGCTTTTGTGGGCTTAGTCAAGTAAAATTCTACCACTCTTGTCTGCATTCTTTCAAATTCATTGAAATGCTCTATCTTGGCCTTGTGGCACTATACACCCTCCTTTTTCCTGGACTAGTTGCTTTTCGATTGTGATGGAGGGTCGATCTTGGGGAATTCAATGGCCATGAGTACTTGTAGGATTGCTAAGTCATTGTCGAATACTTGGCCTTCCAAGGATGCATTATCAGCTTCTGTTTCCAAATCTCACTCTATGTCGGCACCGTAGCCTTCTATTATGGACTCTTCAGGGTCAATGTCCCATTTGACACCTGTCATGAAGACTAGCATTTCCATTACTGCTGATTCATCATCCGAGATTGGTGCTTCTAGTTTTATCATTTGGGCATCCACATCTGGCAACATTAGATGTGTTGTTTTACAATTATCTATTGTAGCCGACGTCTGTATCCAATTGTTGATGTCACCTTGTGTATCCCCTTCTATGGGCATTTGTGCACCATACCTACCTTCACCATCCCTTCTATCTAGCCTAATCTCCAAATCTTTGCATATTCTCTACATGCTCTCTCAAGGACTCTCCCACGCATCCACTTGCCGTTCCTCAATAGGATGACCACATGTTAACTAGTAAAATCATCCCAAATTGTTTTCCTTCTTTTTAATTTGTGGGCGGGTGTCACCTTTGCTAAGGTAGGAGAGTAGCAAGGAGATATATCGATAGATTGATAGATTGGTAGATAGCTATAGATAGATAGAGAGAGAGAGAGAGAGAGAGAGAGAAGGCTTTACAACATTTAGTTGGTAGTCACTTCTTATTATTCTTGCAACAAATTACATTTCTGTGTTAAACACATTGGTTGCTTTGCAAAATCCTTCGACTATTATTTTCCTCATTGGGGATCAAAGCTTGTATAACTTGGGGCTAGGCCTCTGTGTGCCTAGAAGATTTGCACCTTTGACTCATCCAACTACACACATGTAGGGCCAAAGCTACAATCTGTACATCAGCTAGCTTACTTTCTATATTTTGTGCCACCCTCTAATAAGTCGCCCCCCAAGGGTATTCCTTTTATAGCCTTTTAGCCATGACATCCACTTGGATATTCTCATCCAATTGTGCGATTTCCTGGATTTCCTTAGCCATACTTATCCTAACATCCTTGCCCCATCATCATGTCAATAGGTCTTGATTGTAGTGCTTATCAGTCTATCACACCGCACTCATCAGTTCGTCACCACCTTGGGATACTCACTTTCTTAGCCTTGCTACTTTGTTTATTGGTGCTCAGGACCTTTGCCTTTGCTTGTCACTTTTGTCTTCATCACTAGTGTCTCATGCTTCATGTTTCACATTTGCCTTTCCCTTCTTCTTTCACTATTGCCTAATTCTCTTTCCTTTAGCCTTCATCTTTCCATTTTAGATTTGGAGCTTTGACATTCCTTCTTAGCCCTATTCTAGATAGTTTGTTCATCTATCTTCATCTTTGTCCTTATCTTTTCTTTCGGTCTTTAGGCTTTGTCATTGACATTAATGCAACCTTTCTTTGTCTTTAACATCCCCCCCCCCCTTTGACTTTGTCCATGTCCTCTTGATCCTCTTTGGTGCACTCTTGTTCATGACCCTATTCTCACAAAATCATGTTCCTACGATCAAACTTCCTTCAACTTTGGATATTAGGATATGCTTCATTGGCGCTTCTAGGTATCATGTTGTGTTGGAGGTCGCATCATGAAAATCTCATAGCTCCTGTAGGCTGACTATCCTTGTCTGCACTTGTGTTGGGTCCATGTTCCCGTTTGCTCACTTTGGAGGTAGGAGAGTAGGAAAGAGAGAGAAGAGAGAGAGAGAGAGAGAGAGAGAGAGAGAGAGAGAGAGAGAGAGAGAGAGAGAGAGAGAGATGGCTTTCCAACACTCGATTTGGCGGTTGCTTCCCATTCTACTTGCAATGAAACACATTTTGCATTAAGTACAATGGTTGATGTGCAAAATCCTTCTAGCATAGTTCCTTCATAGGGATTGAAGCTTTTATAACACAAGGCTAGGAATCGAAGAAAGTGGAATTTTTGCACCTACGACTCTCCTAACTACACACATGCAAGGTTGAAGTTATGTTCTTTACATCAGTCTCCATCTAGTTTAGTGTCTAGATTTCATGAGTCTCCAATAAGGGCATCCCCTTTTATAGCCTTTTGACCTTGAAATCTTTCTGCATTCCCTCATGCACGTGTGTAACTACTTGGATTTCATTGATAATCCTTATTTTGACATCCCTACCCTTTCACCATGTCGACAGGTCTCAATTGTAGTGCTTTGTGGTGCTTGTCAGTTGGTCTGTTGCACTTGCACACTGCCTTGGGGGCTACCTTTCTTGGCCTAAATGCTTCATTTTTTGGTGCTTTGGGTTCTTCACTTTACTTGTCACTTTTGCCTTCATCATTGGTGTCCCATGCTTCACCTTTTTCCTTAAACTTTTCCCTTTTCCTTTCACTATCGTCTTTGCTCTCTTTCCTTTTGCCTTCATCTTTCGTCTTTGGAGCTAGACCTTTGTTGTACAACACTGCGTATTGCATATCTCTCATATATCAAGAATGAATGGAATCAGAATGCTAGTAATAGCAAGCATACAAGATAATGATCAAGAACCATTTGAGAGAGATTTGAGAACCTAATCATCAACCGTTGCAACTAACCTACCGGCACACACCCCTCGCAGTCACTGTTGCTAACCCGCATAGTGTTGCTTGTGAAGAGAGTGGGAGAGAAGGAAGGAGTCTCACTTGCAGTCTTCTCACATACAGAATGGAGGCTGAAAACAGTTTTTCTCTTCTTAGTTCTGAAAGCTAAAGGAACTCTAAGTACAAAAGAATAGGTGAATACTATATGTGGGTCTCAAACCAAACTTAGCTAACTAAGGTGGCATAGTAACTGAGCCACTAACTTGAGTACATAAAGATACCTGTCATCCAGCTATTATTCATGGGTGGTGTACCAACTGCATCTACAGCTAACAAGTCGGTGACATAAATGCACAACAGTCACCTTGGCCTATCATGAGTGGAGCTCAATATCTCAACACTCCCCCTCGAGCTCAATCCCAATTCTTGCACACTAAGTAGGTCTCTGAACTTGTGCAGCTTCTCTACACTTAATGCCTTCATGAATATGTCAGCTACCTGATCCTCTACATTGTGCTTCACCTTATAAACCCACTTGCATCCAATTGCATTCTTGTCTTTAGGCAAAGGCACCAATTTCCATGTAGCATTTGCTTCCAAGGCATCCATTTCTTCATCCATGGCTTTCTCCCATTTTTCTTTTCCCATGGCTTGCTCAAAAGAAGTGGGTTTTGGTTCATGTATCACTTTGACGATATAGGCATAGTGAATGGCTGTAAATCCATCATATTTAAGCCTATCCATAGGATACCTAGCTCTAGTAGACCTATGCAAAATAGGCTCACTACCAGGTGCTCTCAAAACATCCCTTGTCTTCCTTACTCTAGGTCTAACAATCCACATAAGAGTGACTTGCATTCACGTCAATCATGGGCTGAGCTACTTTCTCTTTTCCTTTTTGTGATACTTGCATACCACTATCTGCATTGCTTTGAGGATATCCTCCTGATCTCAATCTACCTATCCATGCTGAAGTATGTAAACTACTGCTAGAGGGCACTATAGGTCCACTAATATTTTGTAATTGCTGCTGTGAATTCTGTGCAGCATTACAATTTTGTGCATCTACATCATCAATCACATTTGCTAGTTTATACCAGCTGCTCATCTCATAAAAAATAACATCTTTGCTCACTGTAAACTTATGAGTAGAAGGGTTATAGCATCTATACCCTTTCTAATGTAGAGAATAACCAATAAAGATGCACTTCTCAGCTTTTGGATTCAACTTGGATCTCAACTCATCTGGCATATGAACATAGGCAATGCAACCAAAAACTTTCAAATGAGAAATATCTGGTTTCCTACCAGTATACCTCTCCTCTGGCATCATGCCATGTATTGTTGGAGTGGGAGTCTTGTTCATTATTTAGACTACTGTAGCAACTGCTTCAGCCCAATAATAATCTAGAAGGTCTTTTTCATTGAGCATGGCACGAGATACCTCTCCAATATGCTTGTTTTTCCTTTTTGCAAGTCCATTTTGCTGTGGGGTATGACTGCATGAATATTGCTGCTTTATGCCATGCTCCTGTAGGAAACTTGCAAACTCATTTGAGAGGTACTGTCCCCCTCCATCTAACCTTAGGCATTTTATTTGCAGGCCTGTTTCTTTTTCAACCATAGCTTTAAAAGCTTTGAAATGCCTAAACACTTCACTTTTCTTTTTCATAAAATACACCCAAACTTTTCTGTTGTAGTCATTAATAAAAGTGACAAAATAATGATAGCCTCCAATAGATGTAGCTTTAGTAGTCCACATATCAGAGTGGATTAATTCCAATGGCCTCTTACTCTCTTGAATATGTCTAGGAAATGGTTTCCTTGCCTGTTTTCCAAATTGACAGGCTTCACATAGCTTATGCATTTCTGTAACCTTGAACTTAGGCAATCCTGCAACAATATTTTGGGCCTACATTAATTTAAGTCACTGTATATTAACATGACCAATGCGTTTATGCCAGATGACAATATCTGTAACTACACTGGTCCCATGTGCAAACATTGCTGCACTCAATTTAGGCATGTCCGCATCCAACATAAACATCCTACCCTTCTTCTTCCCTTTTGCTATCAAGTGACCTTTATTTTTTATATCCTCAACAAAGCATCCATGAGGATTAAATATGACTTGCAAGCCCTGCTCAACCATTTCACAGTAGAAACTAGGTTCTTGGTGAGATTTGGGACATGAAATAAATTAGACAGGTATTTCTTTTTTCAATCCTACATAGACAAAGGAATTTTACCAATCTACACAATAGGATGTGCAATATCATCACCAGTCTCCACAAATCCTGGTCTTTCCAATTTTCCTTGCATCGTGCATCCATTCTGCATGACCTGTCATGTGGTTTGATGCACCTGAGTCAACATACCACACATCATTGCTTTCTTCTGTACTTGTCATAGAATTGGTCATGTACTACACCATAAACAGATGCTCATTTCTGTCATCACCCTATCTACTAGAAGATGCATAATTACCTTGCTGCAAATTTCTAGTCATGATGTCATTCTGCTTTTTATAGCAGTCTTTAACCATATGACCCATTTTACCACAATAGTAGCATTTAACATTGTTGTTTGCATTTTGGCCTCTCTGCCATCCACCACGACCTCTTTGGCTCCCCCTGCCTCTAAAGCTACCACGTCCTTCTCCATAGGACTGGTTCTCTTGAATTTGCTGCATATTCTGATTTTTGCCATGGCCTTCAAATTGGCCTACTCTACCTCTGCCTCTACCTCTTCCAGCATTTGAGTAGAAGACATCTTCTTTTGAAGTTCCTCCTGAAGAAGATGCACCATCATTTCTTTGCTCTTCAGAAATTAGAAGAGCAATCAACACCTTAAAATCAGGAAAATTCTCACGGATGGCAATGTATGTTCGAAATTGTGTATAATAGACCATTAAAGGTCACAGAAACTAAATCATCATCTTCCACTGGCGACCCAATAGAAGCAAGTGCATGTGCAATCTTCTTCACCTTCATGTGGTCGTCATTGATGCTCATATTTTCTCTTTGCACATTATGGAACTCTTCCTTGAGCTGCATTTTCCTGGCTTGGGTATTTGTGCTATACATTTTTGTCAAAGTATCCCATGCCTCCTTCGGCGTGCTTACATCCTAAATATGCACAATCATAGAATCTGAAATATTGATAGACAGCCAGTATATAACTTTTTTGACTCTCTCATGCCAGCCTTTAAATGCCTACAACTCCTGTTGATTGGGAACATTAGGAATAACTGGTTCTTGTTCAGCTCCAGTAATGAACTCCCAATAGCCTTTTCCCTTAAGGAAATTTGTCATTCTAAACTTCCATGCTTGGAAGTTGTTCTTGTCAAGCTTTTCAGTGACAATCTATGAAAAAGCATCAGACGCCATTGCAGAACACTACAAAATATTCTGTCACTGCAAAAAAACAAAACTTTTGCCTCACAAGGGCAATCCTACAGAACTGACGAGAGTGGTATTTGACCACACAGTCACTTGCTACTAATGATTATGCATCAACAGGCAATAAGAATGATTCTATCACTCCCAATATCTCTATGCATAGGCATACAATGTAATTTTTGCGATAACTTTTCACCGACCTGCAGAACAGTGGTCGCACAAAAAAAATAGGGCACTTTCTTGAGTGCCTGTGGAAAACTTCTGCCACCAAAACGGGCCCCGAAATTGCCTCAAATCAGAAAAATAATTTCACTGAGGGTGTTGCTTGCATCTGTAGCATATAGTGCCCTCTTGCCACACCACGAAGGGCGTCCCAATCAGTGCACTCTTGCACTTTTCGACCGTGCTACCTGCACATATTTGCTCCTAGACTCAAAAAAAAAAGAAAGCAACACTTATACCATGTGAAGAGAGTGGGAGAGAAGAAAGGAGTCTCACTTGCAGCTTTCTCACATACACAATGGGGGAATATACACAAAGGTGGAGGCTGAAAATAGTTTTCCTCTTCTTAGTTAAGAACTCTAAGTACAAAATAATAGGTGAACCCTATTTGTGGGTCTCAAACCAAACTCAGCTAACTAGAGTACATAATGATAGTTGTCATCTAGCTATTATTCATGGGCAGTGTACCAACCGCATCTGTAGCTAACAAGTCAGTGACATAAATGCACAACAGTCACCCTGGCATATCACGAGTGGAGCTCGATATCTCAACATTGCTAACCCGCATGGTTATGTAATAACACATGGCACTCACGGTGGACTGTGAGAATCCACAATAGTTACCCATCCCCTATTATAGAAATCAAAATGTGCTTGTGTACTTTGTGCAACAATCATTTTGGGCAAAGCGTCAACAGAGAACCAGGCGCAACTTAGGAAGATTACAACTAAATCACTAACAATGCCTGACAACAAGCATCTCTTTTCGAATTTGTCTTCACTGAATAAGTAAGAATTGGTTTGTTGCCACATGCTTGTGCAATAGGACACAATGCTCCAAATTCTCTTCGAACTTGCTCTGAATGCTCTTTGAACTGCAAGGCTACCCAAAAGCCACCGCTCCAGACTCTTATCATTCGAACTCAAACCAGAGTGCAAGTGTGCACCAAGAACTCCGAATTTGCTCGGTCCTACATCACTTCGTTCACTCAACTCCGGTCTCAATTGCTTTACAGGCTCAGCTTCACTCGATCTTGCATCAGTAGTCTCTAGTTGTCTCTTGTGCAACCACACCTTCAACGGCCGGTCTTTTTCCATATCCATCAGCCATCTAATGGATGTGGCTTAGACCAATCCACTGGTTGATGCTCAGGCCACTGCTCAAGAGGAAGTACCTCTTCAATCCATGCACCCCATGGCAGTAGTTGTTGCTCCAAGCGCTCCTCTTGTGTAGATGGGCACTCTATGACAATCGGCTCATAAGAAGGAGGATCAGGTAGACTAGGAAAACGAGTATGATTATTGTAAAACTTTTGCAAAAATTGATCTACTTCTTTTTGTTAGATATCAATGCTCCACTCTCGTGTAACTACGCGGGAACCAGCTAACTTTACTTGTAAGCCCCCCATATGAGAAGAGGGTATTTGAGTAGCTTGGTTATCTGGTCGGTCCTGGTTTGGACACCAGATGGGGGCCATGTATGGCCTGATGGCTGGACGGCTTTAGATAGAGTTGGGACACCGCTAACTAGGCTACATGCAAGTGTAGGAAGGCATCCCTTGACTGACCGCATTGAGGGTAAACGGAGCATTTCTCGGGCTAGCCCACTCTCAGGTTGCGGGGCCCATTTGGAGCCTTAGATGATCCCGAATGGCTCTGTTTTGTGCACCAGTTCTATCGTATGGTTGGTGGCCTATTTCAGGACTGACCCCGAGTCGACTGTTTTGGGCGGACTGGGTCGGTCACCCAATTGAGCCTAACCGACTTTGACTAGTGTCTATATAAGAGCAAGCCCGTGAAGCCCATTTCATCACTGGCTACAGCATTCCTGATTCCTTATCATCCAGCCTCTGCCTTCTACTGTTTTCGGCATGCCATCGAAGCTTCTTTCGCAGGAGCACACGGTTGGGAGGTAGCGCCATCTATTGTATCAGTTCTATAGTAATCAAATTTTTGATTCTCCATACTATCTTGTTTTCTCTCTTGCGTATGAGATCCTGTTATTTATTGAGCACAGATGTTGTATTATTTTCTTACATGGTATCAGAGCCTGGACTCTAGCAAGAAGATTTGGTAGTGTGTTTCTGTTTGTGAGCAAATTGTGAGAGATGGCCCAACCTGCAAGACTGCGAATCCCACCATTCAGCGAAAGCAGAAAGTTGGACGGCTCTAACTATCCTCTCTGGAAGTTCAAGATGAAGACTATCCTAAGTGCATATGAGCTTTGGGACACTGCTACTGGGGTGGACGTGAGGCTGGAGATCCAGCCAATGTAGGATAACAGATAGTACCAACTGCGGATGATATTCTCGCGTGGACAAGAAGAAATGCAGATGCGTTGTGTTCTATTGTCTGTAGTGCTAGTGATTCTATCATGGCATTAATTCAACATGTCACCACAGCGGAGGAGGCATGGACGGCCTTAAAATATTAGTACGATACCATGAATCAGATGCCGATTTAGAATCTGGAGACTTAAGTCGCGAACGAAAAATTGTCTGAGTCTGAAGCGATAGAGAAGTTCATCACTAGGGTGAAGAATCTGTGCGATCAGATGACTGCGATTGGAATCACCATCACCAGCGGGAATCCGCCCCTCAACTTTGAGGGTCTTGTTACGGCGTTGAATACACAGAATAGAAATCCGCCCCTCAACTTTGAGGATTTCAGTGCGATGCTTCTGGAGGAGGAGATGCTTTCTAGACCGGATCAAAGAAAGGTGAGGGTAAGGACTCTGGTAACCCATCTTCTTCTAATGATAAAAAGAGAAAGAAGAAGATCAAGTGCTTCTATTGCAACAAGGCAGGGCACAAGCAGAATGAGTGTCACAAGAAGATTGTAGATGAGAAGAACGGAGTAAAGAAAGAGTCCAGCAATAGCGCGTAGGCAGTACCAATAGAGCTGTTTGTCGCAATTGAGGAGATTTGCATGGAGGTAGTTCATGTACCTGCAGATGAACCGTGGATCATTGACAGTGGTGCATCGCACCACATGACCAGTCGGAAGGATTGGTATACTTCTCTATAGCCGATAGGGAATGACATCATGGTAGCAGTCGGCAATGATGCAAAATGTCTAGCAAAAGGAAAAGGTACGATTGCTCTCAAGTCAGATGGAGTTGTAAAATAGTTGTCCGATGTTCTTTATGTGCAAGATATCAAGAGAAACTTGTTGTCCATTTCTGCGATCATGGATCGGGACCTCAAAGTTCAATTCGATAAGAATGGTACACAGATCCTGGATCTTCAAGGAAAGGTCATTGGTAAAGGTACACGGTGTAACAACATTTAAAAACTCTCAACTTTCAGTGCTCGAGCGGATGTAAAGAACACTAAGCTGTGGCATGAGAGGTTTGGTCATCTAAACCTCAGTTCTTTGAAGGAGATGCATAAAAGTGGAATGATTGCAGACTTACTAGAAATTTCAGATCTGCCCGATGTATGTGAAGCTTGCATGATGGGCAAGCAGTATCGGTAGCCCTTTCCTAAAGTGGCTAGCAGGGAGAAGGCTCCTCTAGAGCTTATTCACATGGACCTATGCGGAAAGATGGAGACAAAATCTTTGGGTGGTTCCTTCTACTTCATGATGCTGATCGACGACTACAGTAGAAGGATATGGATATACTTCCTGAAGACGAAAGACAAGGCTGTGAACGGGATGACTCCACTGCAAGCCTTTTCTGGTAAGAAATCTTCAGCTGCACATTTCAGAGTTTTTGGATGTGACTGTTTTGTGCATGTCCCTGATGCTACCAGGACAAAATGGGAACCGAAGAGCCGGAAGTGTATTTTCTTGGGCTACAGTGAAGAGGCAAAGGGTTACCGTCTCTATAACCGTGTTACCAAGAAGGTAATTGTAAGTCGCGATGTGGTCTTCTAAGAATAGCCGCATCAATTGGAGGAGGATGCTTCCTTCCCAGACAACCAGGACTAGGATATCCATCCAATACTGCCACCAACAGCAGACCGAACTCCCCCAACGGTGCTTGGGAGGATTCAAGACAAAGAAGATGAAGAAGAGCTTGCAGAACCACAATGGCAATGGCCATTCCCGAAGTGGGTAAAGCAGCTTTTGGATGGCAGAGAACCTCTAGCCATTGAGGAGGAACCATTCGAACACCATCGGTCCAAGAGATTGGAGGAGCAAAGAAGGGCGCAGGAACACTTGGTCAACTATGCTTTGATGACAGAAGTAATCTGTGCTGATGAACCCAAGTGTCTTGAAGAGGCACAGGGTGATGATAGGTGGATGGAGGCTATGCAGTTGGAGTATGGCTCCATAATGAAGAACAACACTTGGGACCTTGTGGATCAACCACCAAAATGCAAGGTAATCGGAACCGAGTGGGTGTACAAGACCAAGTACAAGTCCGACGGCACATTGGATAAGTACAATGCTCAACTCGTGGCAAAAGGATTTGCACAGGTACATGGTTTTGATTATTGAGATACTTTTGCTCCCACAGCTTGACTAACCACAATTCGTAGTATTTTGGCTTTAGCTGCCCAAGAAACTTGGCCCGTGTTTCAGATGGATGTGAAATCCGCCTTTCTGAATGGAGATCTCAAGGAGGAGGTATACGTGGAACAACCACCAGGTTTTGAGATCCCCGATTCAGAAGGTAAAGTCTGCAAACTGAAGAAGGCACTTTACGGGCTGAAACACGCCCCATGAGCATGGAAATAGCGAATTGATACCTCCTTTCTGCAAAACAGGTTCAGGAGGAGCCCATTTGATGCAAATTTGTATATCTTCAGAGAAGGAGGCAGGTGTATGATCGTGGTCCTTTATGTGGATGACCTTGTCATAACAGGGAACCATGAAGAGAAGATCTCACAGATGAAGCATTTGCTAGGAAGAGAGTTTGAAATGATAGACCCTGGACCGATGCATTTTTGTTTGGGAATTGAAGTGTGGCAGGAGCCAAAACAGATCTTCATTTCATAGCTGAAGTATGCTGGAGAGATACTAAAGGCATTTGGCATGGCTGAGTGCAAAACAGTTGGTACCCCTACGGAGGTTGACGCGAAGCTCTCAAACGAGGATTCATCACCACTAGTGGATGAAGCACAGTATAGAAGACTTGTGGCAGCTTGATCTACTTATGCAACACACGGCCGGACATCAGTTTTGCGACTGGTGTACTAAGTAGGTTTTCCAGTAAGCCCTGGGAGAACCATTGGAGGGCAGGGATGCAGGTGCTAAAATACATCAAAGGCACACTTGATTATGGCAACACCTATACCAAGGGCAACATCTTGGCCAGATTCTGTGACTCGGATTGGGCAGGAGATGTGAACAGCAGGAGATCAGTGACAGGGTACTATTTCTCACTTGGATCTGGAGTTGTGTCATGGGTCAGTAAGAAGCAACCCACAGTTGCTCTTTCTTCTACCAAGGCCGAGTACAAATCTGCATGCTTTGCTTCTTGCGAGGTAGTGTTGTTGAGGAGGATTTTGGGGGACATGGGTGCAGTGCAGAACAAGCCTATGCAGTTATCATGTGACAATCAGAGTTGCATGGCGATTGCAAAGAACCTGATGTTCCACGCTCGCACAAAACACATTGAGATTCAATATCACTTTGTACGCGAGCTGATCATGGATGGAGAGGTCGACTTGGTGTACTGTCCGACTACAGAGAATGCTGCGGACATTATCATGAAGGCTCTTGGAAGAGACTTGTTGGAGAGGCATCTTCATTGAGTTGGCATTGGGGCCGAAAACGTAAGTTCACTTTCAGGTGGACATTGAGGGGGGGTGTTAGATATCAATGCTCCACTCTCGTGTAACTATGTGGGAACCAGCTAACTCTACTTCTAAGCCCCCCATATGAGGAGAAGGAATTTGAGTAGCTCGGTTATCCGGTAGGTCCTGGTTTGGACACCAGATGGGGGCCATGTATGGCCTGATGGCTGGACGGCTTCAGATAGAGTTGGCACACTGCCAACTAGGCTACATGCAAGTGTGGGAAGGCATCCCTTAACTGACCGCATTGAGGGTAGACAAAGCATTTCCTGGGGTAGCCCACTCTTGGGTTGCAGGGCCCGTTTGGAGCCTCAAATGATCCCAGATGGCTGTCGGCCGAACGGAGCCCGTAGGTTAGTTGCTCTGTTTTGTGCACCAGTTCTATCGTATGGTCGGTGGCCTATTTCGGGACCGACCCCCAATCAACCATTTTGGGTGGACTGGGTCGGTCACCCAATTGAGCCTAACCGACTACGACTGGTGGCTATATAAGAGCAAGCCTGTGAAGCCCATTTCATCACTGGCTACAGCAATCCTGATTCCGTAGCATCTAGCCTCCATCTTCTACTATTTCCGGCATGCCATCGAAGCTTCTTTCACAGGAGTGCACGGTTGGGAGGCAGCACCATCTATTGTATCAGTTCTACAGTAATCAAATTTTTGATTCTCCATACAGACGTTCTATTATTTTCTTACACTTTCCACCAAAGAGGGCGAGGAGGCAGGGACATGCTGAAGGAGTGGTCATAGGGAATGCCTTTGCTACTTCAAAACCTATAATTTCTTACCTGAATGAGCAGCAACTTCCACAATGTCTTGAGCCAATTCTTTAGACTTTGCATCCCAATCTTCCTCAATAGGTACTGACTCTGCAACCATCCCCTTTTCCTTGTCCGCATTATCGCTCCCATCTATAGAAGCACTCAAACCCATCGGACAAGAGACTAACTACACCTAAGGGCCACTTTGCAATGCTGACCGTACACTGGCACCCACATCACCATCCACATCTGGTCGGTGTTGGTGCAGAACAACTGTGCAACACATCGGCATAGCCATTGTCTCGCACTAGCATATGATCTATCTATCCCACTTTGCTCGCACGTGTCCTTGCAAAGCCTCAAGGAGCAAATCATTTTGCTCCATGTTAATGCTCACCGGGCTAGGGAAAGCTTGCAAATATTTAGATAGCGCATCGGTAGTAGTATGTCGCAACAGCTCATCATGAATACCCGTAATGTATTCTGCATGCAACCATTGTGTGGCCTTTAAGTGACCTTCAACTACTTGCACTTGTGCTTCTAAGACTACAACATACTCCTGTAGTCGTTTCATCCTCACATTCTGACCTCGCAGTGCCTCATTCTCACTTCGTAGTTGAAGAACTTCAGTCTCTAGTGCCATTACTTGCGAGGGATCAATCCCCGCAGAACACTGCATCACTAGACGTACTAGGAGTTGTGCATAATACTAGAGCTGCACATGCATTGGTTGCAGGCACCACAAGGTTAATCCAGTCGAGGGTGTCATAGAGACTAGCACAACTCTTTGCTATCCCCACTCCTGTTGAACATTGATCACAAATATTATTGATCCATGTGATGAAAGTCTCGTGGCTACTTCTCCTTATAAGAACTTCTCTACTTGCTCTGATTCTGCATCTTATACTAACCTTTCAACTAGTTCCAAGCCTCACTGGCTTTGGAGATATGCTAAATAAATGTCAACATAGACTTACTTCTACTAGTAACAATAATTTATAGTGCATCTATGTTTCTATGTGTCCTAGTACATTGAAGAGTTACACCAGGAGTGATCATGTTGTTGGGGTGGCTTGGGTTTGGTGTTGTGACTAGTTTTGGATCCAATCCTAGAACAATATCAGAGAGCTCGTATGCATCCAAAATGGCACTGGCCTTGCACATTCAAAGTTTGTAATTGGTCCCATCAAGCTTGCCTTTGGTGAAGGTAGGTCGATGACCTTGCATGATTTACACTTGGGTCATTGGGGATCTTGGGGCTACTTGATTGTCCGTAGTCATCAATCCAAATGTCTTCAACTGTTATAGAAATACCATCGAACTAGCACCAAATGTCTTGGGGTTACTTGACTATCCATAGTCATCACTCCAAATGTCTTGAATTGCTACAAAAGCTCATTAAACTTGCACCAAACATTGCTACTTAGAGCACCTGAGCTCCAATACCATGAAAGATAATGGTACACTGTGGAAGGTAATAACAAAATGTAAGTACACAAAATAATAAAGAGAATAACAAATTTTGAGATATGAAAATTATTGATACAATTGATGGTTATTGAGCTATCCACCTGTGCGCTCTTAAGAGATAGCTTAGATGATGGTCTGGATAGATGCTAGACAGAGGATTGTGAGCACTGATGGTTGTAGATAACTTAAGACAACGTGAGTGGCTAGTATCTAATGTGCCATGTAAATCAATTAGACTGACAACAAATGTAGATCAATCAAAATGACCATGGATGTTTTAGAAGTCATATAGTTGATGAGCTGACTATAAGCTCACTATAAGTCATATGGAGATCATACAAGCGAGCTGATTGTAGATGATATAGAGGTTGACCATCCAGAATAAGACCTTTGAAGAACCCTTAGGCCCTCAACTGTGGGGTCTATTGATCTCTTGGGGGCTAACGGCCCCCAAGTCAGGAGTCCTCAAGGCTGGTATCAATGATGTCGCCGACCTTGCTTGACTTCTCCATTTCTTCGATGTTAGATTTCTCTTAGAATTAATCCATTGTGAGGAATAGGCTTGAAGATACACTATAATGTTCAAGTTATACCACGGTTAGGAGTAGCTTGAAGCTATGCTATAATGTTAAGATAGCCATACTACAAAGTAGGCAGAGAGCGACCAAGAGAGATCTGGCAAAAGTTGAAGAAGTATAGGAGGGCTGAATTGTAGGAGAGGATGCTGAGAAAGAGAACGACGTAGAGAAGTGGTAGACTAAAGAATAGAGGAGGGCGTGAATTGTGGGAGAGGATGCTGGGAAAGTATCGTGATCTTGGGGGAATGGAGTAATGGAAATCTGGCCAAGAGGCAGGCAAGATGAGATCCTTACCTCCTTCAATGCTTGGTGCACTTCGCTCATCTTAGGATGAGTTGGCCTATCAATCGTGCAAGCCCAAATCACCCAAAACAGGTTCAAACTCGACATTTAGCAGAACAGTGGCTGCCTTCACATCTCTGTGCAATACGAATTCTCCCAATCCTTCATTCAAATACTCCAAAGCAGCTACCCCAAAGAGGTTGTTCAATCTGGTCTCGCTTGTCAGAGTTTCTTCTGAATTTTTACAGAAGAGATGCTTGTCTAGGCTGCCACCACTGGCCAAGTAATCGTATATTGGTCAAGAGCGCTCTCTCTTTCTCATGGCACCATCCTCGTAACTGTAGAAGGTCGTGATGTCAAATGCTACTGATGATTCTTATCTCGGAAGGCAATGCTGCTTTCTTTCCCGAACCCTCGTTTAGTGTCTTCATGGCCACTGTGGATTTGTTAAGGTCACGCGTAA
The DNA here is from genome assembly GCF_047967505.1 of Dipteris shenzhenensis. Taxonomy (NCBI): domain Eukaryota; kingdom Viridiplantae; phylum Streptophyta; class Polypodiopsida; order Gleicheniales; family Dipteridaceae; genus Dipteris; species Dipteris shenzhenensis. The sequence continues at coordinate 41,663,065 of NC_141619.1, forward strand.
TACCTTTGTTCACCCATTAGGTTCTTATGGCTCAAGGATTGGGAACTCGCAATAGCTGTAGCGACAAATCCATGTTATGGTCATCTCTTTCATGACTAGATGGTACCGTCCTGTAGTACCAAAGCACTGAGGCCATCGCAATCCACTGAGAAAAACAAGCCCAGGCCCAAGCCCACTAGAGTGAGGCCATTGTTCCTTTTTGAAGGTGTCTCATAAGTTGTTGGCCTTGGAGCCATATTCAATGGAAATGAAGCTTTAGATGGTGTTGGAGTCGGACTAAGAAAATTCCAAGAGTAGAGAGCATACCCTTCATACGATGCACTCGTTGAGGCTGAAAATCCAACATACATATATTTCTAGAAGATGCTTGACAGATCGTAAGAGGTGACTAAAATTGCATCCACAGGACACTCCTTCGAGCTGCTATTTGTCATCCAAACTTGGATCAACTCCCGGGGAGCATCGTAATCAATCCAAATGGTGAACATACAATTGCTGCAACCAGAGAAACAAGAAGGTGAGAATTAGGCATGCATGGGTGCCAAGTAACTGCAAGAGGACTAAAGAAGGCTCAATCTAAACCTGTTCCATGGATGCCACTACGTGCAGATGACTCCAGTCACAACCAATCCTATGACTGCCACTTGTCAACACACCCGAATTCAAAGGAGCAACCTAATATGAGGCTCTGCAATGATTCCAAGATTATTCTGAGAGTGCTCTCAACGGAAGCAAGAACGGAAGAAGGAGAGAGAGAGACAGAGAGCCACACAAGTTTGGTGGGTGCAGAACCGCCCTAATCTTCTTTTTCATTCATTTATATATGTGTTTGAGTATTGTACATAACGGGGGTTAAGGCACAATGACCTTTAACCCCACAACCTCCCACTTAAAGGACAATGTGCCTTTAAGGGAGAACAACCAGTGAGCATACTATCCAATGCCCATCAATACACGACAATACTCAAACCGCTGACTAGGTAGACTCTTCGTCAGCATATCTGCAGGGTTATCATCTGTATGAACCTTGACAAGCTCTATGCGCTTGTCCTCAAGTACCTCCCTGATGAAATGGTACCTGACCTCAATGTGTTTGGTCTTTGCATGAAAGACCGGATTCCATGCTAGCTGAATAGCACTCATGGAATCACTATGCAATGTCGGTACACCTGTATGAATCCCCAAATCTCCCACTAGCCGATCAAGCCATATAGCCTCCTTGCAACCCTCTGTGGCTGCAACATACTCAGCCTCTATGGTAGACAAAGCAACACACTTCTGTGCGCGAGACATCCACGACACTGCACCACCTGCAAAGGTTAACACATAACCAGAAGTGGATCTCCTACTATCCACATGCCCTGCATAGTCTGAATCTGTGTACCCAAGTACACGCATGTCTCCTTTACCAAAGCAAATGCACATCTCCTTGGTACCCTTCATGTACCTCATGATGCACTTAACTGCCTCCCAATGCCTCTTTCCTGGATTAGCCATATACCGGCTAACAACTCCCACTGCAAATGCAATGTCTGGTCTAGTAGCTATCATAGCATAAATAAGACTCCCAACTACTGATGCATAAGGAACCTTGGCCATCATGGCCCTTTCCTCATCTGATTTGGGACTATCTGTATGACTCAGTTTCACATATGGAGGCAATGGAGTACTCACTGCCTTCCCCCCCTCCATATTGAAATGCTGTAATACTTTTGTAACATACTCTTCTTGTGAAAGCCAAAGGAGTTTCCTACTCCGATCACGCGTGATGCGCATACCAAGAATATGACCTGCAAGTCCCAAATCCTTCATATCAAAGGCCTCATGCAACTTGGCCTTTAATGCATCTAGCTCATAAGTATTCTTGCTAGCCAATAGCATATCATCCACATATAGTGCCAAGATTATCAGGCTATTATCCTTAGCCCTTTTAGTGTAGAGGCAGTGATCAATTTCACTCCTTCTAAAACCTTGGGACCGAATGAAAGCATCAAACTTCTGATACCATTCTCTAGGTGCTTGCTTAAGACCATAGAGACTCTTCTTCAGTTTGCAAACTAAATGCTCTTTGCCCTTTTCTTCAAAGCCTTCCGACTGCACCATGTAAATTTCCTCATGCAAATCCCCATGCAAGAAAGCTGTCTTGACATCCATTTGCATAAGCTCCATATCCTCTGATGCCACTAGTCCAAGCATGCATCTAAGTGTGGTCATCTTCACAACCGGAGAGAATATCTCATCAAAGTCCACACCCTTCTCTTGCTTGAACCCTTTAGCAACCAAACGGGCCTTGTACCTAGGCACATCATCACGTGTGACCTTCATTTTGTAGACCCATTTACATGGCAATGCTTTCTTTCCATGTGGCAAAGAAACCAAGTCCCAAGTCTTATTCTTCATAAGTGAACTCATCTCTGATTGCATAGCATACTCCCACTTGCGTTGATCCTCACGCATCATAGCCTCTCTGTAGCAAGAAGGCTCCCCGCAATCAGTAAGCATCACATAGTCTACCCCTAGAACAAACCTATTAGGCGGTCTAGACACTCTAGATGATCTTCTCAAGGGCATTTCAGCTTGCTGTCTGACTTGCATATCAGCCACATTTGGCTCATCATCTCCACCAATAGATGATCCATCATCTACCCTTGATTGTATACCTGTGGGAGTACTTGGTGGTACCATTTCTTGCACATTTGGTGCATGGACAGCTTGCTGTCTATCAACATAGGCAGGTGGATTCACATCCTGGAAAGTGATTCTCCTCATTTCCACATCCCTCATGGGTGCCTTATGCATCTTCTTCTCATTGAAGACCACATCATGGTTGCGTATGATCTTCTTTGCTTCTGGATCCCAGAGACGATAGCCCATCTCTCCACTTTCACCATAACCTAGAAAGATGCATTTCCTAGACTTAGGATCTAGCTTCTTTCGAAGCTCTTTTGGCACATGTGCATATGCCTCACACCCAAATATACGCAAATGAGAGTAAGAGGGCTTCTTTCCACTCCATGCCTCTTCAGGAATACCACCATCCAAACTCTTATTAGGTGATCTATTGATCACATGCACTGCAGTCTTCATTGCCTCAGCCCAAAAACCACCAGAAAGACTTGCATTGGAAAGCATGCATTGCAACCTTTCTTGAATGGTACGGTTCATCTTTTCTGCAACTGGATTTTGCTCTGGAGTACGAGGGGATGTAAGCTCCCTCTTAATCCCACGAGTATCACAGAAATGTTGAAAGTCATGAGAGAGATACTCTCCACCATTGTCAGTCCGTAGGCATTTAAGCGTTCTACCTGACTGATTCTCAGCCATTTCTGAAATACCTGGAACACATCACTCTTCCGAGCTATAGCATAAGCCCACACTTTCCTAGTTGCATCATCAATGAATGTCACATAGTATTCAGCCCCGCCTAATGACCCTGTAGGCATGGGACCACATACGTCTGAATGCACCAAATCAAGCATTTCAACTTCTTTTTTTACCCTTCTTTTATGGGCTGATTTAGTCTGCTTCCCATAGAGACAATGCTCACAAAATTCAAAATCAGAGAAACTCAAATGCGGTACATAACCCAAACGGCATAAGAGTTTCATTCCATTCTGGCTCATGTGCCCCAATCTGCAATGCCACAAAGAAGTGCTTGGCTGCTCGGTTATTGCAACAACATGATCAAATACCCCTGATACATGTAAGGGATACAAAGTCCCACACTTGGCACCCCTGGCCAAAAGCATAGAGCCCTTTTGAATTTTCCAACTTTGAAAGCCAAAAGTGGTGTGAAAACCAGCATCATCTAGCTGACCCACTGAAATAAGACTCTTGGTCAGCTTAGGCACATGTCTCACATGTTTCAAAACAAATGCAGACCCATTTGCAAAAGAAAACTTTATGTCACCTGCTCCCACTATGTCACATGCATAGTCATTTCCAAGATGCACACAACCTGTCTTTCCACTGTCATAAGTGGAGAACCATTCCCTATGGGGAGTAACATGGAATGAAGCACCAGAATCCAAAATCCAATCCTGGGAATATGCATCATCTGAAGTGGTAAGCAACTCTGCAGATAAACTAGACATGAAGAGAACATCATTGTCACTATCACGTGTGACTGCATTGATCTCCTCGATCTTCACTTTTCCTTTGTCCTCCCTTGGACTCTCTTCCTTTTGATTTGCACCCCAATTTGCATTCTTTTTCTTATCCTTTTGCTCTCTTTTCAGCTTGTAGCAATCGTTTTTCATATGGCCCTTCTTGCCACAATGGTAACACTCAATGTTCCGTGCCTTGAATTAGCTACGAGACTTCCCTCTTTCTTGGGACTTCCCCCTAAACTGTGATCTGCCCCTTTGCACATTTAAGGCTGCATCCTGCTTGTTGCCATCCATAGACTTTCGTCTAATCTCCTCGGCCAACAAGCTACCCACAACATCATCAAATTTCAGTACTCCACCAGGTGCAGAGTTACTGACAGCTGTACGGAAGGTATCCCATGAGGATGGCAATGAACATAAGAGAAATATTGCCTTAGTCTCCGCATCAAAATTCATTTTCTGAGCCTGAAGCTGGCTGAAATTAATATTGAATTCATTCAAATGAGAAGCAATGGAGACCCCTTCCTTCATCTACAGCTCAAACAACCTCTTCATGAGGTAAACTTTATTAGAGGCAGTTTCCTTCTCATAAGTGGCACACAGTTTCTTCCACAAATCTTCCGTAGTCTGCTCATTTACTACTGTGAAATAAACTGACTCTGCAAGATGAAGTCTAATAGTAGACTTTGCTAATGCATCCAACTCATTCCAATCATCCTCAGACATATCCGTAGGCTTAGCTTCAATACCTGCCAAGGGTTTAATCTGCTTCTTTTGAATAAGCACATCTCTTATTTGTTCTTTCCACAAAGAAAAGTTTGTCCCATCAAACTTTTTAATGCTGAAAAACTCCTTTTCAGACATGGAAGAGGATGCCATGATACAAATGAAACAAAATCCCAAATGCTAGTGCCTGCAAGAGAGAATCACACCAAATACCAGGTGCACCCAAATGTGTATGCCACAATAGTGTGAAATATCACCAAAACTCAAAGCTCAAAGCATCAAAAGATGCATCTGACTCATGTGCATATACTATGCATCCATATGAGCAAATCTGGCCCAAAAGAAAATGCCAATAAGTGCCAAATGACTCAAGCATAAACACTGTCCACTGGCATATGCATCAATAATGTCTCATCCAAGAGAGCATAGCACTATCAATGCATCACCTGCAATGTTTCAAAGCTGTCCCTCAGCATAAAATAGCATCCATGTGCAAAGCGTCCATAAAAAATAGCATCCCACAAGGCAATTTGGGCCTATTAGCGCATCCAATAAGGACCGCAATGCATCCAAATGGCCTATAAATCATCCACTGCAACCAAATGCATACCACGAACGAGCGCACACTGCTCAAACTGCAACCAGAATGATCTGCATAAGGTATGCTCAAGAAATCATGGTCCCACGGTAATGACTGCTACTGAAAATAGAACCTGAGATGCCTCAAAACATGGGCACCATTGCATAATCGGACTCAGCAAGAAAATGTGCAAATATCTCTCTTCTGCCAGAACTCCAAAATCCCAACCGATGAGTGAGAAATGGGAGTCAACACTTATCCACTGCCATGTGGCATAAATCTAAGGTTTCAAAACCTTAGAATGAAAAATGCATAACAGAGAGACGAAATCGAATACACAGAGATCTATAACTCTGAAAATCCTCCACCGAATCACGCAAGAACTGACAGGTAGGGGTTTTTGGACGTCCGGATTGCAATGGGACAGACGGTTTTGGAAACTGTGGTCTCAATCACTGGGTCCAACACACGGACTGAAAAACGTTTTTGGAAACAGAGCTATCTGTAAACTCCACCGGAGTGCGAATGATGAGCAACATAGAAGTTTTAGGACCTCCTGAGTCCACCGGAACTGACAGATCTGCAAATGGTTGCTCCAAACTTGAGTTCCAACACCCGGGCAAAAAACGCAGAAACTGACACAGTGAGTCAGAAATCCAATGAAATGATCCCGGATTCAAGAATAAAGGTGTTTCTAGGCTCCTGAAGTAATGTGGACACCAAAAGCAAGCAATAGTTGCCTCTACAAGTCAATACGGAGTCTCTGTCATCGAACGGAACAGGGAAAAGCTCAAAAAACGACTTTTTCTTTGAAAGCTCTTAACAGGCTCTCAAAAAAACCACTTCGTAAAGCCAAAGTGACTTTTCCAAAGGTTCCTCCAAGGTCTCTGCACACTCGGATGCAAGTAAAGTCACCCACAAAGCTTCCCACAGAGCTGCTGAGCTTCAAAGCATTCACGCATGCTCAGCTAGATCACCCGAGCTCTGATACTAGTTGAGAGTGCTCTCAACGGAAGCAAGAACGGAAGAAGGAGAGACAGAGTGCAGAACCGCCCTAATCTTCTTTTTCATTCATTTATATATGTGTTTGAGTATTGTACATAACTGGGGTTAAGGCACAATGACCTTTAACCCCACATATTCTTGCTGAAGATGGTCGGTGGTTCCATTATAAACGTGTCATCCTCAAATGCCACTGCTAATTGCTCAAACACCTAAGCACTACTTCAGAATCATTGCATGGAAATTGTATCCCTAACCTGCCAGGAGTTGGTATTGTCGACAAGAATAACTCTCTTGTAGAAGAGCTTGCATCATTGTTGTCACTGGGAAATGCAGCTTCACCCAGGATGTGCTCCATATCCTCAAGGACTCCATATTTGATAGGTTATTGGTTCCCCTTATGTGTGTAACAGATGTCTTAGAGCACGCTAGGTCTATGATGAATATGGTTGATCAGCTACAACCAACACACCAACAAAATATTATGGAAGGGGCTCCGTTCGTCAAGGTTTATGAAAGAAGCCAAAAGATTACATGATGAACGGTTTCTCAAGGACTTCGCCTAGGAATCTGGTAACATAGAGGAGCTCGTCACACTGCTTCTTGTACTTGTTCTCCATTGTTCACAAATATGAGACAATGTTGCTCCTCGTGAACTAGGAGGACTTCCAAGTTTGGATTTGCCACTCGCTCCTTGGCTGCAAATGCAAAATGTTTGATGGATAAAGTTAACACTATTTCGAGTCAATCTCATAGTTCAAAATTCTCAAATTTGTTTGGAAGTTGCAGAGTTAGATGTGCATGTGTGATATGGTAGGGCAGAGGAGGGGTGGGGCAAAGAGCTAGCATTAGCAAACAAGTGACAAAAATGACAAACGCTAATTTAAAAGGGCCTATAAATAAAAACCCTAAAGTTCTTTAAAAAGACTATATGAAGCATTTCAAAACCCTAAAATCCCACTTTTCTATGGCATGAGTTAAACAAATTGCTAAACCAACTAGGCGCTATTTAGATACTACTAGCTCTCCTCCTCACAACTCCATGGCCCTCGAACACACTATGAGACCCAGCGATAGGTGATAGTTGCTTGTCATTTATGTTGATGATTTGATCATCACAGGTGATAGTGATGAAGATATCCTTCATGTGAAAATGCTATTGAGATAGAAGTTTGAGATGAAGGAGTTGGGAGAGTTGTGTTACTTCATGGTTATTGAGGTGATTACATCCACAAGTGGGATATGGCTCTTGCAGAGGTAGTGTGGATTGGACATGCTATCTAAATATGGGATGACAGGCTTTAAGCCTATTTCAGTTCCTTTAGAGTAGAATGTGAAGTTGAGCGCAGATGTAGGTGAGGTTCTGGAAGACCCTACTATGTATAGATGCATAGCAGGAAGTTTGATTTATATGACTATTACCAAGCCAGATTTGAGCTATGCGGTTGGGTTGGTAAGTCAGTTTATGCAGGCTCCAAGGAAACCGCATTTGGATGCGGTTAGACGGATACTGGGGTATGTGAAGTCCACATTGTAGTATGGACTATTTTATGAAACTGGGGTTCAAATACAATTGCATGAATACACTAATGCTGATTGGGCTGGTAGTATTTTTGATAAACGATCTACCAGTGGATATGTGTTCTCTTTTGGGCTGAGTACGGGGGTGCAGTAATGGCTACATGTGAGGTAGCTTGGTTGCATAAGCTACTTTATGATATGCATCAGTCTACAGATGGGCCAGTTGTCATTTATTGTGACAACATGAGCAGTATACACTTGTGGCAAATAACCCAGTCTATCATGCTAGAACAAAGCACATTGAGGTGCATTATCACTATGTGCGGAAGAAGGTTCTAGTAGGTTTTATTGATCTAGTTTATGTCAGCACAGAGGATCAGGTAGCTAACATATTAACGAAGGCATTGGGTGCAGAGAAGCTATGCAAGTTTTGAGACCTGCTTGGTGTGTGCAGGAATTGAGATTGAGCTCGAGGGGAGTGTTGACATATTGAGCTCCACTCGTGATATGCCAGGGTGACCATTGTGCATTTATGTGACCGACTTGTTAGCTGCAGATGTGGTTGGTACACCGCCCATGAATAATAGCTAGATGATAGCTATCTTTATGTACTTTAGTTAGTGGCTCAGTTAGTATGCCACCTAGGCTAGCTGAGTTTGGTTTGAGACCCACATATAGGGTTCACCTATTCCTTTTGTACCTAGAGAGAGAGTTCTTTTGGCTTTCACAACTAAGAAGAGGAAAATTGTTTTTAGCCTCCACCTTTGTGTGTATTTCCCCATTGTGTATGTGAGAAAGCTGCAAGTGAGACTCCTTACTTCTCTCCCACTCTCTTTACATCCAATGCATTTTTGCTCCTTTGAGACACAAAGAAGGGCATATATGCCTCCTCACCATGCTTTTAAAGAGGTCACAATAGCAAGAATGGACCTGAAAGTGCAGCTTGGAGGGAGAGAATAGCTCCAATAGAGGGAGAGAGGGGGAGAGGGGGAGAGGAGGGTGCGGTGGGTATAGAGGGTGTAACTAAAGATGGAGGGGGTTGCAGAGTAGCTCCAAGAGGTGGTGTAGCTAGGAATGAGGGAGAAAGATTAGAGGGGAATGAGAAGCACCTACTACAAGAGGCGTTGTAGCTAGGAATGGAGGGAGAACAAGCAGAGGGGGATGAGCAGCTATTGCAAGAGTTTTTGTAGCTAGGAATGGAGAGAGAAAGAGTTGGACTAGAGTAGAGAGAGATGAGAAGCAAGAGGTGCTGTAGCTAGGAATGGAGGGAGAAAGAGTAGAGGGGGATGAGCAACTACTGCACGAGGTGTTGTAGCGAGGAATGGAGAGAGAAAGAGTTGGTCCAGAGTAAAGGGGGATGAGCAGATGTGTTATGCTCTAGTCGAGATAGCATGACCTCGGATAGATCAGTGGGCATTTTCTCTTAGATGACCAACTTTTGTAATAGTTAATGTGCGTAATTGAAATGGTCAAGAGAAGTAACTGCCAAGGTCCTAGGTGAGGGTGGAATGGCATTGACTAGGTAGTTCTGAGTGCTAGGGCCTAGGTGCACCTAAATGTGCAATAATGCCAAGGGGCAAGTGGTTTTTAATGTGCCCCAAGAGAGGGGTAAAAAGGTGCACCAAGTGGAGAGGCTAAATTGATGACATTTGGCAAGGAGAACTATCTAGGGAATTGAGGGTCTCATGGATAAGCATGAAAGAAATAACGTACATATTGGATGATCTGCTATCCATGAGAATTTGGCTGGGTGGAACAACCAAATGCCATCGCCCGTGATTGATCTAACGAGATAGCGGGGAAAGAGATTCAGGCTATAGAAAAAGTTGTTAACATTTGGTATCAGAGCTTGTGGGGACCGCTTTCTGCTAAACAGGAGTAGCATGGGGAACTTGACTATCTATTCACGATGAACAAGGTGATGCGACTAACATGCGATGGGCTGTCAGCGTGGAAAAACAGTCGCAGGTGACGGGTCAAGGAGCAGACGTCGACAAGAAGACTGAATCGTCGAGCAATCAGTAGCCAACACAGGTTTAGGACACTGTCACAATTTCAACCATTGGGCTGGTTTAGCCTGACGGTCTCAACTTCACATATTAGACAATAACAACTATATTGCTTTTAATTTATGAATTTCACAATTAGAAAATAACAATATATTGCTTTTGATTTTCAAATTTCATAATTTTAGTCAATAACTGATGTTTATTTTGAACCAGCACCAGGCTGGTTTAGGAAAATCACATTAAGTACAAGCCATCTCGGTCTAAAAATAGTTATATATGACCCAAATAGCAAGAAATTAAATTTAACAAATTTAAGTACTAAGAAACACAATAATTTCAACCATCGGGCTAGTCAATAACTAATGTCGGTTCAACCACACTGGCTCAGGACAATCACATGATAACTGGTGATTGAAGTAGCCATGGTTGCATGATGTTCCAACCACTAAGCTAGTTTATAAAAATAACAATATATTTATTTTCTAATGTGAAATATATTTTTGTTAAGTTCTGCTCCCATGCCACCGGGTTGGTCAACAACTAATGTCTGTTCAACCACGTTGGTTCAAGACAATCAGATAATAACTGGTGATTGAAGCAACCATGGTTGCATGATGTTCCAACCACTAAGCTGGTTTATAAAAATAACAATATATTTCTTTTCTAATGTGAAATATATTGTTGTTAAGTTTTGCACCCATGCCACCGGGCTAGTCAACAACTAATGTCTGTTCAACCATGTTGGTTCAGGACAATCACATAATAACTGGTGATTGAAGCAGCCACGGTTGCATGATGTTCCAACCACCAAGTTGGTCTATAAAAATAACAATATATCTCTTTTCTAATGTAAAATATGTTGTTAAGTTTTGCTCCCACACCACCGGGCTGGTCAACACTAATGTCTGTTCAACCACACTGGTTCAAGACGATCACATAACAAGTGATTGAGCTGAACCAGCCAAAGTTGCCTGATGTTCCACCAACCACCAGGTTGGTTTAGTAAAATAACAATATATTGCTATTTTGTTGCAAAAGGGTCAACGTTTGCTTGGGTGTCACCAATCACAAAACTATTTTTTAGGCCATTTTGGGGCTGCCATGTGATGCACTTCTGGGTGAATATATGAATTTTATGCAGACCCGCACTCTTGCTAGAAATTTTCTCGTTTCATGAAGGCACATTAGCGTAATAATGAGACGCAATCTATTTGTTCTGAACACCACATTGCTCAACACACGGCATCTCTACACTCCTTTGCATGGTTAATCTCTGGCCTATGCCACCTGGTCACTTATCATCATGCAGCCTTTTGCTATAGCTTTGCCACCTGTCACTGGGAACCGCACCCATGTAGATCATTAAAATTGAAGGTTGGCTTGGACAAACCATCGTGTTGGTTCTTAGCATAATAATTAGATGCGATCTATTATTTTGAACACCACTGCAGTGCAATAACTACCCGTAATCGTGCAGCCTCTTGCCACATCTTTGCCCACAGCCCATGCAAATCATAGGTTGCCTTTGAGAGACCACCACACTGGTTTTTGGTGTAATAATGAGATGCAATCTATCATTTTGAGCATCACCTCAGCATAGTCTCTTGATGACCCGTCATTGCCCAGAATTCAAGGTTGTCTTGGAGACCACCGCACTGGTTCTTGGAGTTATAGCTCCATTATCTATTTTTACATATTATAGGAGGAGGTTAATGATGACCAGTGCACTGCTAGTTCTTGGAGTTATATATTTGTGTACCAAGGAAAATGTATTCCGTTGTGCAACCAAGCAAAATGCAATTGACGATATGGCCCTTGAGGGGTCCCCTTTAGGGGCAAGGGCCATATCGACATGCCATTTCTATCCAGTGGCATCCTGAATATTGTATAATGCACCTCAATATGGCCCTTGCTCCTAGAGGGACCCCTCAAGGGCCATATTGTCAATTGCATTTTCTGAAAGTTTGATTGTATTTTCCTAGATGTATCTCCATGCAACCACAACGGTGGGTCATTGGAGTTATTTTAGCACTATTTTGGTGCTAAACCAAGAAAATTGTAGTTCTTCTTTCCTGGTATTTTAGTCCTTGTTGCATAAATACATATGAGGGCAAAATTATAATTTATCGAGTAAAAATTGAGCAAATGAGGTCACAGTGTACATCTATGTCCAATAACAAGTTTTATAAAAAATAACAGCTTAGATCGAGCAAGAATTGAATAGAGGATCTTACATTTATTAAAACTCAGCAATTGCTGAGAGCCTCAAACACCAAAAGATTACAACAGCTCTAGCAGCCATAACCATTGAAAATATAAAAGTTAACAAGAGTGCATACTAAGAGCCTCAAATTGAACAAAAAGAGATTACATAAATGTAATAAAAACTTAGCAATTACTGAGAGCCTTAGAGACCAAAACATTACATCCAGTGATCCAAAAGATTGTTGAGAGCCTTAGAGGCCAAAATATTACATCTAGCCATTGCTGAGAGCCTCATCTAAGCAAGATGGAATTTGTACAACTTAGTTTTCCGCTAGTCTAGCTTGTTGCATTAAAATTTTTTAGGGTTAGGGAGCCAAAGGAGGATATGATTATGAGACCGAAGACCATGGTGGTTGGAGCCCGGGGTTCCATCCATATTAATTGTAGGCCACCGCGGTGGAATCTTAGGTGCCACCCCAGACGGGCTAGTAATCATGAAGAAGATGCCATGTGGTGCCACTCTGGTGGCTTGTAATTAACTGCCAGCCTGATAGATGTTGTGCCACTCCGGTGCTTAGCCATGATAGACAGGCTGGTAATCATGAAGAAGATGCCATGTGGTGCCACTCCAGTGCTTAGCCATGATAGATGTGGCTGATGAGAACCGCCACCACCAGGCAGTACTTCCCACAAAGGTAAATTATCAAGCTCTAATCACTCATTACCATGCACTCTAGTTCTCTACTGAGCATGCGATCTAGATGACTGGTAATTTTGACTGCACTTGTAGTGATCATGCATGCTTAAGCCAAGTGGTGGGTGAGTAGTAGCTGGTAATTTTAACTGCCATCCTGGTGGAACCATAGCCACGACAGACGTGGCTATAATCACTTATAACCATGCACTCTAGTATTCTACTGAGCATGCAAGCCCAGTGACTGGTAATTTTTAGTGCACTCATAGTGATCATGCATGCTTAAGCCTAGTGGTGGGTGAGCGGTGGCTGGTACTTTTAACTGCCAGCCTAATGGAATCGTAGCCATGACAAATGTGGCTGATGATAGCTACCACCATTGGGCAGTAATTCCCACAAAAGTAAATCATGAAGCCTAATCACCTCTAATCTCGCATTACCATGCACTCTAGTACTCTCCTGAGCATGCAAGCCTGATGACTAGTAATTTACTGCACTCGTAGTAGTAATCATGCATGCAAGCCCAGTGGTGGTAACTAGAAGCTGAGTAATTGCGGGCCACTGTGGTGGCTAGTAATTAACTGCCAGTCCGGTGGGTCGTAGCTGCCACTACAGACGTGGGTGGAAATCTTAGATGCCACCACCTCTAATCATTCATTACCACGCAAGTCAGTATTGCCGCCTCGAATTAATCAAGATTCGGGCCAATACCGCGGTGGCTCTCACCTTGACGGTGTAGTCCGGCTACAGCCACCGCCGTGGCTTTCACCTTGACAATGTAGTCAGGCTACAAACACCTATTCCATTCCCTTAACCATTTTGTCTTCTATCCCTCCTGACCTTTTCATTCTCCCTTGCAATCTCAAGCCTCCACCACTATTCCATTTCCTTCATTGTTTCATCTTCTATCCCTCTCGACCATTTCTTTCTCCCTTGCAATCGAACTACAAACTCAAGCCTCCACTATTCCATTTCCTTCACTATTTCATCTTCTATCCCTCTCAACCATTTATATCTCCCTTGCACTCTTCCTGCAACTTCTATGCCCTCTCGTAATGGACCCTATATAGTTCGGGAGCTCCTCACACAATCTTTCCTCCCCCTCTTCAGCACATTGCAAGAGCCCCTCCTCCCCTGATCTTGAAATCGTGACATATGAGAGCTCCTCTCTCACTCTTCAAAAGCCCAATTTGGATGCTCTCCAAAACTTCACCAGGTTGGTACAAGAGGTGAACATGAAGGAGAGGGAACTAGTCTGTCAAGGTCAGAAGATTACCATCAATGAAAGCGTGATTGAAAATGCTCTAGAAATTTCTAGAGGCAGTTTGCAAGCACACTTTTTTGAGAAGTAGTGGAAGAGACAAGATATTCTAGATGTACAACCCAAGCCTCAGATTTGTAAAGATGGTGGAGTCAAGATTTCGAGCTTGCCAACAGACCTCCAAGATGTGCTGAAGAAGACCATTCACTTCTTTCCTGATACGAGAGGAACCTATAAGTTCTGGCAGGTTTAAGCAGCATTAGAACAATTGAAAGGACGTTATGTATCTTTCTCAAAGGTGATCTCCAAGAGCGTTTTAACCAACCTGAAGAATTGCATGAATGGAAAATCCCAATTTTCATCTCAATCCACTGGAGTTGCAATGCACTTGATGGCATCTACCCTCAAAGGGATTTTTGAGCAATACAATAAGCAGGTGTCTCAAAAGGTGACTTTTCTACCAGAGAAAGCCATCAATGCAACAAAGGCAGTGCAACTTGAGAAAAAACTTAGGGAAGGTGCGGAAGCCAAGGTAGAGGAGGCACAACTGAGGGCCTTGCAGGCACAAGAGACTGAGGCCGCTACAAAAATGGTCGACATGGAAAGGCATAGAAGAGAACAAGCAGAGAAGCGCATAAAGGAACTCCAAGATAAGCTCGAAGAAGTGAGAAATGATGGGGACATGGTAGACAAGGAGCTAGAAAAGATGCAAAAGGATCTTGAAAATTAGAGAGCCAAAAAGGAGGGTCTTTACAAACGGCTCTGCAACATGCAGAACGCATTGAACATTGAAAAAGACCAGATGATGGAGGAGTTGAAAAGCGAGAATGCAGAAACCAAAAAGGTGATGTAGGAATGGTAGAGCTTCAAGGCTAGGAAGGATGTGTCAGAGAGCAGCCGGGGTGGTGAAGACAACGAGGCAGCTCCCTAGGCTAGGAAGGATGCAGAGAGTAGCCACGGTGGAGCAATTTGCAACAGCCACAGTGAGGTTTGTTTTTTCAAAACACTGTTGGAAGTCCAAAGAGTAAGGCACAAGACCCTGCAAGAATATCACGATAGATGTGTGCACAAGCTTTTCGTGGCTTTCGACAGTTATGAAAAGTACTCCGTCGTCGTGAGAGATTTTCAAACTAGGGTGAAAGTCTTGGAAACGGCCCATGAAGATGTTTTTGAGCAATTTACAGAGCTTCAACAGATGCTGAGGGATTCAGATGAAGTTGTTGCACAGAGTGAGCAAAAAGTGGAGGAGATGAAGGAGAACATCCGCATCCTTAGGATGAGGGAGGAAGGAATCAAGAAGCAATAGTTAAATCGGATGCCTATCCTGCTATGCAGCAGGGTTAAATCGGATGCCTATCCTGCTATGCACTGCTATGCAGCAGGGTCCGAAATGCATGGTCTTCCATACCCCCATCATAGATGACTGTTGTATCTGATGGCTTGTATGCTACCACCCTGTGCACGTTTTTTGCTTTGGGGTGTTTGTGCATACAAAGTCGCTATGTAGAGAATGTCATTTGCCATTGCCCAGGTCATGGACAGATCAAATGTGCCTGCCCGCTATAGCTATCTACAACGAGAAAGTAGATGTTGCAGCTCAATTCGCCATTTGGGAAAAAGATACAAAAGAGTGTGTGTGTGTGTGTGTGTGTTCAACAAAATCATGCATTTCTGGCTTCATCTCTTCAGTACCCTTATGAGTTCTTCAGGGCCTCACTGCGGCAGTCCTTATATGATGCCTTGCATGAGGAGGATTTGGATGTCTCTTGCATTGATCTTCTCTTTTACTAAATAATTATTTCATAATATAATGTTCATAGTTTCACCAAAAAAAAAAGTGTGTGTGTGGCGTGGTGCGTGCGTACACACATACACACACACACACACATAACACACATGTGTTTGCATGCATATGCATGCAACACATATAAATTTCAAATTCTTTCTTGTAACGAAAATAGCATGAAAATGTTGGACAAGTCCATTTGACATGACAAATAGTCTCCATATGAACAAGTAGCATATGGAATAACCAAGATTCAATAGTTCACTTACACTACAAGGGATCCCATAACCTTCCTCCCTCTTTTGAAGTGGTATGAGATTAGGGTGATGCCTCAAAATTTCTATATGCTAAGTTTTTGTTAGCAAAGTTTGCTAACTTCTGAACTCTGATAGCCAAAAAATGCATAGACAGTCTAAATGCTCTATTTCAAGTGTGTCTATGACATGTGTACTTTCCTATACCATCTTGTTGAGAGTCTCCATTGGTCATAACCATTAGAAACCTCCCATGCATTCTGAACAATGCCACATACACTCACCTATTATAGCTCTCCCATTATTTGGATCCTACTGATCTATACATAGTGGGTCTTCATTACTTATTCTTCCTCCTCTATTTTGTATTTCTAGTTGGAGCTTTAAATCTTCCATTAATTTTATCCCCTTCTTAAATAGAGATGGGCAGCATGCTTCCTCCCATGTTTTATAGTTTTATCCCCCCTTTATTTTGTGGATTCCCAAATCGACCTTTTGTATGTTGTCACACAACCTCCTTTATCTCTTGCCTTTGTTTTGGTTTAGCAACCAAACTAACTATATCTCATTGGCATAATTTTGGGGATCCTATATCCATCATGCTCCCAACTTTCTACCAATAAATTATTGTTTGTAGTAACACCTCTTTCTTCCATTTGTAGTAACACCTCTTTCTTCCATAGGTAACAAAGGCAATTTCAAAAATGTATCTTCAAGTAATTAGTCCCATACATTGTAAATACCTAGGAAAATGTAAATGGAATCTACTTTGCTGGTCAAATTCATTCTTTCCTGAGGTTTTTTTGTTTGGCATGAAAAGGTAATCAATTACAATGCATCTAATGGGCCTATGTTTAGCATCTTCAAACTTCCTCCCTCACCATCTTCTTGTCGTCTTTGGGCATTGAAATCACCACCAAATTATACTGTTTTTTCTGCTTTTTCCTTTTTTATCATGCCATGAATCCTTGACCAAAGAAATGAGAACACTCTAATATTCTTGCTTGCATTTTTATTCTTGGTGATATGCACTCATATGAACATCTTTGCACATTATTCAAATAAGTAGGCTATTTTAATCTTATCTTCTTGTATTTGTTCTCCAATTAAGGCTCTTTCTAAGCCAACACAATGTGTATAAATCACCATTGTTCCTTATATCAGCTCCATTACTTTTTAATTTTATTTAACATTGCAACTCTTTGATAACCTCCTTTTCATATAGGTTGGTAATTTGGTCTTACATTTTTCAAAATGGCTTGCACATGATATTCCACTAATGTTGATCTTGATGAGGTGCCATATATAGCCACATGTTAGTTTGCATCTATCTAGACTCTTCCACTTGCTTCACATGATACTCATGTGTTGCTTGTATACTAGATACGAAGAAAGGAAAACAGGGTTCTAAGGTGGTTCATGTAAATAGTTTAGGACCACAATGCACGACCCATTTGATGTTGGCCAGTAAGCAAGATAGAGATGTGATCTTCCTTGCTCACGGATGGAGCATCTTAGAAACTCTATCTGAATGAAAGTATAACATAAACAAAACCATGTAAAATGCTATGTAGATATATAAGATCATAAACCATGCAAATATCGTATTGTGAACTATAACACAAAGATGATAGCAATGAGAAATGATTATCAAGAAGGCATTTGAATATGAAGAAAACTTCATTCTTGATGTTTTCTTTCAAATACGAGACATGCTCACCCCAAGATACCATGATAGTATAGAGTACTACTGCAATTTTCACGAATTTGATGTTCCGTGCATACATTGGATGAATTATGATTATAAATGAGATGCATGTAAGCATGTGGTATTTGATCTTATTTAGTGTCTTACCACCAACATGGAAAATATCATCACCATAAGTCTTGCAAATAAAATTTCGAAATGTTGGAAAAGGAATTAGCCTTGAAAGGTAATGCCAATCTATTAAGAATAGTAATGGTATTGGATAGTGATCACTTGTGTGATTATGATCACCTTTGCATTCATAGTACATACCCTACATCTAGGAAACATTACTCAAGATGAAAGTATCACATTGAAAAATCAAGATCTGTCTAGAATTATGCTACCCCTTCAAGTGATAGAAATAGAAAGTCAATAATTACTTTTTTTCTAAGGTTCTTTGGTTTTGAATGCTTTTTTAAGGTGAAATATATTGGTTCCTTTCTTCTTAATTACATCTAAGCACTTAAGTATTACAATGAATGAACAATGGTAGAATACTTTCACCAATTCAAGTGCATATAAGAAGGTACAATTAAATCATTATAAATTGGAAGTATGTTAAAATATAAAAGCACTAAATAGAAAATCCATTCATCTATAGGGACATACTTGCTTAGCTTAACTTTATTTATATTTGTCTTGTATTTGTTTTGGCTCATGGAGGCTAATCAACCCATGTTCGTGCATGGGTTATTTTATTTTATGCGGAGGTAAATCTTTTAAGACTATGTCTAAGAAAGGTGCACATTATATGTGAAATTCAAGAAGGGATTTAAACCCATAATCTTGTGTTTTGCACACGTGAGCTCTACCACTTTAAGCTATAGACTAGTATAACAACTCTAAAGATAACTATAATATTATAAATGGTCCATCCTCCCCCTTTGGCATGCCCCTTTCTCTTTAATGCCCCCTTCGTAAGTGGTCCCTCTCCCCCCTCCCCGATCTCACATAGCTCCCTCTTTAATGCCCCCTACCTTCCATTATTCTTCAATTGAAGCTCCTCCCCTCCCTGTTTATCCCCTAGTTTGATCATGGACTTGTCCTCTTCCTTTTCACCCATCTGCTTTTCTCCACAATTGATTAATAGGTATTTTCCATTTTACAATGTCAAGGGGGCCATATTTGAGAGGGTCTTTCTTATATAATATTTTATCCATGCATATATAAGAGGTGAGTAATCATTTCAATAGTTGGATCACAAGCAAAATTTTTGAAGAGTCGTCATAGTTAATTTTATACTAAAATTATTGTTGTTTTTACATTGAAAGTGCAAGTTGAATTTTTTAACTAATTATTTAAAAATGAAATTATTAATTTATTATGTTTTAATATTATTAATATTGTTACTCAAGTGAAAACACTCATTACATCTATTATGTTTAAGCATTCATCCCATCTATTATGTTTGAACAATCATCGCCTCTATCATGTTTGCGCAACTAAATAGTGGGCAATTGTGTACTAATGGAAAAAAAATCAAAATCTTTGAGCTCAAGCTTTCGAATTCCATCAAACTTTTTGCATTGGGATTGTAATTTTGTGATCTAATAGACCATGCATTTGGTATTGGCATTACATCAAAATCATGAATTTGCAAAAGTCGTATACGAAATTCATTCCAATAAGCAATTAGGTTAGGTACACCAAAAAGAGGGGTCCATAAGGGTCCTAATCTAATTAACCTGACTAATCTAATTAATCCAATTAAATTAATCCCAGCCTTGCCACCTGCTCCCTCCCCTCCGCCTCGCTGCCCCTCTCCTCTCTCTTTCACTCCCTCCGTTCCTCCATCTCCCTCTGCGTCACCCTTGCCCCCTCTCTCACTCCTCACCTCCGCACACCCTACCTTGCCCCGTCTATCACTCCCTCCACTCAGACTCTCCCAGCAGTCCCTTGCATTGCTGTGAGATGCAACACGGCCGCGGTGATAACCTGCCCTGGAGTTTCGGCAACTAACGAGCAGTGAAATCAGAAGTTACAGCAGCTTGCATGCATCATGATCCTTCGAACGGATCCATGCCGAATAAGGGCCGCCAACCCATTCTTTCCACTCCCTCTCTCGATCCTGGAACAGGATTTTGTGGGTATGGCGGGGGAAGAGCGGTACCCTCAGGATCACGACCTGGGAAAAAGCCCCTCCAACTAAAGCATTAGATCTTATGGAGCAGCGCGGGACGATGCTATGGGAAGCAGGAGCAGCAATTGGCGTCGAGCAATGCAGGGATGGTGGTAGCGAGCAGGAGCAGCAACGCATGGACGGTGGATGGCGAGTGGGAGCAGCAACGCTGGATGTCCGACGGTGGAGGACAGGACAAGAGGAAGTGGCTATGTGAACAAAC
This sequence comes from Dipteris shenzhenensis, assembly GCF_047967505.1. Taxonomy (NCBI): domain Eukaryota; kingdom Viridiplantae; phylum Streptophyta; class Polypodiopsida; order Gleicheniales; family Dipteridaceae; genus Dipteris; species Dipteris shenzhenensis. The sequence continues at coordinate 41,683,304 of NC_141619.1, forward strand.
TTTTTAACAACCATGTAACCTCCATCTGGAAAGATCTTTAATTATTGGTGCACCTTAGATTATCAAGGTTTCCTTTTCACCCCTCTTACTTTCCACCACAAATTAATGGAATTTTTTCTCTCAAAGCCCCCCTATTCATCCTCAATACAACAACCATATATATCGTCCATTATCTACTCCAACCATGGGCTTATGGGAAAGCCACCATGGGCCACCAACTAAGAAAAAATAAAAGATACTCTGCAAGCAAAGGTTTATCCACAATCAAGAAAAATCTAGTGTGTACATTTTGTAGCACCGACTACTCCAACTAGTGTCTCTCTCATGAGGTATTCCCTAGCTAAAGGCTCACTATAGACACTGTGGGTTGTCAATAAGAAGCAAGACATCTAAAGTCTCTCAAATTTCTCTATCAATGCAGGCCAAAACCACTCTTGGGTCCCACTACAACTCTCTCAAGGGATGCCCCCTAGAGCCAGAGCCAAACCCTCCACTAGGGGTACTCCTCCCCACTTGACATAGGATTGATGGCTTGCTGCTTCTCTAGAAGGCCTACCACTCTAAGCTCTATCATTATAGATGCCCCAATACTTGGTCCCCCCAAAGGACATTGTGAACTGTAAATATTTCTAGATGGAAGACCACACTAAAACCTATACTAAAGAAGACATGTGAGGACATGTCAAAGCGAGCTCCATTGTCACACCATCTATACTGGTAAGCCACACGACTAACTCGACATCCAACTACGGTGTCCTCATCCTCCCATCTCGAGCCTTCCCTCCATGCCTCTCAGATGGATATCTTTATCTTCTCAATCCTATGCCAACCTCCTTATATGTTCCTTAGAGTGTTGCAAAGAGTGACTCCAAAACCCCATGATTTGGGTAGTCCAATATCCCACCGTGCGTAGTTAATGTGTATCATGTGACCAAGCATGTCGCCTTTCTAAGGAGTAATCCAAAGAAGCATCTACTACAAAAGCAGCTCCTAGGGGTCTGAAGGCCATAGATGATAAGCTTGCCTACAAGAGCTAGACTTAGTGTTTCTAAGTGAATGAGGCATTATCATTGCCTGCCAAGCCACAGTTGCTCTAATGTGGCATGTGGGCCCAAAGAAAGGTAGGCACCAATGCCTCAATTACCCCATGGATCCTTTATGAAGGCACCCGGCCATGGCAAGTAATATTCGTTGATCATCGACACTCTCCCTCTACTAGGGAGAGTTTGGCAACATTCCAATTCAAATAAGACACACTCTCACCTCTACCTATGCGAGATATCAATTATATCATGGTCTCACTGCAAGGAATCCAACAAAAGCTAAGGGTCTCATCCATCTAATGGATCCCTCCATATTTGCAAGGAATGCAATTGACATGATCCAAAATATTCTATCCGCAAAGGCCATACAGTAAACATCCAACAAGTAATAGACATCCACAGATACCTAAGATCAAGAGGGAGCTCTATTGAAAGTTGCTCCCGCACTTGCTATCCCCATGGGCCCTTCTTTTGGTGTTCCTTTATGCATACTTGCCTTAACTCTTTCTTAGGGCCTTAGCACATGGATGGGGCTAGCATGGGTTTACGATGGAAATCTTTTTGTCATCATTACTCCCATCCTACACCAAGTGGTCTAGGATGGATTTAGAATGGGAGTAGCCACTTTTTCTCCCATCCTGGACCATGGCCTCTAGACCCTGGCAACCAGAATGGGTTCCCCTTTTTTAGGGATTCAAAAACATGCATGTATCCTTGTCCCCACGTGGTCCCCACCTCCTAAACACATGAAATGATGCCATGTGTCCTCTTCCTCTTAAACCCATCCCTAGTTCTTTTTTTGTTACCACATGGTGGGATGGTAATAGGATAGAAATATGCACGGGACCACCTTTTCCCATTCCCATCCTATTTCTTCCCATGTGCTAAGCCCCTTAGTCTAAACCCCAGTTACCTTTGTCAATTGAGGATAAGGAGCTAGGCTTGATTGCAAAAAGCCCCATCGTCGTGTCTATTAAGAGGGTAGTCTACAAAGAACTAAGGCCTATCTCCAAAGAAGAAGTGACCACTATCAACGCCTCTACCTAAAGAAGGCCCAAGGCCTTGTCTAGGTGGCACATTTGCCACAATCAAGCATACCTTCAACATACCATAATCAAATAGTATGTCCTTGAAAGGAAGCATGATCACAAATCTAGACATGTGATGATGTATACTAAACTTGCTTCACCAATGCGACGCAAGCTACAGGGAAAAAATACCCCTATAAATGTTAACCTCCTGAATAAAATCACTCACAATCTCTATACTATTAGCACTTAGCCCTGGTATGTACTTGTAGGCTAGTTAGGACTAGTCCAAGCAACCAATGAACTTAGTCACCAGTTGACTTGGAGCCATACATTGGCCACTCTTGTACTTTCCTCATTATCGATTTTGCAAGTATTCTTCAATTCGGTCAGCTTGTTGTTTGCTCCCATGTATTCCATCTCGTTCCATTGCTTCTCGCACCCAACAGTGGTATCAAAGCATCAATCTTGATCTCCCTGGTCCCCCCTTGCTTGCTATTCTACTTGTTTTTTCTTCACCTATTCAACGACTTGCTTCTGTTGCTCCTTGCAGCTTAGCCAACCACAAACAGCTCCAACACCAGTAGACTCCACAATGTACTTGTAATAGCGTCAATCTTGCAACGCTATTTTTTTATACAATACCTTGCTAGAGTAGTATTTGCTATAGCCTCCATACAACTACATGCGGCATCCATATAATGTGTCACCACGTGTACGAGATAGTTTCTCGTACAAGCGTTGTGATCAAGTCCTGCAACTTGCACTATACAAGCATCGTACAACGTCTGACTTCATCTATACAAGCGTCATATAAACTGTGAGTCGTCCATATGTGAATCAACAAACATCGGTGCCTGTATACATGGCTAAACTGTGTCATAGCTGTAGAACTCATGCAGGTGCCGTCATTGCCGTGGGCTTGTATATTCATCCATAGCTATAACAATTTTTGTCATAGAATTGTCGCTTGACCATTGTATTCACACCTCCAATTTAGATTTAAATTGGCATCTACAAAATTTGGAGCATCCTCTAACATTGTTAAAATTGCAATCCAATGCACAGTTGCAGAAAAAGTTGGGGCTTTTCTTGAAATTGCCCTCTTTTTTACTCTACCTTGCTACACAAATTGGGGCTTTTACCACTGGGCTACAATTTTCATCTAAAAAGACATTTGGTAGCTTTTCAAGCATTTTTCCACTTAGTGTGACTCTGATTTGTCAACATTTGCTATTTTTAGCAACCTGAATTGGCAAATTTTGGGGCTTTTTAAACTAGTAACAATTTATTGCAGTGATTGTATGCTGGGACAATGACATTGAGCATAAATGTAAATTTTCCCTCTTTTCTAGAATACTTTTCTTTTTGGAAAAATTAGGTCCTTTGCAAGATTCGCACTTGTAGTCATCCCCTTTGCCTAAGGGTTTAATTTCGATCGCTTTTGAGTAGATTTGAGGGCTAGATAAGCTTTTGCAAGGCAGCTTTATGCTTTCGATGCCCTTGACATTTGCAATTGTTATAGTCATGTATTGCAGGGCAACCTTTTGCCTTTCATCAAGCAAAAGGTTTGAGCACTTCATCAGGCATTCACATTTGCAAACCTTTTACTGTCATTTTTAGGTTGACATCTGCTGATTTTGTGGCAACTTTTAAGCACCCTCCTCATTACAGCGAGCATTGAGGATTTATCATGCACTTTATTTAAAGGGAATTTCTGCAATCGCCAACATGGATTTGTTTGGAATGATTTAGCTAAAGAAAGACTTGATAGCACCAACTATCCCATGTGGTTGTACTTGGTGTGCCACTTCTTAGGATACAAGAATTTTTAGAGCATTGTATCCAGATCAAAGACTAGCTCTTAGGTATAGGCACCTACTTCCATAGCTGCCATGGTTACATTTGCATGCAAGAGATTCATTATCCTCACATCAAATCTTGCAAGATAGCCAAGGATGCATGGCATACTTTGGCCCATTTGTATCAAGTTCGTAATGAGACCAAAGCTGCCTTTTGAGGAGACACCTTGATGATGTACACATGCACGAAGGGGAGAGCATGCATGCTTACCTCACAAAAGTCCTTGACTTTTGTGAGTAGTTATTAATGTGGGTGAGATTCTACTATGTGCATAGGTTGTTTCCACGACACTTGATAGGCTCCCTGACCTATACCAGTGATTTGCTATGGCATTGAGGTTAGTGGCTATGGGTGACCCCCAACCACTATTTCTTTGTACAGCTTGTTTCCCTACTCCTATAGGAGGAGTAGAGTCATCAAAATCAGGCTGCTTTTATTCCTACAGATCAAGCCTTTGCTACCGATCATATGGGCAAAGGCAATGGGGGAAAAGGGGAGGGGAGGGGATTACAACAAGCCCAAATATTCATTTGGCACTTCATCCTCTTCTTTCCACATTGATGGAAGAAGAGGAAATGCTGTAATTGTTGCAAGAAACCAAGCCATGACATATCTAAGTGCCAAAAGCGCATTGCTTCCGAGAAACAAAGCAACATCAGGGACTTGCAATCACAAATGCATCAACTAACCATGAGCACACCATGAGGAAACACATTGTGCTCATGATGAGTGGGCCTTTGGTGTGACTTGCCATAATAATCTGTCAGGGGATGCTCCAGCCTTCTCACTTTCAGATTCTCTCATGGTATTTTGATAGTGGTGCTTCCAAACACATTGCATTCTACAAAGATATATTTCAACCATAGAGCACTTCTCCCAAGGGAGCATTGTCTTGTGCCAACAATGCCTCTTATCCTATCAAAGGAATTGGACAAGTTGAGGTTATTTACATGTCAAGGGATACAGTCACTCTTTTAGAAGTGTTATTTATTCCATGCATCAAGAAAAATCTGATTTTCATTTCAACCATTTCTACCAATGGCTTCAAGGTTGTCTACCATTGTGCCATTTATGGCAATCGGCATGATAACTGCATTGCAATTACTGGGACACTTTTTAGAGGCTATATCATCTAGATGCATATGAAAAATGGCCAGCCATTGAAGCTAATTCACTTGCCTATGCTACTGAATTTGTAAGTTCAGACACACTTATCGCCTGAGAGGTTGCACCCAACATATACTTACCTAGATACAATTCCAAACTTGTGCAAGGGTGAGGCCGACCATGCATCCCTTCAGGGCTCTATCCTAGATCTCCTTCACATCTCTACATACCTGTCCTCAAAAAGTAAAGGGAGCTATGGATGAAAGGGGATCCACCATTTAAGCTCCTTTGAACCATACCAATTGGTGACCTTTAAAGCCACCTTCTCTTAGTCAAACAATAGAACCTATACATCCTAGTAAGAAATAAAAGAGGAATAGAGAGAAAGAGGCTAGAAGAGGAGGGGAAAGGGAAGAAAAGGATGCAATGAGCCCCAAAGAAGCTTGGGAAATAGTGATATCCAAGCTAGATGAGATGAGCACTTAAGATACCATATGGGACACCTAAAGGTAAGCAGAGGAATAGACATAAGCCCAAAAATGCTGACCGGGGAGGCTTAGAAGCGGTGGAAGGGAGCACGACTAGTAGGCTTAAGTACACCCCAAGAGCTAGGCCAAGGTGGGCGGAACAAGAGAGGACGAACAGCCCCCGGCTAAAGCAAGTAGAGGAAAGGCAGAGGCAACAGCAAACGAAGGATGTAGCGAGCAAGTCCGATACCTCTTTTGGCAAGTGTAAAGAATGCATTCCTGGATGGGTTCTCCCGAATAATCCAACTCTCCAAGTCTTGGATTCATGACAGAACAACCTTTAGAAGCTACCTCACACAAAGGATTTGTGATAATTTCCTTGGGGGACATCAAGAATTAGGAGCACCGCATGCAAAGTATACAAAAAATAGCAAACCCTTGTACCAGATGGCAATGTGTCTACAGTAGTTTCAAGCTATTTTTAATAGCTCCCTACACATTAGCCGACTAAAATGATGAGCCATAAATAAGATGAACCAATCAAAACATGTAACCATGCTTCAAAGGCATTCATTATTGTTTAGGCAAAGTAAAGTACTAGGTTTTGCCATTGTACTTTGTAGCATCTCTTTATAGCAATACAAGTGGTACAAGCTTTTTCAACCAAAAACACCAGCAGCTACAGAGATTCTAAAGATGAAAGTTGCCAAAAAGCCTGAACACAGTTGTTAAGACTCCAGTAGTTAACCATTAATACAAGTGTCTACACTTCAGAAACAAATCTTTAATTACAAAATTACATCTTATTTATCTACCAATCTGTCTCCCTGTCTTCATACTTTTTATCTACCTGTCTGTATGTCTTCATACAAAACAAAATATGCAACATACATAATAAATTGTATATGGATTCAAAAGCTTAACACTTCAAGATTTAGCTTCAATTGAAACTGCTACCTACAACCTACCACCTGTAAATGTTTTGGGTTCAGAACTTGGAATCTCACAGTTTATACATCACCATTAAGAACATCATGATAAGCAATTTCAACACAGCAGTTGCCAACGGTTACTGAACATGCCGCGATGTCTACAGTAGAATGTAGAGCATAGTTACCACGAAACAGCGTTCCGACATTCGGTAACGTCTGGAACGCCATTCCAGGAAGCGAGGCAGAACCGGAACAGCCCCCTTTTTTTTTGCCTTTGAAAGTCTCAAATGGGTATTTTAGAGCTTATATAGAAAGTTTAAGCTGTAGAATGTTAGTTTCTTTCATTTTCTAGAATAATTTTATGTCATATGATGATGCGGCATTCTGGTTCCCGTTCCCCCTTCCCGGAACGTTCCCGTTCTGACACCCAAGTTTCCGGAACGTTCCTTTTACCTGGTAACTATGATGTAGACTCTGGGCCAACCTTCATGAAGATAACGAGGGTTAAGGTCTGAGAAGTCAACAAGTAGGCAAGTGCCAACTACCTTGCACCCAGCACCATGCACAACTCGTATACTAAATACTAAGCTGTAAAACCAAGACAAAAATCACAAAAAAGTTCAATCTAAAAAACAGGAGTGTCTAGCATGTGTCTATTGACATGTGTCATTTCTCAACTGTCATACAAGGACAACGAAATGAAGCTACTTCAAATAAATGACATCCACAAATCTGAATGAAAAGCCCCGACAAAGTTAGCAGAACAAGGAACCCTATATCATAGTTAGCAGGGGGGACACCGTTCCCCCTTCCGGAACGGCCAGAACCGCATTCCATGAAGCAAGGGGAACCAGAACATCCAGAACGGGGAAAAAAGTGTTTTTAAAGGGGGGGAGGTAGGGTTTCAAAACGTTCCAAATGTGTCTTTGTCGAAGTTCAAAGCTGTAAAAAGTTCGTGTCATTCATGTTCTAGTATAGTTTTATGTCATATGATGGCGTGTCATATGACGTGGCATTCCCCTTCCCATTCCCCTTCCCGAATCGTTCCTGTTTCAACATACGACGTTCCCAGAACATTCCCATTCCCTGCTAACCATGTCCCATATATGCCAAGTGCCTGGGCCTCTGCACCCCATGACATGCCCCCTAGAGGGGTTCTAACGTGCATAATTGAGGATGGAGCTTCAAGAGATACAGTAGGTCAGCAGGTACAGCTACAAGCAGCTAGCTGCCCTAAGCTACACATAAAGCCATGCCAATGATAGAATATACAGACAGGCTGCCCACACAGCTGGCCATCTAACCACCAGCCTCTGAGACATAAAATGGCTTCGTACCTTCAAATGATAGGATGAATCCTCGAGTCAAACTGAAATGAATATCAAGCACTTGAAACAAAGGAGTGTTGGAAAGGTCACCTCCCCATCTGTAAGCCCCCAAATGAGGAGAGCGTGGGGGAGGGAAACCTAGGGCAGGATGTGCCCAAAGAGAGAATACCTGGATGTGTGGATCTGCGACAGATCTGGAGCATTCATGGTTGGTGGGGTACCCCAAGGATGAAAGGCTGCATCAGGAGCAGCTCATGTGCAGGAAGATGGCGGGGACACATTGTCTTGGATCAGGCCTGGCATGAGGCACTCAGAGGACAGCTTCAGGATGACACAAGGCGTGGAGTCATGGCTGGACTGGGGGCAGGATTGCGACCTGCAACAGACACCAGCAGATGGTGTCAGCATGGCGAGCCATATGGCGAGGGTAGTGGGCAGGCAAAGGGCCTGCAACAGACCCAAATGATGGTGCATAGGTTGGCGCAGCAGAAGCAGGGTGAACAGGCACTGACATGGCGGGGGATGGAGCAGCACATGGCAGCCCATATGGAGGGCTGGTTGGGCTGGGCAAAGCCAGCCAACCAGGCCCTATCTAGGGCTGGCCAAGGGCTCAGCCCTTGCATGGAATTGTGGGCCAGCAGGCCCTAGAAAAGAGGGCCCCAAAGGGGCGTTTATAGGCAGACCAGGTCAGGGCCTGGTCGGCCTGTTTGGGTTGGCCATAGGCAGCCTGACTGGTCGGTTTTTTGCCAGCCCATTAGGGCCCATAGAAGGAGAGGCACTTGCCTCATTTCATTATCCAGCAGCCAGCAATCCAGGGGGCAGAAAGGAGCAGCAGGAAGCCACCCTCTCGGCCTATATCCAGGAGGTGAGAGGGTGCTTGAAGGGCTGCAGACTTAGCCGGGAAGGGCTGGACCTTGGCTGTCTACCAGGGCAGCAAGGTGTTGTGATCATCATACCTTCTAGAGCAGCCATTCGCAAGCAGGTTGGAGCAGTGGAACAGCTATCTTGGGGCCTACATTCAGGAGGACCAATGGGACCTGTGTGCTGCAGACAAAGCTTGGCAGGGGCTGCCCACCTAGGCTGATTCACAAGCAGTAAGGTGGAGAAGAACACACTAGACGGAAAGTCTATCGATGCTCGAGGTGGAGCACGCGGGCTCAAGTCTAGAGATAGCCAGCAGATAGGAGAAGTACCTTGTGGTAAGATCAAAGGACCACACCATTGGATCTCTCTCTTTTGTATTGTGTCCATAGTTTTGGACGGAAATATATTATTTTGGTGGTTTCTCTATCTGGCTGGTTCATGGTCTATTGATGAGTCTGCACATCTATTTCATGCACATAAGTTAAGAAGTTTGTGATTCCACATCCCACACGCACACTGTGTGAGCTCCTAGGCATTACTATCAGTCTTCTGCTGTGCATACCCTCTATTGGGTAATTTCTAATATGGTATCAGAGCCCAAGTAGGAGGCTCACAGGTGTGGGAGCCTGAAGACAGGGGACCTTGCTGAAGGACCACCCTGATTCAGATGCTCTTGGGAATCGACTTCCACGACTGAAGAATTGTGCCCTTGCGAGAAGGAGGGTGACTCAGGTTCAGTCAGGTGCGTTTAAAGTTTGCGGTCCAGGTTATCTGGAGATGTAGACCTTGCCAAAGGAAAGGATGGGTTAAAACAAACCCTCAGAGCATGGTGCCTGGAAGACTCCAGGTTGTTCACTCATTATGAGGGGGACAATTGGAAGATCATAGAGGCTGGGTTGCTCGAGTTCGAAGGCAGGAACGTGACTGAAGGAGGTGGTGCCAAGAGGTGCTACCAAAGATGGACCTGTGTACCAAGATGGTGTGCGGAAGCGGAACCAGACCTGGTGGAGCAGGAGCCACTGGATGAAAAGCCAGGAAAAGATTTCGACATCGAAGTGTTCCAAAGGACTACGACCAGGGAGTTACTGGAGCATCGTCATCGACGTGTTGGCATTGGGCCGAGATATGTCGGGGAGAGGGGGTGTTGGAAAGGTCACCTCCCCATCTATAAGACCCCAAATGAGGAGAGCACGGGGGAGGGAGACGTAGGGCAGGATGTGCCCAAAGAGAGAACACCTGGATGTGTGGATCTGGGACAGATCTGGAGCATTCATGGTTGGTGGGGTATCCCAAGGATGAAAGGCTGCATCAGGAGCAGCTCATGTGCAAGAAGATGGCGGGGACACATTGTCTTGGATCAGGCCTGGCATGAAGCACTCAGAGGACAGCTTCAGGATGACACAAGGCGTGGAGTCATGGCTGGACTGGGGGCAAGATTGTGACCTGCAATAGACACCAGCAGATGGCGTCAGCATGGCAAGCCATATGGTGAGGCTAGTGGGCAGGCAAAGGGCCTGCAACAGACCCTGATGATGGTGCATAGGTTGGCGCAGCAGAAGCAGGGTGAACAGGCACTGACATGGTGGGGGATGGAGCAGCACATGGCAGCCCACATGGAGGGCTGGTTGGGCTGGGCAAAGCCAGCCAACCAGGCCCTTCTAGGGCTGGCCAAGGGCTCAGCCCTTGCATGGAATTGTGGGCCAGCAGGCCCTAGAAAAGAGGGCCCCAAAGAGGCGTTTATAGGCAGACCAGGTCAGGGCCTGGTCGGCCTGTTTGGGTCGGCCATAGGCAGCCTGACTGGTCGGTTTTTTGCCAGCCCATTAGGGCCTATAAAAGGAGAGGCACTTGCCTCATTTCATTATCCAGCAGCCAGCAATCCAGGGGGCAGAAAGGAGCAGCAGGAAGCCACCCTTTTAAATCATCGGGATGAATTTTCAAAATCCCTTCATAACCTTGCAGCCGTCCCTTCAACTTGCCTAACTCTTCCGTGCTCATTTCCCCATTTGTCACAACCTTCTCCTGCACCACCTCTCCGGATGGAAAAAGGTCCCCAAACGCGAAAACAACACCAAAAACAACTACTGCAACGCCTATCCCAACTTTCACAGGGAAACGGACGCCTTCTTTCGCATTCGGTTTTGAGACGGGAGTATCATAATCTATCGGTCCATACATCTTCTCTTCTTCCGCCCTCTTGGTTGCTTCCGCAGACCCCTTTATTGTTGCCAGGCGTTCCTCGAAGCTATTGGAAGTTTCCTTCATGCTTTTGGGTTGGGAATCCAAACCCACAAACAAATTGGGTGTATTCGTATCGGATAAGTCACCGGATGAAGTGTCTGTGTTTTCTTCTCCAGAACCTTTCGTTCTCGAAAGCTGTTTGCTTGGCAAACTATCGGATTTCTTGGCTTTACTTTTGGGTTGAGGTCCAAAACCATGAGAAACTTCTTTACAAAACTTCCAGGAGCTACCTTTTCTCCTTTGAATGTTGCCAGGCTCAATCAGCAACGTGACTTTCCTACTTGAGTAGAAGCCAAAAGGTCGCACGGGATTACGAAGAACTGTATGCACGGGATACTTGAGTAGAGTGATAGAGTCGAATGAGCAAGAGCATCATACCGGATCAGAGAGAAGCAGGAGGAAGCATGGTCGAATTGGTTGGAGCAGCTTTGCAGCACAGAAGCAGGAGAATCAGCGTCGAAAGCAGGAGGAAGCAGGGTCGAATTGGATGGAGCAGCTTTGCAGGACATCAGCAGGAGAATGCGTAGATCACAGCAGGTGTGTTGAATGCAGATCGTCAATCGTTCAATCTTCTTCAATCGTCCTCATCGTCAATCGTTCAATCTTCTTCAATGGTTATCATCCTAGAATTCTGACACGTGGCAACTCCTCTCTGGTTAATAGGTTAAAGATGGAGAAAATGTAGATGGAAGTCACCGCCGTTAGAAAGTATGTTCCATTTGGGAACAAATGCACTAAATGAAAAAGGCTAAAAGACTAACTTCATGAGAAAAATAAATACACTCATGTAGATGGAAGTCACCATGGAAACATATATCATGTTTGGGAATAAAGAAATGTTAGAACTTTGATAAAGTAAATACAATCATTGCAACATGCAAGTAGCAAAGACGTGAAAATCCAATGTTCTAGCGTCTGTTTCGCGTCACTCAAAGTTCCTAATGCATCATTGATTAGTGTCTCTTTGAGAAAGGTTCAATGCTATTCCAAATGATTCCACAAAATTAATTGCAACTAAATTTCCAACTTCAAGAAGATTTCTCAGAAATGTTTTGATGAAACTCTCCCCATGGGGGCTGGTTGTTCTTTACCAAAGAACATGTAAATATTTATGATGATGATGATGATATTCTAATATAACACAAACTTTTTCTGCCCAAAAAAAATTTGCAACTTGATAAGGCTTTATTGTAGCTCACAAATCATGATTCATTTAAAGCAATCGATTCCAAGCAAATGTAAGTTTGTATTTGTGTATATATCCTATCAAAGCAATCGATTCCAAGCAAATGTAAGTTTGTATTTGTGTATGTATCCTATCAAATTATGTCACCTCATTTTGATCAACAATCACTTGAGTGCACAGCAATGGAGGAAGTGCAAGATTCAAATAAATCAATGGCTAGAAATGAATAGTGGGGACTCAAGAGTACAAAGGATAATTAGCTCGAAATTTGCAATTTTTATGGGTTTTAGCCCAACACCACCAAATAGTGTAGGTGCTTGAATTAGATCATTTTTCTAATTGCCAATGCCATGAAACTTGTACTCCTCATTATTGTGCATTTATGACTCAATAGCTCTGTGACTTTCTTGAGTTTTTCTAGTTTTCTTTGAAAAACCACAAAAGAGGTTTCTTGAATATGCAAATTTGGGACATGTGGAAGGTATTGGAGGCTTCTCATTGGGTGTTTTCTTCAATAGCATGGACAAGAGCATAGCAAGTACAACATGAAATTTTGAAGGTTGTTTAATAGCTAGGAAAGGAACATGGATTGTTACAACATGATCTTGCCATCTATGGAGTGATAAGGAGTCAACCTATGTCTATTGACAGAGAATTTAAGGTGTCTAGCCAAAGCTATTTCATTTCCAAGCTTCCCCATCTCTTTTCATTCCTAGCCTTATTAATGAACTAGAGATTTTGTCATGGTCACTAAAAAAATAGCTCAAACGATCTTTGTAGGGAGTGAGAGGCAAGATTGAGGATAATAAAATGGAAAATAATAGCAAGGATTCCAAAGTATATTGTATGATTTCATATCTCTTCCTTACTTTCTTGTATGCACGCCTCTTCCATTAATTAATTTCAATTGTGTATAGGATTACTCCCATGCAAAAATCCTTTTGTATCATCACCAAAAGGATGTAGTTATATAGCAAAATTTGGCTAAAGATGGAAAGCCATTAGAAATAAATAAAAAAGAAATGAAGAAATCTACAAATAAAATGATATAGAGCATGGAAGTATATATATTAACACATAGCTAGACTTTACAAAGAGTAATGTAGCTTGCACCTTGCACTCATGATGAATGGCTTGTATTATGATCTCTCTTAGTGAAGATGGCCATAGTATTAGCGAATTACAACATTCCCCCATGGTTGACTATAAATAAGGGACACCTCATGATTACCCTCCTTGTACCACGGAAATACAAGGGTTATGGGATCCTAGTAAATTACTCAAACTCAGTAGCCTCAGTAGCATCCAGGTGAAAGGAGGGGTAGTGTTTGCAGGTGGGCGTGGCCTACTAGTAAACGGCTCAAGCTAAGCAGCATTAGTAGCATCCAACAAGGTGGGAGGAGATGCCTAGTTATGGAAGGGTGGGGGATCTACAATTGGAGATCTAGAGGTGGGGGTGAGGGACATGGGACAAGAGAAGGAGAATAGGTAGGGCGAGAGAAAACGAAGGGGTAAGGGAGCTACAATAGGAGGGGAAGGAGAGCAGGCAGGGTAAGAGAGTAGGGGAGCTATGGGAGGGGGGGACTAGGGACTTAGGAGTAGGGATTTGCATGCCTTGTTCATGTGCCGATGTAATCACATGATCACTCATTATAATGACATTTCCAAAACTCATATTTATGTTAACATTTGTGGTGACCTAATAACTATTTAGAGACAGCAAGTAATTCATGTTGGAAAGTCTCCACTTAACAATCATCATATGAGGAGGAAAAGGGGTAGTAATGTGGTGAGGAGGGATTGAGAGAGGTTGGCACATGGGCAATAGCCACAGATCTCCTTATTATTGTTTTAGGATAGCCAAGGAGGCCAACCTAGATACCATGCAGAGTTGGCAAAACTGCATCCATGTGAGCCATTGTGGAGGCCTACATAGGCCCTAGTACAAGCCCATATGATGGGTAGAACAGTTAGCCAACGAAAGGTGCTTGTAATGCAGGTCCATTTATATGCAATCGAGATTGCCTAGATTGGCCTTCTGTTGATGACTAGTTGACATTCAATAGATAGTGAGTCAACAATCTATATAAAGAGTTGATTGGCTGGGGGATGTGGTTGGCCAGATTTGGGCCCTAGTTGATTGTATTAGGAGGCTTTATGCCCTATATAAAGACCCCTTTGAAGGGGCAAATTAGTTCATTTTGCATGTGGTCTTAATAGCTAGCCAAGGATAGTTTCTAGGGAACTAGAGGGCATACAGATAGTGAGTTGGAGAGCATCTAGTGGTGCATAAGATAGTAGGAAGCATTCTATGTAGGGTGTTCTTCCTTAAGCATCTACTAAAGCTTACATGAGGCATGTGGTAATCTAGAAGGAGTCCATAGTAGTAGGCTCAAGAGTCAACATACGGATACTACTTTGGTAATATACCTCAATGATTGTATGTTATAGGTGATGGTACGTGATTTGGACATGTTTTGTACTTGTATTGACATCTATTATGCACTTCTTTTGTTTGTATGTCTATGTATACTTTCTTCAAATATGAAGCATTCTAGACACATGTATTGTGAGGTGAGATATAGTGGGTGACTTGTGTTCATTAGCTGGCCAGGTACAAGGTCATCAATTTACCTACATGTTGTTTGAATGTTGTTTGAACTGGAGACAAGTGTAGTCCTTTTTCAACACATTATTAGAGCAAAGAAGATAGACACTTTTTATGGAAAAATAAACGTGCTCAAATATTACTAAAGGTGGAGGCCAAGTTGCCCTAAGAAAGGAAGGTGGCTTCAATTTACGAGGTGTACTTTGATAAAGATAGTTTTGAGTGCCAATGTTTCAAGGTTCACATAATGTCCAAGGAATGCAAAGGGGCACCCAAGGAGTCTTAATGCCTATCCCTAACTTGGAGAGAAGAAATGTTCAATGCAATAGTAGTGACAAATACTAGTAAAATGAAATTTCAAATGCATCTTATCTTAATTTTATGAATATAATTGTTATTAGATGGTAGATAAGAGTGGCTAAAATATATTTGTTGTTTTGACTATATGGGATGCTATTCTGGAGTATAGAGACTTTAGGTAATCCAAATGATAGTCGAGATGATCACATTTTTTAGCCATTATTGGCAATGTCCTTACAAGCAAGTTTATGGTGGGAAACCTTGTTCAATCTCTAATGCTTAGAATAATTGAATGTAGTGTTATGTTTGTCAGTATAGTGGACATCTATTAGCTAATCAGTCTATGCCTTGCAACCCACTCGTCCATGGGAAGCTTTTTCAGAGATGGGGAATAGACCCTATCCAACCAGTGGAAGTCTTTGAGAATGGAACAGTTCAGCTCAAAGATTTACAGGCCAATGTGTTCTTTGAATTGTACAATGGAAGCAAAGTCAATCCATACCAAGAAACAAGATCTTCAGACAAACAGAGTTCATAAATGGACTACTCGATTGACAATGGCTTGGTGAATTTCACGGAAGACAAACTGTAAGCTAGATGTTTGGTCATGTTGAAGGAAATGCATCATAATTGCAAAATGAGAACTAATCAATGAAGATAGGATATTTGCAAGAAACATAGAGAATATATCCTTCAAAACGATGAAAATAATGATCTCAAAGATTCTATCTTCCACTTGGGTGTGATTGCAAAAGGGGAAATTACAAGGTCACCAGCTTGTAATTTGCAGATCACGGAGGTGACATGGCAGCTTCAGCATTTCTCGGATCAAACACCACTTGAGTCCTCTACAACTCCACAATACTATTTCAAGGTTGTTTCAAGGTCGTGTGTGTGTGTGTGTGTGTATGTTATTTGGGCTCTTACACAAAAAAATGTGTGTGTTATCTGGGTATTACCAAAAAAAAAGTATTTGCTCCTCACTCCTTACTTCATACAAAGCTTCCACCTCGCCAATCCATAGCCTTGTTAGGGGGGTTTCACAATTGTCAGGGGGTGGGTGAAGCCCCCGATTAGAGGTGAGATACTACGTCCGTTATTCACACCAGGGTGGTCAGGTAAATCCACATAATAAATGTTGTTCACCAAAGAGGTGTCCGCCTCCATTAGAGGTGAGATACTACGTCCGTTATTCACAGGGTGGTCAGGTAAATCCACATAATAAATGTTGTTCACCAAAGACGGCTTTGTTGGCTAGTAGAACCCTCTTTTAGGGTCCCAGGTTAAATCCTCTATGCGGCCTTCATCTTTAGGACATTAAGATTTCTTTCGCACCTGGGGCGAGTGAACGCGTGTGAAGAGGCCTATGTGTGGGAGCATCTTAATGGGGGATGGTCCGCCGTTTTGCAGGCGGACGAGTTTTTTGGGGTGTGTTTCCACACAGGCAGGTGCGATGGCACTGTGAGCACCGGACGTGGGCTAGGGGTATGCTTGCTTAGAAGGAGGAATCGAGGAGGAGAACTTTAGATGTTGGGGGGTTGGTGGATTTGATCATTTGGGGAGGAAGACTTGGGAGTGTTGATGGTTATTGTTAGGGTCTTGGTAGCTCTACATCCACATTATAGTCCTCTTAAAGATATCAGAGAAGTTCAAATCTCTCAAAGCCCATCCCTACCTTGCCAAAAGTCGCACGTCGGCTGCTTGTTAATATTAATCTAGATCAGTGTACGTTCCATCTAGGAATCCAACCGTCGGGAGATGCGGTCGATAGTACCAATGACCCACCCTATCGAGAGTGAGCAAGGAGCAGTCCCATGCATTGCTACTCCTAGTTAGTTATGCAAGGAAAAAATAGGGAGCAAAACAAGATTACAAGCACTTTAACTTAAATTCTTTGGTCTTTAGAGCCAGTGCTTCTGTGCACCATGTGCACTCTTATTTTATTTTCCACTTCACTACTTTACATTATTCTTGTATGAAGACTTAGTGGTTGTGCTTCCTTGTTTTAATTATTAGGAATGCGGACTTGTTAAATTGTGCAAATTGTAAGTTTTCAAACTAATAACTTGTCATGTGTGTGTTGAAAGCAATTATTAGCAATAATAACAACTAACATAGCTCCAAAGGGAGATGGTCTTCTCCAGCGATGGAGGAAGCAGGGTTGCCGCCATCTCTTCCCCTAGAGGTTCTACTATCCTTCCTACTGAATTCAACAATGAAAAGAGAGCACTCGACAGAGACTTAGACTGATATTGATGGGCTGCCAGCTAGTGAATCTATCGAGAGCATCAAAAGGCCCACTGCCTCATACAAACTCCTTGTTGCCTAGTACCTATTGAAGATGGCGTTGAGATGGATGGAGGCAATGAGGAGAGTGACATTCCAGGCCACTTTGTGTCCTTCTCTAGATTTACCCTGCACCTCAAGGAATATAACCTATGTGAAGGCTGCTCAAAAGAGACCGAGGCTCTGAAGCACTTCCTTGTTGATATCGCTGGAGGCAACAAAAAACAAACCGCAATACCAACAAAGAGCGGAGAAGATCTCAGATGAGCACCGCCTCTACAATATGGACTCTGAACAAAACACCCAGCTCCTACCCACCGGCAACAACATGAGAAGGACAATCCATGGAGCGAACCAGTGTGCTAGCTACAAAATAGGACCTCTTACAGCGGGGCTCTCCAAGGGAACCTCTTCAAGGCTTTGCCACTACCCAAGAAAAGTTCATGGGAAATGCTCATCCCAGATCTTCCAAAAGGGTGTGGGAACCAAGCCAGTCAAGAAACTACTTGAAAAGATGGGGAGCATGTTCCATGTAAGCTTCCTTGTGTTAAGGTGCACAATGGGATCCTAAACGATAGTACTAAATGGCTCTATTTGTGCACAGTTGTGGCTACATCCACTATCCTAGGCCCCTGGCTATGTTTCTAGAAGATTGGGTCCACATTAGCTGGACCCAAAAAGGATATGTAGTGACTAGCATTCATCCGAAATGGTTTCGTAGCCTTCGTATTCAAAAGCCGGAGATGGCTTTTAGAATGTGCAATCAGCCACTATCTGTGCAGATGTGGGATCTAACGTTCAATCCTGACATGCTACACCCTTCCAAAGCACCTATCTAGGTGGAATTCTCGAACCTTCCCCTGTCTCTGTTTCCTCAATTAGATACTCTATGCACTCCTTTGGGTCAATTCCTAGGAGTGGAAGCCGAAAAGTTTATTAGCTCGAGAGGCAACCCCCAAGCATCTGTGTTGATGGATTTGGCCGTTGACCCCCTAGCAACCATCAGAGTTGTAGATGGGGACGGGTGTGAGTTAATGCAGAAAGATTATTACAAGAATATCCCGAACTCCTGCTTCTTGTGTGGATTGAGAGGGAATTTCATTAAAGATTTCCCTTCCCAGGTGAGTTGAAAGAAAAATAAGAAAACTAAGGAGGAATAGGAAAAGAAGAGTTCTGAGAAACTTGTTGAGGTAAAGATGGTTCCTCCTCAAATGACCAAAGAACAGGAGAAGGGAAAAGGTAAACTCGCAAAAACTCAAAACTCTTTTGAGCCTCTGAGAGCAAGGATTCGAATCAAATCTAGCTCGGAGGAGAAGGTTGTTCCATACACCCAAACCTTTGAGGAACAATTCCTCCAAATCGACCGAGCCAATCATTAGGGGAGAATTGGGGTCTCAAAAGGGCCTCCAATTAGTGTTTCCTAATTTCAAGTGATTAGAGAGTGATTTTAGGTGTACCAATGAAAGTGCTAGAAGGTGTGGGGCAATGGTATGTTGAGGTGGAGGGTGGGCAGGCCTACAGAGAGCCCCTATTGGTTGCTCCCCTTACACTAGGGACCACCCAAACCATCCCCCCCCTCTTAACCCATGTTTGACCCTCCTACCAAGTGCACCTCCCCCACATGAGCCCAAAACTGCCTTCAATGGGATGGTAGGGCCCTTGTGGCGAATTTTTCTTCTCCCCTCCCTCTTTCTAGGACCCCTGCCCCCCACTGTTTTGGTCCAGCCTACCAAATCACTTAGATTTGAACCAAATCCCACGCATTTTCCCTCCCCCCTCTCTTTCTCTGCTCCCTCCTGCTCTGGCCTGCTTGCTGTAACTCCTCTCTCTCTCTCTCTCTCTCCCCTCTCCCTCTCCTGTGCCTCTGTTGGAGCTGCTCTCTGTCCCTCTTCTTCTCCCTCTCTAGAGCCTCTGTTGCTGTTGCTCTTTCCCTCTCCTTCTCCCTCTCTTGTGCCTCTGTTGCTGCTACTTTGTCCCTCTCCTTCTCCCTCTCCTGTGCCTCTGTTGCTGCTGCACTATCCCTCTCCTTCTCCCTCTTTTGTGCCTCTATTGGAGCCACATTGCCGTGTGTAGAAGTCCCATTCTTGCTATTGCAACCTCTGCAAGCATGGTGAGGAGAAAGGCTACAAGACCATGCAACGTTGTGACGTCTTGTGTCTTCCACAACACCAGAAATGCATTGGATGAGTGGATCCCTTGCACCTACAGCTTAAATGACTGGATAGTGATGAAAGGATTAGCCAAAGGTCCACATAAGCTTCCCAAGAGCAAGAGAGGTGATATCTTGCATGAGTGGAAGGGGCGCATTTTGAAGTTCAAGTTTGGGAAGAAAGGATGGCTCGCAAAAGTGCAACATGTTTACATGGGAAAAGATATGCGGCTTCCTCCATCATTCAATCAATCTAGGATACCATCACACTGTGAGCCTTTCTATCTATGTACCTTTTTCACCTATAAGTGTAATGAGTCCATTTGAAAATTTTGTGTTTGGTTTCTAAGAGCTCTTATTCATGGTGGCAGATGTCTTCCCTTCGGACCTCGAGGAGTGGGAACTAGTTGAATCATTCATAGGCAAGTTCACTGCAATTCATGAGGATTTAGATAAGCAAATGCATGCTGGGGAGAAGTTGGCCTCCTTGCGAATGAAGAATGGGGGAGAAGTTGGCCTCCTTGCGAATGAAGAACGTGTATTGGTATAATGCAACATACATCACTCCAACGACATCATCAAGCTCTGTCCGTTTGCAAACCATTGCACCACCACAACTTCAAGACATGGATTGCAACAATGTGGACTCGAGGACATTGCAATCGTACAAGGACAAGATTGCAAAGGATGTAGGCATGGTCATGAAGTTTACATTTGGATCCAAATGGGCAAGGTTATCTTGGTTTATGCCTCTGCACATTTTTGCTTCTTTATTTCAGAATCTACATATGCATAGAACAAAAACTATGTGGTCCTGCAAGCATGTAGATGAAAATGCTCTTGAAGATTTACTTGGGATGAATTGGGGAATCAGGTCAAGTGACCAAAAGGGTGATGTGTTTCAATGTCACGCATGTAAAGACAATGTGGTTATTAGATACCATTTGTCATGCCAAAATGTTGTATTTAGCTTTTCAGTACAGGCGGCGCTGGAAGAAAACAAATGGCCGGTGGCTTCCCCTAGACTCTAATGATGAAGACAATACGGGGGTAAGTTTATCTATTGATGTTGAAGAGGGAGATGTCAAGAATGTGAATGACACATCGCAATGGACTCTAAGGGATGTGCGAGAACACCTATTGGTCATGGAGGATGGCATGTCAGAGTCCTTCTATTTTACCTTAAATGGTGGTCAGATTAGCCGCCGTGTGGAGAAGTGCATGCATAGTGCCAATTTCATTCCTCCTGCAACTTTGAAGATTGCTAACAATGTGTTTGACTAGTGTAGCATTTAACTTTTTGTCTGTCAAATCCTAGTTATTGCTTCAAAACATGATGGACAATTAGATTAAAATGTTATTTCTTTTAATGTTTTCTCCTTTCAGTTCATGGTGGTAAATGTTTTTCAAAAAATTCAGGGATTTTATGATTAATTTTAATTTTTAGGGTTTTGATATATATTAAGGGGTAAGAGCTCTTTTTACATCACATTCTCACTTTCACATTTAGAGAGCCATAGAAACTCCCGTCCTCAGAAGTTACTCCGTGCATCAACTGCTATTTGCCATGGATTTAGCTAGAACTGCGTTCCATGACTTTATCTCACGAACTGTATTTGCAGATCGTGAGGAAGAGCTATTTTTAGTGTTTGATAGGACTTTAGATGTCCTAGGCACATATATGCGAGCCAAGGATGACTTCTCAGATCTCATCCTTTACATGCAAGATAATTTCTCAAATTTTGCCTATACAATTGACCACACTTCAAAGAGATGGGTTCCCATAGATTACATAAAGTATTTGCTCGTAGAGGAACCCAAGTTTGTAAAGCGCTTGGCCCGCTTTTGTGACAACCTTACAGATGAAGGGTTTAGGATAGTCGAAGTTCAAGACATCCTAGACGCAGGGATCACAGGAAATACAGGCACCAAATTCCTTTCATGGGAGATGAGATTCATCTTCCTTCTCTAAGAAGGAAATTTAGAGGAAGAAGCCTCATCGTCTAGCACCCCCTCTATTAGAACTGCTGATTTGGTCGTCCCTAGAGTAGACTCGGACATCTACATGGAAGAGAGTCTTAACGATCCAACAGACGAGATGGAAGCAGCTCAAGCATTGAGCCTACTTCAAGAGCCCCCAATAGAGCAAGAATCTACATCGGAGATCGTTGACCCAAAATCAGAATTATGGTCCTTGTCCCCCCTCATCATCAATGGAGAAGAGTACGTATTCCTCCATGACATAGAGATTCTTTTTGGACTATGAGAGGATGAGGCACTTGGAGTCCTATCGGGGTTCTATGTTGACACAAGTGTCAAAGATCCTGGGGTTTTAGGTACTGAAGACCAGACAATGGAAGACTTTCTCTTGACGACACTGGTTTCAATGAGGGATGCAGACATGTCCGAATATGATGCACAACCCTCTCATGTAAAAGCTTCCACCTCCAACACAGGTCAAGAGAAAGCATCCACCTCCCAAATGGAACATCACACAGCACCTGGTTCCATCAACATTGCAAATGAGGAAGGGATAGAAGCCGACGACACTGTAGTGGTAAGTTCGAACAATAATTTTTATTTTGATGTTCTTTCAGTATAATTTGTTTTGTCAGTCTTCTAATGTTTTTTGAATTGTTGCAGGATGCGTTTGAGTTTGATGAATTCTCATCTCGACGAGGTAATGTTCGCAGCACATTTGGGCGAGATCATTCTTTGGCCCATTACCTTGGCAAAGTCGCAGAGCATATCATGGTCTTTCACGGCAAATTTTCTCCTCGAGGTCCTTCAGAGCTGCTGAAGTGCAAGGCATTGTCGCGTGCTATCAGATACTCCAACATTACTCGGAATGCCGACAAAGTCATTTTGGTACACCGCCTGGCTACTATCAATGCCTTTGGATCGAACATTCATGGCGGGGCATTGACGGCAACAGCTATGTCTTTGGTAGCAGGAGAGGAGGATGTTAGTGCTGTTGCGGCTATATTTATATCTAGGAATCCACTAGGGGATTCAAAGACCCCTATTCTCGATGTACTCGAACTAGCTAAGAAGAAAGATAGCCTGTGAGGCCTTTTGTATCTAAACATATATTTAAATGGATATTTCAATGGATACATGACTACATGTCTTTATTATTTGTTATAAGTTATCATTGCTTGTCATGAATTCCATTGTATTTTGTTTAAGCCATTGATGATATATTTTCTCCATCATTTTAATTGTGTTAATTTAATAAATTTCTAGCCAATTTAGTATCATTTTCACCAATTCTGGGTATCAAGAGTTCATTTCTATCAAAACCTGAAGGAATTTCACCGTCGCGTAGAAGGGAAAAGTGTCTGGCATGTCGCCAGGACCCCAGAAAGCCCGAAACCCGCCATGGCGTGAATTTGGGCATTCTGGCTTGAAATTTGTGGCGTGCCGGGTTTTGGGCTTTCTGGGGTCCAAGCGACGTGCCGGGCACTTTTCCCTTCTGTGCAACTATGAAATTCCTTCAGGATTTGACATAATTCAAAACTTAACATGATCATTTACAGCAAGCATTGAAATGGAAAATATACAACAATGCGAGAGTGTAGAGAATGTCGATATATTTTATTTTAAAAAATCGACCCTTGGGCCTTAGATACAAGATAGTGCCTTCAAGGGCAGGGGGTGGTCTAAGTCCTGAGAGTGGGCTTTAAGAGAATCTAGGGCTTCAAACTTGGGTCACTCCGTAGCCGCTTCGCTAGAGCCATGTCCTTGTCCATGACCGTGACACGCTTTGCATGGATGGCACACAAGTTGGCATCCTTGAACAGAGCGGTGGTCACTTGCTCTACAGCCTCCTAGAGTGCCCCCATAGCTCCTGTGCTGAAGCGCACATCATCCTTGTATCCCTGTGCGATCTCCCATACCACATGTTGGAAGGGAGCATGCGGGATCAAGTTGTCAGTGATCTTCTGCATTTGCCTGATCTCCCTCAGGGCCCACGCTCTTGGTTTTGCTCGGTATGGCTTTCTGACTCTTGGTGGGGGACTTACAGGTACCCGAACACCTTCCCACGGCCTCTTGTCTGCCTTGAACTTCTTTCGTTGCTCCTGTTTGCACTGGTCCTCCTCCGAGTCCTCCTCTCCATGACATCTGGAGATTTGGCCTTCTTTGGGATGGGGCTTCCTCGGAGTCTGCTTTACCCTCCTCATGGGCACAGGGGTCATCTCTACCATGGGCTGTATCTCCGGGAGAGGGAACATGGTGCTCTTCCTGGCACTCTGTTGACCCTTAGGAAGCCTGTCTATATCCGGGAGATTATTGAACACATTTTGTTCGATCGGGAGAGGGATCTCATGGGGAGGGGAAGGCCGAGGGGAAGGCTGAGAGGAAGGCTGAGGGGAAGGCTAGGGAGAAGGTTAAGGGGAAGGCTCATGCTCTTGGGGCTGGGGAGTGGTCTCACGAGACTTCGGAGGAGAAGAAGGCTCAGGAGACTAGGGAGTGGGCTCACGGGACTTGGGGGAGTTGGGGGAGGGCTCACGAGAGTCAGGGGAGGCACCATCGGACTCGAATAGGTTTGTGTGCATGGATGCCATGAGGTGGTGGAGCTAGGGGAGGAAAGGTGGAGGCAAAATCCAGTGGGTCTAGCAGTGTTCTTCACTCTTGCCATTGAATAATGAGAGTTAGGGTTTTTTTTAACTTTTTATAAGGGCCCATCATGTTTTGACATCCCTTTTAATTACATTTAGGGTTTCATCGTGCCCCATGTCCCCGCCCTAATCCCTCCAACCCCCCCACCCTCGTCGCCCTCCCCCCCTCGCCCTCCCCCTACTTGCCCCGCCCACACCTGTTGCCCTCCCACATACCCCCATCCCCCCCTCCCCCCACCCTTGCTACCACTTCACCCCTCCCCTTGCCCTGCCCCACGCCCCTCCCTTCTCTCCCCCCTCCTTCACCATGTCCCCACTTTCCCCAACGTCATGTGAATGCAAAAATTGTGGTCAAAATAAGCAAGATATTAAAGAGTGAGTACACAAATTGTGGTCAAAATAAGCAATATATTTATTTCATATTTGTATACAATTACACCATAGCTTCTGTTGGTGGTTGGACCCATCTGCTCCCTTCTCTCACTCTAGCTTGCAACCAATGTGCGACTCCTTGACTCCCTATGGATGCTTTCCAAGCACTATGCCTTCTATTCTTTGATACAATTTGAAGTGCTTTTGCAAGTTCTGATGCCGTTGCCTTTTTAGACTTCAAAGTCCTTCCTAGTAAACATCTAAAAAACCAGTCGAACATCTCATGCAATGCATTGCTGTGAGTGATACCACCACCATGCCTTGATTTCTTGAAGTAGGTTGCCTTGGCTCTATACTGTGACTTCTCCATGCCTTGTGTATTCCAAATTGACAAAGGACCCCAATTTTGTACAAACCATGGTCTGTGTGCATAGAGAATATGCTGCAAACAGGACGAGAATCAAATCAGCAACAAAAATTATTTATAACGCAAGTGCTAAATATTACGATGGTGCCAAGATTACCATGTAATACGTAATGTGCGACTCCCCCCATGCTTTCACCATTAATTGCATAAACTCTTTCACAGCCATCCTAAACCTTTCATAATACATCTCATCGATTTGAACCTGGCGAAGCAATTTTATCAATGCATCTACCTTTGTCCATACTTTAGCTCTCAAAGTTGCTACTTGAGGATGAGAAGCCTTATTGATTGTGCATTCACACAATGCTTTCTAGTATTCCTAACCCAAACTACTTTGAGACAATGTATGGTTGTCTTTGTCGAGATTGTGGTTCGATACGAATCTCCTTGCCTTCCCTCCATGCATGGACACTTTTGTAGGAAGATTCTATGTTGCCCCAGACATTTTCTTATCCTCCTTAAGTTTGACATGTCCTCCATGGAATCCCATCTCTGACAACAACTTCTCAGCTTCTGCAATGCATCGTGTGGATACTTCTTGCGGAATTAAATTCCAAGCATAAACAAGATGCAAATACAACAACTTATCAAGTATGCGAAGTTCTGCATGTAAAGTACATATGTGTACTCTCTCAAGTGAGATGGGCAAGATGGGATCCCACTTTGGATCCTTCTTGTTGTGATTTGGAGCTTGCGTTTGGCTGCAAGATAGAATGCCATTCTCCCATTGTAAGCCAACCTTTTGCTTACATTGCGAACACATGCAATAAAGGCATGTGTTCATTGCATTTGCCCCTATATCACAACCATGCAAGTACTTGAGGGTTTTTAAATCACCAGCAAGATGCCATTCAACTTGAAAGGTTCCATGGCCATCCATTGTCAATGTTTACCCTTCCTCTTATCTTCGGATGGTCGATGGGATTCCTGTTCTATCTAGAACCCACTTCAATGTCTCATGGCACTCTTTCGGAGTCTCAAATGCTGCAAGCCACCATATATCTTTCTCTGATTGCATTGAGAAATCTTGCTCTACTTCTTTATCCCTTGAACAAAGGCTAAGGCTTTATTCATAATGCAGATGTTGACTCTCTCTAACTTGTGTTCTTTCACCAATTGAGCTTCATCCATTTTGATTACAAATATGAGCTTTCCATTGCAACTTGTACAACAAAAGAGAAAAATCATTAGGATAAACATGATATAGGAAATGAACTAAGTAAAGTGCAATGCTATAATGGATTTCCTCTTACCATCATCTCTCATGCCGTAGAATTTGACCATTGCTTGTTGCAGTTTCTCAACATCTAAGTAGACATTGTTAAAAGCATTCATCTCAAAGGTTTGCAAGCCAGATTTCTTTTTACTCTTTTAAGTTATTGTGCCCCTTACACAATGGTACCCTCCAAGCATTTCTCTTGCACATTGGTTTGTTTCTCACCATGCACATCTCACAGACCAAGGTGTGGGTACGGGCACTGTAGACTTCTTATACTTTCCCAAAATAGTAGACTTGAAATTTTTGAAAACATATGTGTAAGCTTCACGACTTACACCGGCAGTATCACAAGCTGCAAACATCTCCTTTGCATCCATAACATCCTTGAAGTCCTTCATCACCTCCTCAGCAACTTGCACACGTAGGCGCTTGTGTCTTGGGTCCCTTAGTATCCCAATGACATCGCTTGACTTCAATAAACTAGCTAGAGCATATGAATAGTCAATATCATCCCCGTCTGTTCTTCCCATCACATATTCCATGAAGTTCCTAAAGAAGAACACAATATAAACTTAGTCACAAACAGTGTAGCACAAAAGAGTGTAATCTCATTGGAACATTTGATAACCAACCTTGTAGCCCGGACTCTCCTCTTTCTAGCACCACTAGTGGGTGCCAATGCATCCATGTTTTGTAAGTACCTTCTTTTCCTCTCCTTCAATCCCAAAGGTGTTTCTTTCATCTTTTGCACTTGTTCTTCTGCCTTCTCTCGTTCCTTCTCTACGGCTCATCGTACTTGATTGTATATAGATCTTTCCAAGCCTTTTTTGGACTCAGCTAGCTTATAGAGTAACTCTTCTAATTTATGTCGCTCCAAGTCCAATGCTTTGGCTTTATCATAAAGATCTTGGTCTCCCTTTGAAGATCCTGCATAGAGTTATCCATTGCAACAATGGTGCTATTTCCTAAATGTGCTAGCATCTCTACTTGGGCTCTACCCATCTCGCTTGCTTGCATAGACATTGACTGAAGAACGCTCGAGGAAATTCCTCACAACTTTATGAATTGTGTTCACTTGAGTCAAATCTGGGAGCTGGTTAGGAGAAACATCTCCTTCTCCAATTCCATTATGTCTATATCGTCCTAGGAGACTAACCCACAAGAGACATTGTTGGTTTGATAGTTCTTAGGAGCAATGTATTGTGGAATATTTGGTCTCAAAGGTTCTCTAGTGTTTTTAAATGTGAAATTGTTGATGTTGGTTTCGCCTTGTAATGTAGTGGTTGACATCAAGCTCACGTTGATAATATGGAAAAAGTTGATTAACTATTCCAAAAAGTTCATGGCTGTTTGCAAAAGGATGCAGCCCTTAGACTATAGAGATGTGGTAGAAGCCATGGGATATAAGGTTGGTTACCTCACAATACTAGCTAGGTGCACTTCATGTGGTGCGGTTCCTTCCCTAATACCATAGTGGATTTTGTAAGACTATGGGAATAGCATGCTGTGAGTGGGGATGGACATTCAAAAATCCAAGAAATGCTCAACTAGTGGTGGTTATCGAAAATCCGATCTAGTAGTCCCTAACCCCTCACTGCTTAGATTGCCTTCCTTTCCCAACTATTCATTTGGTTCGAACTCTCGATCATACTATCTCTTGCATGTTACAATTTTACCTGTAGCCCTATTTACTTAACTCTCCCTCACATGTTTACCCACCCACCTTGTCTAAGACTTGTTATCCACCCTACCTTTACTCAACTCTGCACCCTCCTCCTTTGGCCACCTCGATTACCCTGACACCCTGTGAGCACCCTCCTCTTCATTTCCCCCATCTCCTCCTTTTGGCCACTCCACCCCATCTCCTTATTCCTATTATATACCCCTGCCTTTACTCAACTCTGTCACCCTCCTCTGGTGACCTCGAGTACCCTGACAACCTACGAGCACCCTACTCTTCATTTCCCCCATCTCCTCCTGTTTGCCACTTCGCTCCATCTCCTACACTCCCCATGTTGACCATCTTGATGATTTTCTACCACCTTATGATTCGTCCTCCCTCTTTGGTTATCTCCTCCCTTGCGTTATCTTCTCCCACCATCTCTTAATTTCCTCATAACTTTGCATGAAAACTTAAAATGGAAAGTTTCAAAATCAAAGTCCTATTATTTTTTGATGCTCTTTCACTTAAGGAGGTTTGATTAGCTATTTATGCATCTATTATTGTACTTACTTTGTTGATTTTCACCAAAAGATGTGTTTTAATATCGTTTCATGTGGTTTACATGAATCAATCATTTGCGGTGGTGAATTGTGAGCGATATTATAGGTAAATTAATGGAAATGAGAATGTAAATTGTGTTTATTCACACACTGTGCATGTTGGAACCATGATGATGTGACAGTTGGTGATTGAGACTTAAACACTAAATGATTAAAATTTTTGAATTCAGAACTCAGTTATTTCGTTCATACCTTGAAACCAGACATTGTGGGTGTGTTGAATGGGAAATGCCCTTTGGTCTACAGACAGAAACCTTGGAAAATCTATCTTTGGAGCTATAAATAGAACTACTAGATGGCTTCATTTGATTGTATGCCTTATACAATTATACATAAAAAAGGGGTATTTTAATTTACAAAATCATAATGCTCAAAAAAAGTTTTTAAAAGGGAGAGGAATGTAAGACCCATATGTATAAGTAGGGGTTTAAACATTGCCCCTTAAATGCATGTATTTAGGGTTTTCTCGTGGTGCACCTTAGGGCAAAGGTGCGTGCAACTAATTGGCA